>NC_062218.1:54027014-54675264 GCF_902686445.1 Sciurus carolinensis
TTTCCGTCCTCTGAACATGAGAGTGGACTTGGGCATGCAGAAGGGCTTCAAATATTAAATAAATATTAAATATTATTAAATATTCAATGTTAACTATTACATAGGATGAAAATTTTGATTTTAAAATATCATTAGAGCTGGGCGCAGTGGTGCACGTAGGTAATCCCAGCAGCTCAAGAGGCTGAGTCAGGAGGATCATAAGTTCAAAGCTGGCCTCAGCAACTTAGGAAGACCCTATGTCAAAATAAAATATAAAAAGGGCTGGGAATGTGACTCAGTGGTTAAGCACTCCTGGGTTCAATCCCTGGTACCAAAAATAAATGAATAAATAAATATGATTAGAAAAAAGCACATCAACTGGGCATGGTAGCTCATGCATGTAATCCCAGCAACTCAGGAGGCTGAGGCAGGAAGATCACAAGTTCCAGGCCAGCCTCAGCAATTTAGCGAGGTCCTCAGCAACTTAGTGAGACCCTGTCTCACATAAAAAATTAAAAGGGCTAGGGATATAGTTCAGTAATAGAGCACCCCTGAGTTTAATCTCCAATACCAGAAAAAGAAAGGAAATTTTTATGGTGTAGAGTAATCCTCAATTGAATCTGAAGTCATAGGAATCAGAGCAATTACAATATATCAAGCAGACTTCCTTGTCTCAAGGACTTACTACCCTTTGGAGTCAGTCACTGCTGTTCAGAGGCTGGGACTGGTAGACATCATTGGTCACACAATACAGAAGTGTATCTGCAGGCCTTCTCTTTTGTTTTTTGTTTGTTTGTTTGGGTACCAGGGATTGAACTCAGGGGCAGTTAACCACTGAGCCACATCCCCAGCCCTTTTTTATATTTTATTTAGAGACAGGGTCTCACTGAGTTGCTTAGTGCCTCACTTTTGCTGAGGCTGGCTTTGAACTTGAGATCTTCCTGCCTCCGCCTCCTGAGCTGCTGAGATTACAGGCATGAACCACTGCATCCAGCTTCTTTGGACTTTGTTTGGGTTTTGTACTGGGGATTGAACCCAGGCATTTTAGCATTTTAGTCCTTTTTTTTTTTTTTTTTCTAAGACAGTCTCACTAACTTGCTGAGGGTGACCTTGAACTCGGGATCCATCTACCTCAGACTCCCAAATCACTCGGATTACAAGTGTGCACCACTGCAACCAGCTGCAGGCCTGCTCTTGTAACCTCTTACTGTCCTATAAAGCCCAGGATCTGCTCTGAGAACTGTTTCTGATCCTATCAAGCTGATCACTGAGAACACACTTAATAGGAGGCTAAATATAAACCCACAGCATTCTGAATACCAAATGGTAGCTGTAGAATATTCTATGGTTGTTCATTCTGCTTTGAAGGCCTGAATCCAAGTATTAGAACTGGCCACTTATCTATCATAGCCTGAAGTACCTGGGATTGAACTCAGGAGCACTCAACCACTAAGCCACATCCCCAGCCCTATTTTGTATTTCATTTAAAGACAGGGTCTCACTGAGTTGCTTAGCACTTCACCGCTGCTGAGGCTGGCTTTGAACTCACCCTGCCTCAGCCTCCTGAGCCACTGGGATTACAGGTATGTGCCACCACGCCCAGCTTGCTGTGTTTTGTTTTGTTTTTTAAATATATACTTTTTAGTTTTAGATAGACACAATACCTTTATTTTATTTTTATGTGGTGCTGAGTATCGAACCCAGTGCCTCATGCGTTCTAGGTGAGTGCTTTACCATTGAGCCACAACCCCAGCCCCCAGCTAGCTGTGTTTTTTTTTTACATAATTCTTCATTGTAAGTAGATATCACTTTCAGGGGGATGGTGCTGGGTGCATGTGAGGCAAGCACTCTACCAACTGAGCTATATCCCAAGCCCAGATATCACTTTCTTTTTCTTTTTTTTCTTTTTCTTTTCTTTTTTTTTTTTTTTTTTTTTGTGGTGCTGGGGATTGAACCCAGGGCCTTGGCATACTAGGCAAGTACTCTACCACCTGAGCTATGTCCCCAGCTCATAGATATCACATTTTAACTGGTTAGTTTACTAAAGTGATGAAGAAGTTGTCTCATTATCAGACATAACTTTTGCCTCCTCAACTGCTCTCTTAAATAACTGTGGAAGAACTGCTTGTGATTAACACTTTTCCAGCATGCACTTGGCACTCTGTAAGGATATCTTTTTTTCTTTTTTTCTTTTTTCTTTTTTTAGTTGTCATTGGACCTTTATTTTATTTATTTATATGTGGTGCTGAGAATCAAACTTAGTGCTTCACACATGCTATGCAAGAGCTCTACCACTGATCTACCCAGCCCTGTAAAGAATCTTTAAGGTCACCAAATATAATTTCAAAATTCAGCAGCTAATCATAGGGTTGAAAAAAATGGGTGCATTTTAACTAGGGCCATTTCTTTTTATAAGGCAACTTCATTGTGGGAAAATTTCCTAAGAGGTATAATAGACATTGTAGATTCAAAGGCAATTATATTGTTGAGCCAGAATTATCTTCCTCCTCTTTTGCATTTAGGGAAATTGCTAAGCTTTGTTCCTTCCATTGGTGAAGGGAAGTACAACCATGTGTCACTTCAGAAAGATCAAGAAAGTCAAGAGAGTTCAGTTTAACTATTATAGTTTAGTCTGCAATAGTACCTAGGTCTTACATGCAACATACACAGAAACATGAAGAACTTTAGTTAAACATAGAAAAATTGCCTGCAGAGAATGTATAATATCAAGCTAATGTGCCAGTCCTTTTCAAAAAAAGAACCCTAGGCCCACTTCTTGCTATAATGTGTTACCAAGAAAGAATATGGCACTTTCTCCTGGAAGTTCTTAAAAGTCTGCTGTCAAATCTCAATGTCTGCTTCTGTTCTCCTGATCTATCACCCAACAGCTCATTTTTTTCTTGTACCTCACCCTTTTCTAACAACCTTGGGTTTTGCCTGACTTAAGGAACAAATGGAAGGAGGTGAGATTGGTTTCTTCTTGATTTTTTTTTTTTTTTTTTTTCTTTTCTTTTAGTACTGGGGACTTAACCCCAGAGGACTTAACCACTGAGCTACATCCCAAACCCTTTTTATTTTTTATTTTGAAACAGAGTCTCACTTAGTTGCTTAGGGACTCACTAAATTGCTGTGCCTGGCCTTGAACTTGTGATCTCTGCCTCAGCCTCCCAAGTTGCTGGAATTATAGGTGTGCACCACCACACCTGGCTCCTCTTCTTGAATATTTTCAAGGCCAGACCTTCTCAGTGTGCAATTCAACCACCTGGTTTTGTTTTGTTTTATTTTGTTTTGTTTTGCATGCTTTCAGCACTTCTTTGTGCATAATCTAGCTTATTAATTGTGTACTTCTTTACCTCCTCTTCAGATTAGAAGATCCTTGTAAAAGGAACTATTTAACTTTGTTTCCCCTTCTCTCTTCAAAAGTATTTATTAGTTTTATATACGTGGACCTCTTTGAGCCTACCTAGTAGTTACCCCCACCTCTTCCGCTGCCCTCCCCACCTAATGCACGATCCTAGCCAACCTACTTTTTCCTCCTGATCTCTCCCCACCATAAATTAGTTTGTCCTCCTAAGGAACTCTGTTTAGAAGGCCTCTTCTAATCAGACAATTCCTACTATTTTTGTTTCTATGTTCCTGACTACTAGTCTTTGGTTCTCTCCCTTCTTTGTTGTCATCAAAAGTTTTTTATTTTTTTATTTTAATTTTTAATTTTTTCCACCCACAGTCTCCTCACCCTTATGGAAAACAAAGGGTGTACTGCAAGCTGTGGAAGGAAAGGTTTCAAAGTCCAACTTTAAAGCAGGCTGCTGATCTTGTTAGGTGCTTGGTCATCATCACCTGTCAGCAGGATGCTCTCTGCCCCCATGCGTATTACTCAGTGTCAGAAGAGATGATTCCGACTCTACTTCCCAGAGTCGGCAGGTTGAAAGGCCATGGGAGCTTGCATGCGCTGCCTCAGAGATGCCAGAGGTAGCGGGAGACCCAAGCTGTTTCCCCTTTATGTTTTCATTACTAATAAATGATAAGCATCCTTCATTTGGATAATTATGATTGCTATTAAAGTATTACCTCAAAAGGTCCATCTTCTTGGGTAAAATGAGTGCCTTGTCTTTCCTCCTTAATACTTCTGTTGAATTAGGCATTCTATTTCTTGCTAATAGTAGAAGTGAAGTCTCTTGTGCTTTTTGCTAGCTTTATTAGGAGATGAAACTAATTTTAAAGAAATGTAAAACCATGAATGCATTTATTTCCCTGAACTGTAGATGAGTAACTGTACTTTGGGGCAATGAGAGAAGAAAAGAAATGAAAGAAGGATAAGGTTTATCAAATACCACTATATGCCAGGTCCATACATAGGGAGTAGGCAAAGTGCTGAAATCATCTAATCTCTGGAAACAGTGAGGTAGGCCTTTTCCCATTTTACAGATAAGACCCTAAGGCCCAAGGTCACATAGCTGAGAGATGGAGCCAAGATGCAAACTTGGGCCTGATTCCAGCGCTCCTGATTTTGCTTTAGAAATCATCAGTGTTAGAGAAGACTTGCTCAGGTGCCAAGAGATATGTGCTAACCTTCCAGGATTCAGAACTGCAGGGCTTTTTCTTTTTTTACTGCAGTCTTTCTTTCCCCTTTCTCTCCCTTCCTTTCTTGCCCTTCTCCCCTTCCTTTCCCTGTTTTCTTCCCCTGTGCCACTGCTTAGCATCTTCTTTTCTTACACTCGCTTTCTCTTACATTTTCTTTTCTTACCTACCTCCCTCCTCAACCGATCCCTCCCCCCATCACCACTGTTGTTTTGTCCACACCTCTCCCCCTAAAATAATAAAAATAAAAGCTGCAGAGGTAACTGACACTGATTTTCCTTTATAGGAGAGCTAATAGGGGTTCTCACCACGTGCAGATCCTCCCAGAGGATGTTTGTGGCATGAAAAACGTTAGTGTTTTAGAGTTTCTCATCCTACTTTGCTTGAAGTTCGGTTTCTTTATTGGATGAACAAAGTTGAACCAACTGAGGGCAGAGACTCCTTTTACCTGTGGCAGATGTCTCCCAGACCACATTCTCTCAACCAGGGAGCCTGGCACCTTCCTAAGACACAAATTCACTTAACTACTTTTTTTTCTTAACAAAAGCAAGATCCTGTTACCAAAATGACTCTTAAACTCTTCTCAAAACTTCATTGCAAAGGAAATGAAACTATTAAAAGACCATCGCTCTGTAATTCAGGAAATTGAATCAACTTGTTTGGAGCCATAAGCAGAGGAAGACTTAAGCTGTACTGAGCCACATATTATGAGACTAAACAGTGCCCTGCTCTGAAATGATTCCACCATGCAGAGGAGTCACGAGCTGCCTTGGCACAACCATGTAGCTCTTCAAGTGCTCACTTTCCTTTGCCACTTAAAATTGCAGTTTTCTACATAGAATGAGAATACTTTGTGAGCTGTTAGCACTTTGGGTGATTTTTTTAATCTTTTCTTTAGATTTTCATTACTATTCCCATAGTATATGTAGAATGAAATGTCTCTTTTTAATAAATTAAGGATATATAACATCTGGATCTTGAGGGGACCAGGGATATAACTCAGGGGTAGAGAGTTCATCTGGGTGCATGAGGCCCTGGGTTAGAGTCCCAGCCCTGCCCCACCACCACCAAGAAATAAACAAACATCATAGATAGATCGATAGATAGATATAAAATATATAGAGAGATATATATAAATAAATAAGCATAAATATATAGAGAGTGAGAATGAAGAATTATATATATATGTATTTCTTCAGATAAATATTAATTATTGAAGCAGGGTCATGGGTACATGTGGGTTCATTAATATTGTCTCTAGTACTAATATATATATATATTTTCTTAATAAAAGCTTTAAAATATTTCTGTAAATTCTGCAGATAAAATTAACTCACATTTTCTCTGTTCTTTCTATACTGCTCCTCCCAGAGAGCACCTATTTAAAACACTAGTCAAATTAGACACATTGAGCACTGAATAAAAAAAGACTGGAGGTGAAGTGCAGTTGGACTCCAGAGCTCCAATATGCTGCAGCTGAGAATAATACAGTGTCTGCCAGGAATAGCCACACTCACACTAAGGATTCTGGATTGCTGTTGAAACAGTAAATACTCCTACAGACCACGCAAGAAAGGCACATCATTTTTGTTTTTGTTTTCCTAAAGTGAATTAATCCAGCTCCAGATCCTCATCACCAGAGTTTTCAGTCAGTCCCACATCACTGTTTATAAACTCCTCTCTTTTTAAGAAAATCTATCCAGAATTGTAAATGAGACAAGATTGCTACATGCCTTTTCTGTATCATGTTGGAACACTTACAAGACCTAAAAATCTTCATGCTCCAGGCCCTAGACCTGTCCATTATGGTAGCTATGTGGCTGTTGAGCCCTTGAAATGAGGCAACTGAAGAACTGAATTGAAATGTACTGTAAGTGTTAAAAATACTGGATTTTGAGGACTTAACTACAACAAAACTCCCAATAATTTTTGTATTTTTACATTACATTGTATATACAGTGAATTTTTTATGGATTTGTTTTTGATTTGTTGTTTGTTTTTTGTTTGGTTTTAGGTGGTTTTTTTGTTTTTTGTTTGGTTTTTGTTTTTGTTCTGATAGAGTCTTTGTTGCCCAGGCTGGTTTTGAACTTACAGCCTCAAGTGATCTTTCTTCCTCTGCCTCCCAAGTAGATGGGACTATAGGCACAGGTCATCATGCTCAGCTTAACAGTGGTTTGAATACAATGTTTTATTAAAAACTGACTTGATTTTTTCTTTTTAAGGTTTTAAAATGTAGTTAGTTGAAAATTTAAAGTCATATACATATATCTCATACTTCTATTAGACAGTACTATCCTAGAGTTTATCAGAAGGAAACTTTATTAGACTATTCCTGACTAAGGTCCAGACTGAAGTTAGATGTTAGCCTGTGGATGATAGTAAGTTGCAAGTAATTTCTATACATAACTAAAAGGTAACCCCAAAAGTTTTGATTATATGACTCTGGAAGGCATTAAATAGTTTAACATCTAACCTGGTAGATCTCATTTATGTTTCATTTTTTCTTAACAATTTAACTAAACTTACCTCTGATGGTTGTACCAAGCAGAATTGTGTTACAAGTCAAAATATTGATTATTTTAGTCTTTCCTAATTTTTTAACATATACTAGAAAGAATGATTAGTCCTACCCAGATATGGTGGCTCATGCCTGTAATCCTAGCAATTTGGGAAACGGAGGTAAAAGAATCACAAGTTTAATGCCAGCCTCAGCAATTTAGTCAGGCCCTGTCTCAAAACAAGAAATATAAAGTACTGGGGTTATGCTCAGTACAAAAAAAAAAAAAAAAGTCCTATTGATCAAATGTAAGAATGGTCATAAACTGAAGTGGTACTCTCAACTATTTATTGTGCGTACTTGGAATTAAGTTTCATTGAATTGTCTTGCCTTGCTTCCCTAAAATGACAGTTTCAGGAACTGAAAATACTGAACAATGCTGATACTGAGTAACAACTGTTTTCTTTCACATTATCTGCTCATGTGTTCATATAAATAAAGGCAAAGGAACTATAATATGTTTTAAAATTCCATCCCCAAAGAAAACTTTGCAAAGGTCCTCATGTCCAGCACTGACCCCCAGAATTACCTTACTGTGGACAATGTGCTGTTCTCCCCACTTCATTGTCTAAGGAACAGGCTTGGGTTTTATTTGTGATCTTTTATGAGCTCCTCATAAAAAAAAACTGGAGCCATCTAACAATAGATGTGTTACTGTTTTCAGGTACCCCTATTTGTAGCCTTCTGGAACACCTGCTTTGCTAACTCCCCCTCCCTTTTTTTGTACAGTACTGGGAATTAAATCTAGGGACCCTCAACAACTGAGTTATATCCCCAGCTCTTTTTATTTTTACTGTGAAACAAGGTCTCACCAAGTTGCTGAGGCTGACCTGGAACTAGCAATACTCCTGCCTCAGCCTCCAGAGTTGCTGCGATTACAAGCATGACCACCGCACCTGATGCTCTGCTAACCCTCTGAAATCTCATTTGAGGTGGGGTGACAAATAAGACCATGTTATGTATTGCTTTGGGTACTTTCTGTTGTCTTCTTGCCCATGGTGTTAGCTCACTACTGAGAATATCTAAGGAAATAAGACAATAGAAGAGGACAATGTAGAAGGTCTGAGGTTGAAGCTTCAAATCTCTTAGCTACCAAATTAAATAAAAGAGCAAATACTACAGAGCTGTAGCATTGGTAGAGGAGACCATGAATACTGAATAAAGCTGAAGCCCCTTTTTCTTCACCCCTATCCCTTTCTCTTTTGTCTCTAGAGATTTGGAAAATTGCTATGACCATGAATTATTAGGCATGATGTTTTATTTTACTAGGTTGGAATGAAATATAGAAACCTAATCCTGAAACCTGGGGGATCTCTGGACGGCATGGACATGCTCCAGAATTTCTTGAAACGTGAGCCAAACCAAAAAGCGTTCCTAATGAGTCGAGGCCTGTGTGCTCCATAAACCGGATCTTTGGTAGCAGTCCATGTCTGGAGGACAAGTCAACATCGCCATGTGTTCCTGGCCTGGAAACTGAAGGGAGTTTTGCAAATGAAAAATTAGATTTCTATTGACTTCTTTTTGTTTTTTAATTTTAAAAATTATACTTATGTAAATGGAATTATAAATACTGTGACCTAAAAAAAGACCCACTTGAAAATAATTGTACTATAAAATTTCATAAAAATGGATTTGATTTCTTTTGATAAAAGTTTCATATGAATGTAATTTGATTTTTTACTATTATCTAGATAATATAATGTAAGAGGGCTAAGAATTTTTAAATTGAATTATATACATGATATAATTTGATCCTTCTTATATCTCAAAATTTTGTACTTGGGATTTCTGAACTGGTAAATGAATCACCAGATTCCTCTGGTAAATATTTTCTTGGAGCTCTAAGTCAACTTTGATCCTCTGCCTTCCAGTAAGGTGTGACTTTGCCTTTGCCTGCATGCCTCAAGGCCAAGGATACATGCCTCAGTAATTCATTTATCTTTGTATCCCAGGCCTCATGGTTCCCAGCTTCTGCCTCACTTAAGTTATGTTCTTCCATTTGGGTTTGTTTTCCATTCTAATATTCAGTTAGAAAGAAAAAAATTTTAGTTGTGACTGAACTGATCTAAAGTATATTGCAGGTTGGTCTCTCTGAGTTACTTATGGCCTGACTAAATTGCTGAGGCTGGCTTTGAACTCGCCATCCTCCTGCCTCATCCTCCTTAGCAGCTGAGATTACAGGTGTATGCCCCCACACCCTGTTTATTGCAAGTTTTTGTATCTTGTACTAGAGTCTCAATTCCATTTCAGCGTACATCTATTTTGGCATAGTTGCCAATTAGAACATAAAGTTCCGACTGCGTATGCATGTGTATGCGTGTGCGTATGCGCATGCGCAGACTGGGATTAAACTCGGGGGCTCTCTACAACTAAGCTACATCCTCAGCCCTTTTTATTTTTTATTATGAGACAGATCTGCTTAAGTCACACAGGCTGGACTCAAACTTGCAGTCTTCCTGCCTCAGCCTCCTGAGTAACTGGGTTTACTGGCATGTGCTTCCTGCCTAGCTAGGCATCTTTTTTCTTCTCATGTTTCTAATAAGGGGTAGTGATGTTGCCTCTTTTACTGATCACCTCCCTGCAGATGACAGATAGAAACGTCACAGTGGCTATTTAGAGTGTGGTGGGGAAGAGAGCTGATGCTGATGGGGCCATAAAGAAACTGCAGAAGAGGAATCAGTTCAGGCAGAGCGTTTGAGGACAGCTGCTTCATTGCCACTAAGTACTTAAATTTGGCTTTGGGGAAGAGGCTCCTCCAATAGCCTGTTTAATCTGGTGATTTTTTTTTTTTTCTTTTTTACGTGAACCTTTATCTCTCTTTAACTCTGTTTACTGTGGGCCTAAATTCCAGTTCTGCAACAGAACTGTGAACTCACAGTACTTATTTTTCCCGTAGGAGTCTACTCAATAAAGTAACCAAGACAGGATTTTTTTTTTTTTTTTTTTTTTTTTTTTTTTCAGTAAACTTGTTTTGTTTGTGTTGTCATTGGAGCAGTGCTGCTAGGATCAAATGCATGGCCTGTGCATGCAAGGCAAGTGCTCTGCCCCTGAGGTACACCCCAGACCCAAAAAATAAACTTTGAATGTGCTCTGCACAGAACCTTTCTTTGCTATTCTCCAAATGGACTTTGTGTTAAATTAAACAATTATTATGTTACATAAAAAAATTTAAGACAGAAGGATAAACCAAAAGCTGTAGCAGCAACACAGAAGGAAATTTTAAGACTAATATTGCCAATAAACATCCACATGAAATCCTACCCTCCTTTCCGAGGTTAGTTGCCTGGCCCTCACTCAGCATCACTGTCTCTGGTCACCAAAGCTGTTTTTGTGGTGTTTTTCTCCCCTAGACTCTTATGTTTTCCTCTTTCAGACAAAAACCAAAAACTCTCTTCAGCATTTTCTCTTGCCCAATGTCATTTTCACAATAACTTTGGCATCTTAAACCTAACTTATTTCACATGGAAAAACTAATTGTTGTGGTAAAAGTTGCACACAATAAAGTTACATTATTGTCCACGAAAATGAACTCACATTTCTTTCATACTTTAATGTTAAAACTGAAATGCATGACAGAGCAAAAGCACGAAGGTGTTCCTGTTTAGGTCTCCCTCTAATATTTGAAGTCTACCAAAGTACAAAGCAAAATCAAATATTCATTAAAAACATTCAGTAGCATAATTAAAAGATAAGGACTTACTTTTTAAAGCCTTCTTATATATGACCATTCATCAGATTGTTCTTTCTCCCCCGTGAGTGCAGAGTCACTGAGATGCTCTGAATGGAGAATAACTGTAAAAACTGCAATTGGGCAAACTTACATTCATATTTATGGTCTGAGCCACATACAATAAAGTCTCTGGTTATTGATCCAGAAGATTTGGGCATGTTTTGGGATTTTTCCAAGCATCGTTATTTGTTGCTAAGAGGCAAGTTCTTGAGACATCTTATGCTAATGTATAATATGCATGATTCCTAAAGTTTGGTTCTAAGATGTTACAGAGAAAGAAAATTCCTAATGTAATGCCATCTGAAATAGGTTCTTTCCCTCTGGGATAAATATTGAGTGTTACCTAGATACCTAAAAATTATCTTAAAGCGTTACCACCTGAGCTACTTATGCCAAGGTCTTGCTTTTCTACAGCTAATAGGAAGAAAGGTGGATACTCATTGCTCTGTAGACAAGAAACTGCATTGTGCAGGAATCCAAAACTGAGAAAACAGCTCTTTAAGAAAAATTACTGATGTGGTTTTTATATTTGTAAATGCCTTTACTAATAGGGAAATGCTTAATTTTCTACTTTACTATTTTTGCCTTTGACCTTTGTGTATAAATTTAAGGTCTGTGGAGCTGCTGGCTCCACACTGGATAAGTAGGTTTGTGTAGGACTTTTTTCTTTCTCTGTCCTACACAAGTGCAATTCTCCATGCTCCAAGGAAATTGTTCTTAAAATTGCATCAAAATACTATCTTAGTTTGGATTGCTGCAACAAACCATCACAGACTAGGTGGCTTCAAAAACAGATATTTAAAAGTCGGGCTCAGTGGCATGTGCCTGTAGCCCCAGCTACTCACATGGGAAGACCATTTGAGCCCAGGAGTTTGAAACCAGCCTGGGCAACATACTGAGACCCCCATCTCAAAAAGAAACAAACAGGAAAAGATAAAACTATTTCTCACAGTTCTGGAAGCTGGAACATCCCACAGTCTAGATGCTGGTAGATTCCTCTTCTGGCTTGCCACCAGCTAGCCCCAGGGAGCAAGCCCTGTGGTATGTGTTATATGAGGGCACTAATACCATCCTGAGGGCTCCACCCTTACAACTTCATTTAAACCTGATCACCTCCCAAAGGCCCTGCCTCCTCTAACCAGCACAGTGAGGGTTAGGGCTTCAACGTATGGATTGCTGGGGGCAGGGGAGGAGGGCTACAAACATTCATTCCATAACTGGTACTAATCCTGCAAATTGGGTTTAAGCATAGTTAACTGAGCCCCAAAGAATGTTAAAAGAGAAATTCTGCCTTACCTGAATAGATACAGTGACCAAAGCTGCTCCCTTCCTTCAGCACATGACTACAGTTACACAACTCCCATCTAAAACTGAACAGCCCCTTGAAATTGAATATGACTTCCCTTAGAAAGGTTTGGTGAGAATAAAAGCCAAAAAAAAAAATATATATATATATATATATATAAAAATATATATATGTGTGTGTGTGTGTGTGTATATATATATAATTATATAATATATACTTTCATTTTCTTTGAAAAACAGTATCTAAAATTTATTTTTTCAATCATCTTTAATGGAGAAATTCCCAGTGAAAACAATGCAAGTGATTATCTACTACATGTGTACAAAAGTAAAGGGTAAAGCTATAAATTCTAAACACTAGACGTAAAAGACCTTTTTTCAACATATATACAGTAATGCTATTTAAATAGAGATTTTGGAGGGGCTCAGTGGTAGAGCCCTTCCATGGCATGCCTAAGGACTTGGATTCCATCCCCAGTACCACTACCACCACAAAAATGAAGAATTGAAAATTAGGATAATGAATACCTACCCATCAGTTAGTGATTCTTTTTTTTTTTTTTATTTGTTGATAGACACAATATCTTTATTTTATGCGGTGCTGAGGATCAAACCCAGCGCTTCACACATGCAAGGTGAGCGCTCCACCACTGAGCCACAACCCCACCCCCAGTTAGTGATTCTTGAGTTCTTATCTGGTTGAATTTGCCTCGCAGTTCCCTTTCAGATACAGCACATCTGGGAGGGGAGGAGTGACTATGAAATAGACTCCTTGTATTCTCACAAGCTGATGCCTTTTCTGCCTGCCTATCTCTGAGAGTTCAAAGGCACGCCCAGCCAGCCATCCCTGACTCCTAAGAATGCCACGCACCTTCCCTTAGGTCTGTTGGTTTTCCTGGTTACCTTCACTGCAAGATAATTATTTATGTTCTTGGCTCATGTGGCTATGGGGTTGTTTGTGATTTTAAATTCACATTTTTCTGAGGGGCAGAGATCAGATGAGGCAGGGAGAGCCATGTCATCGGCCTGGAGTTGGAGTATTTGTGCTTCTACTCAAGCTGTTACCTTCATCTGGAATGCCTGCAGTCCTTTCTCTTTCCAAATCTGACCCAATTTGTGACAGGAATCACTACTCTACCTTTTCCGAGAGCATGTGGTTTCTCTTACCACATTATCATGTATCAAGTATTTGGGAAGAAATAAATACAAACTTGTGTCCTGTTTAAAAAAAAAAAAAAAGGCTCACCTAGAATTTTAACCCCCTGATAAAATGTTTATAGTATTTGTAGTGTGTGTGTGGTGGTGGTGGGGTGCGGAATACTAGGGATTGAATCCAGGGGTGCTCTCCCTCTGAGCTACATCCCCAACCCTTTTTTTTTTATTTTGAGACAGAACTCACTATGTTGCTGAAGTTATCCTTGAACTTGTGATCCTCCTACCTCATCCCCCTGAGTTGCTGGAATCGAAAGCATCCACCACCATGCTTGGCTGTCTGTAGTATTTGTAATCATAATCAAAGACACCATTACAGCTAAGAGTGGTTTATTTTTTTAAATCTTTTTTAGTTATCGATGGACCTTTTTTTTTTTTTAATATGTGGTGCTGAGGATCAAACCTAGTGTCTCAAACATGCTAGGCAAGCAGTCTTCCACTGAGCCACAACCCTAGCCCTAAGAGTAGTTTAAAGAAACTAGAGTCCCACAAGACACGACATCTCTGCTGACATTGTGACTTTTTTGTGGCTGAAATGGAGGATATGACTGGATTCCTAACTGTTGTGTTGAATAATTATTCTCATAAACTCAGGTAAATTTCATGACCTTTGGCTGAAATCACAATAAATCTATAAAATGCTATTATCAAATTTATAGTAACTGGCCAAGTACGATGGCCCACACCTATAATCCCAGTGGCTTGGGAGGCTGAGGCAAAAGGATCTCGAGTTCAAAGCCAGCCTCAACAATAGCAAGGTGCTAAGCAATTCAGTGAGATCCTGTCTCTAAATAAAATACAAAATAGGGTTGGGTATATGGCTCAGTGGTCAAGTGCCCCTGAATTCAATCCCTAGTCCCCCCACCCCCAAAAAAATTTACAGTAACTGATCAGGAATGATCACAAAAATAGTGTTATTAAGATTTAAAATCAGAGCTGGGGATGTAGCTTAGTGGTAGAGTGTTTGCCTAGCACATGTAAGACTCTGGGTTCAATCCCCAGCACTGCAAAGGGAAAAAATGATTTAAAATTAGAGCTGGTCATGGTGGTACACACCTGTAGTCCCAGCCTCTCAGGACCCGAAGCAGAAGGGTATCCTGAGTGCAGGATACAGAGACCCCTGTCTCAAGAAGGAAAAAAATAATAATAATTTTGAATTACTTCAGTCCTGAGATAAACTTACAATGCAAGTAGACAAATGCCAGGTGGAAGGAGGTGAAACTGATAGGATAGTGCTGGCTAGTGGTACTTAGGAGGGAAACAAGGGGAGCTAGAAGACCTAGTCCAAATTTATGTCCAGAGCGATACCTGACCCCTGTGGACTCCAGAGCTGAAATGTGCTCCATTCTAGATGTCACATTGTAAACAGATTTGGTGTTTGGAAGAGCAGGAACAAGATGGCAATGACTTTGAAGATATTTCTCAAGAGAAATATGTAGAAGAATTAGGGAATTTCAGTCTGGAGGATGAATTCAAAATTGCAAAAAAAAAAAAAATTATCTTGAAACACTTGCAAGACATGGAGAGAGAATTGGCTAGTCCTTCATGATTCAGAAGTCAGAGTTTAGAGATATGGCTCCTTCCACCCCCTGTACTGGGAATTGAACCCAGAGGCACTTTACCACTGAACTACATTCCCAGCTCTTTTTATTCTTTATGTTGAGATAGGATCTTGATAAATTGCTGAGACTGGCCTCAAATTTAGGATCCTCCTGCCTCAGCCTTCCAAGTAGCTGGGATTATAGGCATGGCCCACTGTACCCAGCTCAGAACTTAGGGATATGGTTGGAAAATAAGAGGCTTTAGTTCAATATGAGGAAGCATTTTCTAATGATTATCCTTAATTAAAATACCTTCTGCTGCTCTTAATAAGCATTCATAAATATCCTATAACTACCAAGAGTGTTACAAAGAGGATTTCTTCCTTGAGTAGTCAGTTATACAAAATCAGCTTTGAACATTCCTGATATGACAATTATCAGAAAAACATCCCTCAGTGAAGTTCACCAGGGAGGGCTTAGAAATGGCATTGAGATGGCGGCAGCTCCTCATACTGCTGGGAGACCGCTGACTGGGAGCGTTTTTACTTCTCATCTGCAGTCAGCCAGGGCTGGCAGAAGAACTGGGACCTGGCGTGGAAGACTGACAGTTGTGTATGACCATGATGAAGCCAAAAGCCCTTCTAGAATGAGTAAAGTTTCCTCTTCTGCCTCCAGAACTTCCTGTAGCTCTCTACTCAGTCCACGCACTGCTGTCCTCATCACACAAAGAGTCAAAAATCTGATTCAAACACCTAGGTTACCCTGCCTGCCTCACCATATTGTGACCTCCTGAATCACTGTTTTTGTCCCCTATCCTCCACAGTCTTCTACAATTAGTGAATAGTTAACAAGTGGTTAAGAAACATAAGTTCTTTAAAATTACCTTTTGCTATAAAGATGCATCGTTATAATAACTGCAAAATAATTTATAAATGAATCTAAAACTATGTAGGAATGGGGATAGAGTTCAGTGGTAGAGTACTTACCTAGCATGAATGAGGGCCTGAGTTTGATCTCTAGTACCACAAAAAACAAATAAGAGAGACTATATAAATAAGTTCTTTTTATACCTTCCAGTTGCAGATTTCTGCATGAAAGGGACCTTTTTCTTAATACCCGTTTCTGCATGAGGCAGATGAAGGAAACATGATCTTTATAAAAGAAAAATCGAACAATGAAAAATGTTTCTAAGGATTTGTCCATTTCTTTCTATATTCTAAACCTAAAGCTTTGTTTTTTTTTTCTTAGTGCTGGGAATTGAACCCAGAGCCTCATACATGTAAGAAAAGTACTTTACCACTGAGCTATACATGCCCACCTCCCAAACTCAGGAATTGCTTAATCCAGAATCTGTGTTTCACATGAGGGTCTAAGAAAGGGACAGAAAGGGCAGATGTCCATGATTGCACTGAAATTATATTAATTTTTGTGCATGATTATGTGCATTTTTCTGGGGAAAAAGTCCCTAGCTTTAATCAGAAAAAAAGTAAATATTGTCTTAAAAATTTGCTTTTAAACTTTTGTTTTTAAATCCATTTCTAAGACTGTAAAGTGAACTGAAGGTATAGCTTAGTGTAGAACACTTTCCTAACATGCACAAAACCCAGAATCACAAAAGAAGGAAGGAAGGGAGGGAGGGAGGGAAGGAGGGAGGGAAAGGAAAGAAAGAAAGAAAGGGAGGGAGGGAAAAAAAGAGAGAGGGAGGGAGGGAGAAAGAAAGAAAGAAAAGAAAGAGAAAGAAAGACAAAAAAAAAAAAAAAAAACCCAAAGACTATAAAGGATCTATTGCATATCAGGCACTGTGCCTGGCACTGAGGATACAAAAATGACAACCCTAAACTGTAGGTGCTCACAGTAAAATGGAAAAGGCAATAACTTTACAGTAGATTGAGCAAAATTATAGCAGAAAGGTTCATATAAAGTCTGTGTGTTCTCTCCAACCCTAATTGACTCCACTATATAATTAGATCATCATGCCACAAAATTTATATGGTTACAGTGCCACCTGCCACTACAGGCTTTTCAAAATGATTCCTTTTTCCTTTGCAGCATTTCAGCAGTAAGACTAAATGGTGCTATTCCATCTATTTTATCTAGCAGTTTCTTAGACTCTATTGATAAAAGACTCATAAACAAGAGGTGAAAATATTCACTTTAACCATTTTTATGATCAAAGGGTTATAAATCAATAGCCATTAAAGGAAAGATGCCAGACCCTTCCTGATCTGGTAAGTACTGTGTTCCCAAGAGGGATTGGGTACATCCTACAAATCCAGAAAACAGGTTGTTAAGATGACCATGTAGTAGTTTAGAGATGATCCAGAATTAGTCAAGATTCCTTACTTTTTACTCCCATGAGTGTAAATAATTCCCATTACTACTAATAAAAACCAAAGGAAAAGCACCCCAATACTTTGGTCCCTTACTGCAGATTACTTGTGACTTCCTTTAATGTAGAGAGAAACTAATTAGGCAGATCAGTGACAGACTACAGAAGCTTCAGAGTTTATAGCAAAGACAAGAGACTGGACTTTAAACTTCTACCCCATTTCCCTCTGTTTCTTTAAATAATCATATGCTTCATAGAAAAACTTATTTTTGTCTATCAGACTTGTGTATTTTCTTATTTCTGTGTATTTTATTTGTGGAATAATTTAAATTTTTGGTGAGGTATTACATATATTGTACAATTCAAAGGGTAGAAAAATCAAGATGGTAAAAAGTTTCTGCTTACCCTTATTTTTACATACCTGATCCTCCTCCCCAGAGCAACCACTATTACCAGTTTCTTATATATCCAGAGACATTGTACATGTATACAAGAATCCACACTCCCAGATTAACATCTTAACCACAGTGTTCTGCACCTTCTTTATCAGTAATCAAAACTTGGAGGTCCTCTTTTAATGATCATCTAGTATTCTATTGTATAAATGTACAGTAATTTATTTAATCAATCCCCTATTGCTGTACACTTAGATTGTTTTCACTCATGTGTGGTGCTACAGATCAAACCCAGGACCTCATGCGTGCTAGGCAATGCTGTACCACTGAGCTGCATCCCCAGTCCTTGTTTTCACTCTTTAAACATTACAAACCACGCTGCCAATATTATCCTCATAAATATGTTGTTTTCCAAATCTGCCAGTTTATCTACTAAATAAATTCTTGAAAATGTGGTTCCTGCCTCAAAGGGTAGAGACATTTTAAATATCGACAGATGTTGTCAAATAAGAGCCATATTTTTTAATAGTGCTTATCACAATTGTTTAACACTGAGAAAGTCAGTAAAAATAAATGAGGGAAAATGATGTTAAGCAAATAAAGCAAAATCTCTGGTGTACTAGACTTCATACTGCTTTCTTTTTCCATTGGGCAATATGGAATAAAATTTGCTTCTTTCAGAAAGTGGTAGGAGTGATTCCAGACAGGAATTTTCTTTCTCTTGTAATGATTGGATAGGTCCTAAAAGGAATGTAAGACCTCATCCCAGAACAAAGCAGGAGTCAGTCCTTTTGTATTCAGGACAAAGTGGGGAAAACCAAAAGATCCATTTTGTCATCCCTGTCCCAAATCAGATGCCTTTCTGTGGTCTTAAATGTTTGTGCGGCTGACAAGTGGGACTTCTGTTGTGATTCACAATGCGATCACTGTTCTAAACATGCACATGGCCCACTCTGTCTCAGCTTCAATTATAAAATCTTCAGCCAGAGGCTATTATCCTCTGTTTTGTTCAGTCAACAGCACAGTTAGCCAGTGAATTTCCAGCTGGGATCAGGTGGCAGGAGAGGAACTTCTCTCAGACCCCAGTACACACTCTCCTGTGCAGTCTCTCTGATCAGGATTATTTTCCTGAAGTCATTTGGGAAGGTGACCAACTTTGCCTTTCTTTCATGGTTCAGAGTGGGGGAATAGGAGTAGCTTAATAGTGTCTTTCTCAAAACTAAGGCAGAAGCTCTGGAATTCACAGAATTCCAACTTTTTGTTTCATTATGGTCAGGGTACTAAACTAAGTCCTATGGTCTAACCAGTCACAGGAAGCATCTCTTTCTCCCCTGCCCTTCCTTCCCTCTTCCTTTTCCCCGAAATTCCCATTAGAGGAATGAAAGATTCTGGGCAATCCTTTCCAAATCCCAGCAGGAACAAGACCGAAATCTCAGGTAGAAAGTGCGGTCCGTGAGTCCTAGACAACAGATCTAGGTGCATTTTACTTTGGAAGTGGGATCTTAGGAGGCTTTTCTACACAAAACCCCAGTTCAAAATGACAGTCAGTGTTCTAATGTCTGCAGGCTAAATGAGGGGCATGGAGGGATCAGGATAAGAATAAATCATATGCAACCACTTCTAAAGTAAATTCCTTTTAAAAATGTATGTCCAGGGGCTAGGGGTGCAGCTCAGTGGTAACCCTAAAGTTCTGGGTTCCATTTATAGCACCATCAACAAAACACAATGAAAATCAGTTTGTACAGAATACAGAAGAGCTCGACTCCTTTCATAACTCACCAACTAATTTTAAGTAAGCTTATGAACCTTTTCCAAGAAAGCCAGACTACTACTTGGCTGTATCTACTAAAGTTCAGGTTAAGGGAAATTGTCCTAGTTAAAGCCAACTTGTCTTACAAACATAGTGTGTATTTGTGTTAAAGGTTATGAAGACTTGATTAGTTCCTCTGGCCACCTAGTAAGTTTCTCAGTATCCTATCAGAATTCAGATAGGGCGTGTTACAACTACAGCAATGCGCTGTTTTTCTCTGGTGCCAGTAGACAGAATGTCAATACGCTTGCTGCATTCCTCTGTGGTAATAGAAATGAACTCATTACATTAGTGAATCATGTGCCCAGGGTACACTTCCCTCACCCTGAACACACGGACTCTCCCAGGTTAAGGTCACTGATCTGCCAGCTGTTGTTCTAGTAGCCAGGAGAGAGTGGCATAGAAGAGCCATTTTCTAGGGGGACAGAGGAACTAATCAGGACTTTGTAGACTTTAAAACAGATACACACCACACTTGTAAAAACAAGTTGGCTTTAATTAACTCCTCCCGCCCCCACACACACCTTAATTTGAACTTCAGGAGGTGCAGCCAGGTAGCACTCTGGCTTTCCTGGAACACGTTCAAAACCTTATGATATTTGAAATGGTGGTGATGGGTTAACATGGAGATAAGTGCAGATGTGTCTGTCAGGAGGTAAACACAGGAGGGAAACGTTGGAAGGGAGGGTGGAGAACTTAATAGAGGGCAAGTAGGTATGAACAAGGATCGTTGCAGAAATCTGAGGAGGGTACAAATATTCAAGAAAAGAAAGTGTTCAGTTTCAAGGATCTGTTCAATTAGCAATTATTAATTCAAAGTGAGTGGGAAGTTTTACTTTTCAAAATTACTGTAAGGAAGTGTCTAACTGCTTCCAAAGAATACTCAGAACTTTGTTAACCATGAGTTAAAAGAAAATTCCCCAAAAAATGATCATCTTTTTCGTTGTTTTTTGTTGTTGTTGTTGTTGTTGTTGTTTTTGTTTTGTTTTGTTTTGTTTTGTTTTGTTTTTTTTCCCCTGGTATCAGGGACTGAACCCAGGGGCACTTAGCCACTGAGCCACATGTCCAGCCCTTTCTATACTTTTTTTTTTTTTTTAATTTTAAGATAGGGTCTTACTAAGTTGCTTACAGCCTCACTAAATGGATGAAGCTGGCTTTGAACCTGCAATCCTCCTGCCTCAGCCTCCCAAGCCACAGGGATTACAGGCTTGGCTACCACACCTGGCTGCTTACCTCTTATGTATAAAAACTTTTGTAGCCATGTTTTAATGGAACATTATCACAACTGACCTTTACTGTGCATGCCAAAAAAAACTTGCTGCCACTATGAGACCCTAGAGGAAGAAGCAAAAGGAGCTGTTTGACCAACTTGACACATTTGTAACATTTCTAAACAGCCTAATTAACCAATAATCAAAAGAACAAAGTAAGTAGCTCAACCTAAATATCTATAACCAACCTAAATAACTCCTGTCAATCAGAGGTTTCTGCCTAAATTTTGGAAATTATCATGTTTATCATAATTTTTATTTTGAATTTTTTGTGTGCCCACAAAGCTCACTCTCTATTCCCACTGTTTTAGATACATTTTCACTTATACCACATTCTTTGAGCAGAGAAATACACTTTCATGCTGAGTGTTTTCTTTTGATGCCAAGACACTTAAAAGATTAAGTCTGGAAAGTGAAAGAAATAAATGCTATTCCTTTCCCATCTGGATTTTGCCAACCAAAAGGCAAGAGAAAGAACAGTCTCAGCACACATCGTATTTTGTCCTGTCTCTCTCACTCTGCTCAGGATTAAATGTTTCCCTGTTCGGAACCAAAATGGAAATATGATCTCATGTTTGTTTCTTGTGTTGCCTTTGCATTTCCTATGTCAATAGGGTATAAATTTTCATTTAGTGACAGAACCTCTTCCCCCAAACAGGAAAACTCTTCAGGGATCTTGCTGTAACCTATCCTAGTGCTGCTGACTCTCATAAGTAGGCACCGTATAAAAATAGAGTGGTGTTTTGAGATGCAAAAGTGGCATCACTCGGTAGGGTCTTCTCTGCACTCCAGGTGCAACTTCAAGGATTTTGCAAGACAGGGTTGCCAAATACTAATTAAACTAATTGACAATCTGTGCTGTTTTAAAATCTGATTTTGGGGTTTCTCTGGTAAGAAGAGGAGATATATTCCATTTCTCACACAAAATGCAAAAATTTCCATCACATTATATACTTAGCAAAAAATTATAAGAAAACATGACCTCATCTCTCAGCAATTTGGAGAGAAGACAAGTATCTGTATACATGTGTTTATTTCTATTCTCTTATCATTTCAATATGCTCAATACATAATAAAATATATTTCAAAGGACAAGATAGGCTAACTTGAGATAGAGCAAGATGAACAAGTTCATAATAGCTATGATTTTCCAATGCTAAAAGAAAGAAAAAAGCTTTCCAGTCCCCTAAAATAAAATACAGTCAACAGATCAGAGAGTTTCAGATGCATAGGAAATAGAAAGAGCAAAAACTTGTAATTCTGAAATCAACAAGGCAATTCTAGCTCATACCTGTTAGATTGGAAGCAATCTGTCTATTAAGGTTGAAGATGACACACCCAGTAATTCTACCTCAAGATATGCACCATTAAACTTCTACCTGTGCACCATGAAATATCTACTGGAGTATTCATAGTAGTTATGTTTATAATACAAAGCATTAAAAACCACCAAAGCATCTATCATGAGAAGAGTGAATAATGTATTGGGATATACTTGAACCATGAGCTATAATGCAGTTAGGATGACAGAACCAAAGCTACAGATATCAAAGATAAATATGACTCAAGAGCAATGTTGAGCAAACAAGTGCCATCACAGAGGATGTGCAGATCCACCTATATCTAAAGTTAAATATATGTGTGCATTCAAAACAATACTATGTATCTTTAATGGATTTGTACAAAGAAGCATAAAAATATCCACATGAAAATGGGCACTGAATTCAAGACTGTGGTTTCCTCTGGTGAGGGAAGAAGAAAACAAGATGCAGGACAGATACATAGAAAACTGCAACTACAGCTAATACACACACACACACACACACACACACACACACACACACAGTCTTTTAAAGCCTGATACAAATATAGGATAATGTTTTTAAAATTTTTAAACTTCTTTATTTTTATTTTTTTAGTTAATTATGGGGTGCCAGGGATTGAACTCAGAGGCATTTAGCCACTTAGCTACATCCCCTTCCTTTTTATGTTTTTGTTTTGAGACAGGGTCTTACTAAGTTGCTTAGAGCCTCGCTAAGTTGCTGAGGCTGTCCTTGAACTTGCAATCCTCCTGCCTCAGCTTCCCAATCTGCTTCCCAGTAATACAGGTGTACACCAACATGCCTGGCTCATTTTTTACTTTATGAATTGTTTTGTAATTTTAAAAAGTGCTTCTAAAGGATTTGTCAGATTTGTGGCTTTCAGAGCAAACTTACCAGAAGTATATGTAACTTAAATCATACAAAACTCATGCATAATGGAATTCCCACCACACTCACACTTTTTGTTTAAGAATAGCCCCTGGAACCAGGTGCAGTGGCACATACCTATAATACCAGGGACTCAGGAGGCCAAGACAGGAAGATCACAAGTTTGAGTTCAGCCTGAGCAACTTAGTGAGGCCCTGTCTCAGAATAAAAATGTCTGGGAATGTGGCTCAGTGGTAAAGCACTCGTGGGTTCCCTGGGTTCAATCCCTCAGTACCAGAAAAAAAAAAAAAAAAAAAAAAAAAAAAAAAAAAAAGCCCTTGAATATTCCCCTAAAATAAAAGCCAAAAATGAGTCCTCATCTACTGCAAAACTGAAACAGTTGAGGTCATGGTTTAAAAGCATAGAAGTTAGATGGCCTAAGTCCCTGGCTTGGCTTCAAAGTACATGGCTATCCAGAACGATGTCCCACCTCCTGGCATTGCAGTGCCTGGAGTATAGGGAGATCCCTGAGGGTCTGGAGATCCCCATGCTTAGTTTCAAGAGTTGGGTTAAACTCCTGACTTGACTCTTTCGGGTTGTAGTGTTCGGCCAGCATTCACTGTCTCTCCACTTTTCTTCCTTCCTGGTGGAGTTCCAATGTTCATCATGTATCCTGATTTGCCTAAGGGTATTCCCATGCCCCTTGCCAATACTCAATTCAGAAAAGGGCAGTGAACAGTGATAAATTTACTAAGGACTTCTGAGGAGAGCTTCCTAGTGTTCAAGATAAAGCTATGGAAAGAAACAGCCTCTTCCTCTGGCATTACTGTGTGTCAATTTGAGGCCCATAGATGTAGCAGCCCTTTAACTACCAGGCTAAAGATGAAGCCAACACTTGCTCAAAGGAAGGGCCAAAAGAACTGCAGAGGGGGTTGGGGATGCAGCTCAGTGGTATAGCTCTTGCCTAGCATGCACGAGGTCCCCAACACTGGGAGGGAAGGAAAGAAAGGAGGGAGGGAAGAAGGGGAAAAGTCAGTGTAGCTAGGTCAACCCTGCAGACAGCCTCACTGCTGGACATTCTCAGAAGTAAATAGTCACATATTAATATCTGCCCTGTTAGTTGGCTGAGTGGTTTTGGAAATCAAAATGAGCCAATGTATGTGAATGTGCTTCGTAAACTATAAACTCTAGTCAAGGACAAGTTAGTAGTATTATTAATACTTTTGCTACTAAGTCTAAGGTACAAATTTTAGTACACTACATGAATTATATGTTTTAGAAAAATACATTTAACTCATTTATTTTAAACTAATAATTCCCAGAAACCTTTGAAAATTTATGATTCATTTTTTAAACCATATAAAGCAGGTATATGTTTATAGTACTAGTTGAGTATATCATCAGTAATGAGTTTTTATACAAATATAGGAACAAGTTTTTGACTAGCCGTTATGTTAAAGGAGTTAAAAGATGTTTGCCCATAAAGTATGCTCTTCTTACTTTAAAGTGGCACAGTATTTGGCATAACCTCTCTGGTCTTGGTTCACATTTGTGAAGAGGGTTTTCATAAGGATTAAGGGAGAGGGCTGGGATATAGCTCAGTTGGTAGAGTGCTTACCTTGCAAGTGCAAGGCCTTGGGTTCAAGCAACGGTTACAAGGAGAAGACTAACAGCTAACCCTTGTTTAGCATTTACTACATTCCGGGCATGCTCTAAGCCCTGCACATTGATCAGTTCATACAGCATAATTGTATTCTGTGTTTTCTTGCATTTGTGTATATCTAAAATAGCTTTATTGTTTTAGGGAAAATGTCACATTCTTATTATTTAGAAAATTCAAACAACAAAATATGTGAAAATGGATGAAAACCACCCCAAATTCTATGTTACTACCTGGTTATTAGATAAACAACCAGACTTTTCTCTGTTATATGACAAATACAGATTCACCCACACCACCATACACACACACACAAATTTATACACAATACATATATACACACCCAAATACATATACATAGATATGTATGGTATATAAATTGTGTGCGTACATGTATAAATATCGATCTACATAAATTACATGTTTATACACAACTGTTTTTATTAGGAAAAATAGCATTATTTATAAAACTATAATTGATTTCACATCCTAGGAAATAAAAGAAGTAACACTTTTTCATATTATTTGAAATAGAACCTATTAGTGAGCAGAGTCTAGTTGCTTCTTTACATAAAGAGGGTCATATGTTCCCCCCCTGGTTCTGAGGATCCCAGGGTCTCACATGAGCTGGGAAACACTCTATTACCGAACTATACACCTCTCCCAGCATCATGCTTTTATAAGGATCATAGTATTTTTTAAAAATATAAACAACATGTATCCAATTTGTTTACAATAAAAAAATAATAAAAAGGGGAAAAATGTAAAAAAAATAAATAAATAAAGTAGCTGTTCAATTTCATAACACATTACCCTGATTTTTTCATAATAAATACTTGTTCCTAGCTGTCTTTTTTTAAATTTTTGTACTAAAATATTTCAAATTGTGATTAAAAACCATGAAATTTACCATATTAACTATTTTTAAGTGTACAGTTCAGTGATGCTAGGTATTGTACAGCCAATCTCCAGAACTTTTTCATTTTGCAAAACTGATTCTGTACATTTATACCAATTAAGCAACTTCCCTTTTCCTCCTCCCTGCAGTCCCTGGTAACCATTATTCTACTTTCTGTTTCTGTGAATTTGTAGCAGTTTTATCTTTCTAAAGATAACTTATATTCCCCAGTTCTAGGATAATCATGTTCCATAAATATTTGTCAAATGAATATACCAATTCTGTATTTGAGCTACACACAAACAAATAAACAAAAAGAGGTCACAGCCTCATTTGTACTAAGGAATCAGCATCCTCCAAATAACTGGAATTTGTTAAACATTTACTATATACCAGAAACTTTATATAAATTCTGCACTTGGCTTCCAGTTAATTCCCAACACAGGAGCCAGAAGATCTTTTAAAACATGTGTAATGGTACCACTACTCTCCTCAAGAGTAATATTACTACTCTTCTCAAAACCCAGCAATGACTCCCTGTTATATTTAGGTTAAAAGTCAATGTTTTCACAGTAGATCAAAAGGCCTTATTGTACCTGGACCTCCTTCCTGTTCCCTCTCTTACCTTTTTCTGTCTTCTCTCTCTGTGCCTTCACTGCAGTCACACTGGATTCTTTGTCATTTCTCAAAATCCCCGAAGCAACCTCCACAGGGTCATTGCACTTGCTGTTGTCTCTCCTTGGAGAATTCTTGACCTTCTGTCAGCACTGTTCATGCCTCACTTTCACCAGACCTTTGCTCAAATATCAGCTTCCTGGTGAGGTGATCCCTACTTTCCTACTCAAAAACAGCAACATGCATGCCACACCCCACTCTGGTTGATATATACATTTAAATGAGTGCATTACGTTGTATGTAAACCATAACCAAATTAAGGGATTTTTTTTTTAGTAATTGCATCTAAGGTCCCAACATTCTACAAGGGGACAAAGATATATTCAAGCCAGGTGTATCTGATTCCCAAGTCCTTTGTCTTTGCATGATGTTTTACGGCCTCTCCTAATCTCTAAATCTGTTTTCAGAGTTGTACTTCTCTGGGACAGGTAATACATTTTTGGTTATGTCTCTCTCCCATTTTCAAGATTTGGGAACATTAAATCACAGAGAGGATTGGGAGGCATAGGATAATGCAAATAAACACAGTCTGGTTCCTAGGACAAGAGTCATTACCTCTCAGAGAATTGGTTTCTAAATCTAAACTCGGATTCTCAGCTGATCCCCAGTGATATTTCCCTGGCATGACGGTTGGTTGTATTAGTATTTGATTGGGATGTAAATCTCTCTCCTCTATTTCTACACTTGTATACATGCACATGTGTGTGTTTGTGTGTGTTATGAATAGCACTCAGGAGTGCTGAACAAACATGAGTTCTTCCACTTACTAATGTTCCGATGATAACCCCTGGGGCTAATTAGTCCCCAAAATACTCATAACATTAATTGGACTTGGGTCCCCTGCAGGGATGAACCCAGAATGATACTGGATATGTTACTGTCTCTTCTTTCTCCCTGCCTATGATAGTTTGGGCTGTTGATCTCCATGCCCAAATTATTCTAGACCCAAGCCATGACCTAACCCTCTAACTCCTGACCCCATGGCTCACCCTATAGCTCTAGTCCCAAGTGGTGAGTACCAGCTGATTTCCCACTGCTGTACCCAGCATGCTTCACTGAAAATAGTTACCATTTCTGGAACTGAAATAAATGTGTCATTTGGGCATTTCATTGGTGCCTCTAACCTATCCCAGGTGACGGGACTTCTAAAGTCAAAAAACCTTGGCAACTTCATGTTGCAGTAGGTCCATTGTACTGTCCAGCCTTAGGCAGATCTTAAACCTACTCCAACTCACCAACTCCATGCAGCCACCAGCAGAGTACCATGCTTTCCATCATGGCATAAACTACAGAGTGGTGAGAAATACCTATTCCAGTTAACCATGAGTGATGCCCCATGGAGAACAGGTCTTTGGATCATTTTTCATAGCTGAGCTTGAAAAACACTCTTGTGTACATGTATATGCCTAACTTTGTGACTCCAAATATTTTCAGAAATCAAATTCACTTTGCAACTAGCTGCTTTGCTGTTGCATTATCTGTAGTTCTTAACCACTTTTTGCAGCTAATCACTATATATGCTAAATTCTGTGAATTCTTATACATTCATGAGAATGGGAATATGTTTAGCAGATAGAGAATTTTTAAAAAGTATTCATTTAGTTACAAACTCAACTTCCTTCACTACAAACACTTAAATGCAAGATGTGGACAACAACCAAGAGTGACTAATTTGAGATTCCTTTTCTCACTTCTCTCCTGATAATGGTACTTAAAATAGTAAAAACAAACCACACAAAGGGAGAGGTTTTAATTATTCCTACACTTAGTGGCGATTACTATCAACAGTGATTGTATCATTCAATGTCCTCGAACTTCATCCAAAAGTGAAAACAACTAGAATATTTGTTTTTCAGAGTCCCCCTTTAGTCTCATGAACCGAGGGGCTCCATCCTTGAGAATCAAAGTAGAGTTAATTTGCCCAGTCACCTCAGAAGGAGGAAATACAGGGGAGGCAATCAGAAGTCCACTCAGTTCTTCTTCTTGTTTGTTTTGATTTTGGTGCTGTGGGTTGAACCCAGAGCCTCATGCATATATATGGTCTACCGTTGAGCTATACTCCTAGCCTCAAAGTCCTGTCTGAGGTTCTCCTAAGCTCCAAATTGAGTTGTCTAAGTGGTAAAAATGCAGCCAATACAGAGGAAGGACTCTTGCATTATAACAACAGAAAGAGCTCCCTTTTTTCTTTCCAGAAGAGAAAGTGATTTTAACTAAGCAAGAGTGAGGCTTTGGATAATGAAAAGAGGTGCAACAATTTCTTTGTTTTATTTTTCTTGTGGTGATAGAAAGAAATTGTAAAGAATGAAGATGCTATACAGTAAATTTCCACATTCTGGGCAATTTCAGCAAGTCTCATCCAGAGAATTGGGCAGCTACCGATTTGCCTGGGTCTGACAAAGCCCAACCTGCCCACCAGCACCAGCCCAGGCTATAGAGACCCAGAGCTCTTTGGTGTCAGTTCCACTCTGTCTTCATCCAACCCCCTCCCAAACACCATCTGTCCACCTGAGTTCCATCAGAGTCACTGCAAAAACACAGGAAATTTTGACCATGAATAGATTTCCTATTGGAGGAGCAGAGAGCTACTCCCACTTCTGGGGAGAGGGTTCCCTTAAAGGACAGAAACTTTCCAACAGATCGAACACAGGTCTTTTGAGGCTCTCAGTCCAGGTCATTAAACAAGCTAAGAGAGTGGCACAGACTAGGGTCACAGTGGTAATGACCTCCACTGGCCCAGACTTTAATGAAGATAAAAACTGGCAAGAGTCAGGCTGTTTCTGAGAACCTGTAGAACTGCAACCACTTAGGAGCCAGACTATTCCAGGTTGGCTGAAAGAACTGAAGTGTCTAGAGAAGACATCCGCCTGTCATTACCCCATAATCTCATGCTGTCTTACCAGGTATCTGGTATGATCTGGAGAAATAAGGGTCACATATAAACAAACCTAAGTGGATTGAGAGGAATTAAGAGGACTTGAATGAATTCCTATGAATTAGGATTAATGTCGCTAATACCATCCAATGCAAGCCAGACCTTGTTAAGAGAATATAGAGAAAAATATGTTTTGTTTTCTGAAGTCTACAGAGAGTTCTCTGACCAAAAAAAAGGTTAGATTTCCCATAGTCATGGTAGAAATTAGATACATTTATGTAGAAAACATTGTTTTTTTAAATTGAGATACAATAATGTCTATCAAAATATTTGCCATTTTACACCCTTTTTCTTTGGGAAGCAAAAAAAGTGTTTTTAATGCTTTCATTACTAAAATTAGTTCTATAACTTAGGCAAACGATATTTAGGTCGAAGTAAACATCAGTTAATATTGTTTATAATATTACCACTTTTTGTTCAGAAGTGTTTATTGTTAAATTATAAAATTCCCTTTTTTTACTAGTCACTGTGTTGATTCACTGCATCTTTTTCATCTATAAATTTGTTTAAGTTGATAAAAAAATGATGCCAAAAATACAACTGACATATGTGTGACATTATGGTATTTACTTTAAGAATTAATGTCAATTATAATGATAGATTTACATTTCTCATTTTATATACTTAAATATAGGGTTTAATTATATTTACAGTGTTGTCTCAACCACTATTCACTCTTTTAAAAATATTTTTTAGTTGTAGATGGACACAATTTTATTTATTTTTATGGGGTGCTGAGGATGGAACCCAGTGCCTCACATGTGCTAGATGAGCGCTTCAACCCCAGCCCTCCAAATTTTTTATCTTGGAAACTGAATCTCAGAACCAATTACACAACAATATCCTGTTCTTCCTTCCCTCAACCCCTGTGTTTGTCCTTTTGCTTATTTTACTTAGCATAATGTCCTCAAGGTTCATTCATGTCTAGTATGTATCAGAATTTCTTTCCTTTTTAAGGCTAATTATCCCATTATATAAATGATAGATATTACATTCTTTGTTTTTCTGTGGTTTTTTATTTGTTTCTTTGCTTGCTTTGTTTTGTTTTGGAGGTACTGAGGATTGAACCTAGAGCTTCCCATAAGCTAGGCAAGCCCTCTACCACTGAGCTACCCCTGCACGTTTATCATATTTTCTTTACTCATTCAACTGTCAGTGGACATTGGAATTGTTTATACCTTTTGACTTTTGTGAATAATGATGATATAAGTATTGATGATCTGCAAATATCTGTTTAAGTCCTTGCTTTCAACTCCTTTGGAAAGCAAAGCAGTGGAAGCCCTAACATCCGCAGTTGGCAAGATGAAGAACCAAGAGAGTCAATGATAAAGTGCCAGTCTGAGTCTTAAAGCCTGAGAACCAGAAGGGGCCATGATGTAAGTTCTAGTTGCTCCAGCTCCAAGGTAGTCAAAGATTCACACAGAGAGCAAATCCTACGTAAGACGCCATACAGTAGATCTTACTCAGGCCCTTACTCAGGCTTTTGTTCCATTCCGGCCTTCAATGCATTGGATGAGTCCACCCATATTGGGGAAGACAATCTGCTTTATTTAATCTGCCTATTCAAATGTTAATCTCATCCAGAACTCCCTCACAGACATATCCAGAATAACTAACCAAATAGCTAGGTGCTTGCTCCATGGCCCAGTTAAAAGTTTTCATGGAAAATTAACCATCACATTAATTTTATGTTTAATATTTTTTTGGGGGGTGGGTGCCAGGAATTGAACCCAGGGATGCTTAACCACTGAGCCACATCCCTAGCCTTTTTTATATTTTATTTTGAGATAGGGTCTCACTAAGTTACTTAGGGCCTCGCTAAGTTACTAAGGTTGGCTTTGCGCTAATGATCCCCCGCTTCAGTTTCCAGAGCCGCTGAGATTAGAGGCAAGCACCCCCATGCCAGGCATACATTCAATTTTTTGAGGAAATGCCATATTATTTTCCACAGCAGCTGTAGCACTTTTACATTTACCCCAGACAATGCACAAGGATTCCAATTTCTTTACATTCTTACTAATACTTAATAATATTTTATATTTATTTTCATTTTTATTTTTGTGGTGCTAGGAATGGACTACTGGGTGGTAACTATAGGCAGGTGAGGTGTAACTGGAGGAAGTAGGTCACTGGGGGCATACCCTTGGGGACTATATATATTCTTCGTGGGTTCTTCTCTCTCCCTTCTCCTTTCCTCTCTCTCCCACTTCCCACCTCCCGACCCCGACCCACCATGTGCGTGTACACACACACACACACACACACACACACACACACTCCCTGGCTGCCATGAATTGAGTAACTTTCCTCCACCATTCCCTTCTACCATGATGTTCTGCCTCAACTCAGACCCAGAACAATAGAGTCAGCAGACCACTGAGACATCTGAAACCATGAACCAAAATAAATTTTTCCTCCTCTAAGTTGTTCTTGTCAGGTATTTTGGTCATATTTTGGTCACAGTGATGAAACACTAAAAAACACAAGGACTGATGCCCTTACAAGAAAAGTGGAGACGCCGGAGCTTACTCTCTTCACCAGGTGAGCACACAGTGAGAAGGAGGCCATCTGCAAGCAAGGAAGAAAAACCTCTCCAGGAATCAGTTCAGCTGGTACTTTGATCTTAGATGTCCCAGGCTCCAATAATGTGAGAAATAAATGTCTGTTGTTTCTGTTGTTTAAGCCACCCAGTCTGTGGTATTTTGTTATGGCAATTCAAGCTAACTACTACAACATGTATTTTATGATTAAATAAGAAATACATGCTTATAGGATAGTTTCAAAAACAGGACTATAGGAGCAAAAATCACTGGAAACCTCACATTTCACAGCTAACCACATTGGTGATTGTCTGTCCATGCTTCTTGTGACATATGTAGAAAATTTTTTACAACTCAAACTATAGATGCTATTTTACAACTTTTTTTGGCAAATAGAAAAGTATACATGTTCGTCTTAATGCACTGCAAAGTCCTTCACCGTACAGATACATTATATCTAATCGGTCCCCTTAGTGATAGGGATTTAGGTGGTTTCTAACTTACCCTTAATATAAACAATGCTTCATGAAACAATGCTTTATGTATTTTTGCATGTTTATCCAATTCATTCACTGGGACGAATTCCCAGAAGTTGAATTTCTGGGCCAAAGGGTATACATATTTAAAAATTTGATAGTCTGTATGTTGCCAAATTACCTTCCAGAAAGGCTGAACCAATTTGTACTCTTACCATGTCTGAGAGTGCCTATTACCCCAAACCCTAGCCAAATTGGCATGCTTTCAAGAATGGTAAAAATAAGTTCTTGTCTGCTTTTCTCCTATGAATCCTGCCAAAGTGCATGATGTGAGACTAAATGAGAGGAATATGAAGTTGACAGATGGGAAGTATTTTGGTCACTGTAATGTTTTATCTGAAGCACACCACTTTCCCCTCAAAGCAAATGTGATAGATAAGGTCTCTTCTTATTTTTTAGTATAAGTTCTAGGAGGTAATATCCTAAATGGATTGATTCCTTAGAATATGAAGGTCTCTGAGGATATAAAAAATATTCAAATCAGCTGTGTTTTGGACTGATAAAGGATATACATTTTTTTGATGTTATAGTTTCCATTTGAATTCTTTTTTAAAGAAGCAAAATATTTTGTTCCATACTGTTCATTTATTTGTCTGAAGTTCATAAAGAGGAATTTTTTCCCCCAACTCTTTCTTTTCAGTACTGGAGACTGAACGTAGGGCCTCATACATGTTAGGCAAGTTCTCTAACCTTAGTCACATCATCAACACTTTTTATTTTGAGATAGGGTCTTACTAAGTTGTCTAGCCTACCCTTAAACTTGTGATTCTCTTGCCTCAGTCTCCCAAGTAGCTGGTTAAAAAAAGAGAGAAAGAAAAAAATTTAATTGAAATATAGCTGGGTGTGGTGGTATATGCCTGTAGTCCCAGGAGGTTGAGGCAGGAAGATCACTTGAGCCCAGGAGTTCAGGGCCAGACCCTGTCAAAAATAAATAAATAAATAAAGCCAGGCACTCCCAGCTACTTGAGTTCTATCCTCATTACTGCAAAACTGTATATATAATATTATATATAATACATATATATAATTTACCTTTGATTTACATTTTTCTCTTAAAATCTGATTGTGAATAACTGCAATTTTTTAAAATAATTTTTTCACTGCAAATTAGATAAGAAAAAGAGAAAAGCATATAATTAAACACCACAAGGAAAGCACAAGGAAAACTGAATGAAGTTTTAAATTTAGCTATTTCACTCTGGATATGTGATCCAGAACATATCACTTATCACAGTATACTAATTTTTTTTCTCATCTGATAACCTAGCAAAATGAAATGTACCCTGACTTCTCCATAGAGATATTGGAAAGACAGGGAGATTCCTGTCCTATATGAATTAAATTGTGTTTTTATAAACATGTATATACAGTCAAATATGCCTTATCCATTTGTCTGACCTTAGAATTTTTTGCAGAGAAAGTTTTTTTTTCAAATGAAAATACGTAAATCAGATATATGCTTCACTATTAAAACTTATTCTATTGTTTTGCCATCATGATCAACTAAAAGCATTTTGAAACTATTCAGTCTAGCTGATAATATTAATGAACCTTACGTGACAGAAAGACAGAAAAATAGTTAAGACAATTATAAAATGTGATTGTACATTAATAATCTCCTTTACTTTTCCTTCTTAACTACTTAATAAATTGAGCACATCAAATTATTTAAATGTGGTATTTCCAAGGTTGGCAAATTTGTATTTTTTAAAAGATGTAATATATTTGTTTTAATTTACAAAGAAAGATCACTCCAAATTCTGTAATTCTAGCAACAATGTGAATAGAATTCTTCCCCCATCTAATTCTTCTTCTTTTCCCTTTCCTTCCCAGTTAACAGGCTGGTGAGGGATTAATGCTTATCTCCTCAGCTCTCTGTCTGCTCCCAGAAAGGACAGCCCCAGGACTCAGGCCTCTTCCCCTTTCCCACTCTCTCCTTGGGGAAGGGCACCATCTTTCTAAGATGGAGGGAAAGAATCGCTCCCACAAGATTCAGTCCTACTTTATTTCAAAATGACCTGTCCTTGTGATAAGCTTATTAGAGTAACCCCTGCCTATAGGAAGGGCTGAAGTTTGAAGAGGTTTATTTTAATTTAGAGAAGTGAGTACAGTATTAGTAAGTCCACTTGTCCAGAGAAGATGCCACATTCTCCAGCAGCTTTATTAGTATTGGAGCTAACTTTTTAAAAAATAGTTTTTATTATGGTAAGAAAATGCACAACATAAAATCTACCACCTTACCATTTCTAGCTGTACAGTTTAGTAGTGTTAATTATATTTGCATCATTGTGCAACCAATCTTCAGAACTTCTTTATTTTATAAAACTGAAACTCTGTACCCATTATTCAACGATTCCCCATTTTCCCCTCTCTCCAGTCTCTGGCAACCACCATTCAACTCTCTGTTTCTATGAATTTGATCACTCTAGATCCCTATGAAAAGTGGCATCATGCCACCTCTGTCCTTTTGTGTCTGGCTTATTTCACTTAGCATAATGTGCTCACAGTTCATCCATGTTTTCCCATGTGTCAGAACGTCCTTTTTAAGACTGATGAGGCTGACTTTTGAATTCTATTTGATTCCTGCTTCTGCTTCTCAATTGATTCAAAACTGAGAATGGGATAGAGGGTATAAATTAATTTTCCTCCCCTCAAACTCCATCAGACTGGGAAATGACAGTGCAATATAGTAGACATCTATTGTCTTGTCTAGCCAGGGTCAAAGGAAAAAGAAACCTGACCAAGATAAGGAGAAACTTTATTCAAGAAGGATTACTATTGCAATAAGGGGAGCAGGACTATTATATATAATAGGAAGAATACTCTCATAATATATCATTAGATCTGCAGACACTTTAAAAGTCAAGCGGAAAAAGACTTCTTTTATAGTGAGGAGTAAACCAGGCTAAAAAGAAGCAGGCAAGTGGGGACTAGAATGAATGTGTAGAATTATCAGGCAGCTGATCAGGCAATGTTTCCTGCTGAGGTCCACCAGGTCTCAACAGGGGCCATTAAGGAAGGCTTGTTCCTAGTTCTAATGCTTGAGGGTGGGTGGGCAGCCTTTAGATACCTGCAGGAGGAACAGGAGCCTGACAAGTTTAGTCAAGTTAGCAGACATTTTGCTCAGATTAGACAGGGGACTAACTTGTCCATTTATAAAACTGAATGGAAATCTGGACAGTCTTTTATGACTGTGTCATAGAAAACGGAGTCACTCAAAGTCTAATGTAGTCATGTGGAGAAGGGTAAACCCTTTCCTGGAACACAAAACAGATTGATTTTTTTGACCTCCACTCTTGTCCAGAAGCACAAGGAACAGGTGAAATTCAACTTTATCACCAGCACCCTTTGTCACTCCACATGGTGACTGAACCCCTCCTTTTTTGTAGAAAATCTGCCCCACACATTTTGGATAAGTTTGATTCCATTTTCCTGCTCCTGTGAATACTCATGTGAATTGACTGAGGCCTTGTCAATTCAAACATCTTGTTCTCTGATTAATATTAAGGGTTCCACAAATTGTCTAACCAGTATTAAATAAAAAAACAAACCTGAACCAAGTTAAGGAGAAGCTTTATTCAAAAAGGAATACTATTGCAATAAGGGGATGGGGCTATTATATATAACAGGGAAAATGTTTTGATAATAGATCATTAGGTCTGCAGATATCTCAAAGGTCAGGCAGAAAAGGACTGGTGGATGATCCAAGTGGCACCAATCAGTCCTGAGATGCAGAGAAAGAGAAAATGACATAAAACCAGTCATACCCAGCTTAGTTCCACCTCTATACTTCCCAGTTATGTGAACCAATAAAAGCCTCCTTTGCTTAACTGTGTGATCATTTTTTTCACCCCAAATAACTTTTGTGTCCCCTGAAACCTTACTGGTTTGGATGTATGAAGAGCCTTGGCTACCTCTGATTATAAATGAGTCCAAGGGTGCTTTAGTTCCAAGCATGAGAATGTTCACTTTAGAATGTTGGTTGTATTTCAATTTTGAGTAATTCCATCTGCCCTCCTTGAAAACTTTCATTTCAAGAATATTCAGTATTCTTGATGATTCAGCAGGTCCAGTAAATATCAATATTCTTAACTTTTGCCTGGCATGGGGTCACACGTCTATGATCCCAGCTACTAGGAGGCTAAGGCAGGAGGATAGCAAATTTGAGGCCAGCTTCACCAATTTACTGAGACCCTGTCTTAAAATAAAAATATAAAAAGGGCTGGGGATATAACTCAGTCACAGAGGACCCCTGAGTTCAATCTGCAGTACCGTGCACATACATACACATAAAAGAAAAAAATATTCTTAACTTTCTTTACTAGACTTCCAAACAGCATGGGATTTCCCTGGTCATTTTTCACTATTCAAAGGCAAATTCTGGTTTGGAAGAAAAAAATTAAGATCCAAACATAAATTTTAAAAAGAAATCCTGTGTAATTTGGAGGGAGGGTGTAGCACTAGTGTATTAAACCCAGGGTCCCATGCATGTTAGGCACATGCTCTACCACTGAACTACACCCCCAGACCTTTGTCAGTTTTTCAGACAGGGTCTTGTGAAATGGCCCAGCTGGACTAAAACGTGCCATTCTCCTGCCTCAGCTTCCCAAGTAGTTGGGATTACAGGTGTCTAACACCCATGGCCAGTCTGAGTTTTTAAAATCAGCTATAGTGCCGTAGGTGTTAAGTTGATTTTCAAGTCTATTTGGCAATTTATATGAACAATAAATAAACATATAGGTAGAGCACATCTATAATCCCAGTGCCTTGGGAGGCTGTGGCAGGAGGATTACAAGTTCAAAGCCAGTCTCAGTGCACCCCTGGGTTCAATCCCCGGTACCCCCAAAAAGGGAAAGGGAGGGAATTAAAATAAGATGGGCATGGTGGTACACATGACTATTAATCCCAGCTACATGGGAGGCTGAGGCAGGAGGACTTCAAGTTCAAGGCCAGCCTCAGCAATTTAAGAAGACCCTGTTTCAATAAAGAATAAAAAGGGCTGGAGATGTAGCTTTGTGGTAGAGTGCCCCTGGGTTCAATCCCCAGTACCTTAAAAAAAAAAAAAAACCAGAGGGAATTAGTTCTATGAATATTCAGGGGGTATGTATGAAAAGATATCACAGAAGAAATACAGCAAGACACAATACAAATACTGAAGGCTTTGTTTACATTTGCCATTTTCCTAACTTCAACAGACATGCTCTCTTAACAGTCAGATTGATGTGGTAAGTAAGAACAGTAATGACGGCTGGGGATGTAGCCCTGGTTCAATCCCTAGCACCAGCCCCCACCAAAAGAGCAATGAAATATAACATGAAAATAATTTACAGTATTATAAGTATGGAAGGGAAAAAAATAAGTACCCCCCCCTTATCTGAGCTTTCACTTTCTGCAGTTTATCTGTGGTCAACTATAGTCCAAAAATATTAAATAGAAAAATTCCAGAAATAAACAATTCCTAAGTTTTCAATTGTACATCATTCTGAGAAGCATGATGAAATCTCACGTCATCCAAATCCATCTGTCCAGAACGTGAATCATCCCTTTGTCCAGTATATCCACACCAAGATACCCTCCCCTGTTAGTCACTTGGTAGCTATCTCAATTGTCCACAGTTGCAGTGCTTGCTTTCAAGTGACACTTATGTGATAGTTCAACACTGTGTGATATGTCCAAGTGTCTATGTACTCTTGATTTAATTTGATAAGTCAGTTTTTTAAATTTTTATTTAAATTTTTTTTTATTTTTACAGACTGCATTTTGATTCATTGTACACAAATGGGGTACAGTTTTTCATTTCTATGTTTGTGCACAACGTAGATTCACACTATTCATGTAATCATACATATACATAGGGTAATACTGTCTGCTTCATTCTACTGTCTTTCTGTCCCCCACCTACTCCCGCCCCGTTTTCCTCTACAGCATCCAAAGTTCCTTCATTCTTCTCTTCCCCCACTGCCACACGTCCTCGTTGTATATCGTCATCCACTTGTCGGAGAAAACATTTGGCCTTTGGTTTTTTGGGCTTGGCCTATTTCACTTAGCATGATATTTTCCAAGTTCATCCATTTACCAGCAAATACCATAATTTTATTCTTCTTTACGACTGAGTAATATAATGTTAATTTTTATTGGCACAAATAAATTATTTATCAATCTGTGCTTTATGGTTGTGCTTGGCAGGTGGTGGCTGTTTACTTGTACAAATGAGGTGTAGAGTCGTTTTACCTTGGCACTTGTACTAAAAATGGTAAATTGATGCTTTCCAAAATTAACTCAGTGCTAGGCACAACCTGAAAACTATGTTCTGTACACCATGGAGTAACTCAGAGGAGGGCACAGCAAGCTCACTACAATATTCTACTTTTTTATTAGTTTATTATTGTTAATTTCCTATTGTGCCTAATTTATAAATTAAAGTTTATCATAGGTATGTATGTGTAAAGGTTAATCTTGGTGGTCAACTTGATGAGATTAAGAGATGCTGGGAAAATTGGTAATGTGCACTTTTGGGTGTGACTCTGCAAGTTTTGCAGAGATTATAGAATGTGAGTTGGTGAACTGAGAGGGGTAGACTTACCCTGAATGTGCATGGCACCATCCAATAGACTGGAGACCTGGATGAAACAAGAAGCAAAAGAAAGTGCTCATGCCCACAAGCTCAGCTCTTCCTAAAGGGGTGTGTTCTTTGCTGCCACCATCATCCGTGGACATCAGACTGTAGATTCTTCAGCCTTTGCACATGGCCTCACACCACTGACCCCCTAGGAAGCTTTCACAGGCCTACAGCCTCAGACTGGGGCTGCAGCCCTCTTGTTCTGAGGTTTCCAGCTTCTTGAACTGAGCAGCTCCTGGTTGTTCTGCTTTTCCAGCACGCAGACAGCCATTTGTGGGACTATCCAGTCTGTGGTCATGTAAACCAATCCAATAAATCTCCTCTTGTAATTTTAAATATACTGAATTTGTTCTGTGTCTCTAGAGAACCCTAATATATATAAAAAAGGGAACACTAATATATGTATAAAGGAAAAGCATTATATATGCATGTGTGTATGTATATATTTTATATATATATATATATATATATATATATATATATAGAGAGAGAGAGAGAGAGAGAGAGAGAGAGAGAGGAATACTGTAATAGTGAATCTTCATAAGTAATTGTGGGGAAAAAAGCTAACTCAAGAAATATTTTTGGAGCATCTGTTATGTCCTGGGCACCAGGGATTAAAGCAGTGAACAACACAGACAAAAAAAGTTGTACCTCATGGAGCTCTTAGTAAAAAATAGAAAAATTAAAAAATTTTTTAAAAATGCACCAATAAAATCAAAATGACAAACCTCTAATAGTAAAGAACATCTGGGTTCTGAGGGCAAGAGAGCCTCTGACCTGCTCACTGTTTCGCTGTTAGAACCACTTTTCTTCAAAATGCTACAGTGGTCCTCGCTGTGTGATTTTTGGTTCCTCCTTAAAACTGTGTTTTCCAAATCTTCCACAATGAGCCTCCATTATTTTGTAATCAGGAGAAGAACTTATTAAGAAAAGAGAACCTGATAAACTAGAAGTACAAAACCCTCAGTGTCAAGAAGTTCCAGTCCCTTGGTGTGATAGGCCGACCAAGACACCGCCGTTGGCACCTTCCTGCCTCTCCTGTGAACAGTCTTTTTGGAAAGCAGCATGTGTTGCTTTCACTGAGTGACTCTCTCTCTCCCTTCTCTTGTTCTAGAACTCTTCTGATATATCCTAAAGCAGCTTATTTTACAGTTTCGCATACCTGTTTTTCTTCACTTTTAAATACTCTGGGTGCTGAGAGCCTTCTCTCACTTCTCTTTCTCCTAACGACTGGTTCTTCTGTCCTTTTACCAACAAAGACCACGATTGTTCTACCTCTTTGTGGACCAGATAAACCTTATTTACTCAACATTGCCCTTATGCCTTCCACTTGTCCACAAACTGAACTGTCTCCTGGTTACCATGGTATCCCCTGGATAAAATGTCAGTCAAACCTCCCCGCAACTCACACACATTTCCAAAAAAATGTTTAACAAATTTATAAAAGAATCCTTTCTGCCTTTGGTGGGCTGAAGCATTGTTACATTCTTTGAAAATGTAGTATCATGATAGAAAATTGTTTCTTTTTTTATAATTGGTTCAATCAGAATTTTTTTCTTAACGATCAATAGTTGTTTCACTTTTCTTTAAAGAAATTCTTACTATTTTAATCTATTGCTTTGTTTGCTTATTGATTCTTAGTGTAGAGGTTGCGTTGACTTTTATCAATGGAAAGGAAGAAATCACCTGCTACTTGGGTAAATTTTTTAAAATATCATTTTATCTTCTTTTTTTTTCAAATTGGTTATTGTATTAGTCTATTTTATGTTGCTATACCAAAACTACGGAGACTAGGTACATTATTTTAAAAGAGGTTATTTAGTTCACAGTTTTGAAAGCTGTGGGTCCCAGATTGGGTGGCTCAATCAATTCAGCCTCTGGCGAGGGCCTCATAGCAGATGGTAGCACAGTGGTGGGCGCACGTGTGGAAACCACATGGCAAGACAAGAGCCAGATAGAGTCAGAGGCAAGTTCTGCTCTTTTTATAACAACCCGCTCTTGCAGAAACTAACTGAGGTCCTGTGAGAGTTACATTAATCCCTTCTAAGGGTGATGTCCCCAATGACTTAACCACCTCCTTTTGGGGACAAACCACATCCAAATCAGAGCAGTAGTATATGGATTCCATGCTTTAAAAAAAAAAAAAAATGTTTTTGGTTGGGAGTGTAGCTCAGCGGTGGAGAAATCACCTAGTATCTATGAGGTCCTAGGTTTGATCTCCAGTACCTAAAAGAAAAAGTACAAAACAAAACAACATTTTTTGTTTGTTTTGTTTTGTTTTAGTAGCACTTGGCTATAAACTTTATTTATTAAGGTGTAACATGCAATGAAATACATTAATCTTTAGTGTAAACCTCAACTTTTAAACACATACATATGCATATTTAACATATATAGGTACCCATTTAAACACCACCAGTTCAAGATATAGAAGATGCTGGGTGTGGTGGCGCATGCCTATAATCTCAGCAGCTCAGGAGGCTAAAGCAGGAGGATCATGAGTTCAAAGCCAGCCTCAGTAACTTAGTGAAGTCCTAAGCAACTTAGTTAAACACTGTCTCAAAATGAAAAATAAAAAGGGCCAGGGACATGGCTCAGTGGTTAAGTGCCCCTGGGTTCAATCCCTGGTACCAAAACAACAATAACAACAACAATGCACAGCAACTGCAAAATTTCCCCTACTCCTGTATCAACATCCTCCTGCACTACCCTCCCTGCCTTCCAGCCCCACCCTTGCCTGAGAAAATCACTATTTGGACTTCTATTACCATTTATAAATTTTAATGTGCATTTGAACTTTAACTACATAGACTCATCCAGGGTTTACTCCTTTGCAATCCCACCACCCACTGCCCCACGCAGGGAATAGAAACCCAGGACCTGCTAAGCGCATGCTCTCCCCCTGAGCAATGGCTCCAGCCTGTGCTAGCCTCCTTAGCTCAGCATTATTTTCCTGATAAAATGTATCATAGTTTGTTCTTTTTTAATGCTGTGTTATAGTACACTAAAATAAAATTCTATTTATAAAACTATTCTGTTGATGGACATTTGGGTTATTTTTAGTTTTTCTCTATTATGAGAAAAGCTGCTGCAAATATTCTATACATGTCTTTTAGTGGACATGGGTACTCATTTACCAACAAGAGCAGTTGCTGGATCAGAGTCCGCATATCTTTAGATTTGGTTACATTGTTAACATTTACATGTGACAAAATTCAGAAGGTATAAAAGAGAATAGGGTCAATGTCTTTCTTCCATCCTACCTCTCAATTCTATGATTTTCTTTTCTTTTCCATGGGCAAATATTACCAGCTTTTGTATATTCTTAAGGAAACACACTCTGCATAAAAAAAGTACAGTCTGCATAGCTAAGATTATAGGCATGCACCACCACACATGGCTCATTTTTATTCTTTTTATTTTTTTAATTTTTAGCTGCAGATGGACACAATACCTTTATTTTATTTATTTATGTGGTGCTAAGGATCAAACCCAGTGCCTCACGCATTCGAGGCAAGTGTTCTACCACTAAGCTACAACCCCAGTCCCTCATCTTTATTCTTAATGTTTTAATTAAGAACTCTTTCTAAACTTCCGCCTCTTTATTGCTCATTGTTTTCCTGGTTGTTAGCTGCTTTCTGGGGAACCTGATCCAGCCACACTTTCTTATAGGTACACCAATGAAAATTTTATACTGGAATAGGCAGATTATCATCTTGTTTGAGTGTCGTGACTTTTTCTCCTAGGAAGAACCGAGGAGGAAATTAAGGACAAAACATAAAGAGCAGGAGGGAGCTGTGTGAGAGAAGCAAAGGAGATGAAAAATGATTTACTTTTAAATAATCCAGTTTTTAGAAAAGTATAGACTTATTTATCTTTGAAATGTAATATTACCTCAAAACTGGGAAAATAAATGAATAATGGGAAATCACCTAAAATCTAATCACTCCAAAATAATGATTCCAAGAATATGAAACAGTCAGCCTTCCATATCTGTGGGCTCTGCATCCATGGATTCAAACTAGTATGGGTCAAAAGTATTTGGAAAAAAAAAATTCCAAAATATTCCACAAAGCAAAATTTGAATTTGCTAAGTACTGTGCTGAATCCATGCAAATGGAATAACATGTGATTTAATAAGAATTGTAAGAAACTCAAGAGAGATTTAAAGTATACAGGAGGATGTGCACAGGTTACATGCAAATACAACACAATGTTATATAAGAAACAGGAGCATTCATGGATTTTGGTATCCGAGGTGGGCCCTAGAACATTCCCCATGGATACCAAGGATCAGCTTTACTATACTCCCTACTGTTTCTTTCCTAGTTTCCTCTTCACATGGCTGTGAATCATAATGTGGCCATTGATTGTCTAAAACATAGTGGTATTCTAGTGGTATAAAATAATTTTAAATGGCCTTAGAGAAACATTGAATATAAATTACTGTTGTCTCCTCTTTACATTGATATAAATTCTTACTCTCTTTAAGGACATAGAAGAAAATGTGGGCTTTGGTTGCAGTTTGCTACTTAATGTACAAACAGAAAAACTCAGACCTTGGGACAGACTGGCTCATTGGTGCTGAAATGGAACATTATAGCTACTTTTGAAACTAGTGAGAACCATTTTTAACTCAGGTATGCCCTGGCATGGTAGTATGAAAAGAGCAGTGAGAGATAGGAGGCTTGGACCATCATCTAGCTTTGGCATCATCTTGTGGTCTTGGACCTACTTTTACTTCTGTATAATTCATCAGATTCTGCCTCAAGCTTGTCAGTGAATGCCTTAATGTCACCCTGTTTGTCTGTGTCTAATCCATACCCACCCCTGGAGACATCAGCTCTATCCACACTAAAAAGACCATGAATCATGAAGTGGTCCTCAAAGAAAGTTCCATGGGATGGTCTGTTACCAGAAGGGAACATGGATTCTGAGCAGGCAAAAATACTAGATGTACCAGGTATGGTGGTGAATGCCCATAATTCCAGTTACTAAGGAGACTAAGGAAGGAAGATCCCAAATATGAGGCCAGCCTGTGCAATTTAGTGAGACATGATCTCAGAAATGCACACATGCACACATGCATGCATGTGCGTGCACATACAAGGTTCACTATATTAAATTAGATTTTAGCTTCTTTATGTGTAAGATAAATGGGTTGTTATAGAAAGTTGTAGGCTTAGTCTACAAAGATCAGTGTTCACAGGATCGAAATTATGGCATTGTCTGAATTAAAGTATGAGAAAAACTGTGGTCTTCCTGTGACTTCTCATTTGTGATGTCCACTCCTTGTGACAGTAGGGCAATTCCATGAGTTTGGACTAAGAGTTTTAGAGCAGGTTCCTGAGTGACTTTCCTGTTTTTGTGAACTGTCTGTATATACTTCCTGCAGAGAGACTGTTTTATTAATAGCAACATACGCCCTGAAACAACATACTTCTTTGACCCCATCGCTGTTTTTATCTTTGGAAAGACTATGGTGTGTTACGGAGTGTTAAGAATAGTTTACTCTTTACTGTGCAGTTGCCAAACTGAATTTATTTTTACTCAAACTGAATAGGAGCTGGCTAATAAAAGACTCTCCCAAATTCAAGTTTTTATTTTACCACATCTCTTCTTATTGTGCAGCTCTGGAGGAGCGGGTGGCTTCAAAGGAATGTACAGACATAATTTGAGCATAATTTCAACTGTTTTCTCTCCATCTCTACAAAAGAATGATAATATAACCATAATTTCATGATCTGCCATGTATCTATTAAATGCTAAACCTATGTCAATAACAATGATTATTTTTAATGGGACTGGCTCTGCAAGATAATTTTGGCAGAACTTTTAAATTAAATAATCAAACAGGTGAGATAACATCTAATAAAAAGTTTCCTGCTCTACAATATTAATAGCAAATTTGTCTATATATTATCTCCATTATTAAATTGGGATAATAGTAGCTCCCTATCTCAGAATTATTGGACTGATTAAAACAAGATAATGCATATTAAATACTTGGCTCAATATTTGGCCCAGACTAAATGGTCATAAAAGTTGACTATTATTATTATTATCATCCATAAAGAGGATACCTACTTCTGACAATTGTTCTGAGGATCAAAAGGAATATAAAGTATTTTACATTTATAAAACACACATATATATACATATAAAGTATAAATGCTTTTACATCTAAAGTATATCTATATGTGTTTTTAATACTTTAGATGTAAAAGCATATGAAGCATATAAAATTATGCTTGATACACAGGAGACATTTGGAAATGTACTTGATAATAAAAGAAATTTGTGGTTATTTTTAAGTAATAGTATTTACAAAATCCTTACAAGCAAAATTTGTCATACTCACGAATAAAATATATCCTCTTACTAAAATACCAGTCTTAATGCTACTTAATAGTTTAACCCTATTTTAAGTCAGCAAAGTAGTCTAATTATACATAAAACATATTGTGGTAAAAAGCAAGTCCCAGCTGTGCTATCAACTACTCCATCTTTTAATTTTTTTTCTAAGCCTTCATTTTCTCATCTTTAAAGGGCTATACTAACATTTATTTTACATACTTCCCATGATTATAATAAAAATCATATGAGATTGAGTTGATTAAAGAACTCTATCAAGGATCGAAAGAATAGCACATAACAATATTTCATGTATCTATTAAATGCCAGGTCTATGCCAAGTGCTATATTTATATTATCTCATTTAATCCTCACAGTGACCTCATGAAATAGTACTATTTTTATATTCATTTTACAAATGAGGATCCTAAGTCTTAAAGATGGCATACAACTTGCTCAAAGTCATTTTGCACATTAAATGTGCAAGTTGTTATTATCTGTTTATGGTAATAATAAGTCATTTTTATGACCTAGTGGTATGGAAAGCACAAACATATGATTATTTCAAGTGTAGTTATTTGTTAATCTGTTTTTACTCATATTTCTGACTTTTATTTTTTGTTTTTCTTGGTACTGGGGATTGAACCCAGGGCCTTATGCTTGCAAGGCAAGCACTCTACCAACTGAGCTATATCCCAGCTCTATTTCTGACATTTTTTAAAATATAATTTTTAGTTGTAAAAGGACACAATACCTTTAATTATTTACTTTTACATGGTGCTGAGGATCAAACCCAGTGCCTCATATGGGCTAGGTGAGCGCTCTACAGCTGAGCTGCAATCCCAACCCTATTTTTGACATTTTTTTTTTTTTTTTTTTTTGGTGCTAGAGATTGAACCCAGGGCCTTGTGCATGCGAGGCAAGCACTCTACCAACTAAGCTATTTCCCCAGCCCATTTCTGACATTTTTAAGGGAACAGTCCTAAATAAAAATGACTACTTCCTACAAAATTAATAATTTTTTAGAGAGAGGTAAGCTGGTTTCATTTTGAAATAGGAGCCAGATTAGCCAGTGCCCCTTGATGTATATAGAATTTGGAAGGAAAAAAAGGAAGTCCTTTCTTTCAAAGTGATTGCAACTCATGTTTGGGTCAAGTAAAATGGAATTTGGAATGTCTTCTCATTCCTGAAAAAGCATTTAAATTTTATGAGAAAAGAGCAGTATGGTCAAGCCTGTAATCATTATGGTGGACACATTGATTGAGTTATTAGATTAAACTATTTTTAAATGTCAGCCTATTCCATGGTCCTGGCCCAAAATAATTATTTCACTTAATAAGCCTCTTTGAAGTGTTAAGAGCTGAGATTTTCCGTTATTAGACCCTTAAGAGTCTTTGAAAGTAGGTGTTGAGAAATTTGTGGTCTAGGTGTAAACTGGCATTTACTGCTCACTCAGACTGAATTTTGAGCAACAAAAATCACTTTAGCTTTAATAATTACACTATATCTTGGCTGTTGATTTATAATTACCCACCAGAAAACCAAGATTGTTGATTCTTAATAAGGTAGAGCCAGTAATGTGCTGGAGCCTGCTCCCACAGGCTGAAGAGAGTTGATAATTAAATGTTTGGGAATTTTGTGAGCTGTTTGTTAAATCTTGATAGCTTGAAATCAAACACAATAGGAGTATTTATATCACAGAAAATGGCAAGTGCTATAAATCAGGCTCTCTGTTCCCTCTACCCCAAATCCTTCCTATCTGTACCCTCGCCTGCCCTAAGAGCTAGTTTTTTAGCATACTGGTGGTAGCCTATTTCCAACAAACTGTCAGAAAATGAATTCCAGACCTGATGCTCTGTTGCCAATAATCAGCAACCTCCTTCTCATCATACCTAGAAAGGGTCGTCCTTACAACCTTGGTCACCAACTTACGTAAATATGAAACTAGGAATATCAAGGTTTAGAGCTCAGTTTTCATCTCTGAAGGACGGAGGTTCACTTTTAAGTGTCAGCTGCTGCTTGGCAATGACAGGGTGACATGGAACACCAAAATATCCCAAGCTCTATGGGAAGCAAGTGACTCACTCTCCCAGTCAGCAGAATGAGGGGACACTCATCCCTCAAAACACAATGGGATTTCCCTTCCAATATCATTAATCACAGTGAATATGTTCAAGGATTATAGAGCAACTATGTGGGAGAAGTTAGATTTCAGGCACTTAAAATACCTGAAGAACAGATCTCCACTGGACCAGGTCATTCATTATTCTATTAATGTTGACTTGAATAAATCCTACTCTCTCCACATGCCAGCTAGGCCAGACCTGCTCTAACAGGTACATTTCATTTTCTAGAAAATGTTCTAGGAACCATGTTTGTTCATTTTATTTTATTTTATTTTATTTTATTTCAGATTTGCGAGGCCTCTCTTTATTTCCTAACAAAATGTCTGATTCCAGTCTGTGAATACTTATGTTCCTTAGTCTTTATGGTTCAAAATGTAGAAATTAAATTAAACCCTGGGGAGAAAAATCCAGAATATTTGCCAAGAAAAGAGACATGTGCTTTCTCAGATTTATAGTGTTCAGTTCCTGGTTGGAATTCTGTGAGATCTCTCCCAAAATGGAATCCATACCATACATTCAATCCTCATTCTTTTAAGGAGACCTCAGAAAAAAAGGAAGTTACATCAGGCATCTTTACGAGGTAGGCAGGCATGGACTCCATGAGCTTGTAAAATTAACATCTAAACCAGAAATTCTCAGTCCTGGCTCACATTGGAGCTTCAAAAAAATCTTAAAAAAAAAAAAAAAAAAAAAAAAAATCTGGGGCTGGAGTTGTGGCTCAGTGGTGCCTGGTATTTGTGAGGCCCTGGGTTCGATACTCAGCACCACGTATAAATAAATAAAATTAAACAAAAGATCATTTACAACTAAAAAAAATATTTAAAAAAATCTAAGGTCATGACAGAGACCAATTAATTGAAAATTTGGGAGTATGGGACCCAGACATTGATGGTTTCTAAAGCTCCTCAGATTGTTCATTGTGCACCAAGTTTGGAGAACCACTGAATTAAAGCAATAAAGTTAGTTTTCTGCTGGGTAAGATTTATTTTATGTTTAGTCACTCTTCCTAATATATTAGAAATCTTCATTTCCTTAGTGTTCAATTACAGTTGTTGATTTTAAGTTTTTTAAATAGACAGTGAATCATGCATTAAAAACAATGATATGGAATAGGCTAGCTACCTGACTTACCATAGCTGGGATCATATCACAGCCTTGTTCAAAAAGTATTTTTGTTGGGGCTGGGGTTGTGGCTCAGTAGTAAGAGTGCTTGCTTAGCATGTGTGAGGTACTGGGTTTGATTCTCAGCACCATATATAAATAAGTTAATTAGTTAAATAAAGGTCCATCAAGAACTAAAAAAATGTTTTTTAAAAAAAGCACTTTTATTGAGAAAAGATTGGTGAATACACAGAGAAAGGAAGATTTGAACATCTTCATGAAGGGTGTAAATTGATTCAAGTCTTCCAGAGAGCAATTTGAAAGTATATATCAAATTTTAATATGTATGTAACCAGCAATTCTACTTTTAAGATTTAGCCTAAAATTTGCCAATCTTTTAGGAATGTCTTCGTGGGGACTTTTGCCTCCCTCCCTGCACATAGTCACGTGGGCCCTCTCTTCTGGTCACACTCGCTTTCATGTGTCCAGTCTTGGGGTTGCCCTTTCCTTTGCCTGGGATACTTGTCCTCTTCCTTCCCACTCACTAAAATCCAACTGAGCTCTGAAACCCAGACTGAGTGGTGCTAAGTAGCACTCGTCTTCCCTTAAAATCTTACATTATGTAATATCTAACAGTCAAGAAACGATCATCAAGTAAAGTTCAAGGTCTTTTTCAGTTTAGTGCTCTCGTTTATAATGGTGACATGCTACCTGTCACAGTGGGCATGTGAGAATTGAATGAGATAATTATGAAAAACACAATACGAGAGCATAGTAAATTATAATTTAAAAAAGGCTAGTACTACAATTATCTTTTTAAACCTATTGACATACCCTCTTCCCATCTACACAATCAACCTTTTAGACAGCAGAAGCCGCATGCCATATATTCTAGAATCCTTCCCCACACTCTGTGCTTTCTATATGATATATGCTAATATTTGTTGTTGATGATAGATTACCAAATACCCATATTGGAAACTTTTGAAGAAATGATAAATTTCTTAGTTTGGGCAATATTATGACTTCATGGTGCCAAGAATAAAATATTAACATGGAATCACAATATCAAAACATTTCTGACATGGACTATACAAATAAAACAATATGCTCTGTCTTCAGTGAAATCACAGAAAATAGGGTAAATTGTCCCTAGAATTCTATTTTCACAAACACAGTCGATACTTACAAGATGCTAGACAAGAATAGCGAGATATTTACAGAAAACACCAGATGAATTTGGTTGGTTTAATATCTTTTTGGCAGATAACACGCCAAGCTTTCATAGAAGGCTCCATGTGTTCTCCAGTTTTGACATATGGGACTTTATATGATGCCAAAGAAAATGGGATGCTCTGCCTTGAAGACTGCAGTAAGAATGATCAAATTGTGGTATGTTTAGTTCCTCACCTTGTTCTAGTTTTAAAACACCACCAAATTACAGGTTTAAAAACCTCAATACAGCCGGACACATACCTGTATTCACAATGACTGGGGAGGCTGAAGCTGGGGGATGGCAAGTTCAAGGTCAGCCTCACCAATCTGACGAGACCTTGTCTCAAAGTAAAACCTAAAAATGGTTGGGGCTGTAGCTCAGCGGGAAAGTGTCCCAAGTTCAATCCGCATACCAATAAATAAATAAATAAATAAAGGAAAGGGGAAAAAGAAAGAAAGAAAAAAATCTTCATACAGTTATTGGCAACCCAAGTGGAACAGTTTCTGTTCTCACTTAATCTCACCGGACAGACATGTTCTGTGTGGCATGGCCCATAGCCATTGAAACAACTGGAGTCACCTGATACAGTCTATTACCCTAGGATAAAGAAAGTCAAATTGTTATTTTATCTTTGGAGGAATAACAAACATTTTGCTGAGCATGGCTTCTTTTCTGGTTTATGCATCCATTTGATGTTTTATAATTTAACTTTGTCCTCAGCACTGTGTGTCAACTCTGTGTCTGTTTTAGAGCCAATACCTCTTAAGTTAATGAAAAAAGTTGTTCAGAGTGTAAATCATTTTAAAAGATACATAGATACTATAAAATTTGCAAAGCATAAATGGGACTATTTTAGGGATGTGTGTGTGTGTGTGTGTGTGTGTGTGTGTGTTTGTGCCGCACGCGTGCCATGCTAAACAGAATCCAGGCCTTATCCACGCTCTACCACTTAGCTACACCCTTAGTCCCAATCAGCAATCTTTGCATGGAATATCAAGGCTTTCCCGTTTGTTCTCCTGATTTATCCACAGCTTTCCATGTCTTTTTAAAACAAAGAGATGCTAAAACTGACCAACTAAAAACACCAACCAGCATATGTAAATTCATTTATGTAAAATGTATAAAATATTAGAAAAAAAGATGAAATCAGGGAACTCCATTATAATAAACAAATGAACAGAGCAGGTTGCAGAATAATGTGTTTATTATAGTCTTGTTCCAGGAAAAGCAAATAAAGCAACTGCCTATTGGTACATATGCCACTTGAACCAGAGAAAATGTGGAAGGCTGTGAGCACAAGTAACCATGGGAGGATGAAGACAGAGAATTTGGAATGTGGCCAGGGAAGAGGGAGGTGATTGACAAACAGAATCTACAGGAAAAGTATTTGAATTAACATAAGAATTTAGCAAGATCGCTGGATAAAACCCCAAATTTATTGTATTTCTAAATAGCAGCAACAAGCTACTGGAAATAACATTTACAATAGAAACAAAAAGCATAAAGCGAAGGCTGGGGATGTAGCTCAGTGGTTAAGCGTGTGTCCAGCATCTGTGAAGCTCTGGGTTTAATCCTCAGTACTGAAAAAAAAATATATAAGCTGTCTGAGACTAAATCTAACAAACCATGTGCAAGATCTATATGGAGATGGTTATTAAACTTTATTGAATGTCCTTAAGGAAGACTTCAGTATCAGGTTAAGGGTCATATGTTTACTCTTGAAGCCGGAAAGGAAAAAGGAAAACAAAGGCAGGGTGGATCTCCTAAAGGGAGATCAGTAGAGGAAAGGGACCAAGGAATGGGAGGTGGGAAGGGAGGGGAAATAAAGGGGAGTGATATTGGCCAAATTATATTGTCATGTTGTGTAGGTAAGAATATGTAACAACACATACTGGATAACAGTCACATCAATATATACAACTATGATACACTGAGGCAGGAGAATCGTGAGTTCACAGCCAGCCTCAGCAAAAGCGAGGTCCTCAGCAACTCAGTGAGAACCTGTCTCTAAATAAAATACAAAATAGGACTGGGGATGTGGCTTGGTGGTAGATCATCCCTGGGTTCAATAGCCCAGTACCAAAGGGGAAAAAAAAAGAGGGGAGAAAAAAGACTACAGTATTGGAGAAATACCCAATCTTCTTAAATGAAAAGGCTCGATATTTTTTTTTTTAGTTGTAGATGGACACAATGCCTTTATTTTATTTATTTATTTTTATGTGCTGCTGAGGATCAAACCCAGGGCCTCACCCATACAAGGTAAGTGCTCCACCACTGAGCTGTAACTCCAGCCCTCAATATTTTAAAAATAATTTTTTTTCACCTAAAAAGAGCTGGGATGTAGCTCAGCAGGAAAGTAGCCCTAAGTTCAATCCACATACCAAGTTCAATCCATAGCTACAATGCAGGTGTGGTGGTAATGACATTATGGACTTGGTAGAAGGATAGACAGACAGATGGGACAGAAGAGAAAGTTCGGGAACAACACAACACATAGGGAAACTTGATTTATGACAAATGTCATAAATCGGATGAAGAGAATTGCCTTGCCCAAGGTTATGCCACCAATCTGGAGGCAGCCTGCTTCCAATGACTGGTCACATGGGGTTACATAGGCCTCACCTTTGTCCCTAATAGGGGCAATCTGAAGGAATACTTTAGCTCCAGATCCTGTGAGAGAGCTGAGACTGTCCTAGGGACTGTATCACAATTTCACTGATCCCTCTGTTCAGTCCTGTTTCATTCCCTCCCCCTCCACAGCTGTTGATCTCAAGACTATTCCCTAATAATCTTTCTGCCCACTAATCTCTGTCTCAGAGTCGAGTTCCCTGGGGGAACCCTCCTGGCAACACATGCACTTCTGATGGGAATGTAAGTTAATATGAGCACTTTATCAAAGGGTTTGGAATTACCTGGTAAAGTTGAAGATGTATATACCTCATAAGTCACAATCCAGCTCCTAAGTATTCATTCAAGAGAAATTCTCACACGACATTCCTAAGAAGGGGAGGGTTGAAGATGTCATCAGGACTTAGGGATATCAGGACTTCAAACATACTGGAGAAGACTACATTACCTCAAATGGAAACAAAACTCAACAGATTGCTTCTGTAGAATGAGAAGCTAATTTCTCTGAGAAGTCTAAGTGCTGAGGAACTGAGGGTGAGCTCTTTAAAGGTTGATTGGGTAGACAGTTGCATGTCTGTAAAGGGAATCTAAAAGTGGACTCTGAAACCTGCTCAGGGTTTGAATGGGAGGGAAGGGTCTGAGGGCAGATAATAGAGGTTTTCAAAAGCTGAAAAAAATGATGCATATCTGATACATTGGGAGGAAGCATCATGAACAATTCCAAGCAGAGGAGGAACATCCTAGGAGAGGTATTCAGGAAGGTGAATCCAGCAGCAGTTCCTGTCCCTTTATTGCAGTACTGAGCACTTTACCTCTGAGCTACATCCCCATCTCTTTTGTTTATTTCAAAACAGAGTCTTGCTAACTTGCAGAGATGGACCTGGAATTTGCAATTCTCTTCCTTCAACCTACCAAGTGGCTGGGATTACAGGTGTGCAGCACTGTGTCCAGCTGGGAAAAGCATTTTCACCTTTGTAAAGATGTGCTCTCACACTAACTACAAAAAAATTGCTTTTAATAAATGGCTTTGGAAAACAGAATCAGCTAGCTTGGAACAATCTCTAAACTTAATTACTGGACTTTGATTGCCCCGTTTGGAGCTGGTCTCTGATGACTGCAGTGTACTCTCAGATGCAGCTGTTGTTTCTGACAGCATTGTTGTCTTTGCACACGAAAATGGTTAATGTTATCCTTAAATGACTGCACGGAGAACCACTCTGTCCTTCTGATTACAATAGTTTCTTTGTCTGACCTTAGACAAGCCACACTTACATTCATGGATCTACAGATTGCGATTAGAGATCCAATTCTGCCATTCTGTTATGTGTACTATGCTAGTGACACCTTATATTTATCTCAAGGCTGAAAGCCATGTAGGTAACAAACAAGGTCTCATATCCTGAAATGGTTCAATATTGCTTTTGTTTGGGGTGCCTGTTACAGTTTTGCAGGACACTTGATTAAACACCATGTGAGTGAGTGAATCTATGGTTTCAGGTTAATCCCTTGCTTTCCCTTGGCTTCTATGGCCTCAGACAGTACTTCTAATGATGACTGTTCTCTTCCTATACCTTCCAGGTGGAAAGAGAGTCTGACTTTGCTTTCTGTGTTTGAGTCTTTTGTTTTTTTTAAATTTATTTTAGTTGTAGATGGACACAGTACCTTTATATTGTTTATTTTTATGTGGTGCTGGCTGAGGATCGAACTCAATGCCTCATACATGCCAGGCAAGTGCTGACCACTGAGCCACAACCCCAGCCCCTATGTTTGAGTCTTTAGTTTCTGGAAGTACCCTTGTCTCATCCCTACAGATCTCCCAGTTTTTAGGGTTCCAGACTTGCCATCTCTATTCCCAAATTTCAGGAAATGAATCTCTGCCCTTGCATCAAGCTCCCTTGACAATGACTTTACATGTGTTGCTACCTTGGTGGCACCTTCACCACTAGGAGAAATGTAAGGTTGCCCCTCCTTAGACTTCATTTCCTGAGGAACAAGATCTCGGATATAAACTGGCCAAGACACTTGGTCTATATAAAGTGTGTGTGTGTGTGTGTGTGTGTTGGAAGGAAGACAGAGAGTGACTTTTTTCCCTCCTTGTTGAGGCATATAATACAAAAAGTATACAAATTTCAAATGTATAATGGATTTTATACATTATTACATATTGCATAAATCCAGACTCTTATCCAAAACAAAGTGTAGAAATCTTCCCTCACCCCAGAAATCTTTCTTTTAAAAAATATTTTTAGTTGTAGATGAAGACAATACCTTTATTTTATTCATTTATTTTTATGTGGTGCTGAGCACCGAATCCAGTGCCTCACACACACTAGGCAAGTGCTCTGCCACTGAGCCACAACTGCAACCCCAGAAACCTTTTGATTCCTTCCTAGGAAGGGTCTAACACCACCACCAGCCTGACCCCTGAGGTAATTATTTTGACCTTTATCATCAAACATTAATTGTGCTCTTCTGGAACTGATATAAATGGAATTATACAGTTATGTTTTGTTTTGTTGGTACCAGGGATTGAACCCAGGGGTTCTTAATCACTTAGGCACATCTCTAGTCCTTTTATATTTTATTCTGAGAGAGGGTTTCACTAAGTTGCTTGAGGCCCTCTAAGTGGCTGAGGCTGGCTTTGAACTTTTGATCCTCCAGCATCAGCCTCCCCGAGCCACTAGGATTATAGGCACGCACCACTGCACCTGGCTCTATGTTCTTTTAATTGATTAATTTTATTTGTGTTTATCTCTCCTTAGCCCATTTCATCATTAAAATGGTGAAATCAAGATGTAATCTCAGGTCTAGAAGAAGGTAAGCTTTCAGGGTAAGCCTTAGGTAAAAAGAGCAGCCATTGCATGGCTCCCATACAATCTAGTCCACATTGGCCTTAGGACCAAAGCTTAATGGGACTTTCTTTGGGTTGTTGTAGTAGGCACCCAGATGACAGCTGAACTTTCCATTTTACCTCAATATCTTCTTCTGGTAACATCTCTTGTTATATTCTTTTGAGCATGACACTGGCCCAGCCAAGGTTCTCCTCCAATTACATGATTCTTGTGAGTGAGCTATACCACTCACATTTTTGTCTTTCTACAATGTTATAATCTATTTAATAACAATAAATCCAGAAGCTACATCAATTTCATTGACTTTAATTCACTGAGTGTCATGGTTCACTTGGTAGCCACAAGTAGGACAATCACAAATTCTTTTATTTCATTCCAGTCTTAATTGCTAATATTTATAACACTCAAGTCACACATCACACTTTACACAATGATATATACTTTATAGAATTGTCACAAGGTTTGAAGAGGCAGAATTGAAAGTAAAGGCAGAGGACGGATACAGATGCAAAAGAGTCACTGCAGGTGGTCAGATAAGGTACCACCCAGCCCAAGAACTTGGAGGTGTGGAACTTATTCAAGGTGGGGAGCTGTTCAGAGCACAGAACTGCTCAAGGTCAGAACTTGTTCAAGGTGAGAGTCCCTGGGCAAGTAATTTAAAAGTGGGCCACATCAATCAGGGAATTGAGCCAGTCTGAAACCAGGTGAATCCTGAGTTCATTGCCAGTCAACCTTGTGATGCATTCACCAGTTGTTCTAACAAGATGATGGGTCCGTGTGTGCCCCTGTTCCACCATCTTAGGAGCCTCTCCTTTTGTTTCAGGTGAGAGGGTGGCATGATTTGGCTGTCTAATGTGTCTGATAAGGTCATGGCTGGTTTGTCTGATAGGGGTTTGATATGCCCATGCATCCATGTGTCTCTGATTTAATTTGGTAAATTCACAGGTGGCAATTTTAATGAACATAATTAATTTATCGGTTTGTGCCTTATGATTGTGCTGTGCATCTGGGGGTTATTCTTTTGGATAAGTCCTGAATGTCCAACATCTGGTGGTTGTCTGTTTGCCCAGACAAGTTATGAAGTCATTCTGCCTTAGCACTCGCACTCAAAAATGAAGCAGCTCAGGGCAAACTGCTGCTTTAAAAAAATGGGGTAACTCAGGGTTAGATACAGACTGAAAGCCACTCTTACACACAACATAGAGTAACATAGAGCAGGGTACATCTGCTTTCCTCAGTGATCTTCTTGAAAACCTAACTGTAGATGCTGCTGATTCCTAATCTATTTATTGCTCTTGCTTCTGACCAAAGAGTAAAAAAGTAATGCTGGCTCAGGGCAAATCCATAATTATTGTTCAAAGAACAAATTCTATTGATGGGGATATGACAACATCCTTATTGTGGATAAAGGCAGCACACTAATTTAGTGTAGAATTTATTATCTTCTTGATGTCAGTTCTAGTGCTAGTCTTCCAGAATATACATTAGCTTCCTGACACTTCATTCTTTTCCCCTGTGTAAGTACTTAAATCATATCCTGGTACAAAGTTTTTAATTCCACAACCCCCTCAATGTGGAAGAAAGAGAGAAAGAAAGTACAAGTCTTCGGATATTTCTTTTCCTTTCTTTTTTTTTTTATTGCTAGTTCTATTTAGTTATACATGACATCACAATGCATTTTGATTCGTTGTACGCAAATGTGGTACAACTTCTCATTTCTCTGGTTGTGCACAAAGTAGATTCACACCATTCATGTAATCATACATGTACGTAGGGTTTGTCTCATTCCACCATCTTCCCTGCTGCCATTTCCCTCTACACAATCCAGGGTTCCTCCATTCTCTCTCACCCGCTGGCCCCTGTTATGTATCAGCATCCACTTATCAGAGAAAACATTTGGCCTTTGGTTTTTTTGGAATTGACTTATTTCACTTAGCATGACATTCTTAATGATCCCTAAGTTCCTGAGGTGTTTGATTGTTCAGCCCTGGGATGAAACCCAGAGCCCGTGTTCATGCTAGGCAAGCACTCTACCCCTGACTACATCAGAGCCTCTACGCTCTCCTCAAGCATGATCTTCCTAGAGCTCCTTCATTTTCACCTATTCACCTGATTTCTTTTCCCAAACAACTGCTCTTTGAACTGTCATCTGCTAGAAAGTTTTGTAACTCCTTACTCACATAACTAGAGATAAAATGGATTATGTATGTCTTTCCCCAGTGAAACTTGAGTTATCGTTGGATTTTGTGATTTCATTTCAAAGGATCCTTCCTGTTGCCTCACATTTCTCTCTTGTCCTGGCACCGTTGTTGTCACAGGTGTTTTAGGAAGAACACGACTTACCTACATCCGGGTTTCATTTACTCATCCATCTACATTAGATCAGCTTTCCTAGGGTAGGATGGTGTTTCTTGCTCAATGACACATGGACCTAGCATTATGTGCCTGGTGCACAGCAGCTTCTCAGTGAATGACAAACACTGTCAGCAGAAGACACTGAATTCCAGGATATTGCCCTGAGAAGTTGACAGGACTCACTCACCCGGCCCCCTCTGGTTGGAGAATCTATTGCTGCTCTACTTCTGATAGTTACTCACCACTTAATTCATACCAGAACACAAAGGGAAAGTTAATTCTCATGTGATCAGTATGACTTTTCTTGACACAGAGCCAAATACAGCAAATGGTCTAATAAAGACCTTCATTTTTATTTTTCATAAAGAACTCCAAGAATGAGAAAAACAAAAAGCCTTGTTTAAAGCTCAGGCAACTTCCATCATTCATACTATTCAACAACAGAGTTTGAGCACCAATTATGCACTAGGATCTGAGAACACAAAGGTTAGTGAGGAAAATATTCTTGGTGTAGAAAGTGAGACTAATAGCTCAGAGAATCAGACTGACTCATTAATATAAATTAAAACCCAACATGATGTGGTGAATGCAGTATTGAAAAGAATAACTGTGGGCTGGACACTGAGGTACAAGTCTGTAATCCCAGCCACTGGGGAGGCTGAGGTAGGAGGATCCCATGTTCAAAGCCAGCCTCAGCAACTTAGAGAGACCTTGTCTCAAAATTTAAAAAATTAAAAAAACAAAAACAAACAAACAAACAAAACAAAACAAAACAAAAACCAACCAGGCTGGAGATGTAGCTCAGTGGTTGAACATCCCTGGGTTCAATCCCCAGTACCAAAAAGGAAAAAGAAAAGAAAAGAATAACTTGGGCTGTTGTAGCACAGATAAGTGAGGAAACAACTCTGCTCAGAAACCTATATAACCCACATGAATGTCACTAACAAACTGGAAAACTGAGGAAAATTCCCCAAAGCAGAATTCTCTGTAACCAATACTCATAGTTTGGGTGCTCTGGAAAGTGAATTTTGAGACAGAGGTTAGTGGTTGGCATATTTATTAAGGAAGGAGAGAAAGAAAAATCAGGTAGAGGGCAAAGTTCAGCTACAATGCCAACCTGGTAGTATCAACCAATTCCTTGGGGGAGTTTGGAGTTGTAATGGTCCTTCAGAGTTGTCCCATATGGGGTGAAAGTAGCCAGACCTTGTATATTCTCACTTCAACCAGCCCATGGACATGGGCTATACCATGGGAATGTGGGCTTGGATAGGGTGGATCTCTGCAACCAAGGTCCTTCCCTCAAATACTGAGCGTGGAAGGCTGGCTGTCAACTGCATTCCCAGCAGCAGACAACAAATTCTTCCTGCTATGGGCATCTGGTCAGCTCATCTCCATGTTCAGCATAGGCCATCCCATGTGCTTCTTGGATTCACTGATTTATTTTATGTCCAGCCTCTATTCCTCAGAGAAGGTTAATGGAAAACACTACACCCCTTGTTGCTGAGATTGGTCTTGGGACTCATTCCTGCTTTGATCACATGGTTTCAGTCTCATGAACTCTTCCTATGAGGAACATTGCATCCTGGAGGATGATGTCCCATACCTATAAAGTATTGTCTCTGAACTGGTGCTTAAGGGTGTTTTCAGTGAACAATTTAAATTTTCTATCTGGCCGGCAGTTTCTGATTGGTGTGGTATGTGATAAAACCATGGGAATTCCATGTTCATGGGTTCACTCTCACATCTCCTTTTGCTATAAAGTGGGTTCTATGGTCTGATGGATATTTTATGGGAGCCCATGTTGGTGTATCCAATATTCCATAATCTCTTGCACAGTAGTGCTGGCAGAGTCTCTGTAGGCAGAAAAAACTAACCTACAGCCAGATCAAATGTCTGTTACTGTCAGAAAAATACTGAGTGGAGGATCTTACTGTGTTCAACTGCTCACCAAGTTTGGTCTCTTTGGGGGATGGTGTTGCAGTGGTGGCTCAACATTAGTTTCTGTTGCTGATATGTTGGATATATTTGGCAATGGCATTGGTTGGATCAGACTTTGTAAGAGGTAGCCAATGCAATTGGGCTAATGCACAACCTCCGTCTTTCCTCATGGTTACATTCATGTGCCCAACATGTCAGTATTACGGTGACCGATGACACTGGCTAACATCAACTGAGTCATTTGGTTTTGTAGTGCATCTGTCATGGTGGATTATTCCTGCTGGGTGATATTGTATGATAAAAATATTTTCATGCTTTATGGCCACTATCATATGTCCATACAAAAATATATATGCTACTTAATGAGCAACATTGTCAAAATACCCAAATCAATTATTTCCACTTTCACCCCTGGGCACTCATTATTCATACTTTACCACTCTAACCTTTGGACGGCTTCTCCTCATTAAAACTACAATTATCTTTTAAATGGAACTGTCAAGATTCCTTTCAATTGTTTTTGGTTAAAAAACACAATTAAAGTCAAGGCCAATAATTTATTTTTGCCTTGTCTTTGAATATTCTAAAACTTTATCCCTAATATTATTTATCTTTAAAGAATATCATTGGGGCTGGGGCTGTGACTCAGTGGTAGAGCGATTGCCTAGCATGTGTGAGGCACTGGGTTCGATTCTCAGCACCGAATATAAATAAATAAATAAAGGTTCATCACCACCTAATAAAAATTAAAAAATAAAAAAAAGTAGTCTTCCTGGTTTTTATGCCAGTAGTCTTTACAAGCAGTGAGCCTTTAAAAAAAAAAAAAAAAAGAATATCATGCTGCATTATAAAGTTTGATTTTTAGAATATACAACTTGGCAGGATAGAGAAAATTTTACACCTTAAAGAATTAATATCCATTGTAAGAATGTGAATAAAAGCAAAACCTTCCTATTGTGAGCTACTATTTTCCACATACATGTTTGGACCACTCAAAAACTATTGCGGATCAAGTTTAAGTTTTCATTTTTTCTAAACAAAACAGAACTTTGGCAAACCACATTCATTCTTTAGTAATGATCCTTGTGTTCTAACATTAAGATAATAAAATTTTGTTAAAAATTTCACAGCTAAAAGTTGGCATCTCAACCTCATTTTATACATGCATAAAGGATGAAATTATTTCTGATCCCTACAATAAAAAATATATTGTTGAATAAAGGGCTGTTATTAGAAAGAAGTTATCCAACCAGTTAGGCCTGTGGGAGTTGCATAAACAGGTCCCCATTCCCTGTTAATGTTAGTTTCCCACAAATCCTGTGGGCTCACAGGAAAGCTACAAATACGATCCACCTTGGCTTCTGAAGTATATTTCTCCACAGTGACCTTGTTCCAAAGAACAACATGAAAGATGTTGGCTTTACAAGAAGTCCTGCTCATCAGTGCCACACCATTTTAGCTACCCTCAGCAATCAATTACACAATTATTAAGATAAAAGACTGATAAACTTGGTGTTCTTTTCCTTAAACAGAGTTATAAGGAACTTTCTGTATTTATTCCTTTCCCTCAAGGCTGGAGATGGCATAGGAATATTTGGGGGGGTTTGTTTGCTTTTTGTGGTGCGAGGGATAAAACCCAGGGTTTCATACAAGCACTCTACCACTGCTATGCTCTCAGTTCTAAAAGTATTTTTTGGTCTTTTTAACAAGTGTTTAATTTTTTTTTTCCACAGCAAGCCTGGCTTCAGACAGTGAATCACAATCCTGCCCTCCCCCTGGTTTCTACGTGGGCTTTTAATCTCTTTTTCATTCTCTGATTCCACTTCACATTCATAGACACTAGGCAGAGGAGTAACAAAGGAAATAGAAAGAAAGATTCAGTGGAGGAGTACCTGGTACAAGAGGCAGGGGTCTATGTGCTTTCCTCAAAAACCAATGTGTAACAGATATTCCACCTGTTTGATATTCTTCTATTATGTACCATCGTTAGAAGTAAAAATTTAGTGAAAGAATTTGAGACCCAAGAAGGCTCATATTGGTTGAAACCTACCAGATTGAATACTGTTGAACTATTTCATGTAACTAGAATATCAATTTCTCTTCAACTGAAGGGAAAGAATTAAGCATTTATTCTCTCTTTAACTAAATGGGCTTAGTGAATGATAAAAGGTTCTCTTGACAGAAGAATTTCAGCTAATAAATGTGAACAGAGTGACAGACTGGGAAAAGAATGATTTGAAAGCTTTGCAATAGCTGATTCAGGCAAAGATCATCAATGGCTGATTCGTTGAAAGCTATCTTTCAACCATTAGTTGAAAGACTGATGGGAAATCTCACAATGCAAGGATCAGGATGTCCCCATATGAACCCTCTGATCAGTGCTTTAGCATTCCAAGGAATAGAACAACTGGACACTGTGGGCTCCCTCACATGATGTAATAGAAGACTCATGGCACCTCCTATGCAGTGTTCTTGCAGCAACAATTTATAAAAGATTGAACTTGAATCTAATCAAGCCTCTTGAGCTAACTTCCATGCACAGAAAACTCAGGAAATAGAGTAACAAGTTAAATGATACCACAAAAAAGCAGAAATGATTTTGAAAGTTGGGAAATTCTTCATGCCTGGTTACTGTGACAGTGTCAATGGCAGGATATGGAAGAAAAAAGGAGAGATCTGCTCTAGAGGATGAGTGACTCAACCACCCAATGCCATGTTGGGATCCTGATTTGAACATGACAACTAAGAAGGGTTGGGTTTTCAAACACTTGAGGACATTCATTAAGGAATGAATTTAACATCACACACAAAGACATTATTGTTGATTTTTTTTAATGTGATGATGGTGTTATGAGTTAAAAGTTCTTATTTTTAGAGATTCATAGATCAGGGATTACAAGGGTGAGAAGACTTGATGTCTGGAATTAACTTTTTTTTTTTTTTTTTTTTTTGTGGTGCTGGGGATCGAACCCAGGGCTTTGTGTTTGCAAGGCAAGCACTCTACCGACTGAGCTATCTCCCCAGCCCTGGAATTAACTTTTTTAGAAGTTTGACAAAGGCAAAAATAAGGACAAGTGTGGCCAGATCTTTGTAGTTATATAATTAACCTTATGTGTAATTATCATAGGGGTGATGATATATGGAGATTTATTATACTATTCTTGCTCTATGTGTTTGGAATTTTTTTACAATAAATATTCAGGCATGGGAGAGAAAGAGGAGAAGATAAAGACAAGAATATATACTAATGTGAGAGGACATATAAACAACAAAAGCTAAGAACCAAAGCTCAAGGACTTCTACTTTTTATAGGAACTCACAGTTTTCAAATATTTTATTATGGATGAAAAGCATTCAATGAGACAATGAAACAATGAACGGTGTGTGTGTGTGTGTGTGTGTGTGTGTGTGTGTGTGTGTGTATTCCCAATTCCTTAAACAATAAATCTAGGCTTTAGCAGAATAAAAAAGTTCCTATCACCAGTTGAAGTTCCAAGCCAGACAACCCCTATGCAATATATAAGATAAATATTTTAATCTTACTCGACTTTTTAAACCCACCAAATGTCACCATTTATAAACAATTAAAGAAAACCAAGAAGCTAAAAATAATAGTTAAGAATCATTGCCAATGTAAACATCAGACATAGAGATATACCTTAAAACAGATGTCTTATTAGTTCATGTAATTGTATACATGGGGACTCAAAGGTACCAGACCAAACAAGAACTGGTTTGGTACCTGCCCAACATTATAAAATGCCAGATCCCTGAGAATTAAAAGACCTGAGATTCATCCCTTTCCTGCCAATGACGTATTACATGACCTTGGGCATGTTCATTCATTTCTCTTGGCCTTGTTCCTCCACCTACTGAATGTGCATAATATTTTCCATCTACTTACCTTGGGGAAATGGTGAGGACAAATGAGAAAACATCAGTGAATTCTTTGAGGTCCTCAGGAAAAAAAATATTTTTTCAGCATTACGGCATATTAGGCTTTTATTTTGACAGAGAAGCCCATAAAGTTTCTGAAATATAGATAACAAACCAAGCTGTAAAACCATTAACAAATACTATATAGACAACATTGTCTAGCAAGGAATGTTATCCATATAACTTTTTATTTACACTCAGATTCAATTCACCTTTAAACCTTTAAACCTCGAAGTTTCACTAGAAAGGTTATGTAAATTGCAATTAAACTGAAGAGATTTGCAAAATTTCAGCTATTTGCCTGAAGGTCTAGCATGAAAGATTTAAAAACTCTGAATTCTGATTGGCTATGACTGTTATAAATTCTGATTTTAATTGTGATAACCACCTGGGAGGAGAATAGGTTAAAATTAGTAATTGCTTTAATTTTAGTTCTTAAACAAAATTACTTTCTAATCTCCCATTGGGTAGGAACAGGAAAGAAAAAAAATTGAAATGTGCAGGGAATATTCACTCTTCATCTAGAATCACTAATAGCAGTGATATTTCTAAGTTCTTCGATTAAGGAAATACAGTGTAACATAAATGCCTTTTAATATGTCAACAATTCATTCTGAGTACTGAAACATGGAAAAGCACAAACTTGTGGTTTTAGTTTAAGTAGGAGAGGTTAAAAAAATTTTTTTTTGCACTTTTAGTTCCCACCTCTTCAGCCCATAAATTCAAAGATATTTAGGTTAAGTTGATCACTTGCTCACAACCCTCCAGGAACAACCCTTTAGTGGCTTCCCAGTGTTAAATCTCAACTCTCCAGTACACAAACCCACTTCCATCTACAACTGTGCAGCACTTGTTCACGTTGCTCTTTTTTCTGTTCCTTGAATTTGCAAATTTATTCTTTGCACTTGCTATTGCTTACACCTCTCTCTCTCTCTCTCTCTCTCTCTCTTTCTCTCTCTCCACAGATCAAACCCAGGAGCACTTAGCCACTGAGCCACATCCCCAGCCCTTTTTAATTTTTTTTTTTTTTTCTAATTTTGAGACAGGGTCTCACTAAGTTGCTGAGGTTGATCTCCAACTTGTGGTCCTCCTGCTTTGGCTTCTGGAGTGACTAGAATTACAGGCCTGAAACACTGTGCTTGGCATGTAGCTCCTTTTCACTGTTCAGGTCTCAGCTCAAACATCTCCTCTTCAAAGAGGACTTTCCTGACCCACCATTGCAGGTGACCACCTCCCCACCTGACCCTTTACCACACCACCCTGTTTTGACATCATAGCAGTTACCTCTTCCTGATTTTATCCTGTTGATTTTTTTGTTTGCTTTATCCTGTTGATTTATTTGTTTGTCCCACTCTTTCCTTCCACAAAGCAAAGGCATTATCCCCTGTTCGCCTCTGCTTCTGGCATATTCCTGTAAAAATATTTCAACTCTACAGTCTGCTCATTCAAACACTTTGTCCCTGCATTGTTCTTCAGCACTAATCATCTTCCCCTGCCTATCTCTCTGTCTGGAATTTACTGTTGAAACCATCTAATGCCCAGATGAATTCTCCAACAAAGAAAATAATAAGGGAAATTCACTTTGCCTAGTTTATAACCCATTTTGAGCATGAAGTTGCTTTGATTGGATTTAGGGATTAAGAGTGCTTTAGAGTGGTAAGGGGAAAACATCTGGCTATGGAGTTGGCTCCTCGAAGCCAAGCCCTTCCCAGAAATAGAATCTTGGTTTTCCTCAATTTGGCCTAGGTCTGAAGGTCCTCGAATCCAGTTAATCCAGTCAGAGTAACTTGAACTTTATTTGTAAATGTTCTAGCAACCTGGGCGCCGGTCATTTCTATAACTTCATTCATTAGTTCAGCCAATGAGAACTAAGAACTTACTGGTTCCAGGACTTTACTAGGCTCCTTACAAGATTTTACAGTGTCACTTTACAAGACATATGAAAGTAAACAAGATATTGTGTTTGTCCCTAGGGAGCTAGCAATCTAATAAGGGCAGACAGAAAAATAAGTTAAAAAATGAAAATACAGTGTACAAAAAAATCTGACAGGAGTCTGTATGGGGTGTTATGCAAGTATGTATAGAGAGGGACTCTTATGTAGTCTAGGGTGGGACCAGTGCTAGGAAGGCTTCCTAGGGGGCCGTGGCATTTTCAATGAGGTCTGAAACTGAGTATAACCAGTTGATAACCAGTATCAGGTAATGCAGAGAAGCCAGGGTGAGAAGCCAAGTGGTGAGTGTAGTACAGTATATACAAAGACCAGGAAATAATAGAGCACACAGAAAGAAGTTCATTGTGGTTACAGCAAGGTTTGGAGGAAGGGAGGTGGAGAGAGTGAAGCTGTAAAAACAGGTAGGGACCAGATCATGAAACTCTTATAAAGTCAGTTGGAGAAATGTGAACTTAAATCCAAGGTCAGTTGGCATCCAGTGCATATATACTTATTTATTTAATTTAATTTCATTATTATTATTATTATTATTATTTTTTTTTTTGGCAAAAGGAAAGTGACATGGTTAGGTTGTGTGTGTTTAATTTTTATTATTTTGTAGCACTGGGAATTCTGTCCAGGGCCTCACATATGCTAGGCAAGAGCTCTGTCACTGAGCTACAGCCCCAGCCCTAGGTTGTCCTTTGGAACACTTTAGCTATAATGTATAGATTGGATCTTTGAGGACAGAGACTGAAGGCAAGAAGGTGATTTAGGACAGTTTTGTAGTGACTGAAGCAAAGTATAATAGTGTTAATGGATTGTTAATGGCATTGGTGATGGAAGGAAATGACTTAAAATATGTTTAGTGAGAAGAATGCACAAAACTTGGCATTTGAATGAAGGGCATGATAGACAGTGATGGGTCAAAGATGGCAGGTGACTGGCATGGGAAACTAGGTATATGGTGAGGCCATTTGCCTAGGTAGGAAATTAAAGACAAGAGAGAGAGATGGGAAGAAGATGATACTTTTTGAATATGTGCACATGAAGTGTTTCTGGTACTTCCAAATTGAGATATCCAACTTTCAGTTGGTGATCTAGGGTGCAGACGAGGAGTTTGGGCAAACGATGCAGAACTGGGAGCCACTGACACAGATGTGATTACTAGAGCTCTGGGAGTGGGTGAGATCTACATGAGGTGAGTTGGAAAAAATAATCAATGAGGTTTTAAAAAAAGGAACTGATTTATTTCTCAATAGGATCAACAAAATTAAAATAGAAGCATATTATCAAAAAGATGAAGAATAGGGGCTGGGGTTGTGACTTAGCTCCTGTGAGGCACTGGGTTCGATCCTCAACACCTCATATAAGTAAATAAAATAAAGGTAATTGTGTCCACCTACAACTAAAAAAAATATTTAAAAAAAGACAAAGAACAACACTGAAGCAGTGTATCATTATTGCTGTAACAATTTAGAATGCCCCAAATGGCTCAAAAGTCAGAATCAACAAATAGTAGCTAAGAAAATTCCTTGGGACAATGGGGCACACTACTAATTGAGGGAACTCATGTTTCTTCCCATATTTCTTCTACATAATGTTCCTTTTATAAAGTGCTGTTTGAGGGGCTGGGGATATAGCTCAGTTGGTAAAGTGATTTTCTCAAATACACAAGGCCCTGGGTTCAATCCCCAGCCCCCCCTCCCCCAAAAAAAATGCTGTGTAAAAGGTGCAAATTCTGATTGTACTAGTTATTTCTCCCAAAGTGACATTCTTGTCCTGTCCCTATAAGTCAGGGTAGCAGCTCTCGGGCAAATTGTGAAGAACTGAAGTTAACATTGCTTTACTGGAAATGCCATTTTCCAAACACTTTGTTTTAATTTTTACAAAGGAAAATATATGGTTTGGAAAGGGATCCCCCAGAGGCCCAAGTGTCAAAGGCTTGGTCCTCAACCCATTATGCTATAGGGAGGTACTGAAGCCTTTAAGAGGTAGGGACTAGTAGGAGCTTAGAGGTCCCTGGGGGCTCAGCCCTGAAAAGGATGGTAGGGCATCAGTCTCTCCACTTTCTCTTTTGCTTCCCAACTGTCTTGAGGTAAGCAGTTTCCTCCGCCATGTGCTCCCACCATGTTGTACTACATTGTCACAGGCCCAAAAGCTACTGGGCCAACTGATGGTTGGTTGAAACCTCAGAACTTGTGAGCCAAGATAAACTTTTTCTTTCTGTTCAAAATGGTTATCTTAGGTATCCTGTCATACTAACAGGAAGCTGACTAACACAGAAAGGGACCCACAAAAGAACTAAACTTTTTGTTTGGGTAATAAATGTTACAGGCAGTGGAAAGCAGCATGGAGATTCCTCAGAAAACTTGGAATGGGACCACCATTTGCCCCAGTTATTCCACTCCTCAGTTTATACCCAAAGGACTTAAAATCAGCATACTACAGTTATGCTGTCACATCAATGTTTATAGCAGCTCAATTCACAATAAACTACGAAACCAACCTAGGTGCCCTTCAATAGATGAATGGATAAGGAAAATGTGGTATATATATTCAAGGGAATATTACTCAACTTTAAAGAAGAATGAAATTATGACGTTTGCCTGTAAATGGATGGAGTTGGAGAATATCATGCTAAGAGAAATAAGCCAATCCCCAAAAAATCAAAGGTCAGATTTTTTCTCTGATATGTGAATACTAATTCACAATAAGGGGGGTGGCACTAGGGAAGAATAGAATTACTTTATATTAGGTAGAGGGGAGTCAAGGGAGGGGAGGGGATATAGGGATAGGAAGGATAGTAGAATGAAACAGACATTATTACCTCATGTACATATATGATTGCATGACTGATGTGATACAACATGCACAATGAGAAAAATAAGGAATTATACCCCATTTATGTGTGATATATCAAAATGCATAAATGCATTCTACAGTCATGTATAACTAATTAGAACAAATTTTAAAAATTATACTTAAAAAGTGCTACAGTCAAAAGAAATAGAAGGAGAAAACTGTTCTTGAGGTGCTTTGTTCTTTTCTTAGGCATCATGAACATAAGAAAGAAACAGAACATTTATGGAACACCTACGAAGCATTTTCTCCACTGTTAACTAATTTAATATAGTAGTTAGGAAATGTAGTATCATCTTCCAGCTCTTGAAAACTGATTTCAGTAATATCATAATTGCATCACAATGCACAGTTATGTCAGAGACTCTAATTCTTTTTCAGAATGTCCTAAAGCATGCGAGTAAGGATGAAAACAAAAATTGGCAGCCACGCAAGGAATAATGAGCTCAGGACTGAGAAAACTTTCTGTGGAATTAATCTAGAAGGTAGAACCATATTCCTGTGCAAAGAAAGGAGAGAGAGAGAGAGAGAGAGAGAGAGAGAGAGAGAGAGAGAGAGAGAGAGAAGAGGGACACAGAGGGAGGAGGAGGAAAAGAAAGAAGAGGAGGAGGAGGAGGAGGAAAAAGAAGCAGCAGCAGCAAAGTGATTAATTATAGGGTCAAGTGGATACAGCATGTAACCCAAAGTCAAGAAGTGTCAATTCAATTCACAAAATTGAGAACTCAGGGACCTCAGCCATCTGGAAGAGAAGTAAAAGCCATGTTAAATACATCATACTTATTCTAAAATTTATTACATTTTATCAATTATGCAATATTACAACTCCTTGCCTTATATAAATTTGGGAAAAATATGAAAGAAGAAAACAAGAATTAATCATATCTCACACTCCATCAACCTTAATATTTTGCTGAATTTTCTATTTTTTGCTTCAAGTGTATGTATGTCGGTGTGTACATTTAAAACAAGATTCTTTTGTTTAATTATTGTGGGAAGCCGTCCTTATTTAGCAGAATCAGTCTAGGTTGAGCCATATGATGCAGAGGCCTGGCTTCTAGGAACTGCTGGGAAGCATGTGGCGCTGTGTGGGAGTCATTCCCTGTCTCCTTCTGGAATTTTCCTCCTAAGAGGATAGCTGCCCTAACTCCACCCTATTCTGTCCATCACAGAAGAAGCTCCTCCCTGGCCTCACCCCTTTATCTGTGTGTCTATAAATAAAAGAGTTGAGCTACTCCAGGTCGAATATTGTAAAGAGGCCAGAGCTGGTATGGCCCACCTGTCACACCCCCTCTTTCATAAAAAGAGTATTGGCTCTCGTGTGTTTATTGAGTAGATAAGTTTTTTGGGTAATAGAAAAACCGCCAACATACTCCTCTGGCAGTTAACCCTTTCCTCATCCACACGGGACATGGCAGAGGTTTACTTACTTTACAGAATTTACTTTTCTAAAATTTTATTTTTACTTGACACATAATAATTGTACAAATTTAGGGATTCAATGAGATGCTTTGATGAATGTATACATTATATACTGATCAAATCAGATTTATTAGCATGTCCATCACCTTAAACATTCATTTCTGTTTTTAAAATATTTTTTGGTTGTAGTTGGACACAATACCTTTATTTTAGTTATTCATTTTATATGGTGCTGAGAATTGAACCCAGTGCCTCACACATGTGAGGCAAGCACTCTACTACTGAGCCGCAATCCCAGTCCACATTCATTTCCTTGTGACGAAACAGAGTCCTCTCTTCCAGTTATTTCAAAATACACAATGTGTTGCTGTAACCATATTCTAATGTGCAATAGAACATCAGAACCTATTCCTCCTATATAACTGGAACTTTGTGCCTGTGGATTATCCTCTCTCCATCTTTCCTCCCCTCTACCCTTCCCAGCCTCTAGTAGCTCCAATTCTACTCTGTACTTTTACAAGATTTTTATTTTTAAAGATGCAATACATAAGGTTGTGGATGCTCAGTGATAGAGCACTTGCCTAACGTGTGAGGCCCTGAGTGTGATGTTGACTAAACCCCCAAATAAAAAATAAAAGATTCCACATGTAACTGAGATCATGTGATATTTACCTTTCTGTGATTGGCTTATTTCACTTAACATTAATGTTCTCTGGGTTCAACCATGCTGTTGTAAATGATGGGCTTTGGTCTTTAATAAGGCTGAAATTATATATAGATGATAGACATTATATATATATATCTCACATTTCCCATTCATTAGACACACTGGTTAATTTTGTATCTTGGCTATTGTGAATACAGCTGCAATAAAATAGGAATGCATATGTATTTTTGTTATACTGATTTCATTTCCTTTGGGTACATACAGTCATACCAATACTACTATACAGTGGTAGGTATATGCCCAGTAAAAGGATTCCCTTCCTACCTTCAGGGGAAATAAAACACAGTACACTAAAATAATAGGCAATGAAAGGAAGCACATGGTGCTTTAGAAACACAAAGAAGGATTTTTTAACCTGGACTTGGGGGGTGCTGGGAGGCCCCAGCGGATGTGCTACCACCAAATGATCTTGAGGATGGACTGGAGTTATCTGGGCAAATACAGGGTAGCAGACAGTTGGGCAAAGACAGGGTAGTGGACCATTCTAGGAGAAGAAAGGGCATGGTGAGTTCCCAGAAGGAAAAGCTGGGCACACAAGGGGAGGATGGCAAGAGTTGATGATGAAGAAGCAGGAGTCAAATCCTGAAAAGGTAACCTTATTAAGGAGTCTCAGCTTCTTCCTGAGGACAAAGGAGAGTCTGGGTACATAGAGTATACCCAATACTACTGTGCTGAAACTCTGGGGCTCTGGGTGGGAATGACTTGATTGACTTGCTGGTTACCTGTGGAGAAAACTAAGATTAGAGGGAAAGAGGACTAAAGAGATGGAGACCATTGAGGAGACTGTGGCGGTGACCAGGAGAGAGCAGGTGATATCCCAGACTAAGTTGGTAGTAGTGGGAATGGAAAAAAATTTAATACATTTGAGAGGCGATCATTTAAATCATTGCTAGCAACGTCATGCATGGCTGTGCACCTGTAGTCCCAGGACTTAGAAGGCAGGGGCAGGAGGATCACTTGATCTCAAGACTTTGAGATGAACCTGGGCAACATAGTGATACCCTGTCTCAATAATAATAATAATAATAATAATAAAAGCAACAACAACAACAACAATAATCATAATAAAATAAATTTGTGAGCCGTTTATTTGTCTCAGGAATTTTTCTATCAGGGTGTCACAATGATCAACAGCAAGGAAAGGAAAAGTCTGGCTTTTGAGATCTTATCCCAGACAAGGTATATCAAGTGATCATCATGGTCAATAATATTAAACCAAAATTCAATTTAATGGAGAGCAAAGGGGAGTTAAACCAATGGATCAATGGGAAAATGCACATTGAGTCTTTCAAACTTTGACATCAATAGAATAACATTCATTCACTATTTAATTAATGTTGAGTAATATGTATAATGAAATATTTCAAACAGTACCAAAATTCTCCCTCCCATAATAACTCCTGCCTTTTAGGTCTTTTTCCTAAAGGAAATTACTACCAATTTCTTGTATCTTCTTCCAAAGATACATCACAAGTATCTTGATACTGATACTTCATGTACTACTTTGATATTTTTTTTTTCTTTCAGTACTAGGGGTTGACCCAAAGGGTGCTTTACCTTTAAGCAACATCCTCAGGGTTTTTGTTTTTGTTTTTGTTTTTGAGACAGGGTCCCACTAAGTTGCCAAGACTGACCTCAAACATGCAATCCTCCTGCCTTAGCCTCCCGAGGAGCTAGGATTACGGGCATATGCCCCCATGCCCTGCCTACTTGGATATTTTCTTCAGAAATGCCAAATTCATAAATATCATCATAAACTTATTGGAAAATTATCTAATGATGTGATATTCTAACAACATACCGATATGTTTTTATAAATAAGTAATAATTCTTTGCAGATAAGCAGATTTTATTTTATAACTAAGTAAGCATTTAAGAACTTTTCAGCATCTGTGACTTAAAGTATTTCATAAGTTCCATAAGAGCTAAAATAAGATATATTCATCAATTGATCCATCACTATCTCAAATTTTCTATCCTCTCTTCTGCCCACTTCTTGTCTTGGTTGAATCAAACAGAAAGCCTCTTACTACACCCATTATTCTCTCAATCACAACTGTATTGTACAGAACAATCTTTCATTGTTTTCTGGAAAAATCTCCATTCTATTCTTCAAAAATTTAAAAAAAAAAACCTCTTCCAGAGATCAACCCTAAAACATTTCAACCGCTGAAGATAATTTAGAGTGACTTGAAAATATTATGGATTTCTGACCTTTGTTGTATCTTTCCCCCCAGTATGTTGTACAACAAGTTTCGTAGTCGTTTGGCTAAGATCACATGTACCTACATGGTTATGTTTTCTAGATATTTCATCATATTCGTTGTCCTTAGTTGTCAGCCTAGAAGGAATCAGGAGAACAATAAGAGGGCAAACAAGGAGAACCATAAGAGGGCAAGAATTGGACCCAAAGCAAAGGGTTAGTAATTGAGAAAGGTTACAATCAAAGTGTCCTAATATGATCTGGGATAATTTTTGATATCAGGTGAAGCCTAAATACTTCCAGTGTTAGTAAATTCCAGGGGCACAAACACTGAATCTTCAGCTGATTCAGTCAGCTGAATCTTCTTACAACATCCTGTCCAACACATTGTTTAAGGAGAGAAAAGTGAAAAGGGCTGGGCTGGGTTAATAGGACTTTTACTGCTTTAATATGTTGGTCAATGTGGCCACATTGGGGTTTTTAGTAGCTTATCACACTGTGGGCTCAGTTGCAGTTGTGGTCCACCAAACCATCAGATCTCTTATGTATGAACTGTGTCTGTTAGCAGTATACAATTCTGCAGTTGTGCAATCTACTTCTCCCTCTCAAGGACAGGGATTTGGTTACCACAATTAGCTTTTCTTTTCTGAGTAACCTACCTACTTTAGAGGTTAAGTGTTTTGAAGTTAGGTGGGGCTTGGAATCCAGCTCATCCATTTTTTGGTTGTCTGCTTGGACAAACTGCATTACTTTTTAAATATTTCTTGTCTTCCTCTTCTTTTTTATTTCTTTTGGTACTGGGAATTTAACCCAAGAGTGCTTTACCACTGATCCACATCCCTAGCACTTTAAAAAAAAATTCTTGTTTTGAAACAGGTCTCACTAAGTTGCTGAAAGCCTCACTAAGTTGCTGAGACAGGCCTTGAACTTGCAATCCTCCTGTGTCAGCCTCTGAGTCCCTGGGATTATGGGGTACGCCACCATGCATGTCTAATATTTTCTTCCATAACTTCCCCCCACCCCTGGGTTCTTCATTAAATTCAGCAGGAAAATTTTACAAACTAGATTCAGGGATCAACCCCTGGATATATTTCTTAACTATAGTTTTTTCTTTTATTAGATAAGTAGAGAGATTTCTTTTAATGACAATGAGAGTATGATTGTTGGACCTGATATAAACACAATTAAACAAACTATTTTCCAGTCCCCAAGCCCATCTCCACAATTTTTTTTGGTTGTTGTTAAATACCTCACACTGGGCAGACCACAGAGCTCAGGACCCAGTCAGTATTGCTAATGAAGGAACAAGAAGACATAGTTAACATATGTATTCTCCTAAATAATGTAACCTTTTAGCTCTTGAGGATTTTTTCCCCTGCAGTGCTGGGGATTGAAGCCAGGCCTTGTGCTTGCAAGGCAAGCACTCTACCAACTGAGCTATATCCCCAGCCCCAAATGTTGTTCTTAATAATACCAAACTGAAACAACCTAACAGTAGAGAAATTAGCTGTGGTATATTAACTTACTGAAATACCATATAGAATGAAAAAGAACAAATTACATTTATGTGAAACAATTTGGATAAATTTTACAGGACAAAGTCAAGTGAAAAAGACCAGACATAAAATAATATACCTTGTATTATTCTATAATCCAAAGTTACCTGCACTATTAGAGTTGATCTAGTAATTATCCCTGGGGAAGGTGGTAGCTAGAAGAGGCCTGAGAAATGTTAGCCTGTATTTTATACTACTGGTGTTCAGACTACCTATTTAAGAACCATCCTGTTGTCCTCATTTAAGATTTTCTCATAGAAATGAGATTTTTTTTGGTCTATAAAATATATACAAACAGACAGGGAGCTAAAACGTACTTTGTCTAAATGTGGCAGAAGCATTATCAAATTTTTGTTTGTTAGAACTGATTCTTTTTAAAATTCTTAGTCATCACCTTTATATCTTCTCTAGCCCAATATACTTTTTGAGATTGGTTTCATGAACCAAGCATCTGGCAGGCTTTCTGCTAACCCAGCTGTCAATGACTGAAAAACAAGCCAGCTCTCGATTGCACAATGTGTATCAAGTCATGCAGTTCTATAAAAGGAATACTTGATTTGATCTTCAGTGGCCAGGATCTGGTGCCCGGAAGGTGATTATAACTACGTCCGGTATTTATATCAACCCCAATCACTCACTGTCTACCAATTGGCTCTAATAAGATGCTCCAAGCCCTATATTTAATTCCCATGAATTACTTGTTGATTATCCACACTGCAGATTATCTTCAATGAATTTTCTTTGTCCTAGGCCAGCTTCTTCTTGTACTCTCTTAGGTTACCTTTATTACTGTTCAGTTGGTGCGTGCACACAGAAAAGGAAAACTAATTTCAAAATTGCTATAAATTGATGGTTTTCAACTAGGAGTGATTTTTGCCTCCTCTGGGGACATGTGGCAATGTCTGTAGATGTGTTTGGTTGTTACAACTGGGGATGATTTGGGCATGTTGTGGTAGAAGCCAGGGAAGTTGGTAACATCTTACAATGCACAGAACTGTCCTATGACAAAGAATTGTGCAGTCCAAAGCATCAATGGTGTTGAAGTTGAGACACCCTGGCCTAAAGAAAGATAAGACAGAGAAGCAATTTATAATTAACAAATATAGGGTCTGGGGTTGTGGTTCAGTGGTAGAGCACTTGCCTAGCCTGTGTGAGACACTGGGTTCGATTCCCAGCACCACATATAAGTAAGTGAATAAAATAAAGGTCTATCAACATCTAAAAAATATTTAAAAAAAAATATATTTTAAATTGATGTCTGAATTACATGGGCATTATCCTCTGTTTTGGATTCTCTATTCCACAGCTTCCCCCCATGAACAGCAAGAATAGACATTGAATATGCATTTATTATTCCCTGTGCATGCCTTTTCATGTTTATTTAAGGGTTTGCAGTCTTTGAATTAGTATGATAGGCATGCCCTCTTTTCAATGGGACTGCCTAATGCTGGTCATTTGTACAATGGCTTGTATGACCTTCTCATAAGAGTCTCAACTAGGGATGTGAAAAATATTCTCCATGTCAAATTTTGGGACTCTAAGGGGGTCAAGCCTCTGGGTTTTTGGTTCATCCAATTTGTATATATTTCTTATGTCTCTCAAAGGCCTATTTCATTATCCTCATTTGACTCTAATTAACTGAGTTACTTGCAATCTCAGTTCTACATGACTGAACAAATTCTTGGCATGAACTTTACTTTCTCATCCTCGTACTAAAAGTGTGGTTAATACTGATAATTTTTAAATTGTTTTTCACACTTCTTTCAGGAGTGAGCTTGCAATGCTCCCAAATTTGAGAGTTGTCTTGACAGCTCTCAAAACAACATTCCTTATTTTATTTTATTTATTTATTTTTGTCTGTTTGTTTTGGTGCTGGGAATTAAACTCAGGGGCACTTAACCACATCCTCAGCCCTTTTATTTTTTTTATTTTGAGACAGGTCTCACTAAATTGCCCAGGCTGGCCTCAAACTTGCCATCCTCTCACTTTAGCCTCGTAAGTCACTGGAATTAGAGGAGTACACCACCGTATCTGGTCAATATTCCTTAGTTTAAGTGAATTTGTCATCATATTTTATTTGGGAATGTTAAGTTAATGTATTGAGAAGTTATACAGGATTCCTGTACCAATACATTTTTCATGTGGTGGCAGCTCATCTGTACTTCAAACCCTGCATCTCCCGCTTGAGCCTTCAATGTCTGAAGAGTCAGTCTATGGAGCTCAAAGAAGCATACTCCTAGTAATTATCCATCTAAGACTGTGGCCACATATGGTTCAGAATTTAAACTCAATGCTATCTGAGGGAGTGGGCTGGTCCCAGGATTTTTGCAGGGGATTTAAACCAGGCCAAAAATGCCAGAGGGTTTAAATTCTGTTCGTGTTTAACCAGTACTCTTTCCTAAGAAATTTGCAGTATGAAGACAAGTAAGCTTGGGTCATAGAACCTGTGCACTGCTCTTTGAATATACTAACAAAGCATGTACCCGAAGCTTCCAAATTGGCAGGAAAACACATGAATTACATTCCTTAAACTCAGGTCTAACCCATATCCCATTCCTTTCCCCAGATCCTGCAGATTCTAAAATTGTTAGGTTTGGAAAGTTGGTTGGGTGACTTTTATCCAGCATTTTCAGAAAGGGGCTGACTTCACCACAGAAAAATATGCTCAAAATGCATCAGAAATTGCATCTTCTTGTTGACTCTAACCAAAACAGAGTAAAAGAACCATAATTGTCACTATTTTATATGACTATAATACTAATCATCATCATCGTGGGAATAATTTCCATGAAAGCTCTATTAATCCATTTTTTAAACATAGCAGAAACTCAAAAGTTTAAAAGTAAACACAACAGACATGTTGAGTAAACTCATAGCTGGAAAGTTATGAAGGAATTTTTTATAACCACAGAGATGCTGTATAACAAGTCCCTATATGGCAAACAGAGCTCGTGCAATCAAACTGCTGTGACCTCGGTGGCGAAGAGTGATGATTTGGTGTCAGACAGACCTTGGGTCAAGCCCTGATTTTGTCACTTACTAGCTAAATTAAACTTTCTTTCTTTTTTTTTTTTTTTTGGGTGCTGGGGATCGAACCCAGGGCCTTGTGCTTACAAGGCAAGCACTCTACCTACTGAGCTATCTCCCCAGCCCCCAAATTAAACTTTCTTAGCCTTAGTTTCTTCATATTCAAAGCAGAGATAATAATGGTTCTTAATCTCATGGACTTTTGGAAATATTAAATAACATATTATGGGTAAAATGCATAGTGAGCCCCTCAATAAATATTAATTTATATTTATTATTCTTATACACCAAGTAAGTACTAATATTTTGGATATACAGCTAAAGAATATAACTGAAGCACGACAAGATCATGATCTTAATAAGTTTCATTTAATACTAGGGATAATCTAGTAATTTTTAAAACCTCTTCATGTTAGCTCTCACTGTGACAAAACATATTAGATAAATCAACTTATAAAGAGAAAAGAATTATTTTGGCTCATTATCTAGGACGTTTCAGTGCATGGTTGGTTGATCCACTGCTTTCAGCCCTTTGGGGAGGCTATGCATCATATTGGGAGACTGCAGCAGAGAAATCTGCTGAGAGTTAACAGGAAGTGAAAAAGTTAGGGGTGCAGGTTCAATATCCTATTTGAAGGCAAACTCCCAATGACCTAACTTCCTTCTTCTGGGTCCCACCTCAAAAAGGTTCTTCCATCTCCCAATAGTGCACAGGTTGGTGACCAAGCCTTTAACACACGAATCTCTGGAGAACACTTACCCAACCTATGGTTCTCACTTATTTATTTTTTTATTGTGGTAAAGTACACATACCTTTATCACCATTTTAATAATTTTTAAGTGTATAATTCAGTGGCACTAATTAAATTTACAGTATTGTAAAATTATCATTGCCATCCATTCTTAGACTTTTTAGTCATTCTGTCAGGGACCAAGAAGTTCTCATTCTGAGAACATTCTGACCCTTACAATAAGCAGCAGCGCCCCTCCCCCCCCCTCCTGGCTGATAATTCTGACAGTATGGCGCCTATGGCGCCCACGGCTTCTCTTCCGGGACTACACTTTCCCGCCAGCGCGAACTTCACCTTCCTGCCAGCGCGAATTTGCACCCTATCAGGAACCCAGCAGAAGAATACAACCAACCAGGTTGCAACTCGTCATACCCCTCATTCCCTCAGCATAAATACCCGTGAGAACAATAAAAATTTGCAGCTTGATCAGAATTCCTGTCTTGCTGTCTCTCCCTGCGTCTCTTGTCCCTTCATTCCTTCTCTCTTAGGTTTGCCGTCCGCGTTGATGTCCCGCGGGTCGGGACAGTTGGTGCCCAACGTGGGGCTCGAGCCTTTGTTTGAGAAGCGAACGCTGCCCTCTGGGGAAGACTTGGCCAAGCGGGATTCGGGATCGCCTCGGTAGACGTGACCGGGAGTCAGATCCAGGAGGAGAGTGAGGCCAGCGCAAGGTGAGTGACGCACCATGGGACAAGCAGTTTCGTCACATGATTTGTTTCTGATGGGTCTCGAGGAGGCCCTCAAGACTCGGGGAGCGCGTGTTAAGAAAAAGGATTTAAGATCATTCTTTTCATACATAGAGGATTTGTGTCCTTGGTTTCCCCTCGAGGGGTCAATTGATGGTAAAAGGTGGCTCAGAGTAGGAGACTGCCTCAAAGATTATTATGAGACTTTTGGTCCTCAAAAGGTGCCTGTCACTGCCTTTTCTTATTGGAATTTAATTAATGAGATTCTTAAAAGCTCACCCTTTGACAGTGGTACTTTAAAACTTGTAAAGATTGGGGAGCAGGCAATGCAATCCACCTCTCGCCCCCCATCGGCATGCCCTTCGGTTAGTATTCAAATGCTCCCTACTCAGCCTTCTCAGGACCCTGGGACCCTCCCAGACCCCGGGAACCTCCCAGACCCCACCTTACCAAAAAAGTCCCCTAAAAGTCCCCCTAAGATTTATCCGGTTTTAAATCCCTATGATGACATGACCCCAGAGGAGGAGGCTACCCTGGAGGGGGCAGCGGCTCAACACCATTCTCCAGACCTGCCACCTCTTAAAAATCCACTTCCCACTTATACACCCCCTGCCTTTTGTGCTCCGGCCCCTCAGGGACCTACTGCCCCCCCAGACATTTTTTCCCCACTTCCCTTGCCTAATCTAACTCCTTTACACGAGTCTCTCCAACATAGGCGGGAACAAATCCAACTTTTAAAAGAACTAAAAGCCCTTGATGCCGAGCTTCGCTCACTGGCCTTGGGCACGGAGTTAACACAAACTGGCCCAAGATCCCTCAATACTCGTAAGGTGAAGCCACGTGGTCAGCCTGTTCTTGCCTTTCCAGTCACTCGCAGTCAAGCAGATCAGCCCACACAAACTGAAGCAGAGAATTTAAAAGGAAGTCAGGAAGAGGAATCAGGGGAGGAACAAGAGGTAGAACCAGAGAGGGAACAAGAGGAGGACCAGGAATCAGGGGATGAGGAGGAGCCCACCTCTGGACAGAGTGGAGCCCTTGGTTCTTATAAAAGGCTGAGCCTCCGCTTTCTTGAAAGACTTAAAAAGGCTTGTACACAGTATGGCCCCACTGCACCTTATACACTGGCCTTGCTAGAGAACCATAGTACACAGTGGCTCACCCCTAATGATTGGAAATTTTTGGCCTGAGCCACCCGCAGTGCGGGTGACTTCCTGTTGTGGAACGCAGACTTTAGGGAATACTGTCGGGAAACTGCCCAAAAAAATTCAACCAAGGCTTCCTCTAAATCCTGGACCTATGTTAAACTAGTGGGAAATGCGCCATTTGATACTAACCCTAAACAGGCACGCTTTCCTACTGGGCTCCTAGCACAGGTTCAAACTGCTGGTTTGCATGCTTGGAGACGGCTCCCTCAAAAGGGCTCGGCCACCACCTCCCTAGCAAAAATTCGTCAGGGTCCTGACGAGCCTTACAGTGACTTTGTTGCTCGGCTTAATCTAACTGCGGAGCGCTTACTTGGACCAAGTGAAAACGAGAGCTCCTTTGTAAAATATCTTGCCTTTGAAAATGCCAACCCAATATGTCAAGATGTTCTTCGGCCCCACAAAGATAAAGGGGACCTTTCTGACTTCATTAGGCTGTGTGCCGGGGTAGGAACAGCCCATGCCATGGGTCTTGCCATTGGTGCCGCCTTCACCAAGGCCCTTCACCACCCTGGCCCACGTACTTGCTTTACTTGCAAACAACCTGGCCATTTTGCGCGAGACTGCCCAACAGGGAAACTGGGTCAAGGACCCATATCTCCTCAAACAAGGACTAAACCACCTCCGCTCACCCTTTGCCCTAAATGTGGTAAAGGTCGCCACTGGGCCAAGGAGTGTAGATCCAAGACCAATGCCCTTGGACAGCCTATTCCCTCTAACTTCTCGGGAAACTCCTCTCGGGGCCAGCCCCTGGCCCCGACCACCCCCAGAGCAAACCCAGGGGCAATAAGGTTTGTTCCCTCTCAGACTCCCAACCCAATCCAGGCTCCCTGTCCTTCTCCACAATCACCTCCCTCCAACGTGCTACCCCAGGCAGCGCAGGATTGGACCTCTGTGCCTCCACCGATACAATATTAGACTCTATGCAAGGACCTCAAATAATACCCACTGGGGTTGTAGGCCCCCCTCCACCTCATATGTGTGCTCTTATTCTTGGGAGAGCTCCTACCACCTTACAAGGTGTTCAGGTCTTCCCTGGCATCATTGATGATGATTACACTGGAGAAATTAAAATACTGGCCACAGCTGTTAACGGAGTAGCTGCCATCCCTGCAGGAACAAAAATTGCACAATTAATACTCCTTCCCCTCAATTCAGGAAATTCACCAGGAAACACAGCCTCTTTAGGTTCCTCTGATGTGTATTGGGTCCAACCTATCTCCCACAAAAGACCCACTCTTACCTTATTTATTGAAGGAAAGAAATTCCAAGGGATCCTAGATACTGATGCGGACGCCACAGTTATTTCTCAAAAATATTGGCCATCAGAATGGCCCCTCACCTCATCACTAACTGACCTTAAAGGAATAGGGCAGTCAAGAAACCCCTTAGTTAGCTCCAGGGTGCTTAATTGGACTGACACAAAAGATAACACAGGGAATAAAGGAACCGTTACCCCCTTCGTTGTTCCTGATCTCCCTGTCAACCTTTGGGGACGAGACATTCTAAGCCAAATGAAAGTTATTCTTGCTAGTCCCGACTCTTTAGTCACTCATCAAATGCTTCATATGGGCTTTATCCCTGGTACAGGCCTTGGGAGGCTAGGACAAGGACAGGTTGAGCCTGTACAGCCCATACAAAAAACAGACAAATTTGGACTTGGGTATGTGGATTTTTAGTGTCGGTCCCTGACCCTCCTGTACCCCATGCAGACAAAATTATTTGGGAAACTCAAACTCCTGTGTGGGTGGATCAGTGGCCCCTTACCCAAGAAAAATTAGAGGCTGCCTCCATGTTAGTACAGGAACAGTTGACAGCCGGCCATGTGGAACCCTCAACCTCACCCTGGAATACTCCTATTTTTGTTATTAAGAAGAAATCAGGCAAATGGCGCCTTTTACAGGATTTGCGCGCTATCAATAAGGTTATGCGCCCGATGGGGGCATTACAGCCAGGCATCCCTACACCGGTAGCTATTCCTAGGGACTATTATAAAATGGTCATCGACTTAAAAGATTGCTTTTTTACTATTCCTTTACATCCTGATGACAGACCCTATTTTGCTTTCAGCCTCCCCCGCATCAATTTTCAGGGCCCTATGCAAAGATTTCAATGGAAGGTCCTTCCCCAGGGTATGGCTAACAGCCCTAGTCTTTGCCAAAAATATGTTGCTCAAGCAGTAGACCCTGTGAGAGAGCGGTGGCCACAAGTTTATATATTACATTATATGGATGATTTGTTAATTGCTGCACCTAATACCTATGATCTTAACAATTGTTATTTGGATCTCTATAAAGCCCTTACTGCCTTGGGACTTCAGATAGCCCCTGATAAGGTTCAAACACAGGACCCCTACACCTACTTGGGCCTCAAACTTCAAACTCTTCAAATTCAAATCCCTAATATACAATTGCGTGTGGACCATCTCCACACTCTTAACGATTTCCAAAAACTACTAGGGGATATCCAATGGCTAAGACCATATTTAAAACTACCCACCTATGTGCTTTTGCCTCTTAATGATATTTTAAGGGGAGATTCTGACCCTTCTTCTCCTCGAGAGCTTACTCCCGAGGCACGGCAAGCATTAATTCAAGTCACAGAAGCCATCGCTCAACAATTTGTTACACAAATATCTTATAACCTTCCTTTGGTTTTGGTTATATTACACACCCCTCATACACCCACGGGACTATTCTGGCAGCGGGATCCACATTTTAAAAATAAAGGTTGCCCCTTGCTCTGGGTTCATTTGCCCGCCACATCCTCTAAAGTTATTGCTGTCTATCCTGCTCAGGTAGCTTCTATCATTATTAAAAGTCGCTTGCTTTCTCGACAACATTTTGGCAAAGACCCTGATAACATTCTGATTCCATACACTAAGGATCAAACCCAATTTTTGCTACAGACGAGGGATGTATGGGGTATTGCTCTATCAGGCTTTTTGGGAATAATCGATAACCACCTTCCCAATGACCCCCTTTTGCATTTTGCTCAGTTACATCCATTTATTTTTCCTCGGGTTACTCGGAAGGCTCCTATTCCACAAGCCCTTACTGTTTTTACAGATGGCTCCAGCAATGGCCGTGCAGCCTTTGTTGTTGATAATCAGCCTACCACCTTTGACACTGCTTATCCATCAGCACAGCTTGTAGAATTGTTTGCTATAACACAAGTCTTTATGACATTTTTTGATAAACCTATTAATATTTATACAGACAGTGCTTACATTGCCCATTCTGTGCCCCTATTGGAGATTTCACCCGCCATTAAGGCTTCCTCCAATGCAGCCTTTTTGTTTAACCAGCTTCAACAACTAATTCAGGCTAGAAAACATCCATTTTTCTTAGGACACATTAGAGCACATTCTGATCTTCCCGGTCCCCTATCACGGGGTAATGCTCAGGCTGATGCAGCCACTCGGTCCCTTTTCCCAGTTCTTATTGGATCCATCCAAGAGGTCACAGATTTACACAAACTTCACCACTTAAATTCCCAGAGCCTTCGGTTACTCTGTAAAATTACCAGGCAACAAGCAAGGGAAATTGTAAAAGCGTGTCCTGCTTGCGTTGTCTCCCTTCCTATTCAACATCTGGGTGTTAACCCTCGAGGATTACTGCCCAATCAGATTTGGCAGGTGGATGTTACTCACTTTCCTGAATTTGGGAAAACAAAGTACATACATGTTTCCATAGATACCTTTAGTGGCTTTATTTTTGCATCACCGCATTGCGGAGAAGCTACCAAGGATGTCATTTCTCATCTTGTCTCAGCCTTTTCCATAATGGGAAAGCCAGCACATATTAAGACAGATAATGGCCCTGCATATACCAGTACCAAGTTCAAACAGTTTTGTGCCACTCTTCAAATCTCTCATACTACTGGAATTCCATATAACCCTCAAGGTCAAGGCATTGTGGAACGTGCACACCTCACCTTAAAAACCTGGCTTACCCGCCTTAAGGCCTCTTCCCTTGCATTTACCACAACCCAGGGACGGAAACCTTCCCCCTGAGGATGAATCTTCCTCTTTTATAGATGCAGCCGACAATCTATGCGAAAAATCCCCTGAATGACAGACCCTGTTCTTGCACAACCTTTCACACTTCCTTCCATAGTTCTTGTTACTCCTCCACTCAAACCTGTTCCTCAGGGGGTAAAATCTATTTTACTACCACCTTGTTAAGGTCCCATACAGGATCAACTGGAGGGGATTGGTCTAATACCCCTGGAAAATTAAGTGTTGCATCATGTCCTGCAGACTTAGTAGGGCAAACAGTTTGTTGGTCTACTATAGCCCCCCTACATGTATCTGATGGAGGAGGCCCCCAAGATTCTAATAGAGCCAAACAAGTCTATGAGAAAATTCAACGGATGTACGAGGAACTGCATCCTAGTCTCTTATATCACCCACTAGCATTACCTAAACACAGACCTTCTGAGATAGACCCTGCCACTTACGATATTCTTGAAGCCACTTATGCCTTGCTTAATCGGTCTAATTCTCCCTTGACTGCAGATTGTTGGCTTTGCTTGCAGTTAGGATATCCCGCTCCATTAGCTATTCCAATTGATTATAGAAATGACTCAGCTGCTACCCCTACTAGAAAATTGCTGGAAATGTAACCTATCCTAATACACCATGGTCCAATTTAACCAGTAAAAATTGTCTACCGACTCCACCATTTTTGGTACAGCCATTCACATTTTCCAATACTACTTGCTTTTTCTCACCTGGCTATAATAATACCTGGGATTTAAATGTAGGGATTATGACATTTAGTGATTGCTCTGAGACATTCAAATTTTTACAGCCATTGTGCCCCCCTAATGGCACCGTATTTGTCTGTGGAGGTAATAAGGCTTTCACTCAACTGCCAGCCAACTGGACTGGACTATGTGTCTTAGCTGCCTTGCTCCCAGACGTAGATATTATTCCAGGAGATGAGCCTGTTCCTATACCAACAATTGATCACATTGCAGGACGAGCTAAACGTGCTGTCACCTTTATCCCTTTACTTGCAGGACTTGGAATAACTACAGCAGTGGCCTCAGGTACTGCTGGCTTGGGGGTCTCTCCTACTCAATATACAAAATTATCCAGACAATTGATTTCTGATGTACAGATACTCTCAAGTACCATACAAGATCTTCAAGATCAGGTGGATTCCTTAGCAGAAGTGGTCCTACAAAATAGGAGAGGTTTAGACCTTCTAACTGCCGAACAGGGAGGCATTTGTCTGGCTTTGCAGGAAAAATGCTGTTTCTATGCCAACAAGTCAGGAATTGTTAAGGACAAGATCAAACAGTTGCAGGAAGACTTAGAAAAACGCCGACAAGCACTGGCTGATAATCCACTATGGACTGGATTCAGTGGACTCCTTCCCTATCTCCTTCCCTTCCTAGGTCCCCTCCTTTGCTTGCTGCTTATTGTATCTATAGGTCCTTTGATATTCAACAAGATCATGGCTTTTCTTAAAGCTCAAATTGAGGCTATACAGGCGAAACCTATTCAGGTTCATTACCATCGACTGGAGATGATGGATCGTGATGGTGATCTTAAAAGACCATCACCCCTGTGAGCTGAACTGGACAGCCAATGACAGGTAAGATTCGTGAGAGCTCATACCAACCTAAGACAGGAAATGAGGGCCAGAGCCTCATTATCCAATGACGGGTAAGGATGTTGCTCTGCCACAGACAACCTAAGACAGGCGCAGTTCCCGAGGGATTGTCACTCCAGCCCTCTACCTGTTCAGGCAAGCTGCGCCCCCGTCTCGCCACATAACCTCTATCACCCCCTTAAAATATGGTTATCGAAAAATGGTCAATAATTTTATATAAGAAAGGGGGAAATGTCAGGGACCAAGAAGTTCTCATTCTGAGAACATTCTGACCTTTACAATAAGCAGCAGCGCCCCTCCCCCCCCTCCTGGCTGATAATTCTGACAGTATGGCGCCTATGGCGCCCATGGCTTCTCTTCCGGGACTACACTTTCCCGCCGGCGCGAACTTCACCTTCCCGCCAGCGCGAATTTGCACCCTATCAGGAGCCCAGCAGAAGAATACAACCAACCAGGCTGCACCTCGTCATACCCCTCATTCCCTCAGCATAAATACCCGTGAGAACAATAAAAATTTGCAGCTTGATCAGAATTCCTGTCTTGCTGTCTCTCCCTGCGTCTCTTGTCCCTTCATTCCTTCTCTCTTAGGTTTGCCGTCCGCGTTGATGTCCCGCGGGTCGGGACATCATTCCAAACAGAAGCTCTCTACCTGTTAAACAATAATCCTATATTCACATTTTCTTTTTTTAAATTTTTTAATATTTTGTTTTAGTTATAGGTGGACACAATACCTTTATTTTATTTATTTATTTATTTTTGGTGCTGGGGATTGAACCCAGGACCTTGTGCTTACAAGGCAAGCACTCTACCAACTGAGCTATCTCCCCAGCCCCTATTTTATTTTTATATGGTGCTGAGGATTGAACCCAGGGCCTCACCCATGCTAGGTGAGTACTCTACCACTGAGCCACAACCCCAGTCCATGTTTTCATTTTTAAGTGATTATTTAATCATTTTTCTTTTTCATTTTCTTTTTGTAGTTCTGGAATTGAGCCCAGGGCCTCACTTATATTAGGCAAGTACTCTACCACTGGGCTATACCACTAGTCCTATATTATCTTTTTATATAAAGGAAAACACATAATATATAATCACTGAAAAAATTAGAAAATACACCCAGTTGCTCAGGAGGCTTAGGCATGTGAAAGTTGAAGACCCACCTGGGCCACTTAGTGAAACCTTGTCTCAAAATTTAAAAAAAACAAAACAAAACATTAAAAAGGGGAGGGTATGTAGCTCAAAGGTAGCATGCTCCCGGGCTCAATACCCAGTACCAAAAAAATAATAAATAAATAACACAGATAAAAATTAAAATTAAGTGAAGTGAAATGTCTTTCCCCACAAATAAATAGCATCAATATTTTTTATATATTTGTCACTGATTTTCCTCTTGAAAACATATGTATTAAATTATGCATGTGTACTTATATGTAAATACACATATATTATAAATCTATTTTTTTCTAACCATTTGTTATGGTTTGGTTCTTGAAGTTTCCTAAAAGATCATTTGCAGAAATCACAGTTCTCAGTATAACAAGATTCAGAGGTAGGGCTTTTAGGAAATTATTGTTCACTTTGCTTTTGTTTTATATAGTGCTGGGAATTGAACCTAGATCCTCATTCATGCTGGGCTAGACCTCTACCATTGAGCTACATCTCCAGCCCCTAGGAAATTGTTGGATTGTGAGGGCTGTAGCCTCATTAGTGCACTAATCTTTCTGATGAATTAATACTTTGAATGTTTGACTGGGTGGTAACTGTAGGCAGGTGGGGTATGGCTGGAGGAGGAAATAGATCCCTGGGGGTGTGTCCTTGGGGACTACGGTTTGCCCTTGTCCCCTTCAGGTCTCTCTCTCTGCTTCCCACCTGTCAAGAGTGGAGCAGCTTTCCTCAGCCGTGCCCTTCCTCCATGATGCTTCTTCCCTGGAGCCAGCCAGTCAGGAACTGAACCTCTGAAACTATGAGCCAAAGCAAACCTTTTCTCCTCTAAGTTGTTGTCAGGTATCTTGGTCACAGAGATGGAAAGAATCTTTTAGTTAGATAAGCACAGTTTGTTTAAGATGGGTGAACGACCACGAAGAAGAGAAACAGAGAACTACTTCTCCATTTTTAAAAAGGTTTTCATAGAGGAATGATGAGGGAGAAAGTCCAAAATGACTAGTTTATGATGATCACCTCATCTGAAGACCAATTCTTCCTCAATCTACAACTGTCACAACCTAAGAATCACTGTGGTAATTTGGCCTAAATTGTTATCCCTCCTGGTGTCTCAAAGTGAACATACATAAATAAAATTGTTTAAAAAATATAATACTTGAATCAAAACTAATAAAAACAACTATCTCTAAAGGAATGGACCAGCATGTTGGGAAAAGGAATTAAATGAGACTTCTTTCTCTGAACATGTTTTTATATACTTTGGCCATGTAAAGTAAACACATATTTCACATGTAAAAAAAAAAACAAAACTTAAAAATCCATAAAAAATTTTAAACTGAAACTAACTAGAACTGTGTGAAAGAACTGAAACAAATAAGCTTACTTGTCAGGTTGGTAACACCAAAAGACAGCTAAAAAGGCACAAAGGAATTAATTTAAGGATACTGCTTAATGGAATATTTTCTAAGAACAAATTGAGGTATAAAGAAATCATAATCTGTTTCCTGAAACCTAACTGTTAGAGTTAATATTCTCATTATTATTTGAAAACTAAAATATACTGTGCTTTAATGCAAATAAGTAATTATACTGACTTTAAAAATTATTTTCAGCATAAGAGAAACAAGTAGAAAGTCAAAGAACATAAATAGAACAATCCTAAAAGATTACACAGTAGGGCTTGAGTTGTGACTCAGTGGTAGTGTGCTTGCCTAGCACACGTAAGGCCCTGGGTTCAATCCTCAGCACCACACAAAAGTAAAATAAAGGTATTGTGTTCACCTACAATTAAAAAATATATTTAAAAAAGATTACACAGTTACATTGTTACAGTGTTAAATATGAATTAGAAATATTCCTATAATCATTTCTTTTGAGTACAGATAGATGATCTCTGACTTATAATGATTTCACTTAACGATTTTTTAACTTCATGATGGTATGAAAGTGATATAACTAGTGTACAACCCTACTTGGAATTTTGAATTCCGGTCTTTTCCTGGGCTATTGGTATGGTGTACAGTACTCTCACATGATGCTGGGTAGTAGCAACAAGCCAGCTCCCAATCAAGCATAGAATCACCAGGGAAGCAATAGATCTGTATGGTGAGTGTGTTGCCAGTGTTTTGGATTCAAGTATTCAGTAAATTACATGAGATATTCAACACTTTATTATAAAGTAGGCTTTGTGTTAGATGATTTTGCTCAATTGTAGGCTTAAGTATTCTAAGCATATTTAAAGTAGGCAAGGCTAAATTATAATGTTCAGTAAGTTAAGTGTGTTAAATGCATTCTGGGCCTGATATTTTCAGGTTATGATGAGTTTATTGGAGATGTAACTACATCGTAAGTTGAGGAACATCTATTATATGTCCTAGTACTATTGACCTGGGCCTGGAAGCAATGATTACCCGGCAGTAGTGATGAAATATTAGAATCAGGTAATATTTACCATTGGACGACACTGTTGGCTGAAAGGCTGATGTGAACTTTACCGGAAGGAGAAGGTTATCAGCCTGAGACTGATCAATCTTCATATCTCTAGAAGTACAGCCACCAGATATTGTGTGCTTCCTGATGTGAAACATTATGAGGCACAGAACAAGTATCAAGTATCCTTGAGGAAAAAAGACTGACTATGCATCCAAACAATTCTTTAGAGCCAACTTTCATTTACAGGAATTACAGGGGATAAAGGAGCAAGTTAAATAAAAGCAACTTATTTGGTTTTTACAACTAGATAATGGCAGCTGAGAAAGAGGAGGAGGGGTGTGTGACTGTTTTAGACTGAGAGAGGCTAAGAGGCACAACCAAAGGTTGTGGGGGACACCGTTAGGATCCCAAATCTAAGAACCACAGAAGTACATTTTTTGAGATAATCAGGCCTGGAGATTAGATAATGCCAGAGAACTACTAAATTTGTTACATGTGATAATAACATTATGGTTATGTAAGAAAATGCTTATTTTTAGACATTCATATCAAAGTATCATATAATAACATGACAGTGTCTAGGATTCAGTTTAAAATATTTCAGCAAAGAATAAAAGGAAACGGTTGAAGCAAATGTGAGAGAAATTTTAATAAGTGCTAAATTTGGATTGTGTCCATGACAGTTCATGGTATAGTCTTTCTAGAATATTTGAACTGTTTTAATATAAAATTTAAAAAAAAACAAATAATTGATATCTGTTCTGGTTACTATATGAGAAATTGCCTCAAAACTCACTGGATCAAACTGCAATGATCATTTCATTATATCTCATATTTTATCCAGGTCAGAAACATGGGAAGGACTTGACTAGGCAGTTCTGGAGTTTTTTTGTGTGACTGTAACTGGATCTGAGGAAGAGAGAGTGGAATGGGAGGACAGGCTGGAGCCACGGGGTTCTGCCTGGGCTGCCCTCTCTGTCTCGACCCTGAGTGTAGTTTGCAGGACCTCTCCACGTGCTCTTTCCGTAAGGACTAGTTTGACTTTTCTCACACGTGGTTCTCAGTGAGGGCAGAATGCTCTTGTGGCAACTGATGTCTTCAAGAACAAGGATTTCAGCGAACAAAGAGGAAGCTGTATCACCTTTTATGTTCTCCCTTGGGAAGCCACACAGTGTTGTTAACTGCACTTAGTTGATGAAGAATCCAAAGTTAGCCTATTTTTTTCAAGAAGATTCATTAAGTATGCCTGTTGGCGAAAGTAATGACAAAGAATTTGTGGAAATATTTTAAAACTGCCACACCATCCTTAATAACCTCATATCTGGTGATAAGTACCCAACTCAAAAGCCACAGAAGACTTGAAAGTATCTCATGTTTACTGAAACAGTGGTGACTTTTCTGATTCCCAGGCCCAAACAATGGAACAACTGATTCCTCCTCTAACAGCTGTATATTTTATAGATTTATCCCAAACTGCTTAATTTGGTATCTCTCAAATTATTCTATGAGCTATTGCATGTCAAGTGTCCAGCCTGGTACTACGTTGATAATAAGACACTCCACAAGTATTAGTGATATCTGATATTTGTTTGAATTCCTCAGAAGTCTTTACTGATTGAGCACATCATTAAAAAAGAGTAGTTGGTGTGATTTCATGATTCTCTAAAAGACCTGATAACGGTTACAATATGAAATAAGAATGGACCTGCTCTAGAAAACTAAAATTCATTATAAAATGTTGCAGTTAGGTAACATGTAGTGATAGCAGGGAGTAAGCTGGTATACCTGCTAGAGTGTGTATTTGCTGATTTTATTTTCCTTTTTGTTTTTACTTTCTGTTGGCTTTCTTTTCCCTAGATTTCTCTAAGGAAAAAAAAAAAAAAAAAAAAAAAAAAAAACTTTCCCAAGTGGGGCACAGTGGTGCATGCCTGTAATCCCAGTGGCTTGCGAAGCTGAGGGAGGAGGATGGAGAGTTTAAAGTCAGTCTCAGCAAAAGCGAGATGCTAAGCAACTCACTGAGATCCTGTCTGTAAATAAAATATGAAATAGGGTTGGGGATGTGGCTCAGTGATTGAGCGCCCCTGGGTTCAATCACCCCCACCCCTTCCCCCCACAAAAAAAATAAATAACTTCCCCGAGCAACAGAAAAATGGGAGCATATCCCTATATGAAGTATGAATGCATCAATGCCAAAGCTTTTTAGAGAAAACTAATGAAGTTTGGAATCCAATCTGTTTTAAAATATTTCTGGAGATTAAGCAAAACATACCCAGATTTTTAAATCTAGAGTATTTCCTTGGCCTACGAAAAACATCAGAATTTCTTTTGAAATCTTAAAAATTAAAGAAGTGCCAGCCATGGTGCACTGTTATTGCCTGTTATTCCCAGCAATACTGGAGGCTAAGGCAGGAAAATGTTGATTTACATAGGATGTTGAAAACCTTCTGGTATGGATATTCAAAGCAGTCTCAGACCTGCCACCCTGACCTCCTGCCCTTTATATCAAGGAACTAAGATGGAAGTGAAAATAGGAAGTCAAATTCCTATTAAAAAATATACATGATAGTACATTTTGATTTAATTGGTCTAATATGTCTAGATTTCCTTTGAAACTAATCCTATGCCAGCTTGAAGATTCATTTTTCTCAAACTACTGGGATACAACTTTGCCTTTAGGTAACTAATTCTTTGCTAGTTGTTGAGAAAAGGAGAAAAGAATGATTATTTCAAACCTTTCCTTGCTCCAGCATCTTAGCAAGACTCTGCCTCAAAATAAAAAATAAAAAAGTTCTGGGTATATAGCTCAGTGGTAAAGTGCCCCTGGGTTTAATCCCCAGTACAGAAAAAAAAAATTCAATGATGACTTTAAATTATGGTGTTAGACACTGTAACTCATTTGTATATAAATTAATATGTAATTTCCCAAAGCAATAATGTTAATTAGGTAATGCAGCTATTCAATGAAAGAAATTCTAATATTACACCAAAATGAAAGTTTTCTAAAATGTATTAGTCATGTAAACAATGAGCTAGTTATAAATTATGAGTACTTTATTCAATTACTTTATTAATTTTACTCAATGCTGCTATTTACTTAACAGCAATAAAACTATATCACAGTTTTCCAGAGTTTCTTCATATTGCTTTCCTATCTTTCTAACAATTGTATTAATTTCAGTGTCTTCACTTTTCCTATTTAGCTACTTTTATTTACCTAGGAATATTTGTGGAATTGGTATTAAGATCCACATATCTTGGTCTAATAAGTTAATAACCCCATGTTCCCAATCAGTCAATTATGTTATATAATAAGGAATAAAATTGCAAAGGTTCAAAGGCTGTTGACTAAATTCAGTTGTGCTTTTTCTCACAGGTAAAAAAATAAAAATCTCAAAAATTACAAAAAAATGAGTCTGGAATGATATAGAGGTTGCCTCACATTCTCTGCAAACCGGCTTATTTGCCTTCTCAATCATGTCCTATAAGAAAAATGCTTTTTTATTGAAATCAACAGGAGTTCTATGTATATTTTCTTTATTACATTCTTTGTGGAATATGTTCTGGCAAAACAGAAGACCTTACAGATATCACTTAACTGAAGAAGAAATTCTACTCTGCACAAAACTCCCATTGATGTCAGTGAACGGAACAAATGTTGAACTTGACCCTGTAATGTTTAAACTGCAATCCTCCCTGCTCTTGGCAGAGCCTGGCTTCCCACTGAAAGGCCTTGTAGTCTGTGCAGGGATTACACAGCAGGTTAACAGTCTAGTTTTTCACTTCTTTTGGAACAACAGATGAGACATGTAATACCTTCTTTTAGGGGCATTACATATTTTAAATACAAAAGACTTTAAATGAGGTGGTGTGAGAAAGTGAAAGGTAGAGTCTGTGAACAGAAATTTATGTTGATAATGATTTAAACCATCTTCTCCACTAGTGGCTAAGAAGCATCAATGAATTCTATATTCATTAAAGGAAAAGAGCATAACATCAAGATCCTAGAAACCACTTGATGTACCAGTTTTGAAAATGAATATCAAGTGAACATGCTCACTCTTTTTTCATTATATTCTATTACATAAGTGTAAAGAATGGCTACTAGCAAGATTTAAATGCAAATGATTTTTTTGTAAAATGGAATTATTCTAAATGAAGTTAAGAGAAAATGTGTATCTTAAAAAAAAAGAGAGAGAAAGAAAAAGGAAATGCGTATGTTTATCTCAAGATAAGTTACTATGGAACCAAATTGGAATGGCTCATTTTTTATTGAATCCCATGAATAAAGAAGATTCAATTCTAGTATAGATCTAACACAATCACTTACTGTTGCAGTTCAAAAGGGAACATTATGTTCTGGAGAAAAGGCCTTGAAATCCTCTATTCTACATAGTTGTGCTAAGGTACTTGAATAACACTATTACCAAGGTCCTATTTTTAGCTTGCTGCACTTGGTGGATTTTTTGTCTTCTTTTATACGTATTATAAAACTTTTATTTTCTACAATACACATGTATTATCATTATAAAAGAAAAGAAGAAAGAAAGAAAGGAAAAAGAGAGGGAACAGCTTTTATGTAAAGGAGATGAGGAAGATGAATAAACAGGATATATTTCAAGATGAAATTAGAACTCTTTTTTTTTTTTTTTGACAGAAGAGTGTGGCTTATGAAAAAAAAAATCTCCATGGATAGATAGTGGAAATATTGGCTTACTTATAGAGTTGAAAACCTTCTGGTTCAGATATTAAAAGTAGTAACAGGATTGTATATTGTTTAAAAGCTGTGCTTACACTCTGATTTCAGGTGGCTGGGTTCATATTCCAACTCTGCAGCTTCCTAGTTACATGATCTTGTTCAGGCAGGTTATCTATTAACTGGCATCACAATTTATATTCTGATAAGGAAGAACTGAAGGAGAGAAGGGAATATAAAAGGGTTGACAGAACTGTACACAGGTCAGGCTATGAGGTTTGGATTAGTTTTAGAGATCTGGGCTCTCAGAAGTCAGATACTTGCTTTCATATGTAGCTAAGAAGGACACTTAGGAGCCCTGAGTCTAAGAATTCAAGAACGGTTTCAGAATGGCCTTCTGTTTCTTCATTCTTTGGCCAGAAGGCTCCTGAGTAGAGCAGGACCCTGTTTCCGGGGGAAAGTGAGCTCACTCAGAAACCTAATGGCCTTTAATTGTTTTTTTTTTTTTTTAATTAATTCAGAGCTTTTACTGAGCTCACTCAGAAACCTAATGGCCTTTAGCTGTTTTTTTTGTTTTTTTTTTTTGTTTTTTTAACTAATTCAGAGCTTTTACTGTTCTTAAAATTAATTAGTTTATTTTGCAATGCTGAGGATTGATCTGAGGGCCTTGTGCATGGTAGGCAAGCTCTACAACTGAGCTAACCTCCTAACCCTATATTTCTTTCTTTCCCTATTTACTTCCTTTCTTTTTCTTTTTTAGACAGGGTCTCACTAAATTGTCAAGGCTGGTCTTCAATTTGTCATCCTCCTGCCTTAGCCTCCCTAATAGTTGACATTGTAGGCATGTACCACCATGCCCAGCTTCAGCCCTGTTTTATTATTTATATTGCAGATTTAAAAATTATCCATATTTCTGTTAATGTCCATGCCTTTCTTTCTTCCTTTTCTTTTCTTTTGTTGTTGAAATGCTAGGCATCAAACCCAGGGCCTTGCATATGCTATGCAAATGCTTCACCACTGAGCTAAACCCCAGTCTCCCACTTATTTAAAATGCCCCCCTCATATATATATTATATTAAAGTCAATCTAATTTGATGACTTTTAAGAAAGTTCACACCACCCTGTCCCCCCAGCACCATTTTTTTTCCTTTGCTTGCTCTTTTTTGTGATTTGTATCTCTCCTTGTTCTTGGTCCTATGTTTTTTTCTAAAACCTCATTTCAATTCAAATATTTTATTTCAATCCCTAGTTTTAGGTATGCTTTAGTTCCTAAAAAAAGAAGAAAAATTACGTTAAGCCTATTTTTTCCCTCTTCTTCTACCTGATCCCATATTCTTTTTCTCTATTACTTGTCTTTATAATAATTGGCAGGAAGCAAATCCAAGGAAGTATGAAAAAAGTCCATGTTATAAACAGAAGAAAGAGACTTTGTTCCCTTCCCCACTCCTGCAACAACTCCTATGCTTGCCTCCTTGGATCCTTCCACAGGATTTTTCAGTCCATCAGAAACTTAACCCATTGGCCTGGGGGGATTTGATAGTTAATTCCCTTCAGGGCCTTAAACTCATTACATGCCAGCACTTTTGATTTGTTAGAACAATTTGCTACCATCTCATCCTCTTCAGTCCTTATTTTGAGGAACCTAGTATGTATGTCCTTTGGTATCCATGAGGGATGGGTTCCAGTCTTTCTGCAGATATCAAAATTGAAGGATGCTCAAGTCCTGTACTTAAAATGCAGAGTATTGGACTGAGGTGGTGGCTCAGTGAAAGATTGCTGGCCTACACGCGTGAGGTCTCCGTTCAGTCTCCCACGTGCACATGCACACGTGCACACACACACAGATATGTAATTAAAATGGCACAGTATTTGAATACAAATTTGGTACATCCTCCTGTATAAGTTGAATCATCTCTAGATGTACTGTTATATAGATTCATGGTGGTTATACTGTATTGTTTTAAGGAACAATGACAAGAAAAACATCTGTACATTTTCAGTTTTTCCTCCATATATTTTTGATCCATGGTTGGTTAGATCCACAGATATGAAACCCACTGTCCTGAGCAAGCTATGCTATTGATCCAACTGGGCATTTTGTGTCTTTCCACAATGTCAGAATTCATTGAATAACAATAAATTCACAAGCCACATCACTTCATCAGCTTTAATTGACTGAATACTCATAGGGCATTTGGTAGTAATCACAGTTTCTTTTATTAAATTCTGATCTTAATTACTAATATCTATAACACTCAATTCACGTATCACACTTTACAAAAATGATATGTAGGTTACAGAACAGCTAAAAACAAGTTAAGGCAGTTACAGAGTTTCAAGAGGCCATGCCAAGAGAAGAGGCAGAGAGCAGACAGAAATGCAAAAATGTCACTGCAGGTAGTCAGATAAGATTAGGAACCAGTGCAGAACTACTCAGGATACAGAATTTATTCAAGGCAGGGTCTGGACAGTCAGTAGATTCCAGGTGGTCTCCATCAAGCAGGGAGAACTAGGTGAGCCGTGGTCCTGGAGACAGAGTTTCAAGTTCATCACTTACAAATCTCATGACTTGTTCACCAGATGGGTCAGTGTATGCCCCTGTATCATGTATGGTCTTAGGCTCCTCTCCTTTTATGTTTCAGGGTTCCTCATTCATTGGTCTGGTATATTTAATAAGCTCATAGACCTGGTTTCTCAGATATGGATTTGATATGCCCATGCATCCATGTACCCCTGATTTAATTTGATAAGTTCACAGGTGGTAGTTTTTATTAGCACAATTAATTTAGTTATCAGTTTGTGCCTTATGATTGTGCTGTACAGCTGGGGGTTATCCTTTTCGATAAGTTCTGTGCTTTAGCACTTGTACTCAAAATAAAGTAGCTCGGGATATATTGCTGCTTTAAAAAAAAATGGAGTAACTCACAACAAGGTGCAACCTAAAACTGCTCATCTATAAATCATGAAGTAACTCAAAGCAGGGCTCAGCTTGTTCTCCACACCCACAGATATCAAGGGTCAACTGTATCTTAAAATCTAAGGTTTTCAAAGTATATAACCATTGGTATTTGGGTAAACTATGGCAAATTCATAACCAGAAGTCTGGTCATCTGTCTTAGAGGAACATCCCCACAAAGGGCTCATTAATACATGCCCAAGCTTCACCCTCTTGGGGTAATACTGTAGAACTTCCTTATGGGCATTCATGTAGAATGGCACCAGAAATACTCCATGTCTAGTTTTTGAAACCAAATTTAAATGAGTTTAACTCCACCTTACATGTCAGCAGATAGGTTCACTTCCTTTCTGTCCAGGTCATAGGAGCACCCTTTGACTGTAGCTCAGTGTAGTTCTTTGTGCTTAGAAGAATTGAAAAGCAATTACCAGTAATAACAACAAAAGCTGGCTGCAGTTTTAATTATCCTGGGTTTTAAATGGGGTTATGCCATCATTTTTAAAGCCCCTCTATGTTTTCAAGTATATATTGGCTCTTTTTGTTTCTTTTTGAGAACTACTGGTTTGTGTCTACAGGGGATTAAACCTAGAGCCTCACACATGCTAGGCAAGTACTCTACCACTGAACTATATCCTCAGCCTTGTTTATGTATTTTGTAAATAGTTCAATTGGATTGTTATTTTCTTTTGGATTTATAAGTTCTTTTTATATATTAAGGATATTAACTATTGCTTCTTTTCTCTTAGACTGACGTTTATTTTTAACTTTGTTTACAGAGTCTTTTGCCAATAGAAATTTAAAACATTTACGTAGTTTTATCTGTCAAACTTTTCTTTGGTGGTTTCTGGATTGTCCAGTGTTTTGATTGCTATGTGGTGGCATGCAGTAGAGTCAGACACACAATGAAGTGGGAGAGAATAGGGTTCTAATTATAGTTTTCCCACTATCTGGAGTGTGACTTTAGGCAAGTCTTCAAATCTAAGTTCTCTAACCTAAAAAATGCAGTTGAACTTGAAGCAGTATCTCTAAGGTTCTTTTCTGCTTATTTAACTGTTATTGAAAATTCCCAGATTCTAGGATTTTAAAAGCTTATTTGCTTTTAGTAGATCAAACACTGTTTCTGAAACAAACATTTCTCATTTGCCTAGCAGTGTTTTCATGGTGTAAAATCTAGCTAGTTTCTGAATTATTAGAACTTTTTTGAAGGGGTTGGGGATGTAGCCCAGTGATAGACCCTTGCCTAGCATGTGTGAGGATCTGGGTTCGATCCTCAGCACCACATAAAAATAAATAAAATAAAGGCCCAATGATAACTACAACTAAAAATAAAAAATAAAAAATTAACTTTTTTGAAAGAAATCTTTAGACAATTCCAAGAAAATAAATTTCTTTCCAAGGAAGGAAAATCTGTATATTAAAGCATATTCAGAATTATTTTAGAAGACCCAATTGAGGAATATAATTTTCCAAATACTGATTGACATATAGATGAGATTTATCCAGTATTATGGTTATGAAATGGTAGTCTTTGACAATATGGAGAGGGTTTTTATTCTTACTCTGAAGCTAGAATGATATGATGCTTAACTAAAATAGAAAAGCTTCTTGTCTTTTCTTTCTTTCTTTTTGTAATATAACTGAAATTTTAGAGCAGGGCATTTACCCTCTTACTATGCCTCAAATTATGTTTTGTTCTCATGTATTGACTATTTTCATGACATTTTTAATGTTAAGCTGTTTTATTTTTAAAATTTTTTATATATGACCATAGAATGTATTTTAGCAAATTATACATACACAAAGTATAACTTATTCTAATTAGGATCCTATTTTTGTGGTTGTACATGATGCAGAGTTACCCAGGTCGTGTATTCAAAAATAAAGCTAGGATTAATTCTACTGTCCTTCCTATTCCCCTCCCTCCTCCCTTCCCTTAGTGTCCCTTTGTCTAATTCAAAGGACTGCTAGTCTTCCTCTCCCCATCTTCCCTTATTGTGGGTTAGCATCCACATATCAGAAAGAACATTTGGCCTTTGTTTTTTTGGGATCAGCTTATTTCACTTATCATGATATTCTCCAGTTCCATCCATTTACCAGGAAGTGCCAAAATTTCATTCTACTTTATGGCTGAGTAATATTCCGATTGTATATATACCACATTTCTTTATCCATTTATCTGTTCGAGGGTACCTAGGTTGTTTCCATAGCTTGGTGGTTTTAAGTTGAGCTGCTATAAACATTGATATGGCTGCATCACTGTAGTATGCTCATTTTAGGTCCTTCGGGTATAGAGAGAGGAGTGGGATAACTGGGTCAAATGGTGGTTCAATTCCAAGTTTTCAAAGGAATCTCCATACTGCTTTCCATAGTGGTTGCACCAATTTGCAATCCCAACAACAATGTATTGAGAGTATTTTTCTCCTCACATCCTCGGCAGCATTTACTGTTACTTGTATTCTTGATCATTGCACTCTGACTGGAGTGAGACAGAATCTCAGTGTAGTTTTAATTTGCATTTCTCTAATTGCTAGTGATGTTGAACTTTTTTCATGTATTTTTTGACCTCTTCTGTGAAGTGTTTGTTTAGTTCCTTTGCCCATCTATTGATTGGGTTATTTGTTTTTTTGGTGTTAAGTTTTTTGAGTTATTTGTATAACCTGGAGATTAATGCTCTATCTGAGGTGCAGGTGGTAAAGACTTTTTCCCATTCTGTAGGATCTCTGTTCACATTCTTGATTGTTTTCTTTGCTGTAAAGAAGTTTTTCAGTTTGATACCATTCCATTTAATGCTAAACCCTTTTAAAGAATAAAATGTTATAAAATTTTTAAAATTCATTAAGTGTGATTTTAAGTGGGTAATAAAAGAGTAATTTTCTTACCCAAAGAAAAATAATATTCTTAAGTGAAAGCTTGCACTAAAGAACAATAAACATCTTAGTACTTAAACTTCTTTTGTTGATTTAATATTGCCATGAGTTGGAAAGAGATATGCATATCATAATATAATAGAAATAGATTATGACTCATAATGGGGAGGATTGGAGAGGGTAAGTGGATCAGAAGATGGCAATGAAGTTGGTAATTGTTAGGGTGACCATTTGCCCCAGTTGGCCCAGGACAGTCCTAGTTTTACATTTATTATCCCTATGTGAGTATTAATAATGTCTCTTTTCACTCTCAAAATGTTCTAGTTTGAATAATAGACTATTGGTGTTCACAATAGTTTACGAAATGGACAGGATAGAAAAAATGATTATCAAGTATATAATAGTAGTTTCCCCTTTTTCACAGTTTCACTTTCCATGATTTCAGTTACCTGTGGTCAACCATGGTCCAAAAATATTAAAATAGAAAATTCTAGAAATGATCAATTTATAAATTTTCAATTGCATGCCGTTCTGAGCAATACTATGAGAACTCACACTCTTCTTCTCTGTCCTGCCTGGGACATGAATCATCCCTTTATCTAGTGTATTCATGTTGTATATGTTACCCACCCCTTAGTCACTTGGCTGCTGTCCCAGTTATCAGATTGACTGTCATGACTTATGTTTAAGGAACCCTTATGAAATAGACTAACCCTATGGCACAATGCCTACGTCATTTATCTGACTATATCTCATCATGTAGGCGAATCATCTCACATCACAAGAAGGGTGAATATAGTACAAGACATTTTGAGAGAGAGAGACCACATTTCCATTCCTTTTATTACAGTATATTATTATAATTGTTTTTATTATTGATTCTAGTTTTACTCTGCCTAATTTATAAATTTAACTTTCTTATAGGTATGTATGTAAGGGGAAAAACAGTTCATACAGGGTTTGGTACTATCTGCAGCTTCAGGTATCCCCTGTGCATAGAGGGGGACTGATGTACTAGGGGAAAAAGACTTCAAAACTTTTCAGAAAACTTTTCACAAATAGAGATAGACTTTCCTTTAAATTTGCAAAATATTACTGAAAATATGTTTGAAAGGTAAAAACGTTATGGGAAGAGTGATTTTATTCCCAAAGTATTATATATAATCCCTAATATTGGTTCCTACATGTCCTGCCTCTTTCAAGGCCAAGCATCCCTTTCTCACAGACCTGCCACACTGACCTCCTGCCCTCTCTATCAAGGGCCTAAGGTGGAAGTGAAAATAGGAAGTCAAATTCCTACTAAAAATACGAGTTATATTTTGAGTTAATTGATTTAATACATCTAGATTTCCTTTGAAACTAATCCTATGCCAGCTTGAAGATTCATTTTTCTCAAAACTACTGATATACAACTTTGCCTTTAGGTAACTAATTCTTTGCTAGGAGTTGAGAAAGGGAGAAAATAATTATTTTAAACCTTTCCTTGTCCTCTGCTACTTTAGTCTCTCTAATGCTTGTGCACAGTTGTTTGGCTGGCATGGAGAAATGACAAGGGGTCCTTTTTTAAAACAGTGAATGTGCTCTCCCTTAGGATACTTTTTTCCTCATGGATGCTGTGTACATTCCCTGGAATGCTATGGCCTTAAAGTTGTCCTTCAGATAAAGTGGCTTATCTCTAGCAGAAAGTATTCTTTTCCTGAGCCCAGGCTTTGGTAGGGGGAAATCCCAAAGAAATCATAATGGAGAAGATGAAGCTTTATTATCAATACACATCAGTTTACTCTCTAAGATGGTCTTGGAATTCAACTAATTATTATAGCATCACAGCTAGGCAGCCTTGCTTAAGGTGGGGTTTTAGTTATCTGTTCAATCATAAATGAAAAGTTCAGTCCATCTTTAGTCCAAGGTCCTGTGGGAGGACTTTCAAAGAAAACCAATCTGTAAAGCATGGAATAGGAATGTCTTATATGAAAGAACAAATGAAGATTTGGTTTTTATCTGCATTGCTCATGTGAATAGAACTAAGTAGTCATAACAAAGATGAATCACTATTTCTGAATTTGAATACCCTGATTATATGTTTTCATTTCACAGATACAGAATTCCTGGGAAAGTACTCTATAAAGGGATTATTAAATATTTTACAAAATAGGTATATTAACGAGTGTATCCTTGCTTCCATTCTCACTTTTTGTGGTGCTGGGGAACAAACCCAAGACCTTGTATATGCCAGGCAAGCACTCTACCACTGAGCTACATCCCTAGACCTATCTTTTGATTTTCTAGTCAGGGGCTCACTAAGTTGCTGAGGTTGGCCTTGAACTTGGGATCCTCCTGCTTTAACAGGTTTACAGATGTTCTGTTCTCTTAAGGCACTCAGTGTTTGGGGGCTCACTGTTAAAGTATGAGTACATAGAACCTATTTAACCATCAAGAGGGGGTCATTTTTTTTGCATGTACTCCTCTATGCTCCCTATAGTGCATAGAGGAATGAGAGGCCTTTCCCCCTCTTCTATCTACTCAGCATCAGCATATGTTATCTCTTTTTCCCTTCCATCAAAAGCTGCTTTAGAGAAACAATCTGATGAATTAGATATAAATGGCTTTTAAAGCTTAAAACATTAGGGTTTATGGATTATGGTTTTATATTAGAGTAACTACTCAGAGGGATAAAACTCTAATGGCAGAATTTCAGGTGAATTGGAGAAGAGCTTTTGGTGATAGGGATTTTTCTAGCCTGAATGATTCTGTCAGATGGGTCCTCAGTACGAATTAAAATTTTAAAAAAGGTTAGGGCCAGGTCAATTCTTATTCTAGAGACTTGGTCAGGTCCTACTTATTTAGGTTTGAAAAGGCAGATTAGGTTTACTTGAATTTCTGATACTTCACTATAATCCCAGAATCCAGCTGATTTCCTACTGGTATGGGGGCTAGTCCATCCTGGGATGCTTTAGGAATGGGACCCTTTCAGTTCAGAGCTATGCCACTGAGTTCTGATCAGACTCAAACAAGTTTTTCAAAGATATCTTTCCAGTGACCATGAAACATAGCTCATCCAACCCTCTAAACTTTAGCTTTTTATGCAGTTAAGATTTATATTCACATAAAATAGATACCCAGCTTGGTATCACCAGTGTACCTGCCATTTCCTAGCTTCTGGCTAATGCTCTTACCTCTGATTCAGCACTAAATGCTTTGGGTACTATTGTAAATCTTCAATTTCTGCTCTAAGGAACTAATACCTGTGTTAATTCCAGTAGATCTGGATGTAGGTAACATAATCCCATATCTATTCAAAATGACTTGAGTACCTCTGGGGTTATTTCAAATGTTTGTCACTAGCATAGAACTCACTTTAGTAAACAATTCTTTGGTGGATTTTATGAACTCTTTCCTTTGGATGTAAGCCAAAAATATTCTGTAGGGCATATAGCTCTTTACTCAAACTTGGTAATAAATAATTATCTCTGGAATACAGACGGAAGAAATGAACTAGTGACTTCTGGGACCCAGAGTCTAATTATCATTACTGTACAGAATTAAGTACAGCAAGGAGTGGGGGTTTATGATGGTTTGCTCCATATCTATTCGGTTTCTTCTCTGGGTAAAACAAGGACATCTTCTCTGTTAACATATTTAAAGCAGTAACTGCAAAAATTGTGCAATGTTATGGTTGAGGATTTCTATGCCATATGTGTTGACAGAATGCTTGAGTCTCTCTCGGCAATAAACGCAAACCCTGCCAGGCTGAACTATCAGGGCCAGCGCAATTCAACGACTGCACTACAGAAGCAGCTGGGGTTGGAAGCCTATGTCGCATTCGTATGTGTATCCACAGTTCCTCTAACAAAGACACTATCTTGAGGCAATTTCGCGGGCCATTTTTCCCCTCCCAGCGCCAGCTTTGTCTCCCCACCCGTGTGAGGTTGAGACTTGGAGGAGCCCCAGCAGCGTTGCTGTGCGAGCAAGCTCGGTGTCAGGGCCGGCGTGGGAAGGTCCACAGAGCTGTCGCGGTGGTTTCCTGCAACCTGAGCGTGCCATTAGAGGAAGTTGAAGAGCTGTAGCTGAAAGATATACCTGCTGTCTTTAAATCTGGGCTGGACCTGAACAACCTCTGCACCGATTACTGTGGTACAAAGAAACTCGAGAGGCCAGGGCGGTGGAGGCCTGGTGGACCCTCGGTCTTCAGGGCTGGGCGCAGGGCAGCGAGGAGCCAACCCGGGTCGGCGTCTTCAGCGTTCCCCACTCCGCGGGCTAAGCAGCTGGCTGGGGCCCCGCGGGCAGGCCTCCCGCCGCGCCTCGCACGCGAACCCGCGGCCCCTGGCGGCCCCTCCCCCCGGCCAGGGTCCCGGCCCGCCGCCCCCCGCCGCCGCGGACGTCGGCCCGCGCCGCCCCCGCGCGCTGACTGGCTCGCGCCGGCCTTCAGCTGGGCTGTTGGCGGTTTGGGCGCTGCCGGCGGGAGGCCGCCCCGCCCTCGCCGCCTCTTTCCCCCTCGCCGCCGGGGCGGTGGCGCTGTTGCCGCCGCGGCCTGTGAGCAGAGACTCCCCTCCGCCCCAACCCCGTTCCTCCTCCTTTCTCTCCTCTCCCTCCCTCTCCCCCCTCCCCTCGCTGTCTCTCGCTCGAGTGAATGTGGCGCGGCGGCGCGGGACGCAGCCTTGGTCCCTGCCGCGGCCCCGCGAGCTCGTGAGGAGACCCGGCTGCAGCCCGCGCCACCTCCTGCGCTTCTTGAGGAAGCCTCGGCCGCTAGGGGAGAAGAACGAGGAGGGCAGCGGAGGGACGGCAGCGGGAAAGCGCGAGAGGAAGAGGGTCCGAGGGCCAGAGGAGAAAGCGGGGAGGGACGGACGGAAGGACGGACGGCCCGACGGACGGCCCGGGGAGGGGGCCGCCATCCAGCCTGCGGCCCCTCGGCTCCGGCTCGGGGCGGCGGCGGCGGCGGCGGCGCGGGCGAAGGGCGCGGCAGGCGCTATCAAGACAATAACCCCACCGCACAGCTCTGGGGGCGGCGGCGAGGAGGAGGAGGAGGTGGCGACGGCGGCCTAGCGCGGCCGAGGCTCGCCCAGCGCTCCGGCCGCGTCTTCGCCCCCGCCGGCCGGGCCCCGCCGTCGTTGGGTGTGCGCGGCGCGCGGGGCGCCGGGGGACCGAGGCTCGCGACGGACGCCCCCTCCCCTCCCCCTCGGCGGCGCGCGCGGAGCTGGTTTTCCGGGTTCCCCTGGACCGAGCTGGATCCTGCTTTTCGCCAAGGCAGGAAGTGAGTTTCGCACGGCAATTCCGGGCGGTGTCACGAGTGAAAAGTTTTTTTCTTCTCCTTTCGGCGGAGATCCTAGTTGGGGCTGGGAAACTCCTGCAGAACTCGAGAGCAGGAAGCCGGCCCGCATCCCAACCCCCACCCAAGCAACCCACTCTTCTGCGGGAGGCCACTCCACATCCGCTCTCACCCGAGAGAAATTCGGCTGGATCCTAAGTGACTAATGAAGGGAAGGAAATCATGTCAAGCGGAGCCTTGAAAGCGCTGCCCTGAGACACTGCCCGACCGAAAGGTAATTTTCACGAAAAGTGTCTAGAAGTCGCAAAGTTCATGGGCCGGAAAACAGACGGTAGTATTTTTACTTTGCTCAAGTTGACCTGAATTCTTTCTTCAAGTTGGAGTGGGTAGTATTTTAGGAGCTACATAGTAGAACTGATTTTTCTCCCCCTTCCACCATCTGAACTCCTTTTTTTCTTTTCTAAGAGGTTGTAAGAATGCGGTGGGACGAAAAGTTTTCAGCAATCGGAAGAAAGCGTGCCTTTGTTCAGCACAGGTCCTGAAGTTGTAGGTTTTCGGAACATATACAATGTATATTAAGTTGCTGAATGTGACAACTTTTGTTTTGGAAGAAAGGTCGCTGGAGCGAGTGATTTGGTGTTATTGAGATGGCTGCCGCATTTGTTTATGTTGCTGCCGATTGTTTTGGTTTCTGAGTTTATCGTTTATGGAGAGATTTTTGTTCAAACCCTTATGAATGTATTTTGTTGGACTTAAGTTGTTTTTCATGGCGAGGTAATACAGTCTTTCAGTTGTTCTTTTCAAACGTTTCGTACCCTACAAAGCTTGTTTGATTAATTGAAAGCATATGTCTGCTAGAAATGTAACTGATCCATTATGAGGAAAAAGGACGTTGTAAGGGTTACAGAGAGGTATGATTAAAAAAACAACAAACACTTGTAAGTAGTTGATTTGTTAGGACTTCTCTAGTTCAGAACAGCCTATACAGGAAGGGAAGTAAAAACGCTTAAAACAATTTTCATGGTAATCTCGTTGATGGCGATAAATTGTTGTGCTTTTTAAACTGTAGGAGATTCAGATTTTTGTGTTCGCTCATCTGATTTCGTTTGGTTCTGCCTAATAAGTGATAGGTGCCTACCGAGTGGGCAGGAATTTGTCGAGCATGGCAGACATTCCACCAGTCAGTTATGAGCGTTTCTAAACCAATGGGTAGGCTTCATAGACCAAACTAGTTCTGGTTGCAGCAAACCTGAAATATTGTTTTAGTGTGTGTCTTTTAAAGTTTAGTTTTATTCCAGTGCTGTTGTGGTAAAGGGAAGTCAGAGATAATGATGTACTTTTAAAAATCTTTTTTGTAATTATAGGTGGACAGAATGGCTTTTATTTGTTTATTTTTATGTGGTGCTGAGGATGGAACCCAGTGCCTCACACATGCTAGGCAAGTGCTCTGCCACTGAGCTACAGCCCCAGCCCTATAATGTACTTTTGAATAAATATTAAATAAGGTAGTCTTTTGGTAGGTATGTCTTAAATATAAATTAATGTTTAGTTAATCTGATGCTACCAAAGTTTTTACCGGAAATTGAGGGGAAAAAAGAGTTGACTTTCTTTAGTTCAAAGAGCAAAGGTTTTAAAGATCAGGATCAAGTTATTCCACAACTTGTTCTTGGTTACTTCATCTTTAATAAGGGATATTTCAAAAAGAGAATCTTTTAACTATTTCTATGTATTGTTTTGTTCCTAGAGCCTGGTGTCTGGATATAGTTTTCTTTCTTTCAATTTTTGGTAAAATTTGTGAACCGTAGAGTAATAACCTGCTAAGTCAGAGTAGCTTTATCAAGGATTTTAAAGTGCATGACTGATCTGCTTTATGATTTTGGATGATTTTAGGCAGCAAAAGATATTATTCTTGGGCACCTAAAAGAGGGGAACAAAATAAATGACATTGAACTTCAGTTTCCTTATATGGCTTATACTTGGCCTCAGAGCAACAAGCCTTAATAGAACAAGTCTTTTTCAGAGACTTAGTACTTTGTGAAGGTGTTTTTCCCATGTTTGTAACGTTTATATTAAAAAAAAGTATCATAGCACTTGAAAATGACTATTTAAACTCCTGTTTTTAGAGAGGGTTCTCCCCCTCCGCCCCACTTAGGGAAAAGTAGGTATAATGTTTAGATTCTGACAACATATTTTTAAAAGTGAGGTGTACATTCGTAGTTATCTTTAGTTCCTCCCCCGCCCCAATAAGGCATAATTTACTTTGTCGTTTACTTCAAACTAAATTCTGTTAGCTTAGCACTGAATGGGTTTTAGGTTTTATACTTTTGTCAAACTATAAATATTTTCAAGGCCTTGTTTGTAAATGTGACAGGTTCGCAAAGAGGCTTAAAAAGGATAGTGAAGATATTTCAAAATGACTTAAAAATTTGTGTATTAATATTGTGTGTGTTTTCTTAACTTGTCAAATGTAGAGTACTTCCAAAGTTTTTGCTTATATTGTACAAAATTCACATGTAAAGGCTTTTGTATTGAAAGTAATCATGAATTTTCAAAACATCATCTATTTGGTATTGAGTTATGAAATCTCCTTGCCACTTGGGATCAAGCTATTGTGAACCTCATGTATAAAAAGCCTATAGAGGTTCAAATATGAAAACCACATTTTTGTTGTGTGCTGCTTCTGTAGCATTGGTAAATCTCTAAAATTGTTATTTTAGACATTGATATTGGGCTATTAGTAGTAAACAATATCTTCTAAGAAATACTTTAAAATTTTGGAAAATTAGGTGCCTATTTAGGCATTTGCTTGAGATTATTGCTTATGGATAAGATTTAGATTTTAAGTAGCTTTTTTTTTTATAGAAATAGAGTATGGCAGTATTTACAAAATATTGGGGGTTCTGAAGAATTTTAGTGATGTTGGATAGCAAATTTTTTTTTTTTGTAATTGCTACTACTTATCCACATTCTCTTTAAATACTCTTAACTTTGTTTGCATTATCATTTTTACCCTTTTGTCTTGCTAATTCTTTATTCATTACATGCTTTTTTTTTTTTTCTTGGACTATTTATTTATAAACCTCTAAAGAAATGTTTTTTTTTCTTTTCTGACAACATGTGTTTAATTGTTCATGATGGATTATTCAATTTTTGAATATATACTGTTATTTCCATGGTAAATCTATATATGTGAATTATGCTCTATAATATCTGCTTTTGAATTATCTCAAGAGATTTGTTTATTTCTACTTTGCACTTTAAAAAATTTTTTTTTTCTCTTGGTTCCAGTCAACACTAACTCCTGAACCATGCTACTTCCATTTTTCAGATTTACTGTTCAGTTTTCTCCTGTCTTTGGTTTCCTACCTGTAAAAAAGAAATCTAATTATTATTCAGCTTTCTCTTCTAATTCCTTTAGGTTCCCATTTTTATAGTTATTTACTTCCCCTATTTTTCCATGTTTACCAGTTGTTTCTTAATTATGTTTTGCCTTTTCCCTCTTTTTCAAACTTTATTAATTTTCTTAAAAACCTGTTCAAAACATGCAGTGGAAAGAATTTGATCAGCCCCATTTAATTCTGAATATCCCTTTTGTGTTTCATCTTGGTACACGTCAGAGTGTTTTGTTTTGACATTCGTTTATATACTGTTTTGTTTTTATTTATTTTGTTTCCTCAATTTCCTTCTTCCTTTTTAATGTCCCTAGGATTAACTGTTGAGATCATATTGGATCGTTAAATATTTTCATGTGTCTTGACTCTCTGCGATCCCCCTATCTGATTTTTGTTTTGTGTTTGGGTGTGTAGGTGTAGCCTCTCTAAATGTAAATGTATTATGGGTACCTTCCTTCTCCATTTTGTTTCTTTCTTTGCTGTCTTAGCTATCAAGTTAGCTGTCTTTTTTTTTTTTTTTTTTTTTTAGTGTCCTTAAAATTCTGAATTTGTCTTTTTTTCCCCCCACCCCCTTATGAAATAAGCACACAGGAACTCTGTTCACACTTCATATTTTGTTCTGGACCCCATTAGATGAAGGTCTTGCCAGGCTTTGAAAATGATAGCATGTGCGACAGTAGAACAGAAGAATATCTAAAAGTTAGCTTAATAAACTCTAGCTATTTTGAGATCATTTATACATGGATAAATTTAGGTATTGAGAATATATAGAAAAACTAGAAGATAGAAAATGACATTTATGTAATCAAATATGTAGAATAAAGTTTGTGGACTTCAGTTATAGGTGCATCCTTATTCAAAGTCCATTTACTTTTGAACATAGTGAGCTCTTGGCTTTTTGGTGTCTTAGGGGGAGTGAGAAAGGCACATTGACAATATGAAGTTATGACCTGTGGTATTATAGAGAGGGAATAGAAAAATGGAAAGAAGACTGAATAACTTAGAAGACATAAGTGCTTCTCAACTTATCATGGGATTGTGTACTGCTAAACCTGTCATAAAAGCAGTAAAATATTGTAAGTCAAGAATGCATTTAATATACCTAACCTGAACATAAGTTTAGTCTAGTCTATCTTTTTTTTTGTATCAGGGATTGAACCCAGTGGTGCTTAATCACTTTTGTATATTTTATTTAGAGACAAGGTCTCACTGAGTTTCTGAGTGAGACTGGCTTTGAACACTAGATCCACTAGATCCTCCTGCCTCAGCCTCCTGAGTCACTGGGAATATAGGCGTTTGCCACTGTGCCCAGCAACCTAGCCTGTCTTAAATGTGTCCAGAATGCTTACATTAGCCTACAGCTGGGCAAAGTCATCTAACACAAAGGCCATTTTATAATAAGGTGTAGAAAATCTCATGTAATTTATTGAATACCTGAATTCAAAGAAACAACAACAACAACAAAACCCCCTGCAACGCAGTCCATTATAGAGTATTGATGGTTTACCCTCAATCCTTTTTCATGGTTTGTGAGAGAGTGTTGTATATATTGTATATGCCTTGCTACATATGATCTTGGGGAAAAGATCAAAATTTGAAGTATGGTTTCTTTTTCTTTTTCTTTCTTTCTCTCTCTCTCTCTTTTATTTTTTGTGTTTAGTACTGGGGACTGAACCCATTAAAGTATGGTTTCTACCGAATGCATGCCACTTGTGCATTATAGTAAAGAGAAAAAAATTTAAGTTGAACCGTTGAGTCAGGGATCATCTGTAGAGTAGTTTGGGACTACTTTGGGGCAGAGTGCCTTATACATTTCATGTGCCTGTCAAAGGATTCATTTTATTATAAGGTGGTATAATGTTATGAAATAGAGCTCTAAGTCCTCTGTTCTCAAACTTTTTGGTCTTAGAACCCTTTAATCTTACAAATTACTGAGAACCCAGGATTTTTGGCTTATGTAGTTTATTTATTATATTTCCTGTATTACAAGTTAAAACAAACTTAAAAAACTAATTTACGTTATCTAAACCATTGCATGTTAATATAATATTGTTCTAATAAAAACATAACTACTTCCCAGAACAAATAACAGTTTGTGTCTTGGTATCCATGGAAGGTTGTTCCAGGGCCTAACCTTTCGTACCAATATCTGTGGATGCTAAAGTCTTTTATATAAAATGGTGTACTATTTTCATATAACTTATATACATTCTCCCTATGTACTTTAAATTATATATATATATTTCTTAAATACCTAATACAATGTAAATACTAAAAGTATGTATATGTTCAGAACAGATGCAATTTTTTTTCCCAAATATTTTCAGTGAGTTCATGATTGTAGACTCATGGATATAGAGAACTGTCTGTAATTGACCCAAAGGAGTGGCAGTTTTTGTACTTTTACAAGTCTCTTAATGTTAACCTTTAATAGAAAAAAACTTAATTCTTTATCAGTTTCTTCATTCCATCTGTTGCAATATGTTGTTTTGGTTAAAGTATATGTAGAAAATCCAGCCTTATACAGATGATGTGGTTAGAAAAGGGAGAAATTTTTTCCCAGACTTTTTAGATAATTGTGTGTACTCTTTGATATCAAAATTTGGTAAGTATTTGATAAACCAGAATTTGACAAGGAGTTTTCTACAGGTTATTTGCAATATTGTTCTGAAATCATATCTTTTATGATATATATCATATCTTATATTCTTATAGTTATCTTAAAATTCTTTTATCTTGTACTTTGGATAAATCTTTTACCTGTTCATGATTTTGTAACATCCTGCATTGGTCATTTGGAAAATATTGGTTCACTGAATTACATGTATTTTCCAAATGTTGACATATTTAATAATGCGGTATCTAACAAAAAATTTTGTTATTTTTTGTTTCTTGATACACTTATTTTATTTTACTTCACTTATTTTGTTTCATTGAAAACACCTTGGAGCTTTGAGACTTTTAAAAAATCTGGGACTATGTAGTAATGATACATGTACCTGCTAAGGTGCTAGCAGGTTTACCCACTATTGCTTTTGCACCATCAATATAAAATGTCAGTATAATGAAAAAGGGAAAATGACTTTAGAGTATTATGAAAAAATTGTTTTGACCTTAAAGACCCCTTGAAGAGTCTCAGGACTAGTGGCATTGGACTCAGGACCTGGTGACCATACTTTGAAGACATAGTGGATTGGAATTTGTGGAGCTTTCATTACTTCCTTTGATTTTTTTTTTTTTTTTTTTTTTTTTTTTTTTTTTTGGTCCTTTTGTATTGCATTTTGGGAGAATCTTGTGACTTGGTTTTTTTAGCTCATTTGGTTTTTAGTGTTTTATTCATTTTTGGAATAGAGTTTCTAATAACTTTTTTTCATAGCAGTTGAGTTTTATTTTTTAGCTGTGGTTTTGGGTTGACATGGAACCTAGAGTCTGAGATGTTAACATTGTTTTGAAATTTGTTTTTACTGTGGTCACAAATGTTAGATTTTTCATGGAGGTCAAAGTTTTATATTATGGCCCGACTTTAACTGTATTGCTCTCTTAAGTGTGTTTTTCCAGCGTGTGTTCTTCTTGCTTAGGTTATTGCTTAGAAGAGGAGAGAGAGGACTATTTAACAAATGGGCCTTTTTTTTAGGGTGTGTAGATAGCTTGACTACTTCCTGGCCCCAGCAGATACTCTTATTTTCACAGTTATAAGGCAGATCTCCCATTTACAGAGAACTGTATTAGTATTAGATGCTTTAATCATTCACATTCTACTTCAGTTTTATTAATTGGTTAACTGACTGCCCAGGACATTCCTTCTCCCACTCCTCCTTGCTAAGAAAATTTAACATTTTTGGAGATTGCATTTTATGCTCGTTTTGGGTAGCTGGCCCCTCAAATGTGTAGTACTATTTTCTGATCTTCTTAGGATTAATTCCAGGACTTCCAGTGCATGCTTAAAAATATGGATAGTATCAACCCTATACTTTTTAAAATTTATTTTTAAATATATATATATTATATATATATATAAATTGTCAGTGGATCTTTTTGTTTAATTTTATTTATTTATATGTGGTGCTAGTATGGAACCCAGGGCCTCTAACACATGCCAGGCAAGTACTCTACCACTGAGCCATAACTCCAGCCCCAAACCCTATAATTTAATGCCTTTTCCATCTTGAGTAAGCACTTAACCACCCACTATGACTATGCTTTTCTTTTACTTTCCTTCTCTTTCTTTCTGTGCTAGAGATGGAACGCAGCTTCATGCAAGCCTTCTACCACTGAGCTGCATTTACAGCCTAATGGTTGTAACTTTTGCAGTTTGAGGTATAACAGCAAAATTAGCATGAAATTTTTTTTCTTTCTTTACATTTTCATATGTAGAACATGTTCTTAATGAAGATCTTAGCAAAGCATGCAGTTTTTTCTCTCCTTATTAATTGAGAATTTGAACCCTTAAAGGAAACACTTTATGGATTCTTTGAGGCATATATAATTGTCAGCATAACTTGTTTTGGAGGGTTATTTAAGTAAAATAAGGATTTCTTGAACATAAGCATTGCAATCCTCTGTAATGAATCTGATAACCTGGATGACTGATAAGTGACCAGAAGTCAGTGTATCAGTGTGTACATACTGGACAAAGGAATCACTTGAGCTTTCATTATGCTATTCAGAATGGCACACAAGTGAAAACTTATGAATTGTTTGTTTCTGGAGTTGATCTTAGATAACTAAACACGGTTGACCATAGGTAACTGAAATGGTAGAATCTGAAAGTGAGAATAGGGGAAACCTACTTTATTGTGTTTTGTTGTCATCCCTTCCTCTTCTAATTCACTTGGTATACTTACTTACTTTTCTTGTCTGTAGACATAACCTTTCTAGATTTTCAGTATACTATAGATTCCCCCTGCACCATACTGGGGATTAAACCCGGGGCCTTGTGCTAGCAAGGCAAGCACTCTACCAACTGAGCTATATCCCCAGCCCAAAATTGGGAAGTTTTCAACATGTTATATTCAGTTGATTTAACAGAGGAGAAAACTTTGAGACATTAGCGGGTTGGCATTAACTGAAGAGGCTTTTTTTTTTTTTTTTTTGGTGGTGGTGGTGCCAGGGATTGAACCCAGGGCCCTGTGCATGCTAGGCTAGCACTCTAGCAACTAAGCTATATTGGCAGCCCCTACTACTAATGATTTTATGAAACTTTTTTTCTTACTTAGATTCTGAGACAATGACAGACATACAGAAAAGTTGAAGCTATTTGTTCCTGAATCATTTGACAGCAAGTTGTCCAGCTGATGGCTGCCACCCTGAAATACTTTTGTGTTCATTTCCTGTGAACAAGGACATTTCCCTACATAACATAATCATCAAAATTAGAAAGTTAGCACAAATACATGACTAATTTCTGAACTCCACTCGTTGTCCCCTTGTCTTACATTTAGTTGTCTCTTTATTCTCCTTTAATCTGGAACAATCTCTGCCTTTACTTTATAGAGAAATTTACTAGAGGCTTAAGTCTTGCATGCTCTACTATGGTTTTACTGACACTTAAAAATTCCAAGCCTAGTTATTTTGTAGAATACTTCTCAATTTTTATTTGTCTAATATTTTTCATGAATTGGTCTTTGATTAGAGTTCATGGTTAAATTTTTATGATTAGATTTTTGGCAAGTTTGTCATAGATGTGATGCAGCATTCTTCTTGCATCTTAGCAGGTGGTGACAATTTAAGTTTGTACCATTATTGATATTCATTTAGTTGATAAAAGTTGTGACTGCCAGACTTGTCCTTGTTTCAAGGTATTGTTTCCCCATTTGTAGTGAATGACTATTTTGTTGGGAGGTTGGGATAGATACTTTGAAACTATGCAAATGTTTTGTTTCTCATCAGATTTTTAATTTATTTACATCTCCTAGATTCATGGTTTCCTATTCAAAGTGTTGTAATCTATTATCATTTATTTTAATGCTCAAATAGTTCTTGACTTGGTCAGTGAAAATCCTTTCCAGCCAGATTATTTTCTTATCTCTCTCTCTGAGAACTTTCATACTTTTTAGTACAATAAGATGTTTTAAACATACCTTATACTTTTCTTTGTTATTTTAGTGGAAATGTATTAAAGGCCAAGATCTGGATTTGTGTTCATTGCTCTTGGGGTGTTGCTGCCTCAGGTCCTCTCAGTGTATAGGGCTAGCAATATTTTGTATACCCATTATATTTACTTGTGTATATGAGAAAACTACGAGCCCACGATAACACTTAATCCAGCACTACGGTGTTCATTCTATTTTTTTTTTTTTTTCTTTGCATCTATGTAATTTATCTGGTTAGTGGAACTTAGTTTTCCTTCCTTTCTATTTGTGTTCATGTGAGGGTATTTTGAACTAGAAGTTCCTGTAGTGCAATGCATTTCTGATGTATTTCTAAAGGAATAAAATTCTAAAGTGTTAAAAGGGCAAGCTTTAATTTTATAATAAAGTACACTTAGGTGAAATATTTTATTCCTCAATAATTCCAGGTTCCTCTGAAAAGGGGTATTGAAAGAATTTCGTGTGTTGCCAGGGCTCTACCCCAGGGCTTTGCGCATCCTAGGCAAGTGCCCTACCACTGGAGCTAATCCCTGGCCCAAATTCAGTACTTTTGTTATGTGCTTTGAACAAGTTCCTTGTGGAGGTAACTGTTGTATTTCAGGATAAGGGCAGTGATTTCGATGCAACTGTGTTTTTCCATATTGAAATTCTATTGTTTGTATCATCCCAAAGTTTGAAGCATATTTCTGTCTTCTCATAATAATGTCCTTGGAATTTTAAACCTTAAGTTAATTCTAGACTCTGGGGGAAGAGTAGAGTATGTTTGTATTAAGACCAGAGTACAAAACCTGTAAACTAAAATAAATCTTCTTGCCACGGCTGTCACCTAGCCTAGAATAAATTGATTTGACTTCCCCATCCCTGGAGATTTTGGAAGTGATTTAAGAAAACATACCTTTTGTGAGATAGCCTTTTGTTACTAGATATAATTTGGGTTCCCTTTTTAATCTCTGGGGACTTAAAAAGATACAGTTCATTGTATTGGTGCTAACTGTAGGATTGTAGGGACTGTAGATAGTAGGTGCTGTTTTATTTGTCATGAATATATGATATTAACATGGTGTAGTGTCGGCTGTTTTTTTGAAAGCCATTCCCAAACCAGAGATATCCTGAGTCGTCTTCCTCAGTCATTTAAATCAGTACCTTTCTTAACAATTTTGTCTTGTAAGTATCTATGGAATGAGATGCTTTAGGGTAGGATAGGAAAGTGGAAAAAGGGACAAATGGTGAAGGACTTTGATAGGCAAAGGGTTGAAACAATTACCTGAATTTTTTATTGTAAAAATAATATTTTCATACAAATCCAAATATGTTAATATGTAACATTGAAAATGAAAATTCTTCATAATCCTGTCTCCCAGAGATACTCCTGTGGGTTTAGTTAAAAATTAGAGTCAAATTCCCTTCAAGGACTTGTTATCAGTTTGTGTTTCCACCAAAAGTGTAAGAGTACTTTGTATACATTTTGGTCTAAAATGGGTATCTGTATTAGTCTGTTTTTTGTTATGTAATAAAATACCTCAGACTGAATACTTAAAAAGAAAAGAGGTTTATTTAGCTCCTAGTTTTGGGGGCTAAATAAAGTCTGATCAGTAGGGTGCTGATTCTCACTGGAACCTTCTTGACTGCATCACCTTATTAGCTGATGGCCCCACAATGCAAGATGAGTGTACAATCACATGGCAAGACAGGAAACCAGGGAGAGGCTCTGATCTCCCACAGTTCATTCTGGGGGCATGCCCACAATTGACACAAAGACCTCCCACTCCACCTGCCTCCTTTTGCTTTGCTGGAGATAGGATCCATGGCCTTTAGTATGCTCCATAAGTACTCTACCACTAAGCTCCATCTCTAGCCCTAGGCCTTACGTCTTAAAGGTTCCACACTGCCACCCTGGGGACCAAACTTATGCTACTTGAGTGCTTGGGGGACAAACCACATCTAAGTCATAGCACTGTTTGCACCTCTGAGAGAGGTAGTATAGTATGTAAGAATATAGACTTAGGAGACAGAATACCTGGATCTGAATCTACTGCTTATTAATTATGATATTGGCAAGTTTGAATTAAAGAATTCTTATAGTATGTTTCTATAGGCTTTTTGTGTTTTAACTGATATTTTACTGGTTTGTTGCTTTATGCCTTGATTATGGTTTTTGCTATATATAAATTTAAATTATAATGTAATCAAATTCATCAGTCCTTTTGCGTTTTTGAATTTAATCCTGTTGGAAAGAATTTATGCCAATTATAAAAGTAATAACCTAATTTTTAAAATTTTGGCTTAAGGAAATAATAATTGTGTAGCTTTATTTCTGTAGATTTCTAACCAATTGTAACATCATTCGTTGAATAGATCATCTTTTTATGTTAAAAATTCTATCTTTATTAGTAGTTGAGTTTCAATATACTTAATTAATCAATATCAAGTTTTTTTTTTCTTGTAGTACTGGGAATTGAACTAAGGCCTTGTACATGCTAGGCAAGTGCTCTACTAGACCTTTTTATTTTGAGTCTGGGTTTTGCTCAATTGCAAGCACTTTACCCCTGAGCCATAACCCCAGCCCCTTCTAAAGATTTTAAAATAACTATAGAGAAGAAGTGTTCTTTCTGGGTTTACATAAGTGAGGAAATTTTGGGTTTGTACATTTTTTATTTTTTCTTTAAAATTTTTTAAAATACAGTACCTTTATTTTATTTATTTTTATGTGGTGCTGAGAATCAAACTCAGGGTCTCATACGTGCTAGGCAAGTGCTCTACCACTGAGTTACAACCTCAGCCCTATTTTTTCTTTTTGGAAGATAACAGTTTGTCACAGATGATTGTTTTTAATTTTAGAAATAACTGGCATACAGCTCAGTTTACAAGAAATGGTGGTATTAATATTTGAGCCAAGAAGTTCCATAGGAAGGTTTATCTTAAAACTATACATAATTCTGTAATATGAGCTCAGATTTTTTTTTCCAAATGGACTTAAGTTTTTTGAGTAAGTTTCAGGTTTACAGAAAAATTGAGCAGAAAGTATAGAAAGTTCCCATGCCCTTCCTTTCCATTTTCTCTATTAAAGCTGTTTTCTTGTGGTACTTTTGGTACAATTGATGAGCTAATAGTGACAGATTATTATTAACTGAAGTTCACTATATATAATAAAATTCACTCTGTGTTGTACATTCTATGGGTTTTGACAAATATATAATGACATTTATCCTTCATTGTTCCTAAGAATAGCAGCAGTGATGTGGAATACATGAATGAGTGTATTTAAGGGAGGAAGGTGAGGAGTTGAGAGTATTCTTGTTTTAAGGCACTTGCAATATTTGAGATCAGATTACTTTTACTGGGAAATATGTAGGAATAATTTATTAATGTCAAAATGACATATCATGTGTTTGAGAACAGATTCTTTAAAGAAATCATATTTGGCATTTATAGTTTATGGAGAATTAAAATTTGAATATTGGCCCATTTAATTTCTGAGAAATAAGCAAATGATTTTAGATGAAAATGAAAACTCTCTCATTATAATTTTTTGTCATTACTCTACAACTGCTGGTTATCCTCTTTATATACAATAGTACTTATCTATTAAGTTCAATTCAAGTACTATTGTTTCTGCTGAAACTTCCCACAATATTTTTCCTTATTTGGATTTATAACTTCCTTCCATTTTTAAGTGTACTGCTTCAGTGGTGTTAAGTACATTCATATTGTTGTACAACCCTCACCATCATCCCTCTCTTTACATCTTGCAAAACTGAAACATAACATTAAATAGTAATCCCTTCCCCTAGTCCCTGGCAGCCACTCTTTCTTTTTTAAGTCAGTTGGCATATGTTCTCAAGGTTCATCCGTGATGTAGCGTAACTCAGGATTTCCTTTTTTTTTTTAAAGAGTGAATAATATTACATCGTTTGGATATGCCATATTTTTCTCATCCATTCATCCATGTATGGACACTTGGGTTGATTTTACATTTTAGCTGTTGCAAACATGAGCATATGAATATTTCTTTGAGATTCTACTTTTAATACTTTTGGGAATATATCCAAAAGTGGAATGCTGGATCATTTGGTAAATCTGTGTCTAATTTCTTGAATGATTGTGATATTATTTTTTGTAACAACTGTACTTTTTAAATATTTCTACCAGTGTTGCACAAGAATCCAATTTCTTCACATCCTTACATTTCTGCATTTCTGTTTTGTTTCTTTGAGAGTAGTAATACTTGTGGATGTGAGATGGAATCTCATTGCAGCTTTTTTTTTTTTTTTTTTTTTTTTTTTAATTGTGGTGCTGGGGATTGAACCCAGGGCCTTGTGCTTTCCAGGCAAGTACTCTACCAACTGAACTATATCCCCAGCCCTCATTGTAGTTTTAATTTACATTACCCTATTGTTAGTGATGTTGAACTTCTTTTATGTGCTTATTGGCTCTATTCAGTTACCTCCTTTGGAAAAAATGTCCATTCAAGTTCTTTGCTCAATTTTAAACCCAAGTTTTTTTTGAGTTGTAGTTCTTTTTTTTTTTAAGTTTTTTTTTTTAAAGGAGTTCTTAAAAAAAAAAAAAAAAAGAACTCCTTTGTTGTTGTTGTTGGTGGACACAATTCATTTATTTATTTATTTATTTATTTTATGTGGTGCTGAGGATTGAACCCAGTACCTCACATGTGCTAGGTAAGCGCTTTATCACTGAGTCACAATCCCAGCCCTTGTAGGAGTTCTTGGTAATAAATGTCAAATATTTTTTCCCATTATTTATGCTATTTGTTGATACTGTCTTTTTTTTTTTTTTGGTGGTACAAGAGATTGCACCTAGGACCTCACACATGCTAGGCAAGTATTATCACTGAGCTACATTTACCTCCATCAACTTTCCGAGTAGCTGGAATTACAGGTGTGCCCTACTGTGCCCTACTTTTTTTTTTTGCCATAAATAATTGTACATACATGGAATATAACTTCCCATTCTTGTTGTTGTATGTGATGTGGAGTTACACTGGTTGTGATTCATATGTGAATGATAATGTCTTGATTGCACAAAATTTTTAAAATTTCAAGAAATCTAATTTGTCTAGTTTTGGTTGTTAATTTTTGTGGCCTGTACCTTTGGTGTCATATCAAAAAATTATTTTGAAAGATTGGGGATGTGACTCAGTAGTAGAGCCCATGCTTTGCATGTGTGAGACCCTAGGCTCAAAAAATTTAAGAAAAGATTCTATTTTAGGAAACTTATAGTTTGATTTTATAACTTAATATGTGCTTAGCCACTCAATTTAAATTCAAATATACAAACTATTTTATATTGTTTTAAAATTGGTCTTGGGCATTTTGGTTACCTATTTTTTTCTTTTGAAAATGAAGTAAAAATTATAGTATTCTTGTCTCTTCCCTCAGTTTATAAATGTTTTACTTCAGATTTATCTTGGGAATTAAACTTTCTATTTTGAGATAATTATAGATTCACATGCAGTTTTAAGAATTATTTCACTGAGGTTTTGTGTACCTTTTATCCAATTTCCTCTAGTGGTCATATCTTACAGAATTATAGTACCATTTTGAAATTGTCAAGACAGAAATGGTTCCATCATTGCAAAGGATCCCTGTTTATGTTTTTTATTACTGGGATTCACCTCCCTCCCAAATTCCCTTCTCGTCATTTTGTCTTTTCAAAAGTGTCATATAAATGGAATTTGCTTTCATACTATGGAGATCGATTAAAGTTGTTGTGTAAATATGTATAACCGTAGTTTGCCCTTTTTTTGTAGTACTAGGGTTTGAACCTGGGGACACTGAGCTACGTCCCTTGCCCCTTTTTATTTTTGGACCCAGGGTCTTGATAAATTGCCAAGGCTAGCCTTGAATTAAGGGTTCCTCCTGTCTCAGACTCCCAAGTAGCTGGGTTAATAGGCCAGTGCCCTAATGCTCAGCTTGTCCATTTTTATTGCTAATTAGTATTCTGTGATATGGGTTGGATATACTACTATTTTGTTTAACTATTTCACAATGAAGGACATCGTAGTGATTTTTAGTAAATTAAGAAACTGAGGCCATAGGTTTTTCTTTTTTGTGCTAGGATCTGCTATTCCATTCTGCCTTTTTTATTTGTGCAGTTAGTTTGCTGTGTTAACTTTCTGTTTGGAGATCTTTTCAAATGATATCTCAAGGACCCTCCTACCCTCACTTTTTTTTGTTTTTGTACTGGAGATTGCACTCAGGGACACTGGACCACTGAGCTACATCCCTGGCCCTATTTTGTATTTTATTTAGAGACAGGATCTTAATGAGTTGCTTAGCGTCTCGCTGTTGCTGAGGCTGGCTTTGATCCTCTGGAGGCTGGGGTTACAGGCCTGTGCCACCATTCCTGGTTCTCACCCCCATTCTTTACTGGGGATTGAACCCAGGGGACACTTTACCATTGAACTACTTCCTCATTTCCCTCCCCGCCTTTTAAAAAATTGAGAAAGGGTCTTGCAAAGTTTCCCAGGCTTACCTCAAACTTGTGATCCTCCTGTCTTGATGGGATTACAGGTGCATGCCTGTCAAGGACATCCTTCTTTGATTATTTTTCTCTTTTTCTTTATCCATATATTAGTATCCTCATATGTTCAACTTGGTTATTACTTTTTTGCGGGGAATCGATTTAAGATTTGAAGTGACTTTCAATAGCATGTGGATGCATAATTAATAGAAGATGAGATCCAAGGTAAGGAGTATGGAAATAATATAACTTTTAAGTTATATAAGTAATGTAGCATTTGTTGTGATAGATCATCAGATGTAGCTAAGCTTACTTGGAGCCAAGGTTCTTATTACCCTAAATAATTATACCACAAAGGAGATTAAAGATTTTCCTTGCACTGAATTTTAAAGTTTCTGAAATGTGAATTCCCTTAAGAAAGGGCTATTGAGTAATGAATGAACAGTGTTATTGACAATGAATTATTTTGGCACGTATTGTATATCAGGCCTTTTTATTAGTGATAAGAAGGATAAAATATATAAAAAATTTGATGTAGGTAGATTATGATGGTAGGCTAATGTGTTTCTTAAGTGTAGGTTTTGTTGTATTCTTAACCATCTAAGGATAAAATAGACATGAATGGATACAGTTATTTCTTATACTCCTATAGACATTGTTCATATTTGGACTTTTGCTAGCTACTTTCAGGATTTTACTTCCTAATGAAAGGATGACATACTGGAGTTTCTTGTTTTGCTTATTGATAACCCTTGAAATGAATTGAGGAAATGGTGTGCTTAATATCATATCAAAGTTGAGTCAAGTACTGTGGTGCACACCTGTAATCCCAGCGGCCCCGGAGGCTGAGGCAGAAGGATTTTAAGTTCAAAGCCAGCTTCAGCAATTTTGTGAGGCCATAAGCAACTTAGTGAGATCCTGTCTCAAAATTTAAAAAAAGGGCTAGGGCTGGGGCTGGGGATGTGACTTAGAGGTTAAGTTCCTCTGGGTTCAATCCCTGGTGCGGTTGGGGGAGAACTACTTATGTCTCATGGACTTATGTCCATTGTTTTTCTCTATAGGTGTTGCTTAAATTATTACGAAGCTTTGTATTTTCTTCAAAAGTCAGGTTTAGATTTGCTTATGACATTTAATGTAAGTTCTTTACTGAGACCATTGAAAACAACAAAGTATATAATACAGATGATTTTGGCTTTGGAAATTTTCAAGTTTTCAAATAGCATTACCAGTCACATGTTTGTGGCATTAAAAAAAAATTATCAATCATGATCCTAGGAAGTACTTAATTTTCAGCTGCACAGTGTTCTGTTTTGCTTGATAGAATTAACTAAAAAGTAAACAAATGAAAAACACACTTTTGATGTAATCAAAGGGGGTGACTTTCAGTGAAGTGTTATTTAAAACTCTTAATGATTGAATGTTGGAATATTAGTACCACTCACAGAGATTGTATTTCCTCCAGTTCATGTTTAATCACTCCCTTTTTCACAAAATTTTAAATACCAGAATTAGTTTTTTTTAAACCCTTCATTTTGAAATAATTTTGCATTTACAAAAGAATTGTGGGAGCTGGCATGTAGTTTAGTGGTAGACATGGCACTTGCTCAGCACATGAGTTCAATCTCACGGCACTTGCCTACTACATGTGAGTCCCATCTCTTATTACTGCCCCCACCTCAAAAAAATCCGCTAAGATAGTTCAGCGATAGTTATACACACACACACACACACACACACACACACATCTCGCAACATCTTATATAACCACAGCATATTTATCAAAACCAAGAAATTATTCTTGGTGCAGTAGTATTAATTAATCTATAGCTTATATTTTAATTTTACCAAGTTTTCAACTAATTTCCTTTTACTATTGTAGGATCCAGTCCAAGATGTAGTGTTTAGTTTTCATGTCTTAGTGTCCTTCAATCTGACAGTTTCTCAGTTTTTTCTTGGTGTTCATGAGCTTGATTTTTGAAGATTTCTACTTAGAATTTTCCTAAATTTAGGTTTGTCTCTTTTTGTTTTTTAGTTTTTGCTTTTCATTATTAGACTGGGTTAATGGTATTTTAGGAAGAATACCACTCAAGGAAAGTGCTTTTCTTACTGTATTAATGTTTTAGTCAGCTTTTTTGCTGCTGTGACCAAAAGATCCGAACAATTTGAGGAGGAAAAGTTTATTTGGGGGCTCATGGTTTCAGAGGTCTCAGTCCATAGACAGCTGAGTCCATTCCTTTGGGCTTGAGGTAAGGTAGAATTAGCATCATGGTGGAAATATGTGGCAGAGGCAAGCAGCAGGAGACATGGCACCAGGAAGCAGAGAGAAAGCTCTGCTCAACAAGGACAAAATATATATCCCAAAGGCATGCTCTCAAGGGACGCACCTCCTCCATCCATACCCTACCTGACTATAGTTATCACTGTTAACCCCTATCAGAAGATTAATTTACTGATTGAGTTAAAGCTTTCATACTCAATTATTTCACCACTAAACCTTCTCTCATTGTCTAACAAGTGAATTTTGGGGGACACCTAATATCTAAAATATAACAATTAAGAAGGATATATAATCTTAATGTGGTTTTTTTTTTTTTCTTCTTCTTCTTCTTCTGGTACTGGGGATTTTGCCCAGGGGTGCTCTACCGCTGAACTACATTCCCAGCCCTTTTTATGTTATTTTTGAGACAGGTTCTTTCTAAGTTTCCCAGGCTGACTTTAACCTTGTGTGAGGTGTAGTCTTCGTGCCTCAGTCTCCCCAGTAGCTGGAATTAACAGGTGGGCACCATCATGCTTGGCCTGAACACATTTTTTTAAAATCGGAATTATGAACATGATTTTTTAAATTGGAAATGTGAATTTTGAATACCTGATTAGGTAGTCTCTGTCAGGTTTCCCCACTGTAAATTTATTTATTTTTTTACCTTTCCATAATCTATTGTTAGAAATTCAGCTTTCAGTGGAGAGAAAATTTAGGCTCCACTTTCTTCAGAAAGGAACTACTAAGGCATAGTGTTTCAACTACCACATAGTTATTTTGGGGGACATGTATAGATATTATTTCTTTTTAAAGATTTTCCTAGTAATTTTAGCATTCATTTTTAGGTTTTTCCTTTAGGACCAGTTGTTTATAAGGTATATGTCATTGGCATACAAAAGGGAATATGGCATAGTCAGAAAGCTTGTTATCTAGTTAATACAAAAACTTAAATGAGTAAAGAGTACATTAATAAAAATGGAGCAAATTTAGTCACTTCATACATTTGGAATTCATTTGATCTGTATGATGGTTGTGGATCCTGAGTTTTTACCTGTCCCATTACATTAGAATGTAGATTTTGTGAAAGTAATGATTAAAATCAAGCATGTGCTGGGCTATGATTGGATTTTATGTAGAAACTAAATGCCAGTGACAAGCCAGTGGAAAACCTTCCTCCCAAATTTGTCATGTGAAAATAAAGTTGGGATCCTTAGGAGAATGCTGTTTCTGAAGGCAACTCATTTGTTTTTCATACTGATTTCTCTTAATGGCACTTACCTTACTTAAAACAGTGTAACTGTTTTTTCTTGTCTGTTGTCTCTCTCTTTCCTTGGAATATAAATTCCAGGAGGGCAAGGATTTTAGCTGTTTTGTTCTTTACCTCACTGCCTTAAACAGTATATGATACGTAAAAAGTGCTCAATAAATATCTTAAGTGAATGAAAAAATAATAGTAAACTTCTGAATTGCAGTTGAAAGAGAAATATGTTGTCTGGCATGAAGTATTGATGTGACCATAACTATTTCAAGTAATATTTCCTATACTTTTATAATTTGTAATTTTTTTTGTAATTTTTGTAAACTTTTAATCTCATTTAAGTGAAAATAATTAAGAGAATACCACCTCATTGTTGAATTTAAAAATAATCTTAAATATCTGCATTCTTAAAGCTATATAATTTATGTTCAGACCTTATGTAGTCATAACAACACAGATTTACTAATTAAGTATAAACAAACTATAAAGTTCATTTAAATTTGCATTCATAGCATTAAATTTGGTGGTACTGGGGATTGAACCAAGGAACATTCTACCTCAGAGATATATCGCCAGCCCTTTCTTTTTTCTTTAATTTTCTTTTTTCCTATTTAAAAAAAAATTTTTTTAGGTCTTGTAATTTTTTCTTTCATATTTCTTTCTTTCTTTTTTTGATACTGGGGATTGAACCCAGGTGTGCTAAATCACTGAGCCACATCCCCAGCCCTTTTTATTTTTTATTTTGAGACAGGGTTTTGCTGAGTTTCTGAGACTGGCATCAAACTTGTGATTCTCCTGCCTCAGCCTCCTGAGTTGCTGAGATTATAGGTGTGCACCACCATACCCTATTTCCATATTTTTTTTATTGATGCACTATAGTTGTACAAGATGGTTTTAGATATGTATACAATATAACAATGTAATTTGGTCTGTATTATACCCCAGTAATTCCCCTTTTCCTCCCCCTACATGGCCTCTTTTTTATACTGATGTCCCTTTGGTATTCATGAGATCTACCCTGCCCCCCCCCCTTTCTTTTTCCTTTGTAACTTCCTTGTATGAGAGAAAACATGATTCCTAACCTTTTGCTAAACACAATGTCCTCACTTTATCCATTTTCCTGCAAGTAACATAATTTCTTTTTTTTTTTAAGTTGTTCGTTGACCTTTATTTACTTATATGTGGTGTTGAGAATTCAACCCAGTGACTCCCACATGCTAGTCAAGCTCTCTACCACTGAACTACAACCACAGCCTTCATTTTCCTTTATGGCTGAATAAAATACGTTGTGTGTACATGTGACATTTTCTTTACCCATTCATCTGTTGATAGACACCTAGTCCAGTTCCATAGTTTGGTTATTGTGGACTGTGCTGCTGTAAACATGGGTATGCATGTAGCACTATAGTATTCTTTAGAATAAATACAGAGGAGTAACATAGCTGGGTCATATGGTAGTTCCATTACTATGAATTAGAGGAATCTCCACACCAATTTCCACTATGGTTCCACTAATTTACAGTTCCACCAACAGTGTAAAGGTGCTCCTTTTTCTCCACATCTTCTCCAGCATTCATTATTGTTTGTTTCTTGATGACTGCCAATCTGACTGGAGTGAGATGAAATCTCAGTGTAGTTTTGATTTGTATTTACCTAATTGCTAATGATCGAACATTTTTTCTTACATTTGGCCATTTGTATTTCTTCTTTTGAGAAGTGTCTGTTTAGTTCATTTGCCCATTTATTTGGGTTGTTTTTTTGGTGTGACTTTTTTTTTAGTTCTTTGTATATTCTGGATATTAATCTTCTGTCAGAAGAGTAGCTAGCAAAGATTTTCTCCCATTCTGTAGGTTCTCTTCACATTCTTGATTGTTTCCTTTGCTGTGCTGAAGCTTTTTAATTTGATGCCATCCCATTTATTAACTATTGGCATTATTTCCTGAGCTTTAAGGGTCCTACCCAGAAAGTCCTTGCCTGTGCCCGTATGCTGGATGTAACTCCTGCCTAGGTATTTGATCCATTTTGAGTTGACGTTTGTGCAGGATGAGAGAGAAAATTCTAGTCTCATTCTTCTGCATATGGACAACCAGTTTTCCCAGCACCACTTGTTAAAAAGCCTGTCTTTTCTCCAGTGTATATTTTTGGCACCTTTGTCAAGGATCAGATGACCGCATCTGAGTGGGTTTATCTCTGAGTCTTCTATTCTGTACCATTGGTCTACCTGTCTGTTTTTATGCTAATACCATCATGCAGTTTTTGTTACTGTAGCTCTGTAGTCCAGTAATTGCTCTAGCTAGAATTTCTGGTACTATTTTAAATAAAAGTGGTGAGAGTGGACATCCTTGTCTTGTTCCAGATGGTATTTTGTTTTATTACATATTTATTCAGGGTGCCAGGGACTGAACTCAGGGGTGCTTAACCACTGAGCCATATCCCTACCCCTTTTCAATTTTTTATTTAGAGACAGGTTCTCACTAAGTTGCTTAGGTCCTTGCCAAGTTGCTGGGACTGGCTTTGAATTTGCAATCCTCCTGCTTCAGCCTCCCAAGCTGCTGGGATTATGGGCATGCACCACCATACCCAGCCTTGTTCTAGATTTTAAAGGGAATGCTTTTGGTTTTTCCCCATTTACTATGATTTTGGCTTAGAGGTTTTCATATATACCTTTTTTTGTTTGTTTGTTTGGTACTAGGGATTAAACTCAGGGGCATCTGACCACTGAGCTACATCCCCAGCCCCCCCCCCTTTTATTTTATTTTATTTAGAGACAGGGTCTCACTGTTGCTTAGTGCCTCACTTTTTGCTGAGGCTGGCTTTGAACTCACGATCCTCCTGCCTCAGGCTCTCAAGTCATTGGGATTACAGGCATGCGCCACCATGCCTGACTCATTCTTTATATAATATATACATATATATTATATATATTATTATATATATATACTTTTTATGATGTCGAGATAGGTTCTTCTGTCTGTAGTTTATTCAGTGTTTTTATCATGAATATCCCCAGCCCTTTCTAAAATATTTCATTTTGAGATAGCGTCTCACTGTTGCCCAGGCATGCTGAATTTGTGATTACTCCTGTATCAGACTCCTTAGTAGGTGAGATTAAAGGCATGTGCACTTGGCTGAATTCTTATAATTTGTGCTGAAATTAAAGCAGAAGTTTTATTGTGAGTGACTGATTTGACATGTGTATACTGTTTGGTGCCTTTTGATAATTTTGCCATCTCTCTTTGAAATATTGAAAATTTTAAATAATATGTCACCATAGATTTACTTTGCAGATCTGAATCTGTGTATATTTATATGCTTACTGCTTCTATGTGTCCTACTGCTTTCCACAAAAGGATATAAATATAACTCAGGTGTAAGGACTGAAGTTCTGTTTGGTAGATCACTGGCCTCAAGTATAGTTATATAGTATACCTGAAAAGTTAAGAAATGTAAGGCAAATTTATATATTTTTTATAAAATAAAGAATTTAGACACTTCACAGAAGATGTACAAGCAATCAACAGATATATGAAAAAAATTTTCAACATCTCTAGTAATAAGAGAAATGCAAATCAAAACTACCCTAAGATTCCATCTCACCCCAATTAGAATGGCTATTATCAAGAACACAAGCAACAATAGGTGTTGGCGAGGATGTGGGGAAAAAGGTACACTCATACATTGCTGGTGGGGTTGCAAATTAGTGCAACCACTCTGGAAAGCAATATGGAGATTCCTCAGAAAGCTTGGAATGGAACCACCATTTGACCCAGCTATCCCACTCCTTGGCCTATACCCAAAGGACTTAAAATCAGCATACTACAGAGATGCAGCCACATCAATGTTCATTGCTACTCAATTCACCATAGCCAGATTGTGGAACCAACCTAGATGTCCTTCAATTGATGAATGGATAAGGAAACTGTGGTGTATATATACAATGGAATATTACTCAGCCATAAAGAATGATAAAATTATGGCATTTGCAGGCAAATGGATGAAATTGGAGAATATCATGCTAAGTGAGATAAGCTAATCTCAAAAAACCAAAGGACGAATGATCTCGCTGATAAGCGGATGATGACATATAATGGGGGGTGGGAGGGGTTAGTGTTAGGGTTAGGTTTAGGGTTAGGGTTAGGGAGGGGTGCAAGAATGGAGGAAGAAAGGACTGTATAGAGGGAAAAGAGAGGTGGGTGGGTGGGTGGGGGGAAGGGGAAAAATGGCAGAATGAATCAAACAACATTGCCCTGTGTAAATTTATGATTACACGAATGGTATGCCTTTACTCCATGTACAGAGAATCAAAATGTATCCCATTTGTTTACAATTAAAAAAAAGAATTTATATATCATATAAAGAATCATTATAATTTTCTCCAACTTTCAGATGCATTTATGTTCTATTATTAATCTGGTGGGGCATTAAAATTATACTGTAGAATCCCATAAGTCTGGAAACAGGTTAAATACTACATTTATTGTACTTTTCTCTTTACCATTGAATTTATTTAAACTTAGAGGTATGTCCCCTGAAAAGTTATAAGGAGATAGAAAAGCATATTGATCTTACTATTTGAATGTGTAACTAATATATATTATATTTCCTACCTTTACAAACACCCTGTGTATTAAATTTGTGTTCATTTCAAAGTCATAGAAACGGCGATTTACAATTTGAATACTAACTTAAAGGATCTTAGATTGAACACTTTGGGAGAAATAAGCCTTCTAGGCTTGCTTGCCTTTAATTTTTGTGGGTTAAGGGACAGAGATGTAAATGGAGCCTCACATACCATTTATCTAATTTTAAAATTATAAGTCAAGCTTGAACCTGCCTAATAAAATGTTTTATCCTGCTACCTTCAAAAGTATAGCTTAATAATGACAGGAAGCCAGTTTAGAATTTGATATTCCCAGAATCCTGAATTTCTTGTGTGAAATTGTGGTGTTACAGACACGTTTCTTCACAGCTCTTCACCACAATTGAGGGGATTTAGGCACTACTATATCAATATATCCAAGGTCTCTTTACATCTTCTACAGAAAGTTGACTTTTGCTCACCTTTCAGGCCTAAGAGCACAGATTCTCATGGTGTCATCCTTCTTCAAGACTGGTCTAGTGAAAGAGGTTTTGGAGTTGGCTCAGGGCTGTTTGGGCAGGAAATTCTAGGGTCTTTAATGCCCACAGTACATAGTCTAGAATTAGAGGAGGAGGAAGCATGTGTTCTAGTAAGACAAGTTTCTTTTGTGCGAGGAACTCCTTGCTTTTAGGAAGGGTTGTATAGCTGGCCTGGGACACCCACCAAAGCAAGGAGTACAGGGAGTCACTGTTATTTAGGTCTGAGGGATGAATGTTGCTACAGTTTCTTTTCCCTGAATCTTTACTATGGTCATCCAAGTTATACAACTCTACCTTTGGACAAATTCAAGTAGGATTTATTATGCTTTTTTAAAAAAATAGTTTGTGGGAAGATTAATTTCAGTAATTTCCTAAATTGTTTTTGGCAGTGCTACTTTGTCTAGCCAAGTGATCTTTCCAGTTGTTTTTAAACTAGAAGTGGTAAGGATGAGATGTACAGATGTTAAGGCATTGGTTAGATTGGAATAGTGTTTGGTTGTCAGTTCATTGTAAAAGCAGAGATGGTAGAGCACTTATTTGCCATCCTTTTGTGCTGTACTGAAAATTAGATCCAACCCTCAACCCCTCTCGAAGTAGATCTGTGTTGTTTTTTAAAAATGTGAAACTTACTGTTTTCAGAATAATGGTTTCCCTACCCCCATCATCTAACTGGCAGTTTGCTAGTAATGTGTGGAGGGAAGGAAAGCTTTTCTTGAATTAAGACAATATATTGAAGGCATAGATAATTTTCCCTCTAAACCATATTAGTCTGGAGAGTAGTAAATTTTGAAAGTAATCAGTGGGGGAGGAAGGAAAGGAGAAAAAACAGGAGCCATGCTGCAGCTCCTGTCATGGAGGTGTGTCCAGTGCTTGAACAGCATGAAGAAATTGGGGAAAAGTAGTCTTTTTAGTCTGTATATTGACTCTTGGAATGTCTGGTTCTATAGTAGATGAGAGTACTGTGTTAGGGAGGGATTACTTCGTTAGATCTCAACCTTTACATCTTGTTGGCTCAGCTTTCGTTACATATGAACCTGGGTACAACAAATTTAAGGATTCTTTAATGGAAATAATAAACATCATTGAAGTTTAATTTTATAATGTTTTCATAGTGCTGCTATACTGTTTCATATTGTCTTTGTTTTTGTGTTAACTTGGATTTATAGACACATAGGATACTTGTATTGGTAAAGACACTGTAGAAGTAATTATTTATTGAGATTGGCACTTTGTAGAAGACAAAACTTTAAAAATTCAACCTGAAACAATTTTATCAAAATATCCTTGCCTAGAGAATGAGGTTTTTCAGAAGTGAAAAGGAGGACTATAGCTATATATTTTTAGGAATATTTAGGAATTTTTATGTCTGTAAAGCATGTGCTGAATCAAAAACATTTCTGCTTTTGCATTGCTTCTCATTTGCTCTTATCTGTTTCTTAAAAAAGAAAATTGCAAAACATGTATAGCAATTCAGAATATGGGCTAATATTTGTAAAATTTTTTGAGGAAAAATTTCTCGTTCCAGCTAATTTAGACTATAGGCCAGGAAATAGCTTTAGTAAATTGATACAATTCAGTGACAGCTAGTTGGGGGTGGTTATGCACACCTATAATCTCAGGTACTTGGGTAGGTGAGGCAAGGGAATCCCAAACCTAAAGCCAGTTTGTACAACTTAACCCTGTGTCTCAATGAAATTTTTAAAGGGCATGGGGTATAACTCAGTGGTAGAGAATGTGCCCAGCATGCTTGAGGTCCTGAATGGAATTCCCAGTACCACCACCAACAACAAAATAAAGTAAATAAAATAAAGAAAAAAGTGTAGAATAGAAAAAAAAAATTAAGGAGATAACTATGACAGAATAAAAAGAAGAGTTCACATATGTCTCATATGTTATGTATTTGGAATATGGCTATTGTTAAGTATTTAACCACGCTTCTGTTTATGTATGGTAGTAATACTACAAGCAGCTTAGGATGTATAAATTTTTTGAGGTGTAGTCCTCAGTGGCTTTGAATAGTTATCAATCTCAGTACCTGTCCAGTAAATCTACAGAGACACTATGGTTATTTTTGTTTGGGGCTTGAAGAAAATTTTTTCCAGCCTTTGAATACCATGTTGATTTTAATCATTATGTTGATTTTAAATGGTACAATAGTAAACTGTAATCTGGGTCATTACGGGTGATAGACATTGCCATATTAATGGAAAGTATAGTTGTATTAGTTTATTAGTTGGAAGCTTAATCTCTGAAAAATCATAGATCAAGATTTTTTTTCTTTTTTTTTTTTTTAGATATACATGACAGAATGTATTTTGACATATTTATACATACATGAAGTATAACTTATTCTAATTAGGATCCCATTCTTGTGGTTGAATGATAAAAAAGATTTGATTTCAAAAGGAAATCTTTAAATAGCTTAGATGCAAAGTAAACTTAAATGAACTATTTGTATCTTAGAGAAAGAAAAAACAAAACAAAACTGCACCTTTCCCCCTGCCTTTTTTTTTTTTTTTTTTTTTTTTTTGCTTGTAGTGCTGGAGATCTAACCCAGGGTCTCAGGCTTGCTAGACATATGCTCTACTACTGAGCTACACCCCCAGCCCTGGTTTTTGTATCTTGTAGGGAAAAAAACAAAAACAAAAAAAAAAACAACAGATCTACAAAGAAATTGTATTGATTTTATAATGGTACTTTGTCAAAGTAGAAATACTTCGCTGTTTTTTGAATATTTTAAAGTGTGAAGTGCCCATACTTTAAAAACATTTGCACACAGTATTGAATTGTAGATAATGATATTGTTTCTTAATTTACTTCTCTCCTCCAAAGTTAATGTTTAAAACTTTCAGAATGTCCCTCCAGATTCTTCTGTGCATGAATGATTTGTGAAAATTTTTCAATATTCTATGTACTATTTAAAGTTATCCTTTTTGTACTCAGTGTTTATTGAAAAAATATTTAGCAACCACTATTAAGGTATATTAATTCCCCCCATCATTTTTTGCTAATATAACTTAACCCTTCAGTGAAACTTTGTAATACATCTAAGTGTACTTTCTCTTATTTCCTAAGTACATTTTTAGAAGTAGTATTGTTGTGTACACAACTAACATTGTTTTACATATGTTGTCAAATTATCATCTAGGAAGGTATCATCGCACACCTCCATGGGAGTATAATGGAATGAGTTTATCTAGTATGCTTGCTAATGCTTATCAGTTTTAAAAATGTTTGCTAATCTGATATAAATAATAATAATTTGCTCTTTTAAGTCCTTTTTATTTGATGAGGTGACCATTTTAAATTGTTTTATTTCATTTTAGGAGTTACACATTTATTGTCCTTTATTTTTCTCTAGAGGTCATCTTGATTTGGAAGAAGTCTTAATATTGCATTCTTATAATTTCATAACTTCTAAAAACATTGGTGGTATCCTTTGTTGTAAGTTATTGTGATTTAATATGTCAGTCTTTTATGATTTCTCACTTTGGTCATCACATAAAATTAAGACTCAGAATTTAATATAAATATTAATTACTTATAAGTAAGAGTAGGAGTTTTTAACTTGGGCTCCATAGGCTTATAAACATTCTGAGGATGGATTCGTTGTTCATAAATACAAATTAAAAACAAAATTATAATTATGTGTATATTTTTATTTTTCTGATAATAGGATCAATCCAGTTCATTTAGTTCTCAGAGATGTGTATGTGATTCATGACTCTGTGCCCCCTTTTATTACACAGCGTGTGCTAGTGATTTGGATATAGTTGGAATGTATCCCCTAAGAGTTTTTGTGTTGGAGGCTTGGTCTTCAGTGGCAAACTTAAGAGGTGGTCAGGTCTAGAGAGAGGTTGTTGGGTCATTGGGGGGCACTGCCCTAGGAGAAAATTGACATAGTTCTTATGGGACTTGATTAGTTCTCATAAAAGAGTTGTTAAAAGTAAGTCTGGTCCCTCCCTGGTCTCGCTGGCTTTCCAGTTGCAAGATGATTACTCTTACATGTGCTTTTACCGTGATGCCACCTGCCTTTCTGTATCTCATCTGCAGCTGACTCTCACCAGAGGCTGAATAGATGCCTGGTTTTGGACTTCGAGCTTCCAAAACTGTGAGCTAAATAAACCTTTTTTCTTTGCAAAGTATCCAATGCCAGATATTTTGTTATAGCAATGGAGAATGTACTAATAAATGTAGCATATGTATATGTATGTTATAAACTCTTCTTTTAGTTATAGATGAACATAACATCATTATTTTATTTATTTTTATTGTTTGTTCCATTTAGTTATACATGACAGCAGAATGAGTGGCTGCACCATTTTGTAATCCCACCAGCAATGTATGAGTGTAATTTTTTCCCCCTATCCTCGCCAACACCTGTTGTTGCTTCAATTCTTTAAAAAAATTTTTTTTTATTTTTTTTTATGTTGGTAGACCTTTATTTTATTCATTCATTCATATGTGGTGCTGGGAATCAAACCCAGTGCCTCACACATGCTAGGCAAGTGCTCTGCCATTGGGCCACAACACCAGCGCTGCTTCATTCTTAATAATAGCCATTCTAATTGGAGTGAGATGAAATCTTAGGGTAGTTTTGTTTAGAAAAGAATATTGGTACCTATTTATTTTAAAATTAAACGTGTGTACATCATTTCTACCCCTAAGTGTATATCCAAGAGACATGAAACTAGGTCTCCAAAATGAATTGGGAGATTTGTAACAGTTTTATAGATCTCAAATGAAAACAACTCAACTGTTCATTAACAGAAAGAATGAATTAACAAATTGCAGTATAGTCATGCACTGATGCCAGTCTGCAGTCAGAAAGAATGAATTATTGATACAACAGGGATGAAGCATTGAGAACTAAGCTATCACATTAGAAATATGCCTCTGAAGAGTAGGAGCATTAAATGGATGAGGACATGAGGGAACTTTGTGTATAATGAAAGTGTTCTGTATTTTGATGGGGCGTTTTTTACTCCAGTATAATTGTATACTTAAGACCTGTGAATTTCACTACATAAATTTTATCTCAAAAACAGGAAACAAAGCAAAAATACTGAAGTCTAGATCATACATTCTAGAGATTCTGATTTTATTGTTTTAGGTTGTTGGTTTGGGCATGAATTCTCATGTACAGCCAGAGTTAAGATTCATTGGTTAGATTCTTGCCTTTGAATGTCGACCCATCATGAAGGCATTTCCTACATATGCCAGTGGATACAGGTATACAATATTGGCAACTGAATTGTAATTACAAGTGACTTTGGCATTTGTTATAAGATTCTTTGAAATGGAGAAACATCTCTTGATAAAATTTCAAACAAAACAAATTTGAATCTTCCCTTAATTTACTATTTACAGTCTTTTAAAACAGTATGTAACAATAAAACAACAACAAAAACACCTTTGGTTTCTGGCTTCATGACTGAAGGATATTTTAAAGTTGTGCAGGACTGACCCCCTCCATTACATTAACCTTAACTGGTTTGTGGCAGATCCATTCACTGTGACAGCTGAAATTATCTCCATATATTTCATAGTAACCCTTTTGAAAATCACTATTGGACTGATTTCTATAAAGTATTGTGTTTACTTTATGCTAAAAGGGGAAATTTTAATCATCCAATGAAACATCTGAACTTCACTTCCACAATCCCTCATGTAACTATGGTTTCAGAAAGTTCTAAATATTGAGCTTTTTTTTTCTTTTTTTTTCCTAATTCACTTCATAGGTAAAATCTGACCTATACTGACCTGTAATGTGAGACTGACTTTGAGTATTTATCATTTTCCATTAGAATTAACATTTGTACATTTTATACTTCCTTACAGAGATATTCTACTAACTGAAAAATTCTGACTTCTGAAACACATCTGTTGACTTGAAGGGTTTAGTTAAGTGATTCTAGATCTGTCTTACCAGTAGGTGGTTAGCAGTTAATATTAATTATGATGTCATTTTGGAGGTGGACTCTTTTCTGCTAGGAAATATCTTAGAAAAACAAAATAACGGGGCTGGGGAGATAGCTCAGTTGGTAGAGTGCTTGCCTTGTAAGCACAAGGCCCTGAGTTTGATCCCCAGCACCCAAAAAAAAAAACAAAAAAAAAAACTCGATGCCGTTTTGTCAATTCTTTGTGCTATAGTCTCTTACTTTTTTATTTGAGTTACAGAATGTGTGATGATGAAGTTTAGGAATCTTTGTTTTTTGTTTTTGTTCTTTTTGGCTGTTGCTGAGGATTGAACCCAGGGCTTTTGCACATTCTAGGCAAGTACTCTACCACAGAGCTGCATCCCTAGCCTCAAATTTTAGGTATCTGGTGGAAAAGGTCCTTTTTGGTTTCTAGAGCGAGTAACCAGTTTAACAATCTCCTTTTGCTGGTATCAGGAGAGATCATGCACTAGTCAAGTTTCTTAGGATGTCATACCTTTGTGGTGCTGCTGAAAACTAAATATTTGGTATTGAACCTGAGAGGAGCTATAAAACCAAGTAAAGCTTCTTACAGGTGTGTGTGTGTGTGTGTGTGTGTGTATACATGTGTATGTATATATATTTATATATTTAAAATTAATATCTGAATGAAATGCTCGTTAATTACTAAAGTTCTTGAATGTGTCATGTTTATTTTTAAGCTATGTGAATGAAAGAGCAGTGTTTTGAAAATGAGTAATGTATGTCACAGAGGATACCTGAAGAAAGAAAATGAAGAGTGAGTGATTTTGCATTTGAATGCAGAAGTTCTATAGGTCATTGACTTCCTTCCTGATCTGTGTCCCAAAATTATATAAGATGTGTTTGATTAGAGCATTTTTATTTTCTGAGTTAATTGCTAATTGGAAAATTGTATTGGGAGACTGGAGAAATTGACTAAGCGACTAATAAGAGGTCAAATTCATCCAGAAGGCTTCAGAGTTTAAAATACAGTTTGTAGATGTTTGTGTGTGAGTGTGTATGTAATTTTTGAAATGGCTAAAACCAAATATTAATACTTAAGCAACATGAGAGAGGAAATAAATTTGTACACTATGATTCTGTTTAAACTTTCATAACTTCTAAATAGTGTAGTATGTTAAATGAAGTATATTTCAGCATCATAAATTAAGGTGTTTCATATTTTTGATTTTAGAGTTAATACTAAGGATTTAGGTATCTTAAATTATCTTTTCCCTGTTTTCATAATTTTCATCAAGGCCCACAGTTTTCTTCAAACATGGCTCATCCTGAGACTAGGAAGGTAAGCCAAGTAATACTTGGAACTGGCAAAACTATTATTCCTAGACTGTGTATTCTCTGTATCTATGCACTTGTAATTTAGGGATTAAAATCTGGTATTGCTTATCAATGAATAGTTTGGTTTAGTAATACTAATTAGTAATGGTTTTAAAAATTTAAAAGATTCAAAACTAAGATTGTCTTATTTATTGTAAAAGTTTCTGGTTTGTGATTCTTACACTGCATGTTCATAGGACACTGGATTTTTTTTTCTTTTTCTTTTCTCTATATTTTTGGTACTGGGGATTGAATCCAAGACTGCTTAATCACTGAGCCACATCTTCAGCCCTGTTTATTTTTTCTTTTGAGACAGGATCTCATCAACTTGCTTAGGACCTTGTTAAGTTGCTGAGGCTGGATTTGAACTTGTGATCCTCCTGCCTCAGCCTCCTAAATTGCTGGGATTGTGGGCATGTGCCACCATGTCCAGCCAGATGCTGGCTTTTATAGTTAAGCTCAAGGGTTTTTATATTTGTTTTCCAAATCATCTATCTATAAGATTAGTTTTTCAAAATCACAAAAAATAGATCTGTCTCATTCTTGTGTCAAGAACATAATTTCATTATTTATAGAAGTTCCATCTCATCATGTGATTACTTGTTAAAAGATACATTTTTGATAGTTAATCAGAAGAACTATTTTAGAATAGCTTTTGTCGAATAACAATAATTCTCATATTGATCCATGCAATTAAAGATAAAATTACTTTTTGTTTGATCCTCTTGCTTTTCTGAAATAGTTTTGTATGTACATTGATTGTTATTTGAAAACTTTATTAACTGAATAATTTAAAAATTGGCAACTTTGAGGAGGAAATCAACAGAGCAAATGGAATCCTCAATTTATCAGGCTTAGCTAGACTTTCTAGAATTTACTTTTGAGCTTTAAAATTTTTTTGCATGAAATTCTTAGGGAAGATAAATGATAATATGTTGTTAGTTTGTAAATGAAGGTATTGCTTCTGTTAAGTTATATTTGTAGTGAAATTTTAATACAGACAAATTTGATTATCATTTATAGGTGGTTTGCACTTTTGGTGGGACTTTTGAAGAAGAAAATCAGATTAGACCTGAAGGTGAATTTGTTTTAAAGCTGCAACTTAGCAGTTTAGCTTTTGTGTCATTAATTTTAGAAATTTAGGGGCTGGGGAGATAGCTCAGTTGGTAGCATGCTTGCCTTGTAAGTACAAGGCCCTGGGTTCGATCCCTAGCATCCCCCCCAAAAAAAAATTTTATTAAACACTGATTTTTGTTCTTTGTCAGGGGAGTACACAGAAGAAAGACACTGATTAGTGCTTTTAAGGCATGATAGAAATTATCTGGGGAGCTTTATAACATACCAGTCTGGATCACAACCCAGACCTTTTTTTTTGGGGGGGGGGGATAATCAGAAATGGAACCCAGGGGTCTCTCTACCACTGAGCTACACCCCAAGTATACCCCTCCCATTTTTGGCAGTACTGTGGATCAAACCCAGAGTTTCACACATGCCAGGAAAGCATTCTATGGCTGAGCTACATCTCCAGCCCTTCCTTCATTTTTAGTTTGAGAGACAGTCTTGCTAAGTTTGCCCAGTCTGATCTTGAACTTGTAGTGCTCCTGCCTCAGTCTCTTGAGTAGCTGGGATTATACTGTGTGCCACTACACCAAGTTTTTTGTTTCTGTTTTAATTTTTAAGGTATCTGTTGTATATACTGCACAACAAAAAACATTTTGTGTTAAATTTTATTTATTTATTTATTTTTTATTTTTTTAATTTTTTTTCATTATAAACAAATAGGGTACAACTTCTCTGTACATGAAGTAGAGGCATACCATTTGTGTAATCATACATTTACAAAGGGTAATGATGTTTGTTTAATTCTGTTATTTTTTCCTTCCCTCCCACCACTCCCACCCCTTTTCTAAAACTCTGTACAGTCCCTCCTTCCTCTATTCTTACCTCCCTTCCACCCCCCATTATCATCCGCTTATCAGCGAGATCATTTGTCCTTTGGTTTTTTGAGATTGGCTTATCTCACTTAGCATGATATTCTCCAATTTCATCCGTTTGCCTGCAAATGCCATAATTTTATCATTCTTTATGGCTGAGTAATATTCCATTGTATATATATATATACCACAGTTTCCTTATCCATTCATCAATTGAAGGACATCTAGGTTGGTTCCACAATCTGGCTATGGTGAATTGAGCAGCAATGAACATTGATGTGGCTGCATCTCTGTAGTATGCTGATTTTAAGTCCTTTGGGTATAGGCCAAGGAGTGGGATAGCTGGGTCAAATGGTGGTTCCATTCCAAGCTTTCTAAGGAATCTCCATACTGCTTTCCAGAGTGGCTGCACTAATTTGCAGCCCCACCAGCAATGTATGAGTGTACCTTTCTCCCCACATCCTTGCCAACACCTGTTGTTGCTTGTATTCTTGATAATTGCCATTCTAATTGGGGTGAGATGGAATCTTAGGGTGGTTTTGATTTGCATTTCTCTTATTACTAGAGATGTTGAACATTTTTCCATATGTTTGTTGATTGCTTGTAGATCTTTTGTGAAGTGTCTGTTCATTTCCTTAGCCCATTTGTTGATTGGGTTATTTGTATTCTTGGTGTAGAGTTTTTTGAGTTCATTTTGTATTAAATTTTAGAAGCTACATTTTAAAACAAGATTCCTATTATAAAAACCCACACACATACATACACACAATGACAGTGGAAAAATAAAAACACTGTTTGAATACCACAGAAAGGATTCTAGGTAATCCATCCACATCGACTCTGGTATCAGGGTCTGGTATTATACCAGCTCATGGGTATCTCATACCCAGCTCATGGCTAAGTACAACATATTCCATATATTAGTGTCTCATGCACAGAGGTCCTTTCTCCAGCAACCTTAAGGTTAAAACATTATGTATATTGTAGAGTATTTTAAATGAACCAAGCACACAGATAAAGGTGTTACTCTTCCAAATATCAGGAGATGGTTGGGGAACATAAATGAAAGAAAAGAACTACATTACCTGTGGAGAGTTAACTGACTTATTGTTTTTTAAATTAAAAGAAATTGGTACATAAAGATAGTGTAATCCAAAAAAAATTAATAAAACAAACAAGAGAGATTTTCCTAGTGTCTAACATGTTGGAATTCTTATTTAGTCAAAAGGTGAATGCTTACTTCTGAAAAAGAAAACTCTGGACTTTCTGTATAGGTGTTGGGCACCATGATTTCACTGAAGAAGAATGCTGTTTCTTAATATCAGGCTAAAGTGCAAAGCAGTATAAAATAAGAGGCCATGTAATTGTCCTCATAATCTTTTTCTTTGTTCCTTCATTTTCTTTGTAATAAGAGGTGCTGTACCACTGAACTACATACCTCAACTCTTTATTTTTTGAGACAGACTCTCGCTAAATTTCCAAGGCTGGTCTCCTTCCAGTCCTCCTGCCTCTGCCCTCCTAAGTAGCTGGGGTTGTAGGCATGTGCCACCATGCCCTGTTCAGAGCCAAGTCTTCTCTTAATCCTTGATTTACTTCAGTAAAACAATATATTTCTCTTATATGAACAATTTACATTTGAAGTATTAGGGACTTTTTCACTGATGGTGTAGGAATTTCTGTGCTACTTGAAGTTAGTGAAACTGAGATATTTTTAAGTACTATAGACATTTGCACTAATCTTGCTTTTCAATAGCTCATTCTCAAGGTAGCTCTCAGCAATTTTTTCTTTTTGCAGTGTTGGGGATTGAAACCAGGACCTTGTAAATACTAAGCAGTTACTCTGCCACTGTACTACATCTCCAGGCCAGATAGCTCTTAATAAGGATGACTTAGTTAATCAGACTTTTTATTGATTACTGCTTTGAAGAAAGCCATCTCAAACTTGATGTAACTGGGCGTGGTGGCGCATGCCTGTAATCCCAGCAGCCAGGGAGGCCGAGACAGGAGGTTCTCCAGTTCAAAGATAGCCTCAGCATTGGTGAGGTGCTGAGCAACTCAGTGAGACCCTGTCTCTAAATAAACTACAAAATAGGACTGGGGATGTGGCTCAGTGTTTGAGTGCTCCTGAGTTCAATCCCTGGTAAACCCCCCTCCCCCCAAAAAAATCAGGAATCATTATTACTACCCATTGAGTTTATGGGGCTTCACTGGCTAACTAGTTGATTCTTGCCCAAGTTCTCATGTGTTTGCAATTACATGGTTGCTAGAGCTGCTTTATTCATTGATTCGGTGGTTGATGTGCCTGTGGGCCAGTCTGTGTGAGTCAGAACACCTGCATATATCCTCAGTAAGGCTTGGGTTTCCTTATAGCAGACAGCTGAATTCCAAGGGCAAATAGACAAGAGGAAAAGAACAAAAGCCTGTGTGCAAACTGAATTACTCTCTTTAACCTATCCTTGGATGACATGTAGCATCACTTCCAGTGTATTCCATTTGTAAGAAGCATGTCACTAAGACCATCCCTTGTTACAGTGGTGGGGAACAAGATTCCATGTCTTGAGGGGGAGAAGTGTAAGAGAATTTGTGTAAATGTTCAAACTACCACATTAAATTATCCTGTAAAACAGTGGAATTTCTTTCTAAAGTTCGTTCTAAAGTTGTTGTGTATGGAAGGTGTCAGGATGTTCTTTAGGTTTTTGAAAAGATCATTGTTTCTTCCATTGAATATCAAATAACATATATTTGGCTTGTGGTCAAAGCCTCATGTATGATAAGTTTATTTAAACACCAGGGTAGCAATTAACAAGGTGTAGTTATGAGGCTATAAAGGACTGTGGAAAAGAAAATTGACATCCATCATTTCAAGATCCTACTTTTACAAAGTGCAGGAGAGTAGACAGAACCACTTGCATTTTTATTTTTTAATTAAATTTTGGGACAGGAGAATGTAGCTCATTAGTTTGCATAAAATAAACATGTATACGAATGATGTAGCTTCTTTTCACAAATCTTTTGTTTCAAATGACAAAACAATCATGATTGAGTGGCCTTTCTTCCTATACTACAAATTGTACAATATAGTGCTTAAGGCAGTACTGTGAATGAGAAATAGTACGCATGTGATAGTTTCCAGTTAAAAAAAGCTAATGTGAGAACAAGTATTCCAGAAAACCCATGCTTACCCCATATCCAATAAAGCATACATATAAGAAAGCATAAAAACAAAATATTTGTGAGAAAGAGTAATATATATAAAATACTTCCAGAAGAAAAAATTCTTTCAATTGAGTAATAAGATCATTAAAATTTAGGTAACTGTAGTAGTTAAGCAGAACTACTAATTCATCTTAATGTATATTAGACTTTGTGTTGGATATTCATGTATTCTGAGAACAACTAAAATATAGGCATTATGCTCCCCCCATCACTCCCATAGAGAAGTTGAAGAGGTGAGGTAACTTGTTCAGGACCACAGAATGGTAAATGATGATAATCTAGACTCAAAGGTAAAACAGTATTTTTTCCAAAATAATTTTATTTTGGGTTTACTTACTATGTTTTTCATTGAATTTTCATCAGTTTATTTATAACCTTTCTGTTATCGACAATTTCTTCTATTAAAATTATATTGTCAACAGTGTTCAGTATGCAGTTTTTAACAAGTTGCATTGAGATATGTTTCTGTGTCACTTGCAGATTCACCCACCTTCTACCCCAGCTACAACCAAAATTGCACAAGAACAAATAAAAGCTACGTATAGACATAGCTTTCTGGGAACAGTAGTTTTACATATGCTTCCCAAGTTGTTCTTTTTTTTTTTTTTTTAATTGTTGATAGAACCTTTATTTTATTTTTCTGTGGTGCTGAAAATCAAACCCACCACCTCACACGTGCTAGGTAAGCTCTCTGCCACTGGCCACAGACCCAACCCCTTCCCACATTGTTCTTACACCTTAAATTTTCAATTCTGTTTATTCCAAGGGTGTCATATGTTGTTATTTTGCAATAATTAAATCCTTGTTTAACCGCTTTTGTTTAGGGAACCACTGTTTTAATTTTTTAAAATACTAAGCCTGATAAACTTCAGATATTCCTCTTTTTAGAGCCCTTGTTTTTATATATTGAGTGGCTTCACTTGTTACCTTGCCCAAAAGTAATTGAATTAGCAGCAGAAGACAACATGACATTTTAATTGTCCACATTACATTACATAATCTAGTGCAGTATAAGACTTTTGTCAAATATTAATGACTTTGCTTTACTAAAACTGGCAGTAAGATATGCAGTATAGGGAAATAGCAGTGAATTTTGAAGTTGGGAGAACTGGATTCTAGTTTGAACTCTGTCCTTACAATCTTGGTAAAGTTGCCTGTTTTGGTTTCATTATATTTTCTGAAAAATATTGGTATGATCAGCTATAAGGATACATAATGGTTTAATGCATGAAGATGTCTGGCATGCAGTAGGTGAAAAATAGATTTTTGCTGAAGATCTTCCTTTGCTTTTGACTTTCTATTTACGATTTTAAGAGCAAGAATACCTCTCACATTTATAAGTTACATTACTGGCTAAATAATGTCAGGATTGGTCCTAGCTCCACACTGCTGACTGACTGATTTAAAACAGTCTGTGTCACTCCTTTGCCTTTTATAGTCTTAAGAAATCCTGCTTACCAGTTAAAGTACACATTACTTAGCATGGTATTCCCTGCTGACCATCCTAATCTTATTCCTGTATATTTTAAAACCTACCTCCACCTACACGTTTTCATCTGATAGCAACACTTTTCCTGTCTTCTCAGAGCTGTTCTACACTTGGATTCATAGATGCTATTTTTATTTTTCTTTACCACTGTGCTGCTTGGTCTCCTTTTTTCCAAATTTGCACCTTAGTATTTTTATTGATGGATTTTGTCCCATTATATTGTGATTATTTGTGATCTTGTTTTATATAGAATTAGAAACTCCTTGAGGCAGGTGCTAGTATCTTGTCTTTATCTTTAGTGTCGTACATAGAACTCAGCATCTAGTAGTAGTAACTCACTGTCATATTTGTTGTACTTACATTGTAATTAGCACCAGAAATTCATACGTAGTCATTCAGCATTAATTTGATTGATTCCATTTATGATTGTAATCCATAACTGCTGTTTGTTTAGGCATTTAGTTTTGTCCTTTTTATGCACAGTCTAGAAGTTTCACAATAGTTCTAAACTGGTTGAAATGTAATAAAAAAGGTAGAGCAGGTGTCTAGCAATGCTATGACAATTATAGATATTTTCAGGTTCAGGTTCAACCTGAAATGACTTTTTTTTTCAGTGTTTAAGTTTGTGTTGTCAAGTCTTCAGGTGTAGTCCTCTTTAACTGTAACAAAAACCAAAATCCCTTTTTAGAATAGGTTTTGAGCTTCTTGGGATAGGTGAAAAATTGGAGACAGTGATTTGCAAAGATTTTTCATTTATTTGAAAGAAATCGTTTTCCAGATTTTCAGTTCAGAAGTGTTGGTATAAGTAAATTGTATTAGTACGACTCCTTGAATAAAAGTGACAGAAATCAGTAAAAATAGGCTTATATGAAGGATGTCCTCATGTCTTAGGGACACTCAAAGACTAGAATGCAGTTGACCTCAGGAAGAACTTAGAACAAATAACTAGAAAGTCATTAGGAACACAGTACCATACGTCTTTTATATTTTTCTTTCTTCAGATGAGCATTGTTTTTGTGTCCATATGGTAGATGTACCACCTCCACAGATTCTGGCTTCGGATGTTACAGTTCACTAATTGCAGAGACAGACTTGCTGTTTTTCAGTCTCACACATCCTGGGGAGAGAGAAAATGATTGCCTATCATGAGTTAGATGCCCATCTCTTTTCCAGTCTGCCAGAACCAGGTGGACAGTGTTAACCTGGCAATAAAATGGATGTTAGGTGGCTACTCCTTACAAATGGGAGAAGAATCTTTGGAGTAGGTCGCCTGTATTGGACAGGTTGTTTATTGCATGTGTCTGCTTGCTGTAGTTTTAAAATTTGCACAAGGGCATTCTATAGGTTTGGGGTGACCTTTTTTTCAGAGAAAGAAATCATTGTGATTTAAGAGTCTATTTTAAAAGTGTCTGATATGTCTTTTTTTTTTCTTTTTGTATCTGTTGATCATTTTGGCATAGTCAAAATCTTTCTCAGTTTTGATAATTTAGAATGGTTCCTACTTGGGCCTTGGAGTTTTATTGCAGAAAAACAAAAAATCCATATGCATATCAGTGTTTTCTCACGAGGGATATTGGAAAAGGAGTTATGTGGTCCTTGACACATTTGGACTTTTTAAAGATGATCAACCTTACACTAGTTTGAGAACCGTTAATGTTATGGAAAGGCTATTATATGTCATATCTTAAAAGACTTGACATCAAAGACCTCTTATTTGTTCTGTGACCTTTTTATATTTCAGTGTCCATAAATTAACCCAATTTAGAGCAGTATCAGTTCAGTGCATGTGATTGAACATGATAGTAAGCACCTCACAGTTTCTGCAAAGACTTTTTTTTTTTTTTTTTTTCAGTGCTGGGGATGGAACCCAGGGCTCTGTACTTGCAAGGCAAGCACTTTACCAACTGAGCTATCTCCCCAGCCCCTGCAAAGACTCTTAAAGAATATTTGTTACTTAAAAGTACTCTAAAAATATTGTTTTTTTTTTTTTTTAACTTTTTGTTCTTTCTTTTTTTTTTTTTTTTTTTAATTTTTGAAATGGGATCTTGTTGTGTTGTTCAGTCTGGCCTTGAACTCCCAGGCTGTAGTGAATTTCCTGCCTCAGCCTCCTGGTAGATGGGATAACAGGCTTGTGCAATCATGCCTGACTAAAAATCATGTTTGATTAGTAGAAGAAGCTGAATTTTTTTCCCTTTCTCTCTACATCTGTGATACTAGTTTACTACAACATAAATGAATCTTCAGCCCTAAAGAATGTTTTGGATGGTTTAATAGAATTATGGATGTTATGCCTAATGTAGATCCAAATCCTGCTAAAGGTGAAAGTTGTTAAAGGTAAGAGTTTAAGCACCTTGTACCACCCACATACCTGTAATCCCAGTGACTCGGGAGACTGAGGCAGGAGGATTTTGAGCTCAGAACCAGCCCTAGCAATTTAGAGAGACTCTGAACAACTCATCAAAATCCTGTCTCTAATTAAGAAATGTAAATGGGCTGGGGTTGTGGCTCAGTGGTCAAGCGCCCCTGGGTTCAATCCCTGGTACAGGAAAAAAAATAAAATAAAAGGACTAAGCAAGTTGGTGATATTTTTTAAGCTTTATAGATAAGTGTTAATAGTTACCCTTTAAAAATACTTGAGGGACTGGCCATGTAACTCAGTTAAAAAGCGTAAGCGTGGGGCCCTGGGTTTGATCCCCAGTACCACTACCACTCCCCCCAAAAAACCTTTATTTAATAACAAAGTATTGAGAGTGATCTAGTTTTCTTTGGAAAGTTTGTGATGCTTATAATAATTTCTAGTGTAATTTAACCCCTAAGCAAACATACTAGATTACAGAAAAATGAGAATTTCATACTGTTTTGCTAATTCTTACCTTTTTTCAGTTGTTTCCTCATGGTTACTGCTTTTCCCTATCCTTTTCTTTCTAATTTAAGGGAAAATAGACTTATAAAGAAGTTCACCTTAAAAAATTTAGGGCCTGTCTCTCCTAGGTGAATTTGCATTTTAATGTAGTTTGTTTGAAGAGGGCCCAGAAGAAATAACTAGTAGTGAAATTTCATGCATTACAGCACCTTCATCCAGGATGCTGAAATCAGGTCATGCTTTTCAAAAGGTCTGGCTCAATTTCTAGGACAATGGACACACTGCATAAAAACATTTTATTTACAATCAACTTTATTTTGAATGCCACTTAAAGATCCAAAGAAATAATTAATATATTGAAGTAGGCAGGTGGAATGTGGAGTCTGTAGGGTTAAAAGGTTTAATCAGAGCAAAGAATTGTTTCAGTAGTAAAGTTGTATAAGGGTAAATTGGGAATAAATTATAGAGTTTTGGGAAGTAAGCAGTTTTAAATTTTTAATAGGGAAAGAAATTTTAAAGAAACGATCAGGTGCTGACTGAATTGGATTCAAAATCAGCTTGGAATCTATTGTATTAATACATAAAAGTGGTGTTAACTGGCTTCCTAATATTTTTCTTTGAAAGGTATTTTTAAATTAAGGTATACCTCATCTATCATACAATTCTCTCTTCTAAAGTTTACAGTTCAGTAGTTTTTTTTTTAATGTATTTACAAAGTTGTGCAACCATTATCACTAATTCCAAAGCAGTTTTATCAGTCCCTCAAAAAAACCCCATATTTATTAGAAGTAATTCCCCATTCTTCCCTGACCTCAGATCTTGGCAACTACTAGTCTACTTTCTGTCTCTATGAATTTGCCTATTCAAGGTATTTCATAAAAGTGAATTAATATAACATGTGACCTTTTGTGTTTGACTTCTTATAGCAAAGCATAATGTAATGTTTCCAAAGTTCATTCATGTTATGTCATAAAGGGTATTTTATCCCTTTTTATAGCTAAATAATATTTCACATATTTCACATGACATTTTGTTTATCTCTTAATCCATGAACCTTTGGGTCATTTGTACATTTTATTCACTGTGAATAATGCTGCTATGAGTATTAGTTGCAAGTTTTTCTGAGAATGTGCCTTTTCAAAGGTCTGCTTGTTTATATACCTAGGAGTGAAATTGTTGACTCATTTGGTAATAAATATGTTTAACTTTTTGGAACTGCCAACTTGTGTGCAAAGCAGCTGAATCCTTTTACAGTCCCATAAGTAATATCTGAGAGTTCTCATTTTTCAACATCCTGTCACTTGTTATTGTCTGTCTTGATTATAACCATCCTAGTTGGTTATAAATGGTATATCATTGTGGTTTTGGTTTGTATTTGCCTAATGATTAGTGATGTTTCCTAATGACAAATGCTTTTGGGCATTTGTTTTATGTTTGAATAAATGCTTGTTCAAATCCTTTGCCCAACTGTGGATATAGCTCAGTTGGTAGAATGATTGCCTTGTAATCACAAGGCCCTGGGTTCAATCCCCAGCAGAGCTCAAAAAAAAAAAAGAAATAATGCAAATCCTTGGCCCATTTTTTTTTTTGGTACTAGGGATTGAACCCAGGGGCACTTAATCACTGAACCACATCCCCAGCCTTTTTTATATTTTATTAGAGACAGGGTCTTATTGAATTGTTCAGAACCTCACTAAGTTGCTGAGGCTGAATTTGAACTAAGATCCTCCTGCCTCAGCCTCCCAAGTCACAGAGATTACAGGTGAATGCCACCATGCCCAACTCCTTTGCCCATTTTTAAGTTTTTGTTTTGCTTTATTTTTGAGTTGCAAAAGTTCTTTACATGTTACAGATACAAGTCCATTATCAACTATATGGTTTAAAATATTTTCTCCCATTCTATGGATTGCCTTTTTACCTTTTCCTGTGTTGATATTCTTTTGTTTTATTCTTAAACTAGACACAGCTTCTTAATTGAGGAAATATTTGATTTCTAGTTAACTAGGATTTTTGTCAAGAATGGATGTGAACACTTAATTGGATGATCTTTGGTATTTGTTGAGAAGATCTGTTTTTCCCCTTTGCATTTCTTTATGTGATGTAAGTTATTGGATTTTTCTCATTTTTATTCATGATGGCATTCCTAGAATCAGTTCTCCTTAGTTATGTTCTAATGCTGCTAAAGTTACTTTATAATTTAGGATTTTTTTGTTAATTGTTCAAGCTGACCTCAGACTCAGAAGTCTGACTGATTCTTCCACCTCTCCTCCCCAAGTACTTGGGACTACAGGGTACATAACCAGGTCTAGTTCTAATTCAGGGTGTTTTGAAGTTTTCTGGAGTCCAGGTGTTACATGATTCCTTTATGCTAACTTTGAAAGATGTTGGTATTAGAGTTATACTGAATTTGTAATATGAATTGGAAAGTTTTCTTTCTTGTGAGTCTTGAACCATGTGATCAAATTACAGTACTTGGAAGTTTGCAAATCCTTAGGTGCCTATTGTTTTTTGGAGAAGTAATTTTGAAATACTTATCCATGACTGAATGACTGCCTGCCTGCCTGCCTTTAATTTTTCCCTCCCTTCCTTTCTTCCCTTCCCGTACTAGGGATTGAACCTAGGAGTACTATACTACGGAACTACATTTCCAGCCCTTTTTAATTTTTAAAGTTTAATTAATTAATTTTTTGCGGTTCTGGAGATTGAACCTGGGGCTATCCCTTCCCCTTTTATTATTATTTAAAAATTTTTGAGGCATGATCTCACTAAGTTTGCCCAGGCTGGCCTTGAACTTGTGATCCTCTTGCTTCGACCTCTAGAGTAGCTGGGATTATAGGCATGCAGCACTGCACCTGGTCATGGTTTTTATTTTTTGAGAAAATTTTATAAAATGAAATGTGAGCTTACATTGTCTCTTGGATTTAGTAATACGCAGGCCATTGGTGACCTTTGAAGAATAGTTTTCATAGAAACAGTGTGACAAAGATGTGATTGGAGTGGATTTAAGGTTAATTGGTAGAATAATTGAAGACAGTGAATGTGGACAACTTTTTTGAGAAGTTTTGTCACGAAGAAGAGAGTTAAGACTGGTGACTGGAAAAACATGTTTTCTGGAGTAGTTCTTTTTAAAATAGAAGAATAATATGTACCTGCTTGTTGGTATAGCTTATGGTGAAAATCAATTGTTCCTTAGAGTTGTTTGTTTGTTTTTCATAGTGCTGAAGATAAAACTGAGGGTCTTCCACAGGCTAGAGCACATGCTCCACTACTAAACTATATCCCAGTCCCACTTGAGACTTTATTTATAGACTTAACATTGCCCTTGATAAGATACTAATTTTTGATCATCCTGTTTTGTTCCCATCAAGCTTTCCTAGATTGTACTTAATGAATTTGTGATGGAAAGGAAGTTTTTACAAGTTACTAACAAAGTAAAGGATATTGGGAATTACTCTAGTAAGTGAAGAAGGTAAGTGAGGGAATGCATGTAAGGAAGTTACTCCTGTCACAGGATTGTCGGTAGTGGGAAGCATTTGGAACAAATTAAAAAAAAAAAAAAAAAAAAAAAAAGAATACATTCAAGACTGTATGAGAAAGCTGTAGATTTGAAATGTCATGATTTAACATCCCTCCCACATTAAGCAACAATATTATGAATATACATGTTTGTGTTACACATTGCCACATGTTTGTCTCTGTATACTGTTTTAGTTGACTTACTGAAAATAAACCAGACAGTTCCATTCTAGGAATGGATGGAATTTGCCCACAGATACTTCTTTTTTGCTCTGTTTCACCTTCTCCAAGTTTGGTTACAAACTATTTTGAGCTGTTTCTTTTATCATTCCCTCCCACCTCTTCCTCCAGATTATAGAATGAGTGCAACTCTTTTAAGAGTTAATTATATCTGTGGAAAGACCTTTTACATAAAAAATAATTTGAGGAACTCCTGTTCCTTAAATTATGTTGGTCCTCCTCAACTGAGGTAGAGGAGAATTCTGTAGGTGACTCCTCTATCTTGACCAACTTTCTTCCACAAAGGGGTGTGAGACTGGGTATCTTCCATGAGAGTACTTTTTCTATAAATTGAATGGCTTAATCTATACTGGCAATCTACTGAGACTTCTACTTCTAATTAGGATAGAGGAGGACATGAGACCTTTGTGTCTGGTAATAAAAACCTGAAAAGTGTAAAAATCACACAAAAAACATGGCTAGCAAAAATTGGTGGAGGGACTGGGGTTATGACTCAGTAGTAGAACACTTGCCTAGCATGTGTGAGGCACTGAATTTGATCCTTAGCACCACATAAAAAATAAAAATAAAAAAAGGTATTGTGTTCATCTACAACTAAATAATATATTAAAAAAAATGAGTGAATCCAAGAAAGAGTTAGTGATCTGAATTCGAGAGATACATAAGTCCTGTATAGGTGACTTAGCAGTTTCTCTACCTGGGGAGAGTCACCTGTTAGGGGTATAGGTAGATGGAGGAGTAGGAATGACATAAATGGGAAGACAGTGAAGGGATGAAAATAAATTATTTGATGCTCGAATGACCTTCTGGACTTTAGGGAAGGGATGAGAATCCAACAGAGACCCAAAATCAGAATGAAATAATTCAGCCTAATCATTCCATTTACCTTCCCCCCTTGGATTTTTGCCAAGAAGAAGCAGTATAGCAGGGAGTTGAAAAGTGTAGAGAAATTATATACTATTTATATACTCCAATAATGGATCTTTTTTAATACATATGAAAATATAATGTACTAATCTTTAAAAACCTTTGCAGTAACTTTTCTATGCTCATATGAATATACAACCAGTGTAACAGTGTAACTGTACATCACATTCATTCACAAGAATGGGATCAAAATTATAATGGGTTGCACCCCATGTATGTATAATATTGGTCAAAATACACTGCACTGTCATGTATATCTAAAAACAATAGCAACAATGATAAACCTTTATAGTGATTTTACTTTTCAGTTCCAAAATGGGTATTGAACTCGGGGGCCTTTTACCACTGAGCTACATCCATAGTCCTTTTGTTTTTTATTTTTGAGACAGTCTTGCTAAGTTGCTGAGACTGGCAGCAACTTGCAGTCATCCTGCCTCAGTCTCCCAAGTCACTGGGATTACAGGTGTGCACCACCATGCCCAGCTACTTTTCAATTTTTATAGTAATTCTCAAACTGAGACTTTAGTCAAAATAATCCCCAATAGAGAATGGAGAGAGTTAAAGGATGGTGGCTTTGATATAGATCAACTAAGAATGACTGTGTATTTATTGGCTATTGTTGACACTGTGTTTAAAAAAACAAACAAACAAGGAATCACATGGACATTTTATGATAAAGAATGTTGAGTTTTATGCCTAATATACTAGATCAGAACCTCTAGGGAGAAGGTGTGGTAATTTGTACTTTTGAAAAATAGTGAGTGAATTTTATTCAGCTAGTTGCACAGTTATCCCTGAGTTCCATTTTGTTCTGTTTTCTTCCTCAGTTTAGCCACTTTTTCCTCCCCAGTGGTGGAAGATTTTGTAAGGGCAATCTATGAGAGGTTGCCCAAATCCTATTCATTAAACTTTATCAGCTAGTTGTGATATGCAGTCCTAGGTACTGGAGAGGCTGAGGCAGGAAGATCACAAGTTTGAGACCAGTTTGAACCACTTACTGAGACCCTGTCTTAAATAAAATTAAAAAGGGCTGGGGATATAACTCAGTGGTGTAGTGCTTGCCTAGTATGTGTGAGGTCCTGGGTTTAATTCCTAGTACCACCACTGGGGGAAAAATCAGTGAGTTCTCTCTGCCACATTATTCCCCATGTGCCTACAAATCCACTGTTGTATTTTTTGATTCATATACTGCTTTGGCAACTGGTCTTTTTTTCAGGTCCTTTGTAGCAAAACTACCTGAGATATATGTTTGTTGTATCCAGTCCTCCCTCCCCTCTTTCCTTCCTTCATTCCCTTGCTTCTTGTGGTGGTGCTAGGGATTGAACCCAGGGCCTCCTGCATGCTGAGCAGGACCTCCTCTTCTGAGGTAGTTCCTCAGTTTCTGCTCTTCTTTGAATGCCCTCCAAAGTTTTGCTTGTCCAGTAGAAATGGTCTTGTGAAAATGATGAGTGCTCTTTATGTTATTACACAGCAGCAATTCTAAGTCTGTATTAACAGAATTTGTTAATTCCTTCCTCCTCAAAACATTTTTTTCATTTGACTTTAGGATATCACCTATTTTTTGGGGTGGGAGTTCTCTTGCCTCTCAACCGCTACTTTTCAGTATCTTTTGCTGTTCTTATCACTTTTTTTCTGACCCCTAATTTCATAATGTCTTAGGGCTCGTTCATTGGGTCTTTTTTCTGTCTACCCTCATATTCCTGATGATTTCAATCCAATTTTATTGCTTTAAATAGAATCTATAAGCAGATGATTTTCAAATTAATATCCTCAGCTTAGATCTTTCCTTACATTTTTGCATACCCTATTTAGCTGCCTACTTAGGATTCACTAAGGTATTTTTCAGCCATTTCAAACTAAAGTTTCTGACAAAAACATCTCATAACTCTTACTTCCAACCTTTTCCTACTATCTTATTCCATTTTAGTTTATTTGCAGCTCCATTCTACCAAGCTATCACATCATCTGTGAGTATATTGAATGACAAAAGATTTAGTAACCATCTTTGCTTCTTATATACAAAAGATAATTTCATGTGGTGTGCAGTATATGGAGCAGTTGTGGAGAAGGTTAAATAATGTAGTAGTCCTAAATCAATTAGTGCATAGATTAATAGGTTGATATATTCAGGGTGACTGTACAACTCTGAAACATATTCATGGATATCACTGAACTTTCAAGAAACAGATTGTTCATATTTATATGGATATTTATTTACATATATATTTACATATGTGTATGTTTGTGCATGTGTATACTTTTTATTAAGACCCTTTGGCGTTTAAGCTGTCTCTCTTTGAAATGTATTTCAGTTTGGTTATTTGGTCCTATTTTCAGTTTATAATGGTCAGTTTTTAGAATATCAGTTTTTTTGGATGTTAATTAGGAATTAGAGATGTTCCTTATAGTTATAGAGATTCATTTTTATTGTTTTGATTCTTTTTCCTTTATTGTTAATTTTTATTCTTTTTTGCTTTCTGTAGAATGTTGGTTCAATTAAGAAACATCAGGGAGACAAATTCAACCCAGTGGTAAGTAGCTTTAGTTTCTTTTGTTAGATAGTTTTCTGCATATTATGTCCTGTAGTTTGATTCTTTTTCCTCCATATTAATTATAAGATTCTTAGCCTCTACAATGTTGCTTCTGATTAATAAAATAGTTCTTCTCTTCTTAAAAGTCAAATTAACATTGCCATGATCAGTTGCTGTTCAGGCTTGACTGTCTCTCTGTGGATTACTTCCTTGTATTGTTGTGTAAGAGGTAATACAGTGTGTTATTGTGTAAGGAATAACAAAATGGATTATTGTGTAAGGTAGGATCTCTGGGAATTTTTACCCATTTACTTTTGTTTTTTTGTATTGTACTTTCCCCTCTGGACTCAAGGATTAAGGTTTTTCTACCTTTTAAAAAAATGGTTCTTTTTAGATACATGTGACAGTAGAGTACCTTTCTCTGTTTTAATCCGTTTTTATCCTGTACCACTTCCATCTGCAGGTGTGTATAGAATTGGGGTCCATTTTTCTATTGGCTCTAGGCCTGCTGAATTTAATCTGTGGTCTAAAATTATGGTGGCACATGTTTATAGTCCCGGCTATTGAGGGGATTGATACAGGAAAATCACATAAGTGTAACATTTCAAGGCCAGCCTGGATCAGCATAGTGAGACCTGTCTCAAACAAAGCAAAACTGAATTTAATTTGGGGTCTAAAGTGTTCACCTCATAACTTCTATCCACAGAGAATTTTCTTTTGAGTTGTAATCTCTATGCAGCTTCTTAGAGCCAAGTGTCTATCTAATCTTCCCTTTCTGAATTCATTGTCCTTTGTAAGTTCTACAACTTCTGTCCACCTGTTTGCAACATGATTTGCTCTCAGATAAATCTTGCAGGTTTTTCATTATCGTTATAATTGCTTTAACCTGAAATTTACCTTATACCTCAAGTATCTGATGTCACACTCTTTTAAATCACATATATTTAATAATAACATTTGATGTCCTTTATTATTAGAAATTCTGTTCTGAAATTCAGGATTTTCTAGGCCATATTTTCCAATTTTTTGGATACTGTCAAATCATAATCAGGCACAGTGGAGCACACCTGTAATCCCAGTGCCTTGGGAGACAGAGGTAGGAAGGTTTCAAGTTTAAAGTCAGCCTCAGTAATTTAGTGAGGCCCTAAGCAACTCAGCAAGACCCTCTTAATAAAATATAAAAAAAGGGGCTAGGGATATGACTTAGTGGTTAAGTGCCTCAGAGTTTAATCCCTAGTACCAATAAATAAATAAAAATAAAACTATGTAAGTACGTACATGCAGTAGTTATGATGTGCTAGAATCATAGTTTGAGACATTAAAATAGCTCTGTGCAATAGAACTTTCTGTGGTAATGGACATATTCTGTATTTGTTTGGTCTACTCTGGTAAGCCACCAGCCACATGTAGCTGTTGAGCATTTAAAATGTAGTTAGTGTAACTGAGAAATTTTATTTGATTAACTGTAATATTAAGCTTAAATAGTTACATGTGTGACTACCATACTGGGCAGTGCAGATAGAATTCTTCCTATTGTTCTAAATGCACTCCTAACTCAATATTAGTGATATTCTTAAAATGTATAGAATGAGAAATTTTATACCCATTTTCAGAATTTTAAAGATGAACTGTTTATTCCTATTGGTAAAACATGCTTTTGTACAACATGGATTGTTAGTAAGTGTGCAGTAAGCTTTTCTGGATATTTATTTTCTGACAAGAGTTTAGGTGGAAACTTTTTTTCACCCACTGCGGTTCTGGAGATGGAATCTAGGGCCTTGCATGTGGTAGGCAAGTGTTCACTACTATATTCCCAACCCTAGATAGAAACATGTAATGTTTGGCATCATAGTTTTTTTTTTTCATAAATCCTGAAGTATATAGCAAATATCCATTAATATTTGAATTGTTTTGAGGACTTGAGTTCAATAAGTCCTCAGTGGAAAAATGGAGATGATAATGTGTCATAGAAAGTTGTAGTGAGGATGAAATGAGTATATGCATATAGTTTACCTAAAGATTTTAGCACAGTGCTGGACATTTGGTGATTGAGTAAAGTCAGATTTTAAAGAAGATTGCAAGGGAAATATTTATCCTACCTGTTGTCAAACACTCGTGTATGATACATAATTTGAAGAAGAGTTTGTGCCATGCCATACAGAGCCGTATTGAAGGCATAAGGGCAAATCAGTAATACTGGTCTTGTTTTTATTTAAACATTTCACATTTTGATCGTAAATGGATTACTTTAAAATTGTATTAAGGTATTTATTTTGATTACTGAGTCTTTTGACACCACCTTACATTATCGGCCTGAGGCCTTATTGACTTTAACTTAGGTTTGACCCTGGTTTAGGAGTAATTTGATACTGAGTAGGGTAAGAATTTATCATTTGTGTACAAAGAGTTGATAACACTGATTATGATTCATTCTTACTTATTAGAGTAGGTCTTTCTTTGCTCATATAATCTTAGCCTAGTTGGAATAACCTGTGCGCATACATTGTATACTTTGTGAAACTGGCCTTGAGAATTTCCACTAATTCAAGATCAGCTTTTTCTCTCAGTTAATTTGAAGTATGTAATTTATTTAAGCAAATTTGTGTTCCAGTGTGCAACCTTAAGCATATTTCAGACCTGTAAACTCCGTAGAAAGACTTTAAGGCTAATATTTGATTGAAACAACATATTATTGTGGTATATGGGAATTTTCATATGGGAGAATCATAGGGAAGTTAAATGGTGACTGATCCCTGATAGCTGGTTAGGAAAACTGAAAATGTTTTTACATTTCTGCTTCCTACTCAAAACTGCACATAATCAAGCTAAGAAACACAGAATTCTTTTTTATTTTCTTATTTTATTTCGTTATTTGTTCTTCATATATGTATGTCTATATATATAAACTGTGTTTTGACATCTTATATATACATATACATATAACTTATTCTAATTAGGAAGAAACAATTCTTTTTTTTTAAATTTTAATTTATTTTAATTGTAAACAAATGGGATACATGTTGTTTCCGTTTGTACATGGAGTACAACCATTTGCATAATCATACATTTACATAGGGTAATGATGTTTGATTCATTCTTTTAATTTTTACATCCCCCCACCCCTCCCACCCCTCTTTTCCCTCTATACAGTCCCTTCTTGCCCCCCTCCTACCCCCCATTATGTGTCATCATCTGCTTATCAGTGAGATCATTCGTCCTTTGGTTTTTTGAGATTGGCTTATCTCACTTAGCATGATATTCTCCAATTTCATCCATTTGCCTGCAAATGCCATAATTTAATTATTATTTATAGCTGAGTAATATTCCATTGTATATATATACCACAGTTTCCTTATCCATTCATCAATTGAAGGACATCTAGGTGGTTCCACAGTCTGGCTATTGTGAATTGAGCAGCTATGAACATTGATGTGGCTGTATCTCTGTAGTATGCTGATTTTAAGTCCTTTGGGTATAGGCCAAGGAGTGGGATAGCTGAGTCAAATGGTGGATGCATTCCAAGTTTTCTAAGGAATCTCCACACTACTTTCCAGAATGGCTGCATTAATTTCAATCCCCACCAGCAATGTATGAGTGTACCTTTTTCCCCACATCCTCGCCAACACCTATTGTTGCTTGCATTCTTGAGAATTGCCATTCTAATTGGGGTGAGATGGAATCTTAGGGTAGTTTTGATTTGCGTTTCTCTTATTACTAAAGATGGTGAACATTTTTTCATGTTTGTTGATTGCCTGTAGATCTTCTTCTGTGAAGTGTCTGTTCATATCCTTAGCTCATTTGTTGATTGGGTTATTTGTATTCTTGGTGTAGAGTTTTTTGAGTTCTTTTTAGATTCTGGAAATTAGTGCTCTATCTGAAGTATGAGTGGGAAAGATATTCTCCCACTCTGTAGGCTCTCTCTTCGCATAGCTGATAGTTTCCTTTGCCGAGAGAAAGCTATTTAGTTTGAATCTATCCTAGTTATTGATTCTTGCTTTTATTTCTTGTGCTATGGGAGTCCTGTTAAGGAACTCTGATCCTAAGCCAACAAGTTGAAGATTTGGACCTACTTTTTCTTCTATAAGTGCAGGGTCTCTGGTCTGATTTCAAGGTCCTTGATCCATTGTGAGTTGATTTTTGTGCAGGGTGAGAGATAGGGGTTTAGTTTCATTCTGTTGCATATGGATTTCCAGTTTTCCCAGCACCATTTGTTGAAGAGGCTATCTTTTCTCCCTTGCATATTTTTGGCCCCTTTGTCTAGTATGAGAAAATTGCATTTATTTGGGTTTATGTCGTGTCCTCTATTCTGTACCATTGATCTTCCTATTTTGGTGCCAATACCATGCCGTTTTTGTTACTATTGCTTTGTAGTATAGTTGAAGTTCTGGTATTGTGATACCCCCTGTTTCATTCTTCCTGCTAAGGATTGCTTTAGCTATTCTGGGTTTCTTATTCTTCCAGATGAATTTCATGACTGCTCTATTTCTGTAAGGTACGTCTTTGGGATTTTAATTGGAATTGCATTGAATCTGTATAGCACTTTAGGTAGTATGGCCATTTTGACAATATTAATTCTGCCTATCCAAGAACATGGGAGATCTTTCCATCTTCTAAGGTCTTCCTCAATTTCTTTCTTCAATGTTTGGAAGTTTTCATTGTAGAGATCTTTTACCTCTTTGGTTAGATTGATGCCCAAGAATTTTATTTTTTTTGAGGCTATTGCAAATGGAGTTGTTTTCCTCATTTCCCTTTCAGCTGTTTCGTCGCTTCCGTATAAAAATGCTTTAGATTTATGCGTGTTGATTTTATAACCTGCTATTTTGCTGAATTCATTGATGAGGTCTAGAAGTTTTCTGGAGGAGTTTTTTGTATCCTCTAAATACAGAATCATGTCATCCGCAAATAGTGACAGCTTAAGTTCCCCTTTTCCTATTTGTATCTCTTTAATTTCTTTAGTCTGCCTAATTGCTCTGGCTAGAGTTTCGAGGACAATGTTGAATAGAAATGGTGAAAGAGGACATCCCTGTCTTGTTCCTGTTTTTAAAGGGAATGGTTTTAGTTTTTCTCCATTAAGAATGATGTTGGCCATGGGCTTAGCGCAAATAGTCTTTACAATGTTCAGGTATATTCCTACTATCCCTATTTTTTCTAGTGTTTTGAGCATGAAGCGGTGTTGTATTTTGTCGAACGCTTTTTCTGCGTCAGTTGATATAACCATATGATACTTAACCTTAAGTCTTGACATGATGGATTACGTTTATTGATTTACGGATGTTAAACCATCCTTGCATTCCAGGAATGAACCCCACTTGATCATGGTGCACGATTTTCTTAATATGTTTTTGGATACGATTTGCCAATATTTTGTTAAGGATCTTTGCATCTATATTCATCAAGGATATTGGTCTAAAATTTTCTTTCTTTGATGTGAAACAGAATTCTTAAAGTCAGTAATTAAAGAAAAATCTTTGTTGTATTAGATTGTTTCTTTTAAAGAACTAAGAAGCACTCATAAAGCAGTTTTAGTAGAAACATATAAATTGTTGCTGTATGGATTGTTGGATGAAGTATTAAAGTACTTTTGTCTAATTTGAAATCCAATAGATATAAATGTGTATACTAAAGCAATGTTAAATAGACTCCATTGGTATGTAGTAGGGGGATTGTTATCTGTGACAAGAATTGTAATAAGTGAATTAGAAAACTTGTTAGTTATGTATGTTTTAATCAAATTTATTTCTATTTGAATATTACAGTATCTAAAAATGACTACAAAACGAAGTTTGTTTGTGCGGTTGGTACCATGTCGCTGTTTACGAGGGGAAGAAGAGACTGTCACTACTTTGGATTATTCTCATTGCAGTTTGGAACAAGTTCCCAAAGAGATTTTTACTTTTGAAAAAACTTTGGAGGAGCTCTATTTAGATGCTAATCAGATTGAAGAGCTTCCAAAGGTATGATAATACAATCTTTCAAGAATTATCTGTGAAGATTGCTTTGCCTTACAAATTCGATATTCCTTATGTTGCCATAATTCTACCTATATATATATATATATATGTATTTCCATTTTTTAATTTGCCCTAAATCATGCAACACAATTATATTTTTTCAAAATAGATTTTTTTAACAATGTAACTTTAAAATTTTTTTTTTAGATGTCGATAGAACTTTATTTTATTCATTTATTTATTTGTGGTTCTGAGAATCGAACCCAGTGCCTCACACATGCTAGGCAAGCGCTCTACCACTGAGCCACAACCCAAGCCCCTCGAAATAGATTTTTAAACTTCAGATTAATTGCTTGAATACTTGTGTAGATAACAAAAATTTGCATCGAACTATTCTTGGAATCCATCTTTTTGACTCCCTTTAATATGCTCAGGAGGCCCAGTTTGCTCTGCTGTGCAGATACTGGAAAATCTATAGGGAGTACACTGGGTACTTTGAAAACCAGGAAATGCTTAATGCCAAGATGGCAGATTAGAGGAAGGCTACATTTCCAGTTGCTCTGTGGCTCAGGATATAAAGAGCTGGACTACTTCTGGGACACTACAAGTTCACAACATAGATAGATACTCGACTGCTCAACTAAACTCAGTCAAAAGACAGTGTATCTTGCTCCACACACAAGTTAACAACACTCAGGCTTCAACTATATTTAAAGAATAGAAGAGGTAAAAACCTAAACTAATAACTAGACCCCAAGTAGGAATAAATGGTGTAGACCCTCAGCTCCTACTCACAGACATCTACTTCCACAGCAAAAGCAGTTAACATGAAGACTGTAAATATCACACCTGTGAGGTGTCTCAGTCTAGATCACTCTAGAACACTTTGGTAAGAGAAGGCCTTATCCTCAGAAGGGCAACACATAAGAGTGGAAGAGAAATCCATCTCATAAGATGCATAAAATCCAACACAGGAGTATAAGAAATAGGAAAAAAACAAGGTAAACTGACATCTCCTAAAGTTCATAATTTATCAGCAACTTAATCCAAAGATAATGAAATGAATGAAAGATAAGAAGTTCGAAAGAATGATAAAAATGATCAATGAATTTAAAGAAAACAAAAAAAAACCAATGAATTAAGGAAGTCAGTACAAGATATGAGAAATTCAATAAAGAGATGGAGATATTAAAAAAGAAACAAAAATCTTGGAAGTGAAAGACCCAACAAATCAAATAAAATGTTCAGTTGAAAGTTTCTAATAGAGTAGACCTTGCCGAAGACTGAATCTCAGAGTTCAAAGACAGAGTGGCCATTCTTAATCATTTAGATAGTATTAAAGAAAAGAAAATAAGTAACCATGATCAGAATATACAGAAACTCTGGGACAACATTTAAAAGATCAAATTTATGAATCATTGAAATTGAGGATGATTTTGAGATGCAGGCTAATAGAGTGGATAATCTATTCACGGTGTCAGAAAATTTTCTAAATCTTGAGAATGAGGTGGACATCCAGATGCAGAAGGCATTCAGAACCCCAAATAGGCAAGATCAAAAAAGAACCTCTCCATGACACATTATAATTAAAATACAGAATGAGGATAAAATTTTAAAAGCCTCAAGAGAAAAACATCACGTTCACATTTAGAGGCAAATCATTTGGAATTACTTCTGTTTTTTCAGCACAAACTCTAAAAGCCAGCAGGACTTGGAATGATGTGTTAAGCCCTGAAAGAAAATAACTATCAATAAGATTGCTATATCCAGCAAAGCTATCCTTAGAATTGAAGAAATAAAAACCTTCTGAGATATGCAGAAACTAACAAAAAATTCATGACTACTAAGCTAGCACTGCAGAACTTAAAGAAATACTCCACACAAAGGAAATAAAAAATAAGCCCCAGGCTGACAAATAAGCCAATTTCATTTGAGGGCTAGCTAAGCAAATGAGAAACAGGACCGAACTAAACATTAGAAATAAATCAAAATGGCAGGAATTAATAAAAATCTCTGTAATAACATTGAATGTAAATGGTCTGAACTCTCCAATTAAAAGATATAGGCTAGCAGAATGAATTAAAAAACAAGACCCAACTATATGTTGTTTGTGAGAGAATCCACTTGCAGGCAAAGACAGCCACAGGCTGAAGGGGAAACAGTGGAAATTGATTCACCATGTGAATGGAGATGGGAAGTAAGCAGGAGTAGTAGTTTCTCTGATACCTGATAAAGTAATGTTAATGCCAAAATCAATCAGGAGAGACAAAGAAGGTCATGTTATATTCTACCAAGAAAATATAATGGTAGTAAATATCTGTGCCTCAAATGTTGGTGCACCTAATTACATTAAAAAAAATACTACTTGAATTAAAGCCTCAGATAGACCCAAGTATGATTTCAACTGGGTGATTTCAACACATCTCTTTCACCAATAGATAGGTCATCTGGACATAAACTGAATAAAGACTCTTTCGAACTGAAAAATATAAACCAAATGGACTTGACAGATATCTATAGAATATTTCATCCCACAACAGCCAAATACACTTTCTTCTCAGCAGTTCATGGAACCTTTTACTAAAAAGACCACATTTTAGACCACGAAACAACTTTTTGAATCTTATTGGATCATAATGGGATAAAATTAGAAGTCAAAACCAAAAAAACCTGCAGAAACTTTATAAACACTTGGAGATTGAACAGTACACTTTAGAATGATGAAGGGGTGATGGAAGAAATTGGGAGAAAATAAAAAATTCTTAGTCAAATGAGAATGGTGATACAACATATCAGAACCTCTGAGACACTATGAAGACAGTTCTAAGAAGAAAGTTTCTGATGTCTATATAAGAAAATCAGAAATATCCTTCCAGAACAACCTAATGATATATCTCTCAAGACCTTGAAAAAGAAGAATAATCAATTCTACAATCAGTAGAAATCAATGAAATTGAAAATAAAAAAATACAAAGGATCAGTAAAACAGTTGATTGTTTGAAAAGAAATGCAGTGTGGAACAAGTTCCCAAAGAGATTTTTACTTTTGAAAAAACTTTGGAAGAGCTCTATTTAGATGCTAATCAGATTGAAGAGCTTCCAAAGGTATGATAATACAATCTTTCAAGAATTATCTGTGAAGATTGCTTTGCCTTACAAATTCGATATTCCTTATGTTGCCATAATTCTACCTATATATATATATATATGTATTTCCATTTTTTAATTTGCCCTAAATCATGCCCTAAGCCCTTAGTCAAACTAACCAAAATAAAGAAAAAACCAAAATGAAAAAATCAGAGATGAAAAAGTAGAAATCATCATAGATATCACCAAAATCCACAGGATCATTAAGGACTATTTTGAAAACTTATATACTATAAATTGGAAAACCTAACCTAGAAGAAATGGATATATTCCTAGATACTTATGACCTGCCAAAATTGAGTCAAGAAAGACTTAGAAAACTTAAATGAACCAATAACTGGAAGTCAAATGGAAGCAGTAATAAAAAGCCTTTTACCTAAGAAAAGCCCAGGAGCAGATGAATTCAAGCCCAGGATCAGATGAATTCTCAGCTGAGTTATTTCACACCTTTAAAGAACTAATGCCAGTGTTTGTCAAATTATTCCATGAAATAGAAAGAATTTGGCTTCCAAATTCATTGTGTGAAGCCAGTATTACAGTCATGCCAAAACCAGATAAGGACATATCAAGGAAAAAAAAACTACAAACTAACACACCTAATGATGCACTTAAATGCAAAAATCCTTAATAAAATATTAGCAAGTCATATTCAACAACATTTTAAGAAGATTGTACATTCTGTCCAAGTCGGTTTTATCCAAGCAATGCAAGGATGGTTTAACATGCAAATGTATTTCGTCACATAAATAGAATTAAGGACAAAAATCAATTTGTCATCTCAGTAGATGCAAAGAAAGCCTTCAACAGATTTCAACACCCATTCATGATAAAAACACTGAAGAAATTAGAGATAGTTGAAACCTATCTCACCATCATAAAGGGTATATATGAAAAACCCAAAGCCAAAATTGTAGTGAATGGGGGAAAACTAAAGCATTCTCTTTAAAATCTGGAACAAGACAAGGATGTCTACTCTCATCACTCTTATTTAAAATAGTACTAGAAATTCTAGGTAGAACAATTAATCAAGAGAAGGAAATAAAAGTTATAGAAAAGGAAGAAGTAAAAAATTATCAGTTTGCAGATGATGTGCTCCTAATACTTAGAAGATTCACCAAAAGACTGCTAGAGGTAATAAATTCAGCAAATTAAAAGGTTACAAATCAACATATAAAAATGAATAACTTGCTTAAATATCAAAAATGAATCTGTTGAGAAAGAAATCAGGAAAACAGTCTCATTCATGATAGCCTCAAAAAACAAACAAAACTACCTAGTAATAAATCTAACCAAGGAAACAGAAGACCTCTCGAAGAAAAACCATGTAACATTGAAGAAAGAAACTGAAGAAGATGCAAGAAGATGGAAAGACCTCCCGTGTTCATGGATAGGCAGAATGAATATGGTTCAAATGACCATACTCCCAAAAGCAATATATAGAATCACTGTGGTTCCCATCAAAATGCCAACGACATTTTTCACAGGACTAAAAAACCAGAACAAAACAGTTGTAAAATTCATTTGAAATAATTAAAGATCCAGAATAGCTTAAGAGCAATTCTAAGCCCAAAAAGGCAATGCTGAAAGCATCAGAATACCTGACTCCAAACTGTACTACAGAACTATAGTAACAAAAACTGCATGATGGTATTAGCATAAAAACAGACAGGTAGACCAAGGTACAGAATAGAAGACTCAGAGATAAACCCACTCAGATGCGGTCATCTGATCCTTGACAAAGATGCCAAAAATATACACTGGAGAAAAGACAGGTTTTTTAACAAGTGGTGCTGGGAAAACTGGTTGTCCATATGCAGAAGAATGAGACTAGAATTTTCTCTCTCATCCTGCACAAACGTCAACTCAAAATGGATCAAATACCTAGGCAGGAGTTACATCCAGCATACGGGCACAGGCAAGGATTTTCTGGGTAGGACCCTTAAAGCTCAGGAAATAATGCCAATAGTTAATAAATGGGATGGCATCAAATTAAAAAGCTTCAGCACAGCAAAGGAAACAATCAAGAATGTGAAGAGAACCTACAGAATGGGAGAAAATCTTTGCTAGCTACTCTTCTGACAGAAGATTAATATCCAGAATATACAAAGAACTAAAAAAAAAGTCACACCAAAAAAACAACCCAAATAAATGGGCAAATGAACTAAACAGACACTTCTCAAAAGAAGAAATACAAATGGCCAAATGTAAGAAAAAATGTTCGATCATTAGCAATTAGGTAAATACAAATCAAAACTACACTGAGATTTCATCTCACTCCAGTCAGATTGGCAGCCATCAAGAAACAAACAATAATGAATGCTGGAGAAGATGCGGAGAAAAAGGAGCACCTTTACACTGTTGGTGGAACTGTAAATTAGTGGAACCATAGTGGAAATTGGTGTGGAGATTCCTCTAATTCATAGTAATGGAACTACCATATGACCCAGCTATGTTACTCCTCTGTATTTATTCTAAAGAATACTATAGTGCTACATGCATACCCATGTTTACAGCAGCACAGTTCACAATAACCAAACTATGGAACCGGACTAGGTGTCTATCAACAGATGAATGGGTAAAGAAAGTGTCACATGTATACACAATGGAATTTTTCTTTATTTAACCATAAAAAAAGTGAAATTAAGTTTTTTACAGGAAAATAAGTGGAACTTCAGACCCTTGTTTAAGTGAAACAAGCCAAACTGAGAAGGCCAAGGGTTATTAACTACTTTCTCATGTGAAAGCTACAGAGAAAAAAGGGAAAGAAAGGTGGGGAGGATTTCATGAAAATTGAAGGAGAATCAATAGAGTAGATGAAAGGGACTGGGAGAAGCAAAAGGAAAATACTGGGGAATGATATTGGGCAAATTTATAATGTTATCATGTATATGTATGAATATGTATCAACAAATAACACCATTATGTGTAACTATAATGCACCAATATAAAATTTTGAGAAAATAAAATATTTGTATTTACTTCTAGCATATTATAACTGCTAAGTTAGATAATGAGACTGTACAACTTGTAGACCCTGTAGATTTAACTAGAGAAAGAACTGAAATTAATGCTGCCTTTTTCTAGTTTTCATAAAACATTGATATGCATTTGGGGATAATTGTCATTTTAGTTCCTGCTTCCTGAGTTTATTGTTAAAGCAGCTTTTTAGAGATAGTATTCTGTTTCTTTATTTGAAGTTTGCTTAGAAAGGTTTTGGAGGATTTATTTTGATACCTAGCAGTAAGTGGAAGGAGAAATTTATTGTCATGAAACACTATTAAATTACCATCTTGTTTGTTCGCTAGACTTTTAATGTATTTTTTTCTTTTGCTATTCTGTGCTCAGGTTTCTTGTTTTATTAAAAACAACAACATAGCTTTGTTAAGATCTTTAGCTATCCGAATAACAGTGTTTTTTGAAACTGTGGACCAGAGACTCATTGGTGGCTTATAAAAGAGTTTAGTACACATGGCCAGCATTTTGAAAAATGAACTATATAATTTAGACTGTGACAATTAGAGAATAAAATGGTAGGACACTTGAAGAATTTTCAGATGAAGAAGAAATACTTTTTTTTAGTGTAAGTATGTTCTGTGCAATGGGATGTACTTGTACTAAAAATTATTCATTGATTATTTAAAATTCAAATTTATTTGGGCATCCTGTAGTAAGCTGGCATCCCTAACTATAATATATTAGAAAATAAAGTATGTTGCATATAGCACTTGTTTCTTGAAGTATTTGCATTAGATTTTGGTATGTGTACAAACCTACTGAATGTAAGTGTGCAAAAGCCTTTCTTTCCTGGTGACTAGTAGTAATAACATTTGGAAACTGTGTGGTATCCTAGGTAATTTTAAAGAGAAATCTAAAGGTTGTGGGTAAAATATTAAGGATTTCCGGTTGTGTGTTTAAGAATTAGAATCCTAAGTTGTAGAATTGTGCCTAGTAATTTAGTATTCTTCCTTTTATGTTGTTTTTCAGCAAGTATGAAGACCAAGATGAGTCAAGCTTCCCTAATCACTAGCTGTAGGGTGTCCATCTGGGTGTTGTGTTGAAAAGAAAGGGACTTGCTGTAGTACTTCCGATTCCTTATATATCTAGTTGCTAACAATATTATATTTTTGGAATAATATATTAAATACAGCTTTCATTTTGGAATAAGCCTACTTGAAAGACAAGCTATATATATTATTAAATGTAACAACCCCCTCCCCTCCCCTTTTTTTGATTATTTCAGTAGAGTATATTACCTTACTCTAAAGTGTGTTTAACTTTTCACTTAGGGTAGAAGTATGAGGATGTAAATCAATCATTTTTTTTTTTTTTTAAGATGTGAGTCATTCTAAGTGGTACACATGTAGTCCAGAATAGCTTAAATAGAACAATGAAAGATCTTTTCTGATAATAGTATGGGTATTACTCACTCCATTTAAATGTAACTAATAATAATATTTATTTGTAAAAGGTAATATATAAAATATTTAAGGAAATTTAAAAGATAATCAAAATCCTTTTCTCTCTTTTTTCACTAGCAACTTTTTAACTGTCAGTCTCTACACAAACTGAGTTTGCCAGACAATGATTTAACAGCGTTACCAGCATCCATTGCAAATCTTATTAATCTCAGGGAACTAGATGTCAGCAAAAATGGTAAGGTCTTTTTCCCCTAAATTTCTGTACTTGGGAATATCTTTTATGAAGATTTCTGTTGTTTTCACAAATAAATATAAAAATTCTTTTTCCATTGTAAAGATTTTACAACCTGTTCTATATCAATCAGTAAAATTTAATGTTATAGTCTTGGCTTGGACTTTGTTTTATAAGTATAAAAGCTATGATAAAGCAAGAGGAAAATGTGTGTAAGTTATTTTTAAGTTGTTAACTGTAGTAATCATGTTGTGTAATAGACCTCTTCAGCTTGTTTTTCCCGTCTAATTTAAAGTTTGTGCCTTTTTATCTACATATCCTAATACTCCACAGCCCACACCCCGCCTCCAGTCCCTGATAACTACCATATTACTCTCTACCTCTGTGAGTTTGTCTTTTTAAGATTACATATGAAAGTGAGATCATGTAGTTTTGACTTTCTTTTCTTAACTTACTTAATGAAATGTCCTTTAGGTTTATCCATGTTGTCACAAATAACAGGTTTTCCTTCTTTTTCAAGTTTGAATAGTACTTCATTGTGTATATATGCCACATTTTCTTTCTTCACTTTTCTGTCATTGGACACGTAGGTCAATTCTGTATCTTAGGTATAGAACACAAGATGTTCTGCAGATGTTTCTCTCTCTCCACTCCTCCATAAATATAGTGCAAGAGCTACTATACTGGGCTGCGCCCTGCCCCCCAACCCTCAAATACTTCTTGGACATGCTAATTTAATTTTCTTTGGATATACATGCAGTACTACCATAGTTAGTACTGGGTATATATTTTTAAAAATTCATTTTGAGGAGACTCTGTGCTGTTTTCTGTAATGGCTGTATTAAATTATGTTCCCACCAACAGTATTTGGGGGTTCCCATTTTTCTGAATCCTCATCAACACTTTTGTCTTTTCTTTCCATTACTGGAGATTGAGCAAGGGCTAGGTGAGTGCTCTACCACTGAGCTATACTAGCCCTCTGTTCTCTTTCTGATAATAGGCATCCTAACATGTGTAAAGTATATGTCACTGGGGATTTAATTTGCATTTTTTGATAATTAATAATGTTGAACATTTTTTCATTTTCCTGTTGGCCAATTGTGTGTCTTCTTTTAAGAAATACCTATTTAGGTCCTTCGCCATTTTAAAATCAAGTTGTTTGCTTGCCATTGGTTTGTTTGAATTCTTTACATATTTTGGATATTAACCCCTTATTTAAGAAAAAAAAAATTGTCCAGACCATTGCCAAACTCCAGAGCATTTGAAGCTTTCCCCTTATGTTGTCTTTTCATAATTCTGTAGTTAGAGGTTTTATATTTAAGCCACTAATCTATTTTGAGTTGAGTTTTACATATTTTGTAAAATAAGGGCCTAATTTCTTTCTTCTACATGGGGATGTCCACTTCTCCCAACACTTCTGAAGAGAATGGCCTTTCCCCATTGTGTGTTTTGGCACCTTTGTAAAAACCGAGTTGACCATAAAGTCATGAATTTATTTCTGAATTCTGTTTTGTTCTGTTGGTCTGTGTCTGTTCTTGTGTTAGTACTACATTACTTTAATTACTGCAGTTTTGTGGTGTATTTTTTAGTCAGGGAGTGTGATTTCTGAAGCTTTGTTCTTTTTATTCAACATTGCATTAGCTACTCAGGGTCTTTTGTGAAAAATGTTATTGGAATTTTAATTAGAAATTGCATTGAATTGTAGAACAGTTTGGATAGTGTGGACTTTCTTGATTCAAGGTCAAGAATGTTGATTCTTCCAATCTATGAACATAGGATGTCTTCTACATTTGTTTGTTCTTCCTTAATTTCTTTCATTGTGTTTTATAGTTTTATTAGTGTATTTGTGATTTCAGTGTATGGGTCTTTCATCTCTGATGAAATTTATTCCTAAGGATTTTTTTGTTTTGTTTTGTTTTTGTTTTTTATGGTAACTGTGTTAGTTTAATTTTACTGTGACCAAAATACCTTACAAAAAAAGAGGAGAAAAGCTTATTGAGAGCTCACAGTTTCAGGGGTTCAGTCTGTGGTTGGCCAGTTTCATTACTTTGGACTCTAGGTGAGGCAGAACATCATGGCATAAGGGCATGGTGGAGGAAAGATGCTTACAGAAGCTGGGAAGGAGAGTGGAGGGGGGAGAGGGAGAGAGGGAGTGTGTGAGCATGCGCAAAGCATATGAACACACATTCTTGTGAGCAAAAGACTATACTAGGAGCCAGGGAAAGTATATAATCCCCAGCGGCACACTGTGGTGACCTACTTCCTCTAGCTGTCCTCCCCCCCACCCCCAGTTATCACTCAGTAGTTTGTTCAGACTATTAATTTATCAAATGAATTAATCCAATGAGGAGGTTACAGTTGTCATAATCGAATCATTTCTTCCCCGAACATTCCTGCATTGCTTAACACATGACCTTTTCAGGGGACATTAAAGATCCAAATTGTAACAGTAGCTATTATAAGTGGATTGTTAACAATTTTTTTCCTTTGGATAGATTATTGTTAATATGTAGAATTACCAAAGATTTTTGTGTGTTGTCTTTGTATCCTGCAACTTTACTGGATTTGTTAGTTCTAACAGTTTTATTGTGGAGTCGTTAGGTTTTTCTATGTATAAGATCATGTATGTCATCTTCAAAAAAGGACAGTTAAACTTTTCCCATTTCAATTTGGATGATTTTTATTTTCTTCTCTTGCCTAATTGCCCTGAGTGGAACTTTTAGTGTAGTCGTGTATTGCTTGATCACAAGGCTGTGTGCTAAGAAATATGTCATTAGGTGATTTTGTCATTGTGTGAACATCATAGAGCATACTTAACACAGACTTAAATAATATAGGTCAATGACTTGATGTGGTGGTCTCTTGATGTGATTAAGAGATGTAGTAAACATGAGACGTCTTGAGGCTACTGCCTGAATATCAATACAAGACTTTATTTTTTAATAATTAGGAAGGAGTGCTTATAATCTTACAGAATCACTGTTGTGTTTGCAGTCCATTGTTGTCCAACATTTTGAGGCACATGACTATAATATGTTGAATAGAAATGGCAACAGTGTGCAGCCTTACCTTCTTGCTTATTTTAAAAGAAAAGCTTTCAGCTTTCATGATTGAATGTATGTTAACTGTGAGTTTAACCTATGTGGCCTTTATTCTGTACCTAATTCATTGAGAGTTTTTATCATGAAGGGATGTTGAATTTTGTCAATTGTTTATTTCTGCATCTATTGAAAAATTTTTTCCTTCATTCTGTTAAGGTGCTATGTATCACATTTATAGATTTGCAAATGTTGAAATTATTACTAAGAGTAAACAGTCTTGTTTCATTTGATAATACATTGACAAATATATGGAAAATAGAAGTTAGCTTTTGAAAAAATTAAAAAATGAACATGTATTTCTTTTATAATTAAAAATGAAAGAATCATATACAAATAGATTTTGAATGCTACTGACTTTCAGTAAACACTAAATGCTAAGATATTCAAATAATTCTAACGTTTGGCGAAAATCTTTATAAACGAGTTCCATCAAGTTAGTACAGTAGTACAGCAAATACGTAGTGATTTGAAAATAATCCTTCCTGTATCATTTCTAATGAATTTCATGACTTATTTACAAGTCATTTTAGTACTGATTAAAATAATCATAGTCATTATAGTTTTACAAATTAACAGTTAACTTTGGCAAGTCTGTCTATACACACACACACACACACAAAAAAAAAAACAGTTAAAAAAAAGTATTACATGTATTCATTTGCTAAATCCTAGTTCATAAGAAGCAATTAAGTTGTATGTTTTGTAGAAAAATGATCTTATCAGCACATCTATTTTAAGAAACAAATCCATTTTGAGGGTTTATGATTAATCATAGGTTTAGGTGAAGTTTATAGTGGTTCTTACCCAACAGGTTTTCAAGTTCTCAGTAGCCAATAGATTTTAGCTTTAAAGATAATATTTTATTTCAGCTTTTGTTATTTTTTTTTAAATTTTTAAAACATTTTTTGCGGTACTGGGGATCGAACTCAGGGCCTTGTGCTTACGAGGCAAGCACTCTACCAGCTGAGCTATCTCCCCAGCCCTAGCTTTTGTTATTGAGTCATCTGAGGCTAAAATTTTTCTGTTGAATATGGAAAATTTGTGTTTTTAATTTATAACTTTGTTTATATTTGATTCATTCATAGTGATGTACTTGTCTTTTTTACTCTATTTTAAAAAATTATATTAAAGTAAAATACCTTTATAAAAATTGGAAAAATGCCCACGAGTTTATCAATTGTTTGCATTGTGTCACAGTTGCTTTATTTCTCTTTTTTTGGTGTGTATTTTTAAAATGTGTTCAAGAAAAAGGTACACGTTGTTGCTTTTGTAAAATTTCTTTTTTACTAAATTTATTGAAATTGGAGGTACCACAGACTTCATCCATAGATGTATGCATCTCCCAAGAACAAGGAAATCCTTTCACATAGCCTTAGTATCATTCTCACTCTCCAGAAATTTGGTATCATGTTTTTCTTGTTGCCCTTTTTAGTTCTTTTGCCTCATTTTTCTCCCTTTCAAGTTAGAGATCACATGTAGCATTTAGTTGTTGCATCTTTTTGGTCTTTAAAATCAGGAAAATTTGTCCATCTTTTTCATGACATCGACGCTTTTTAAGAACTCAGGCCAGTTGGGGTGCGTGTGTGTGTGTGTGTAAAATATTTCCCACTCATAATTTTATTTAGGTTAAATAAATGTTGCTGTTTGAAACTTCTTATGGGTAGTGTGAACAATTCTTGTTTCCATCCCTGGGTTGCTTAATACAGTGCCACGCATTGCTTGACAAATCTCAAAGTGAATAAACTTAATGTATTAAAATCATGTCTCTGCATATGTTAGTAGGTAATTCAAGCTGAAGCATTAGATAATTTAAGAATTATCATGACTTTAGAAGCCATCAAGTCTACTCTTCTATCACAAGGGGTTATTTTTTAATCTTTTCCATGTTTTCAAATAGAGATGTTAAAGTATAAGGAAAGAGACTCAAGATAATCAGGATATTAAATTGTATGCATCTGGAAGTGTACATACCTAGTAAGCTTTGTTACCAGTCTTAATAATATGGAAATATTTCTTGACTCAATAATAAAAATGCTTGTACATATACTAAAAACTCAGTAACTCCAGGTTTATTATACTAAAGAAGAATAGTGGAATTATGGCTAAACCCTGGCCTTGCAGCACCATAAATTAATATCCTAGACTTCCATACAACTTTGTAAGGAATTTCATGTTTTTCAGTTATGATGACTTTTATTAGGTCACAGTGTATCTCTTTTAACTTCCTAGTTTCAGCATTCCTTGCTGCTAGTACTGAAAGCCTACTTTAAATGATTCGTTCAGCCCATTAGTGTTTTTGAGTAGTTGGAAATATTTTTATATGATCAAAAGACTCAGAATAAATACTTAGGTATTGTGCCTAAAGAATGACATTAGTGTTTGCTGCCAATAAAATCTTGTAATTTGTTTTGACTAAAAATTAAATGGATTTATTCTTTCTATACGATTGCTTATAATACCTTGCCTTTTCTTGTTCTTTGTAATTTTTCTTCTTTTCATCTTTGATGCCTAAATGAAACTGCACTTCATTGTTAGTGAACAGAGATAGTTGAAGAGAGACAACAATTAACTCATTTGGGGGCTGGGGCTGTAGCTTATTGGTAGAGTGCTTGCTTTGCACATGTGAGGCACTGGGTTCAATCCTTAGCACCACATAAAAATAAGTAAATAAAGATATTGGGTTCATCTATGACTAAAATATTTATTTTTTTAAAAAAAGAACTCATTTTACTTTTAGAGAACTAATTTAATCAACCTGTAATATTTAACCCTAGCATGTATGCCTTTGTAAGCCTACTTTACTGAAAACAAGAATATAGTATACATTTTAGGTTAATATGATTGGGTGTAAGAAATCTGAATTTTTTAGTTGGATTTTTGTTTTTTTCCAATATTGGGAGTTGAACCAGGGTCTACCTTACAGTTGGCAAGTCCTCTACTACTAATATGCATTTCTAGCCCTTTTTATTTTGAGATAGGGTCTTCTTGCTAATTTGCTGAGCCTGGCCCAGAACTTGCAATCCTCCTGCCTCAGCCTGTGGAGTGTATAGGATTACAGGTGTGTGCCTGGCTGTTAGTTGGAATTTTCTGTTAGATAATAAATTGCTTAAAAGAAAGATTAATTATGTTAAGTGAACATAGTGTTCTTCATAGTTTGAAGTTATTAAAATTTTTTAGTATTCACATGACTGCTGTTGCTGTGGATGGATAAGAGTAAGAAAATTAAGATATCATCCATTTTTTTTCTCTATTATAACATTTGATCTTATTAAATATTGAATTAGATATATAACCTTATATCTAATTTCTGGTGTTTTCTGCTTTGAGGTGTTTATATCAAGTTTTAGTCTGTAATATTCAAATATATCTTAATATATCAGGTACAGTTTTGAGATTCATTAGCTATTTTGCCCTTTTTGGAAGGATCCAGAAAACATTGTGGCATACTTTGTTAATAATATTTTCAGCAAACTATGTATTTTAAAACATTTCCATTTGAATTTAAGCATTTAGATTGCCATGGTTTCTGATCTTTTATATAGTTCTTCCTGGGTTTTTCAATTGGACAGGTTAGTGTGGTTTAATGATTAAAACACTTAGGAATAAAAAAATATGTACTCTGTTTTTTGCTTCTGTTTATTGTTCCTATTTTAATATCGGGGAATTAATCTAAGTCTCTATTACTCCATCTGTAATATTGTCACAATTGCCAGGTTGTTAGAAAAATTTTATTTTGTTGGGTCCAGATGACCTCTGTTATAGAGAAGGCTAATAGGTATGATGATTAAAACATTCTGCCAAAGTCGTCGATAGAGAAAGTTGGTGGTGAAAGGAGATAAAAGTTAAGACTATGTAGTTGTTAATTCTCGTGAACACACTGAATAAAAAGACAGGAATTGTAAGATCAAGAAACCAGATCTCTCTCTCTCTTTCTGACCTTTAACTGTTTTTTAAATCATTACAGTAAGCTGATATCCACTTGGCTTCCTACATGTATAGACATACACTCTAGGTAGGAAGTAGTACATTTTCTCCTTAACTGTAGTAGCACACATTTTCCTAGCCAACCTAAACAACATGCTAATGGTTTCAGATGTAATGCAAACCCTCACTATTCTCTTCATAGTAACTTGAACTTAGAATGAGAAAGTCAGGTTTTGCTGACAAATTTCACTTGCTTACTTTATTTCTGGCTCTTTAATTCAATGCAGTATTTATCATCTTTTAAGTACATACATGCCTACAAACATCTACCCCAGGGTTGAAGAGACCTGTTAAATACATTTTTGTGTTCTTATTGCAGATCTTTTTTTTTTTTTTAAGTTTTTTTTTTTTTAAATATATTTTTAGATGTTGATAGGCCTTTATTTATTCATTTATTTTTATGTGGTGCTGAGGATTGAACCCAGTGCCTCACACATGCTAGGCAAGTGCTCCACCACTGAGCCACAACTCCAGGCCTGCAGATCTCTTTCTGGTGTAGGAATTCTGGAAAGGGTAACCAAGGCCTTTCTTTTTAATTGAGTCTAAAAGCCCAGAAAGAGTGAATTTTAAGTTTGTAGGTAAAGCAGAAGGCAATTCTTTGAGCCTGAGGAAATCTAATAATTGGAAACAAGGGCATGAATGTGGAAAGAAAAGCCCAAAGAATGAGCCCTGGTTGTACCCCAACATTAAGAGATCTGAAGAACAGGAGAAAGGTACAAAAGACAATGAGAAAAAATACTACTGTGGGAGAAAGAAAATGTTTTCCTTTCTATATTTTAATTTTTCATAAAGGGGACCTTGTCATCATATTTATAGTTCTTAGCATAGTGTCTGATACTTTGTGTGCCTTTGATACATATTTGCTGAGTAATAGAGGAAAGTATACTGAAAGTATCTTTCAGTTTGAGGTACCTAAACAAAATCTAATGGGCATTTAAAAGTCCTATGTGGAATTAAGAAGGCGAGCAAATTAGAGATACAGATTTAGAATCAAGCAGCGAACATGGTAGAAATTGAAGTCAAAGCTAGCAATTTGCATAAATATTTTAAAGCTTCTGATTTAGGGGAAAACTGTTATTCTACCTAAAAGCTAGTGGTGATTTATAGTTAGTTAATTTCATCAGCATTGGTTGATTACTTTTTGTAAACTATGTGTTATGGAATAAAGTACTTTAAAATATGAAAAATATACAATATTCATTTGTATATGAAGATGATATAAACATTAATTTTCATTACATAATACTAAACTAATAAATACATTTTTAGTGATTATAATATTACAGGTTGAGCATCCCTACTCTGAAATTTGTATTTGAAGTGTTCCAAAATCTGGCTTTTTTTTTTTTTTTTTAATGAGTTCCAACATAATGCCATGAGTGGAAAATTCCACTCCTGACTTAATGTGATGGATTGCAGTAAAAGCATATAAAATTTTAAAAAATATTATCTGAAATTACCTTCAGGCTATAGATAAAAGGTACATATGAAGCACAAATGAATTTCATATTTATACTGGTTCACTCCCCATGCAAATATTCCAAAATCTGGGGGGGAAAAAGGCTGAAATCCAAAGAATTTTTAAGGTAAGTGATGCTCAACCTGTACTTATTCTGACAGGTTCTGTCTTAGATGTTGGAAATACAGAGATGAGTAAGATAAAAGGGACCACTACATTTACAACTTACTGTTTTTGAGAGATTGCAATTCTTGTTTTTTTAACACTATTTCAAATTATATATGTTTTGTTTGTCCAAACACAAAGAAAAACAATTAACATAATTGTTCTAATTTTGGGACTGTGACTTTCTCCTTAAAAACTTGTATTTTGTATGTAAAATCACAATTGTTCATTGAATTCAAATAAAAAATTAATATGTTAACAGTTGCATCTGGTTAATTTTTTTTTATATTATTGTGGGAACATTCACCATTTTAGCATTTTCAAATTTATGCCTTTTGGTGCACTTTTGTTTCATCATCACCACTGTATAGTTCTAGAGTGTTGTTGTCATCTTAGAAGGAATTCCTGAACCCACTAACCAGTCATTCCCCATTCCAGTTTCTCTCAGTACCTTGTAACCATTTATTTGCTTTATGTTTATAAGGATTTGTTTATTGTGAATATTTCATATGAATTCAATCATGTATAATACATGACCTTATTTTGTATGATTGCTTTCTCCTCACATAGTGTTTTCAAGATGCATCTATGTCATACCATGTATTGATATTCCATAATACCACATTTCATTTATTCATTCTCTTTATCCATTCATTTGTTGATGGACATTGGATTATTTCTATTTTTGGCTGTTGTAAATAATTCTATGAGCATTCATGTACAAGTTTTTGTTGGAACATGTTTTTAATTTTCCTTGGTGCACAGGAGTAGAATTCCTGGGTCATAGGGTAATTCTATGTTTAACATTTTTAGGAGCCATTTTCCACAGCCATTTTCTGTTCCTGTCACAGTGTATGTAGTTCCCTATTTTTCCATGTTCTCATCAGTGCTTGTTCATTTCACATAACTATTTAGTTGTCAGGTCTCTTAGGCCTTCTCTCCTCTTGAGTGGTTTCTAACACCTCCTATGTTTCTTTTGAAGATTACTGGCCATTTTTTAAATAGAAGTTCTCTTAATTTGGGTTTGTTTGATGCTTGGTTATGTTTAAATGTAGGTTTTATGTTTTTGGCAAGTATACATTGTTTCTCAGGGCATTTCAGACAAGTTGCCATGTGATAATTGATGTTAACTGGCGATGCTGACTTTGAAAAATGTTAAGGTGGTACCTGTCAGATTCAATCAATTTTTCCTTTTATAATTGATAAGGGCTGGGGATATATCTCAGTTGGTAAAGTGCTTGCCTTGCAAGCACAAGACCCTGGGTTCAATCCCCAGCATCACAAGAAAAAAAAAAAAAAAAGAGTACAATTGATAAGTATCTTGTAGAAAGAATCTTTGAGACCACAATAGTGTCCTATTTATTTATTTTTTTTTACACACTAATTTTGGCATCCATTGGTGAGGGGTTTTGTTCTGTTTTATTTTATTTATTTATTTAATTATTTTTATTTTGTGTGTGTGTGTGGTGCTGGGGATTGAAGCCAGGGCTTTGTGCATGCAAAGTAAGCAAACACTGTACCAACTGAGCTGTATCCCCAGCCCCTCCTCTGGTTTGTTTTTGGTACTGTTGGCGATTAAACCCAGGACCTTGCACCACATGCTAAGCGTACACACTGTCACTGAGCTAAACACCCAGCTTATTGATGAGTTTTGATTGAAGTAGTTATTACTGTGGTTTGTTAGTTGGTGATTTTGCATCATTCATTTTTCATCACCTGAAACTCTATACATGGCATTATGGTAAGCTTACTTAGAATTATCTAGTGATGATAAAGTTGAAATGGTCCTAAACTTAAAAGGGTGACAACCCTGTTGGATAATCATATTATGTTCGTGGAGGAATGAATCTTTTTTAATTAACAGGCAATATAAAATTTATATTTGAAATTTTAAAAAAGTTATTGATTAGCATTTCTCTGGTAAAGATTAGAACAGTGAGTGCTGTTTAAAGTTTTCTGTGGACTAGTGCTAGTTTACCAGTTATTTGTTGCTGTATTTTTGCTGTGATAACTTTAGGAAATGAGTAGGTGCCTAGAATCTTCTACCAAAATTTGACATCATAATACTTATATCATATTTTGCAAATGTATTGGTCTCTAACAGAGTGGGAATTTTTAAAAACTTACTTACCCCTCTGACTTATAAAACATTTGGCCTAAAAGGATACTCCAAGGGTTAGGGATATAGCTCAGTGGCAGAGTGTCTTCCTAGCATGCATGAGGCCCTGAGTTCAATCTGCAGTACTACCCCTGACTTTCCCCCAAAAAATTGTAAGTAGAAGCCTACTGTAAAGTTGAAATGTTGAGTAGATCTCTTAAAATACACATCATAGTGTGCAGAAATCATTATGTTCCTTAAGCACTTATGTTGAGTGTGCTAATGGATTATGTGAAGGAAAAAGACTAAGAAAAGAGAGGAATGTTAAAAAGGGAAAAAGAAGATAGATGCAGGAAAGAGAAATGTGTTATTGTTATATGTGGACAGTATTGCCTTCAGGCATATCTGTGGGCATATGTGAGAGATTTTTCAACTCTCATCTGCAGCTTTGTTTTCAGCTTTGTTTGTTTATGTATATGAGGGGCCAGTTCAGTCTGGATCCTAGTGTTTAAAAAGCTATCCTTTATGTGAGAAAAACAGAAAGAATGTTAAATGTTGTGCATTTTGTGTCCTTATCACATAGAGAAGGTACTAATTTTCAGTAGTGCTAAGAGAAGGAAAGGAAGGAAAATCAATTTAAGTAATTAGCAGTTATATAGAGGCCAAGGAAGGAAAAATGAACTAGAAAAGAGAAATTGTTGTGGAGGTAGTTCTATTTGGTTCTCATTGGTGGTATCAGTTTGTCAAGTTCCTGCTTAGTTGGCAAGTTATTCTCAGAATCTGCAAGGTATATGTTAATTATTATTGTTTATTTGTTTTGGTCTTTGTAATACATTGTTTTAATTTGATTATTATTTGTGTTTTAGGAATACAAGAGTTTCCAGAAAATATAAAAAATTGTAAAGTTTTGACTGTTGTGGAGGCCAGTGTAAACCCAATTTCTAAGTAAGTTATTCTCAGTTGAATTATGTGGTTTTTTAAAAAAATAAAACAATTTTGAAGCACTAGTAGAATATTACTTTACATATTAAAATGCAAAATTTATGTCACTCTTAAAGCTATACAAAGGTAAAGTTTTAGAATAAAAAATGAAACTTTTAAACAGTCTTTCTATATTTAATATTACGGATGTAAATTTGTTATAAATTTGAGATCAAAAAGATAATACAAGTATTTTTAATTCAGATCTCACAGATCAGAAATGAGATTAGAATCTGCCAGGTTTCCTCACTTTTTATACAGTGCCAAAATGTGTCTTCTTTGGAATCAGATGTGTGACTTTTGTGTGTGACACTCAAACTTTTGAAAATAATAAAAGAAACTAAAGGTCAAGAAGGCAAAATAACAAACGAAACAAAATATGTGTGATTGGTTGTGATGTATACCAGAGGTTATAAATGTACTTTTATGATGGTAATGACTGTAAACAAAGTTTTCTTGACCCCAAAGTTGGTAAGTTTTACAAAAATGGAATGGTGAAGGTAGAAATGGACTGAATCATAGCTTAGTATATATAGCTAAGCTGAAAGTTGAAACCAGCTTTCATGTACTATCTTACTGTACTTCTTGGAAAGGTTTTCTGAACACACAGTTACTTCACTTGGCATGTGAGGTAACAGAAAAATAAGATAAGTCAAAGTCTGCTGTGTCTTAATGCATAAGGATTTTATACTTGTGAAAATCCATGGCAAACACAAAAAGAAGGATATATATACTCTTCATATGAAAATAATACTCTGGCATCAAGTTCTACATCTGTATCCTGTTTCATAAGCAAGAAGAAATAGAAAGTAATACATGTAGATTCTTACATGGCCTTAATTATTTTTTATTTGCTCATGGAATTCTAAACCTTAATTATTTAGGGGCTAAATGTTGGCAATCAAAATAATCTTAAACCAGTGGTTTCCACCGGAGTCTGTTTTTACCCCAGGGAACATTTGGCAATTTTTGGAGACATTTTTGATTTTCACTGTGGGGGTTGGGGTGTGCACACACATGCTCACTATTGGCATCTAGTTGGTAGAGTCCAGGGGTCACAGTTAAACATCCTACAGTGTACAAGGCAACTTTCTCACAATAAAGAATTGTTCTGCTCAAATGGTCTCTGCCTAGGTTTTGAAACACCTTTAGTGCTTTGACTTGATGTTAGAGAAGGTGAATTTGAAGGGTACCTGCTGTTTTCATGGTTATGTCTATATTTCTTTGTGTTATGGCTCATTCTTGGTTAACTTGGTGCAGATTTTATGTTACCAAGACAAATATTACCTCACTTTCTCTTACCAAAGAGATGAAGTTACAAACATTGAAGTGGACATAGTATTACAAAAGGCAAATCTTAATTTGAGGGTCACTAATGATAGTAAAGAGGTGATATTTTCTGTTGAGAAAACGTCTTCATTAGACAGATTCTTGTGCAGGCTGAAATTGTATATATGAAATTAATTTAAATTCTGATATATTTTATATAGGCTCCCTGATGGATTTTCTCAGCTGTTAAACTTAACCCAGTTATATCTGAATGATGCTTTCCTTGAATTTTTGCCAGCTAATTTTGGCAGGTAAATTATAGTTTCTTTTAAAAAACATTAATTGTTAGCTTTTGTTGTTTATAAAACTATAAGGTACTTTAGTAATAACATGTTATAGTTTCATAGGCTCTTCTTTTATAATTATCTCCAAGTATTGATTTTTTTTTCTTTTTGCAGTACTGAGGATTAGACCTCTTCCCCTTTTTATTTTTTATTTTCAGACAGAGTCTCAGTAAGTTGTCAAGGCTGATCTAGAATAGGCAATCCTCTTGTTTTAATGTCTTGAGTACCAAACTTGTCATTTTTATAGTTTCTTTGAATCTTGTTATTTCTCTTCAAATTTATTTTCAGTGAGAGTTTAAAACTAAAAAAGTGGTTTTTAAGGTGGTAAAAAACAAAGTTTTCATAGGGATAGTATGTGTATATTCGAGATACTGAATGCTATATTCTTGGTATTTATTAACGTAAAAACTTTTGCTATTTCCCATTGAATCAAAATTTTTGAGAAAACTGTTTCTGGTTTACCAGTATGTGTTTACTTATATCTCTCTGCACCATCCCCCAAGTCCCTGAGTAATTTTCTTAAAAACAAATGAATTAATGAATAATAGGTATCAAGTTATTGCATTTAAATTAATTACTGGCAAAAGTGTTAGCAAACTAAACATTAATTTTGTGGTTATCTTTTGTCTAAAACAGTATACTTTTTAGATTCCTCTTCTGTATCTGGTTTAATCTGCTAATTTTCCCTATTTTTTAGTGAATTGGATATTGCTGAATTGTCAGCAGATTTCTCCTCCTTCATGGCCTTATGGGTCCCTTATTTATCTCTTCTCAGAGCTATACTCTAGAGTTGCATTATTGTTCTTAAATAAACAGTTTTGTGGATATTTTTAGTGGAAGGCATGGAATATGCTCTAGGATTATTTACTTAGGGAAATCACTGTGTCCCTTTGAGGATATCTAAAAGCCTTTTCCCCCTTTCTTAACAGTATTTTTTTTATTCCCTGTAATATTTTATGTTATTCCACACATAGTAATTATGCAGTTAATGTGGGTAGTTTTAAACTCTTCAGATATGGCATTATTAAATTTTTTGTTGTAGATACTTGACTTGTTCTTTGTTTTGCAGATTAACTAAACTTCAGATATTAGAACTTAGAGAAAACCAGTTAAAAATGTTGCCTAAGTAAGTAAAGGTGCTTTGCTTTTGAAAATTCAATTTTGAATTTTTAATCCATATGCCCCAAAAAGAGTTAGATATTTATTATCTAAAATGTGAGTGAAAAAAAAAAAAAAAAAAGTAATTTTTGAGTGCAAGTTATTTTTAAAGACTTATATTTGTGGTGATTGTATTTTTATAATTCCTGATGTTAAGTTTCAAAATATGTCTGTTGGTGATTTCATAGCTCTCTGAGGCATAATCTTTTGTGTAATACAAAAGTCAAATAATAAGTTTGTAAGAAAAGAAAAATTAAGTTTGTAAAGTCAACCAGAGTCCTAAATAGAGATCCAAGTTCTTACACTAGAGCCCATACATATCACTCATTAAGAGAGATCTGTATGGTCTTCATTGAAGCCTGATAACTGTAAAACTTGACTGTCTGACTTTCTCATCTGTTTAAATGAGAAATTGGGTGATTGATTCTCTTACTGTAAGCTAACACCAGGAAGAGTTGGCAGTGTAAGAGCAAATGTGAAGATGAAACTATTTTTTAAAAAGTCTCAAAATGCACTGAATTCTTTGTTGATTTATTTAAAAAAATGTCTTAAAACACCTTGAATACATTGCTATATATATCATATAAGGCTTGGCAAGCTACGGTTCATGATTAATTATGGCCCATTGTCCATAATTGCAAATAAAGTTTCATTGGAACATAGCCATATTCATTAATTTACTTATTACCTCTGGCTGATTTTGCTCTCTAGTGGTTTAGTTCAATAGTTGTGACAAAGACCTTATCACAGACCCTAAATTATTTACTATCTGGTCTTTTATAGAAAAAAATTTCTTAATTATTATTAAAATAGGATCATTAAGACTTAATTATTACTTTTTGAGGATCAAAACATCTTCAGTTACCCCAGGAGTTAGTTGTTCTGTACTCAGCTTTGATGGCATCATATTCATATCTGTTACAGTATTTGCCACATCATATATTTGGTTTTATATATGTACCTTTCTTCTTCCCTGACCAACATGTAAATGTGCATGTGTGTCTTTTCCCCACATGATTGTAAGTTGAGGACAGAGTTCATGTCTAGTTTTTTTTTTTTCTTTTTCCCCAAATGATAGTTTGTTTTAGATATTTGTTCAGTGAATGAATGACGTTTCTATTGATGGTTGTGAATGTAAATTAAAGTAAGAATTACCATATTAAATTTTAAAAAGTCTATGTATTTTACCAGTTTGGTACTGGCTTAGCTCAAAACTTGACTGGTTTCTAAGAGACCTGAATAACAGTATATAAATTGTTTACTGTTATAACTAAACCTATAATTAATGTGCATTGTTAGTCAGCTTTCTGTCACTGTGACAAAATACCTGAGATAAACAACTTATAAGGAGGAAAGGTTTATTTTGGTTCAGGTTTCAGAGGTTTTAATGCATGATTGGTCTCATGGGTTTTGGGTCTGTGGTGAGGAAACACACTGTGGTGAGAGTGCATGGTGGAACAAAGCTTCTCACTTCATGGTGTCTGGGAAGCAGAGAGAAAATAGGATGAGGTCAGGATTCCAGCATCCTCTTGTGGTTTATACCCATAATCCCAGCTACTTGGGAAGCTGAGGTTTGCTATGACAAGTTCAAGGCTAGCCTGGGCAACTTAGTGAGACCTTGCTTGTCTCAAACAAACATGTTACAAAGACAGGGCCAGGTACAGCTCAGTGGTAATGCTTGTGTAGCATTTGTGAGGCCCTGAGTTGGACATAACTATATGCCCAACAGGCATGCCACCAATAACCTGACTTCCTTCTACCAGGCCCACCTCCTAAAGGTTCCACTACCTCCCAATTGTGCTGCAGGCTAAGGACCAAGCCTTCAACAGGTGGGCCTTTAGGGGACATTTAAGGTCCAAACACGGTCTGATACCATAGGTAATTCACTGATTTTAACTCCTTTTAGATATTCAGATCAGGCTCTATCAATAAACTTGATGATATAATTCTGTCTTCCTTTATAAGATTTATGATTAAAACCTTTGAGACCTCAAAAAATATAAAACTATAGTTTTAAATATTAGGAAAGTCACGTGCATTCAGATTATATGTCTGGACATTTTTATAATTAGAATTTTAACAGGAAGACCTATAGTTTTACATATGTTGTTAAGTGCAAATTAATTACTGCTTAAAGAATTTGTGAGCACTCTGCCAGAAACACAAAAACTTAAGTTCTTCCTGTGAGACAGAAGAGAAGGTAAAATGAGATAAATACAATGAATTTTAAACATAGATGACAGGAAATTTGAGGGATACTATTTCCATTTCCTCCTTGAATTAGTAAGCCAGATCTTAATCTAAAATGAAATTTTATTTCTGAGATAGATAGATAGATAGATAGATAGATTCTTATGTTCATTCATACATACAATGAGTTGAGCCCAAGACTTTGCAGACTAAAGCAAGCAGTACCACTGAGCTCTAACTAACCCTCTGGGGTTTTTGTTTGTTTGTTTTTTTGATGATGCTGGAGATTGAATCCAGGGCTTCATGCTTGCTAGGCAAATTCTGTACTATTAAGCCACATCCCAGCCCCTGACCTTCTTTTTTTATTGTTGGTAGTGGTGTTGGTGTTTGTTTTGAGACAGGCAAGGTCTCACTGTGCTGTTGAGGCTGACCTTGAACTTGTGATTGCCTTCCTTAGCCTTCCAAGTAACTGGGATTACAGGAAGTGCTATGCCAGCCAGTTACCAGTATTAACTACAGAGATTTGAGGTGGAGATACTTTTTTTGTTGTTGCAGTTTATTTTCTCTTTATTGTTACATATCTGTATCATTCACATTTTCCTAAAGGTTTCTTAAAAAAATTTTTTTAGTTGTAGGTGAACACAATACCTTTATTTTATTTATTTAATTTATTTGGTCTGAGGATCAAACCCAGTGCCTCATATGTGCTAGGCAAGCGTTCTACCACTGAGCCACAACCCCATCCCCTCCTAAATGTTTTAAATCTTAATTTTTCTTAGATATTGTCTGTAATTCAGTTTTTCAAATGCACTGACTTCATTTTTATACCCCTTCTGAAACTATTTGCTTTATTTTTACAAATTGCCTCCATTATTATTATGTGTTCAGTTGCTACACATGAATTTTCTCTTGTCATAATAATGTCAAAACAAGAAATGGATGATTTTGTTTTGTTCTTTGAATATTCCTCCCTCCTCACAGCCCTCTTTTTTTTTTTTTTCTCAAAAACTCTACCTGAAATGGTAATTTGAACATACAAGCTTAATATCATAGCATGTGATTTTATGCATATGGAGAAAATTCCTGGAGGAAATTCTTTTGCTTTTTTATGCTTTTCCCTTTGCTACAGCTTACTTCTAGCTTTTCTGAACCAGAGATATGCATATGGAAAATAGTGCTGTAGTACCTTAGAATAGGAATTCAGTAAATCTAAGTTAAAGAGGCTTTGAGAAAATTTGGCATTTTGGGATGAATTGAATTAAAGGGGCAATGATGAAATAAAGGTTGGAGAAAAAACTTCATTTTAGGCCATAACATAAATTATGATGTGGATTCTTACATTTTTTAAATTAAAAAGCTGAAACAATATTTGAACTAATTTTTAACATTAATTTTTGTTTGTTAAATGTTGAGAGAAAAATATTTTGTTGTTTTGTCATAATGTAAGATGCCTTTGTGCTTTAAACGAAATTCATTTCTAAAATGTTAGCATATGACTGTATAGTACTAATGATAGCAGAAATATAGTTGTTATGTTGTTTTGTCATGTCCTACAAAGTCATTAATGTGAAGCTGCTTATGGGCAGTTTAGAGCATCTCCATAGATTAAGTAACGGGTTTTTCTAAAAATAGCAATTTAAGAGCATAAATACACATTTGAATTAATTCGTCGTTACTTTCAAAAGGTACCTTTGTGGAAGGTAATATAAAAGTAAACACTTTATTTCATCACAAAACCAGTATGGACATTTTTCTAACTTTTAGTCGGTGAGAAGTGTTGTAAAGTGGGAAGTTAAAAATGGTATATTATTGCTTTAAAATAATCTATGAACTCTAAAATTCAAAACCTATATTTTGAATTTTATTGGATTTAGCTTGAACATGTGAGGAACAATATATTATTCTTAGCATTTTGAAAACTAATTTTCAGAGTTATAGTTACCTAAAAGTGTTAAGAAAAAGACTTGTCGAAATTACTTTTAGTGAATGAATATGTATTTACCAAATATTCACTGAGATACACACACACACACACAATATGAAAATTTGTTCTGTTAAAAAATGAAAACCCATTATTCATTTTCTGACCTGTGACTTTAAGTTCATTGTAGTTGCTTAATTGAAATTAAGACTTATGAGAAGCCAAAATTAGAGAATATTCAGTAAATTCATTTTTTCTAGGAAATATTGACTTACATTGTTTTAGAAAATTAACATTTTTGTCAACATATGAAAGCCTGTGCTTCCTTATATTAGCACGCATTGACTCTGAAATTTGAAATCATCCATGTAATTTGATATTTTTGTATAGTTAATTCTTTATTACTCCATTGTGAATAGAACCATGAATAGACTGACCCAGCTGGAAAGACTGGATTTGGGAAGTAATGAATTCACAGAAGTGGTAAGTTCTCAGTAATCTCATTCTCTGTAAGCCTTATATGTGATCAAGGGTAAAATGTGAAAATTCAAGTATTTCCCTTAAAAATTGAATTAAAGTATACATTTTTTGAGGTATAAGATATGAAAATTCTGCAGGGTGTGTGTGTGGCATAACTTGTAATCCCAGTAACTTGAGGCTGAGGCAGGAGGATCAGTTAGCAAGACTATGTCTCAAAAAAATGAAAGGGCTAGTGATAAAACTCAGTGGTAGTGCTTATCTAGCATATGCAGGGTCCTGGTTTCAGTCCACAGTCCAGAAGGCGGGGGATAGGAAGATAAATATGGAAGTTCTTAACCTGAACTTTCCAGATACATAGATAAGTCTGAAAAAAGTCTGACTAAAATATGAAATTAATGAGAGGTCCATGGGAAAGATAGCCAAAAGTTTTTAGCATAGGAAGCAAAAAATTTAAGAAATAAAAAAAAATCATTCTCAAATACAGCAGCAGTAATGTAGTTTTGAGTCAAAAATAATTTCCCTCAGGTGTTACTTATGAATTTGGTTAGTGATAAGATACTTCTCTATAGTTTTGCATAAAGGTTCTAAAGGGAAAGTTATTGAATGAAACAGTTTATTATTTTTGAGTTTGTATTGAGAACTGTCAGTTGTGTTTGTGCTTTGTATGCTAAGTATACTGTGATGCTGAATCTAAAAGAAAAGGAGTGGGTCTTTGCAGTTTTTCTATTTAGTTTTCAAAAATACCTCAGAAAATAAGCTAGATTTCTTTTTTAAAAGGAATTCATCAAGCTTAATATAATTGTTAAAATTTTTAAATTATGTTCATGAGTTTGTTCAAAATTGTGTTGACTTTTTAAAAAATTTTTTTAATGTTTTAGTTGTAGGTGGAAAAAATACCTTTTTTTTCTTTTCTTTCTTTCTTTTTTTTTTTTTTTTTTCACTTGGTGCTGAGGATCAAACTCAGGGCCTCACACACTGCAAGGCAAGCGCTCTACCACTGAGCCACAACCTCAAATGATAGTTTTAAGAACAAGAATTTCTCAGTACTGTGTGTTCTGTGCCCTATGAATATTATGGATAGCTTATTATACATTTCACCTGTGTCCAGTGAAGGACCATATTGATTTGAGATACCTTCTATTTTATTTAAAATACTTTCTTATATTTTTTGTTATGTTCTAACTGAAAATGATTCCTTATGGATTTCACCGTGGGGAGTTTTTAACTCCCTATGGGAGGAAAAATATACTGTTTCCTAAATTATTTACTGTACCCTTATTTGTTGTTTTTTAATATATTAATTAGTTTCCATATTAACTACATAAAATTCTCAATTGTTTATTTTATGAATCCAGTTAGCTTTCAGAATCATTCATTTTTGTTCCATTTTGATCTTTCACCATTATACTTTTATAAAAAAAACTTACTAATGGAATTGCAACAGTTAAGCACAAAAGGAAATTTTGTTTAATCCAAGATATATCTAGAATTCTTATCTATATATGCTAACAATAAATCTGACTATAAATGTGACTTTTTTATGTATGACTCACATTATTATAGTGATTAGATATGATGGTACTCTTTGCTGTCACTTGGTCGTTTATTGCACTGGCTTTGTGGGGTGACAGAAGCATTCTAGTCTTAAACTCCAATACCCAAGAGCAAATTTTCCTTGAATACTAAGGTCCACAACAACCCTTAGAATTAGTTTTAGGTCTTTAACACTGTTATAAGCAGTTTTTTTTACCATGTAATTAAAATTTTCCACTAGGAGTTTAAGTAGCAGAATTTTCTATTTTTGTCATGTGGTTATGCCTTTGCTTATTCACCTTTCCCTTACTGAATTTTTTTTTTTTTTTTTTTTTTTTTTTTTTTTTTGTGGTACTGGGGATCAAACTCAGGGCCTTGTGCTTGTGAGGCAAGCACTTTCACCAGCTGAGCTATCTCCCCAGCCCACTGAATTTTTTTTTAAGATGTATAGTGCCTTTTTTCTCCCTCATTATTAATGTCATAAGAAACATCTTTGTGATTTTTCTCAGATTTTCTAAAAGGCTTATCTTTTTATTGATAATGAATGAGAAATTCTTTTTATTATATACTTCCAGGCAGTGGATCCTATTTTTTTTTTTTTCCTCTTTAGGTGCTGGTGATTGATCTCAGGGTCTTAGCCTCACATGCTAAGCAGGTGCTCTACTGCTGAGCTGTACTCCCAGACCCCCTATTTTTATTTCTTTATTAGTTGTGTAGATACTTGACTCTATTGTGTAATCCAAAACTTTAAATGAGTTTTATGTAATCTACTTTTATGGACTATCTATTGGAATTTCCCTTTAGTATTGTTATTGTAGTAACTGTAATGCAGTGGAATGGCTCACATCTTGGCTGTGCTTCTCTCCTGCACCCAACTTTTCCCCCTTATATTTAATGTTTTGAAACTGAAGGTTACATTAGATATTCTCAGGGCTTCTTTTGTCAGATAAAGACATTCCTGTAAATTAATTGGATTTTTCCTTCTATCCAAACAGCCTGAAGTACTTGAGCAACTAAGTGGATTGAAAGAATTTTGGATGGATGGTAATAGACTTACTTTTATTCCAGGGGTATGTAAATAAAATTTTGAACAGCTTCACTAATTGCTGTTGCTTCTTTGCAGTATTTGAACTGTGCATTTTAAAATTACTTTTAGTTAGTTAAAAATGGATTATTTTAATTCTTTATTAAACAGAAACAAATCACACTTTTCTTACTGTGAGCACATTCTTGATTAAAATATGTAAATTCTTTTTTTTTTTTTTTTTTGGGGGGTGAAACTGTTAAGTTTTATCTTTCTTTTTTTTTTTTTTTTATTTATTTATTTTTTTTATTTTTTTTACGTTTACATAGGGTAATGATGTTTATTATATTTTTCCCCTCCCCCCCACCCCTCCCACTCCTCCCACCCCTCCCACCCCTCTTTTCCCTCTACACAGTCCTTCTTTCCTTCATTCTTACTGCTCTCCTTAGCCTAACTCTAAACCTAACCCTAAACCTAATGCTAGCCCCTCCCACCCCCCATTATATGTCCTCATCCGCTTATCAGCGAGATCATTCGTCCTTTAGTTTTTTGAGATTGGCTTATCTCACTTAGCATGATATTCTCCAATTTCGACCATTTGCCTACAAATGCCATAATTTTATCATTCTTCATTGCGGAGTAATATTCCATTGTATAAATATGCCACAGTTTCTTTATCCATTCATCAACTGAAGGGCATCTAGGTTGGTTCCACAATCTGGCTATGGTGAATTGAGCAGCAATGAACATTGATGTGGCTGTATCTCTGTAGTATGCTGATTTTAAGTCCTTTGGGTATAGGCCAAGGAGTGGGATAGCTGGGTCAAATGGTGTTTCCATTCCAAGCTTTCTGAGGAATCTCCACACTGCTTTCCAGAGTGGTTGCACTAATTTGCAACCCCACCAGCAATGTATGAGTGTTCCTTTTTCCCCACATCCTCGCCAACACCTATTGTTGCTTGTATTCTTGATAATCGCCATTCTAATTGGGGTGAGATGAAATCTTAGGGTAGTTTTGATTTGCATTTCCCTTATTACTAGGGATGTTGAACATTTTTTCATATATCTGGTGATTACTTGTACATCTTCTTCTGTGAAGTGTCTGTTCATTTCCTTAGCCCATTTGTTGATTGGATTATTTGTATTCTTCGTGTAGAGTTTTTTGAGTTCTTTATAGATTCTGGAAATTAGCGCTCTATCTGAGGTATGGTTGGCAAAGATATTCTCCCACTCTGTAGGCTCTCTCTTCACATTTCTGATAGTTTCCTTTGCTGACAGAAAGCTTTTTAGTTTGAATCTATCCCAGTTGTTTATTCTTGCTTTTATTTCTTGTGCTATGGGAGTCCTGTTAAGGAAATCTGATCCTGAGCCAACAAGTTGAAGATTTGGACCTACTTTTTCTTCTATAAGATGCAGGGTCTCTGGTCTGATTCCGAGGTCCTTGATCCATTTTGAGTTGAGTTTTGTGTAGGGTGAGAGATAGGGGTTTAGTTTCATTCTATTGCATATAGTTTTCCAGTTTTCCCAGCACCATTTGTTGAAGAGGCTATCTTTTCTCCATTGCATATTGTTGGAACCTTTGTCTAGTATGAGAAAATTGTATTTATTTGGGTTTGTGTCCATGTCCTCTATTCTGTACCATTGATCTACCTGTCTATTTTGGTACCAATACCATGCCGTTTTTGTTACTATTGCTTTGTAGTAGAGTTGAAGATCTGGTATTGCAATACCCCCTGCTTCGCTCTTGCTACTGAGGATTGCTTTAGCTATTCTAGGTTTTTTATTCTTCCAGATGAATTTCATAATTGCTTGCTCTATTTCTGCGAGGTACATCATTGGGATTTTAATTGGAATTGCATTGAATCTGTATAGAACTTTAGGTAGTATAGCCATTTTGACGATATTAATTCTGCCTATCCAGGAACATGGGAGATCTTTCCATCTTCTAAGGTTTTCTTGAATTTCTTTCTTTAGTGTTCTGTAGTTCTCATTGTAGAGGTCTTTCACCTCTTTTGTGAGATTGATTCCCAAGTATTTTATTTTTTTCGATGCTATTGTGAATGGAGTAGTTTTCCTAATTTCTCTTTCTGAAGATTCATCACTTATGTATAAAAATGCATTGGATTTATGAGCATTGATCTTGTAACCTGCTACTTTACTGAATTCACTTATGAGTTCTAAAAGTTTTCTGGTGGAATTTCCAGGTTCCTCTAAATATATAATCATGTCATCAGCGAACAGGGATAGTTTGAGTTCTTCTTTTCCTATTCGTATCCCTTTAATTTCTTTGGTTTGTCTAATTGCTCTGGCTAGAGTCTCAAGGACGATGTTGAATAGAAGCGGTGAAAGAGGGCATCCCTGCCTTGTTCCAGTTTTTAGGGGGAACGCTTTCAGTTTTTCACCATTTAGAATGATATTAGCCATGGGCTTAGCGTAGATGGCCTTTATAATGTTTAGGAATGTTCCCATTACCCCAATTTTTTCTAGTGTTTTGAGCATGAAGGGATGCTGTATTTTATCAAATGCTTTTTCTGCATCTATTGAAATAATCATGTGATTCTTAACTTTAAGTCTGTTGATATGGTGAATGACATTTATTGATTTCCGAATGTTGAACCAACCTTGCATCCCTGGGATAAAACCCACTTGATCGTGGTGCACTATCTTTTTAATATATATTTGTATGCGATTTGCTAAAATTTTGTTGAGAATTTTTGCATCGATGTTCATTAAGGATATTGGTCTGAAATTTTCTTTCCTTGATGTGTCTCTGTCTGGTTTAGGTATCAGGGTGATATTGGCTTCATAGAACGAGTTTGGTAGGGTTCCCTCCTCTTCTATTTCATGGAATAGTTTGAGGAGTATTGGAATGAGCTCTTCTTTAAAGGTTTTATAGAACTCGGCTGAGAACCCATCTGGTCCTGGACTTTTCTTTGTTGGTAGGCTTTTGATGACCTCTTCTATTTCATTGCTTGAAATTGGTTTATTTAAGTTGTGTATGTCCTCCTCGTTCAGTTTAGGTAGTTCATATGTCTCTAGAAATTTGTTGATGTCTTCAAGGTTTTCTGTTTTGTTGGAGTATAGATTTTCGAAATAGCTTCTAATTATGTTTTGTATTTCACTCGTGTCTGTTGTGATGTTTCCTTGTTCATTCCGAATTTTAGTAATTTGAGTTTTCTCCCTCTTTCTCTTTGTTAGTGTGGCTAAGGGTTTATCAATTTTATTTATTTTTTCAAAGAACCAACTATTTATTTTATTAATTTTTCCGATTGTTTCTTTTGTTTCGATTTCATTGATTTCGGCTCTGATTTTAACTATTTCCTGTCTTCTACTACTTTTGGTATTGGTCTGCTCTTCTTTTTCTAGTGCTTTGAGCTGTAGTGTTAAGTCGTTTATTTGTTGATTTCTACTTCTTTTTTTGAATGCACCCCATGAAATAAATCTTCCTCTAAGTACTGCTTTCATAGTGTCCCAGAGATTTTGATATGATGTGTCTTTGTTCTCGTTTACTTCTAAGAATTTTTTTATTTCCCTCCTGATGTCTTCTGTTATCCATTCATCATATAATAGTGTATTATTTAGTCTCCAGGTATTGGAGAAGTTTCTGTTTTTTATTCTGTCATTTATTTCTAATTTCAATCCATTATGATCTGAGAGAGTACAAGGTAGTATCTCTATCTTCTTGTATTTACTAACAGTAGCTTTGTGGCATAAAATATGGTCTATTTTAGAGAAGGATCCATGTGCTGCTGAGAAGAAAGTGTATTCATTCTTTGTTGGATGGTATATTCTATGTAAATTCTTATAACAAACTTCTGTAACTTAGTCTTTTCTTAGTAGTATAGAGTATATCCTTTCCAATAGTAGCAATTGAATTGATATCCTAAATCATTTTGTCTGTGGAAATGTTAAGCTAGGATGATTTCCATGAACTTTCTTTCTGACTGATAAATTATAAACTCCCAAAATCTAAAGAAGGCCTAAGAATCCCCATATATGTAACTCTCTAGGGAGGTGATTGACACCTACATTCCTAAAGAAAAATATATATCCTGTCACTCCGTTGGGTTAAAGTTAGTAGAAATTCTTAGCTTACTGACTATATTTCTAGTGGCACTCACAATTTGAGTCCTCTTTCTCATGTTAACATTTGATTATGAATTAAGTTGACATTGTTTATTACCTATACTTCTTATAAATTATTTGATAGATTAATTATATTTATTTTATTATTATTTTTTTTTACTTATAGTTTATTGGTAGTTTGAAACAGCTCACATATTTGGATGTTTCTAAAAATAATATTGAAATGGTCGAAGAAGGAATTTCAGCATGTGAAAATCTCCAAGACCTCCTGTTATCAAGCAATTCACTTCAACAGCTGCCTGAGACTATTGGTTTGTATTGCTTTCAAATTCATGTAATTTTGATTAAACTGAAGGTTTCCATGAAAGTTTTATTTGTTACCACATAATTTTACTGTACTGCTACATAATAGATCTTTTTTGAATTATTCCTAATGATTAGTTGTACAATTTACTCATTTGTTAATGTTACTATGGCTTTGTTTATACTAAAGAAATCTTGTAAAGAATCTGTATAACTGGTTTTCAACTTTTAATCATAGCCCTTATTTAGTAACTTTTTCCCAGGCCTACTTCATTATAGAACAGACAATAAATCAGACTTGCTGAACAAATCCTGTGAGAGATCTGCAATTACTAAATCTGTATCTCTAATAACTGGGGGTATGAATCAGTGGTAGAACTCTTGCCTGGCATGTGCAAGGCCCCAGGTTCAATCCCCAGCATTGAAAATAAATTTAAAAAATAAATAAATTCAGTGATAAATTTGTATTAAGTTTCTTATTAAATGAAATATCAAGGGAATTGAATTATTTCAATGAAAGGACTAAATCCTAAATATTTTTATCTTTAAGATGTGTTAGCAACTCAACTTGACATTTTACATTGGATTTCATTTTTGGTATTGCAAATTCTTTGGGTTTTGACAAATGTTTAATGACCTGTCTCTGTCATTGTAATGTCATGCAGAATAGTTTCACTCCTCTAAAAATGGTTTCTGCTCTGTGTCTTCATCCCTCCTTCCTTGAAACCCCTGGAAACCATGGATCCATAACTATTTCTGTTAGTTGCCTTTTTTAGAATGTTATACAGACTCATACAATGTGTGGCCTTTCAGATTGGCTTTGTTATATTCATTTAAGATTGCTGCATTTCTTTTCATGGCTTGATGGCTCATTTATTTTTAGCACTGAATTATATTCTACTGTCTGGATTTGCTACTGTTTATTGATCTATTCATCTACTGGAGAACATCTTGGTTTCTTCTAAGTTTGTGTATTATCAATAAAATGACTATATAAACAAACCCCAAAGAAGATGTTAGGGGCTAGGGTTGTGGCTCAGTGGTAAGAGCACTCACCTGGCATGCGTGAGACCCTGGGTTTGATCCTCAACATCGCATATAAATAAATAAATAAAATAAAGGTTCATCTACAACTTAAAAAAATTTTTTTAAAAAGTTAATAAAAGAACCAAAAAATAACTTTTATGTATTTCTCAGTTGAATTAGTCGTTTTAGATAATGTACGTTTTGCAGATTCACTAGCATTCTACTTTAATCAACATTTTTAATTTTTAAATTAAAATATATTTTACCGTTTTAATATTTATATACATAGAATGGTTTGTTATAGACCATTGCCATTGCTTCTGTTAATTCAATAAGTTTTTTTTTTTTTTTTTTTTGGTGGGGAGTGGATGGTTTCTTCTCTACCATGCATTGTTTTTAGGAATGGAGTTATAGCAGTAAATAGTGCAGACAGAAAGTCCCCTCTCTTACAAATTTTACATTTTGGTGGGGGTTAGTAAACAAATATACACTGTATTAAAAGGGATATGAGCTAAAATTGAAAATGTAGGGTAAGAGAGTGAATGGAATTGGGAGTGGTATCTCTTTTGATGGTTAGTTTACAAATTTCTTTTAATTCTTGCCAAATGTAATGTCTCACATTGAATTCTAGTTTGAGCTGAAAAATTGTTATTTCTTCTCTCAATAGGTTCATTGAAGAATGTCACAACTCTAAAAATAGATGAAAACCAATTAATGTATCTACCAGAATCTGTAGGAGGGTACGTTTTTTGGTAAATGTGTAGATTCTTGAAATTATTACTTTCAGTTCAGTATGCCATATTTTCAGACTGTATTTTCAGACAGTTGCATAAATAACAACTAAAGGAGTTTCTACAAATATTTAAGTAAGTAACTGGTGTGCAGGTTGGGTATTTTTATAGTAAAAATTGACAGACCTATTAATTTGATGAAGTTTACCTTTATGAAGTTTCACTGGGATCACAGTCAAATTCAGCTTTTCATGTTCTTAAATTTTGAATTATGTACAGGAAACTTTTTAAAATAATGTGTTTCCATTTATAATTAAAGGTTAATATCAATAGAAGAACTGGATTGCAGTTTCAATGAAGTTGAAGCTTTGCCTTCATCTATTGGACAGCTTACTAACATTAGAACCTTTGCTGCAGATCATAATTATTTACAACAATTACCCCCAGAGGTACTATATTTTAAATTTGTTTTAGCTTTCTGTTTTCTTGTTTTTTTCTAATTATCTTTATTATAGCTCCAAGTATTGTTTCATTTATTTTCTTTATAAAACAACTTATTATTTTCTGAATAATAAATAGCTATGTTAACTTAGAATAAGTACCTAAATACTTTCCTTTGTTCATCAAAACTAATAACTAAAAAAGGAATAAAGATATTTTTCTAATAAATGCAAAAATCTTTTTCATAACTTTCAAATATGATATTGTTCTTATGTTCATTAACCTGAAGGCCAAATGTTTCTCTTTCAGATTGGAAACTGGAAAAATATAACTGTGCTGTTTCTCCATTCTAATAAACTTGAGACACTTCCAGAGGAAATGGGTGATATGCAAAAATTAAAAGTCATTAATTTAAGTGATAATAGGTTTGTAATACTCATTCATCAATTGATTTTTAGAAGACTGAATGAAATTAAGGTTTCGTAAGCTATGATAGCATAGCTAATGCTTGTTCCTCTTTTCATAGGTATTGTAAAGTTTGTTTAAAGAGACTGATCTAATTTTTTTTTTGATGTAATGTTTACTGTAGTTGTCACTGTTCATTTTGGAATACAACCTTTATTCTCTTATAACTTTTTTTTCCTAAAGTCAGATCTTTACCTTAATAATACCATTGAACAAGTCAAATTTTCAGTCTAATCTGTTGCTTCTATTTTTCTGGGCAGAGGTACACTCATTTACACTGCTTGGACTGCAGAGCCTAAGTGCAGAGCAAATGGATCACTATGATCACTAAAGTGGAACAGTATTTAAGTTAAAAACAAAATATTCATACCTTTTCCTGAAGTAAAAATACTAATGAGACTGATTAAAACACCATTTGTAAAGTGTTTTATACATTTTATTTTCATAATATCTTGTGAAGTCTTTAAAACAACCCTGTGGAATAGTGCAACAGATGTTTCCATTTTATTTGAGAAATTTAAGATTCATATATAATTAAAGTGACTTATATTGCTTGTAAGGTAGAGCTTTAATTCAAACTCAGTTTTCTGCCTAGTTAATGATATTCTTACAGTTCCATTTTATTGAAACAGAACTGCTTTCTTATTAACTCCCTGTTTTGGCTTATACTTCCTCTTCCCAAACTAGAGGACTTAGGTTTTAACAAATTGTCTGAATAGGTAGTCACAGAAGACTAGTTAGGCCTAAGAAAACAAGGTTGAAGTAGACATTCTGTTTTAAATAGGGTACTATTTTATTTTTGCATTCTTATAAGTGCTTGTACTACTTTGTTTATTTTATTATCATCTTAATAAAGTCTTCTCAATTGTATAAGTAATGACTTACAAAAAATACAGAGAATGGTGCAGTTTTTACAACCATCTATCTTTAAGAGTACTTCCTAAATACTAATAAAAAGCCAAAACAATTTTATAAAATAGTACTTAATATGTCCTTGTTTTTTCTCTAAGGCAAGGACAGTTGTGACTAGTACATAAGACACATTTTTGAAGATAGCAATTATACATTTTCTTGCTGAATTATGTAGTTGACGAATATATTGTTAAAACTAGATCATTTTTTGTCTTATGTCTGTACAAAGACCTATATTAGACTTTTCTCTCCTTTTTATCTTGTTTTCATATATCATGTTATAGCATTGTTCAGAAGGTCATTAGATTTAGCTTTGATTCATTCATCTCCAGCCCTTTCATTCATTTTAAATATTCTTATTTTAAAGTTTAATTTTTGTTTGTATTTTTTTCCTGCAGATTGAAGAATTTGCCCTTTAGCTTTACAAAGCTACAGCAATTGACTGCTATGTGGCTTTCAGATAATCAGGTAGGCATTCTGATCCTATTAATTACTGAAATTCCAATTGTGTTGTATAATTATGCATTCTAATTTACATAGGCCCATTTAAGAGAAGTTATACACTGTGGTACACATATAAAAATGTATTTAATATATAAAGAAAAATCTTTGAAATATTTAGAACATAATTTTTGCAATTGTAATTAGTAAAAAATAAGGCCTTTTGTACTTACTTAATTTTTAAACCCATAAGAGTAGAGATTAGGAAGTCAGATTCAGTACTCCCTATCTTTAATAGCATGGCATCATACTCTTGTCATTTTTTTCTGGGCATGCTTAAATCTACTCTCTGAGCAGTTTTCAAGAATACAGTGCATTGTTCTTAACTATAGTCATCATGGTGAACAGTAGAGCTCTTGAATATATTCTTCCAGTCTAACTGAAATTTTGTACCCTTTAATTGTTGTATCCTAATTCATCTCCCACTCAGCCCATGGTGACCACTATTTTATTCTATTTCTGTGAGTTCACCTATTTTAGATTCCACATGTAAGTGGTATCATGTGGTATTTGTCTTTATCTTTGGCTTATTTCACTTAGCATAATGTACTCCAGGTTCATCCATGTAATTGCAAATGACAGGATTTCCTTCTTTTCTAAAGCTGAATAGTATTTCATTGTTTATACATATACATATGCCACATCTTCTGTATTTATTCATCTGTTGATAAATACTTAGGTTGATTTCTTATCTTGGCTGTTGTAAATAATGCTTCAGTGAACATGGGAGTACAGCTATCTTGTTGAAATGCTGAATTTATTTCGTGTGTGTGTGTGTATGTGTGTGTATAAAGCCAGTAGTGGGATTAATGAATCATATAGTGGTCCTTTAACTTTTTCAGAGGACTCCCTTGATTGTTTTCCATGATAATTGTACCAATTTACATTTTCACCAAAAGTGTGCAAGGTTTCCTGGTAAATTTCATTTTATAAATGGAATATATAATTTGTTGATCTTTTTAATTTTTTTTTTTGAAATTCTTTTTTTTTTTATTTATTTATTTATTTTTTTTACGTTTACATAGGGTAATGATGTTTATTATATTTTTCCCCTCCCCCCCACCCCTCCCACCCCTCCCACCCCTCCCACCCCTCTTTTCCCTCTACACAGTCCTTCTTTACTATTTGACTTTGACCAGTACCTTATTTTTCTCCTAGATTTGTATACACTGGTCTCATATTGTTCTCAAGTTCCATTCATAGCCAAATTTGCTTGAGAAAACTTACTACATCCCTCTTTTGATTATGTTACCATCCTTGAAATATTGCTATAGTAAAGAAACCCACTTATTTGTATTCCAGGATTACCTAAACTTTTTAACTGTGGACCCATTTCCTACCTAACTCTTACTAATATCCTAAAATTCCTAAGTTGATGTTAATCCATGGGTATTAATTAGACTGTAGTATTTAACTGCTTTGAAAATTTGGAAAGAAAATATTAAAATGATAATATTTTTGCTTTTGTTAGAGCTTGAATACTACATATATTGCATGTGAAACTCTTCTTGGTATCTCTGTTGACCATTTTGAGTTTGAAACTTAGTTATTTGAGTCAGAAAACATTTGTGGAGCCCTGTCTTATGCCAGATACAGTAGGGATGAGGCATAGTTCCTGATGTCACACTAACTTTTATTAGTAAAGTAGCACTTTGTGGATAAATCAATGCCAGCAAATTATGGCAGGTTTTTCATTTTAGTGAAATTATCAACTTCTACAGTTTCTTCATATTTACAGTATTCTCTGATTTTCTTCCCATTACTCACTATTGTTTAAAAACAAAAATTGTATGGCAGGGTCTTTATTCCTCAAAGTTCAGCAGAATATTTAGTAAAATAATATCAGATCTAGCTAGAAAATTTCCCTTGTATGAAACAAAAATTATGTTTTAAAAAACTTAGTGGAAAGGGTCTGTGAATTTCAAAAACAGATTGCTCTTCTATTTAATATTTATTAAAATTACTACATAGATTAGTATATGACTAATGTTTTGAGTGAGTCTCTGAAGGCATGAAAACAGTTGTTTATTTATTCCCTCATTCATTTTGTGATTTTCAAGAACCAGTTATTGAACAGTTCCTTTGTGCCAGGCTGTTTAAGATAGGGAAAACAGTGATATTTAGAAAATCACTGTAATACAGTCTGGTACAAGATGAGTTAGGACTACTTTAGGAGCACAGATGGAGAGGGTAACTTGGGGATTTAAAATCAGGTTCCCCAGAGGAGACAATGTCTGCGGTACCTGAATTACCACTCAAAAGAGGAAAAGGATTTTTATCAAAGAAAGGATAACAGTGTTCTTGTTAGAGGGTATATTATGAGCCATGAGGATTTAAGTGCAAAGCAACCTAGTATATTTGATAACTCAACAAGTGGGTCAGTGTGACTAGAACATGACCTTTAAGATGAAAGGCGTAGGAAATGAGATAGACAGAGACAAGTTCTTGGAGAGTCTTTTATCCATGTGAAGGAACTTGTGGTTCAAGGATGGCAAAGATTTTAAGTCCTTTGGATATATACCAGGGAGTGGCATAACTGGGTCAAATGGTGGTTCCATTCCAAGTTTTCTGAGGAATCTTTATACTTCTTTCCATACTGATTGTATCAATTTGCAGTCCCATCAGCAATGAGTGTACCTTTTTCCCCACATCTTTGCCAACATTTCTTATTACTTGTATTCTTGATAATTGCCATTCTGACTGAACGAGACAGAATCTCAGTGTAGTTTTCCTTTTTTTTTTTTTTTTAATAATTTTTAATTGTGATTGGACCTTTACTTTTTTATATGTGGTGCTGAGAATCGAACCCAGTGCATTTCACATGCCAGGCAGGTGCTCTCCCACTGAGCTACAACCCCCCAGCCCATCAGTGTAGTTTTAATTTGCATTTTTATAATTACTAGAGATCTGGTGTAAATATAATACACACTGGATTTTACGGCCTTAGTACAAACAAAATATAAATTATCCCATTCATAATTTTTATTTGGGATTATGTGTTAAATTATTATGTTTTATATAAGGTTAAATTGAATGTATTATTAAAATTAATCTATTTTGCCCTTTAAAATAGTGTAGCTACTAGAAATGATAAATTATTTGATTCCCATTTTTGTCTCACATTGTACTTGTATTGGACATTGCTGACATAGGTTACTGAGATAGTTTCCTAATAGGCCTCTGCCTTTAAATGTTGTCATTACTTCCTACTTCTCATCACCCTAAATCCTTTCTGACCCACATGGTAACTCAAGTGATCTTTTAATCTGATCCTACCACTAATCTATTTAAAACCTTTTCATGATATTTTTTTTCTTCACAGCAAACATTTTCAAGACCTTTTACATCCTGTGACTGCATCTCTACCCCTTACACCTTCATTCTCATTTCTTCACCTTCTGCCTTCTTATTTTCTTCACCTAGACTCTCAGAAATGCTATCCTATTCACAGCTCCCCCTGTATGTCTTCCCCTGTATGTTCTTTTAGCATCCTATACCTTGTCCATGCTGTAATTATATTGTATTGCAATTGGTATTTTATTACCTGTTTCTTCCTACATATATAGCGTAAACTTCACAAAGTCCATAAAAATGGTTATTTTACTCGCATCTCTATAACCCAGTGCCTGTCATATAGTCCTTCAATAATAAGTATTATTTTAATACTTATAAGTATTTGTTAAAGAGTGATTTTCGATTTCAGAGGAAGGACATTTACAAGCAATATTCTAAGACCCTAATTATGGCAAGGAAAAGTAATGAATAGCTGAAATGAAGTAAGATCAGAGATCAAGGGTTGGGGATTCAGGGAACTGAGAGGCTTGATAAATAGTTTTTAACCTCTTTTTCTGTCCTTGGACTTCATAAATAGCAGTCCATTAGTTTTCTCATTAACACCTTTATTGAAATACAATTCCTATACCACACAGTTCACCCATTGTGAAGTAAGTAATTAAATGATTTTTAGTATCTTCTCATAGTCATGCAATGATGACAGTTAAATAGTTTCAAGGTGATTGGTTTTTAAAAAACCTCCCAGATAATTGTGATATTCCCATGTAAGAGGACTTTTTCCTTTCCTTCCCACAAACATCCACTGAGAAATCACTGGGCCGCATTTAGCTACGGCATCTATGTTTTACATCTGTTGAATTACCCATTACTCTGGAAGGATTTGGAATAAAGAGGTGGGAATATAGGTTGAGTATTCCTTATCTAAAATGCTTAGGACCAGAAATATTACAGACTTCAGAATTTTTTTTTCAGGTTTAAAAAAATTGTTAGATTTTTATTAAATGTGCACTACAGTTATAAATAATAGTGGAGGTTATTTTGACATATTCATATATATATATATGCATGTAATATTATTTGTTCCCTTTCAATCTCCAGTACTTCTGCTTTCCCTGCCCTATTCCCTCTCCCTTTTCCCCTACTTCTACTCTATTGGTCTTCCTTCTATTTATAGATGTACATAAAAGTAGAACTCATGTGATATATTCATACATGTATACAACACAATTTGGTCAGTTTTGTGGAGCATTTCTTCCCCTGTCCCATCATTTCTCTTTCTCCCTTGATTCCCTTTCTGTTCTCTCTTCTATTTTCATGGAATCCACTCTTTTTTAAATTCCTTATTTGTTTATAGCTTCTTCATATGACCTTCGACTTTCTGAGTCTAGAGTATTTCACTTAGCATGATGTTCTCCAGTTTTATCCGTTTACCAGCAAATGACACAATTTCTTTAAAAAAATGTTTTTGTAGTTGTACATGGACAGAATGCCTTTATTTTATTTGTTAATTTTTATGTGGTACTAAGGATCAAACCCAGTGCCTCATACCTGCTAGGCAAGTGCTCTGCCACTGAGCTACAGCCCCAGCCCACACATAATCTCATTATTCTTTATGGCTAAGTAAAAACTTCTCTGTGTATATATAATGCATTTTATTTACCCACTTGATGGGCACCTGGGTTGGTTCCATAACTTGGGTATTTTGAATTGTACTGCAATAAACATTGGTATACATTTATCACTATACTGTACTAATTTTAGTTCTTTTGGATAAATACCAGGGAGTGGGATAATTGGGTCATATGGTGGTTCCTTTCCTAGTCTTTTGAGGACTGTCTATTTGACAAAGTGATTTGTACTAATTTATAGATCTACCAGTGATATATGAGTGTACCTTTTCCTTATAACTGTGCCACATTTATTATTACTTGTGTTCTTGATTATTGCCTTTCTAAACGGAGTGAGATAAAATCTCAGTGTTGTTTTGATTTCCATTTCTCTGATTGCTAAGGATGTTGAACGTTTTTTCAAATATTTTTTGACCATTTGTATGTCTTCTTTTGAGAGGTGTTTGTTTAGTTCTTTTGCCCATTTATTCATTGGGTTATTTGGTGTGGTTTTTTTTTTTTTTTAAGTTTTTTATATTTTCCTTTGTCAGAAGAGTAGCCAGCAAAGATTTGCCATTCTGAACATTTCCCATTCTATATCTTCTATCTTCATGTTCTTAAATAATTTCCTTTCCTGTGCAGAAACTTTTTAATTTAATGCAGTCACACTTATTGATTCTTAGTTTTATTTCTGGAGCTTTAAGAGTTTTGTTAAGGTCTTATTAAAGTGTATTTTTGTTTGTTTGCTTTTTTTTTTTTTTTTTTTTTAGGATTTTGGAATACTTTTTAAGTACAAAATGAGATCTCTTGGTGACCCAAGTGTAAACACAAAATTCCTTAATGTTTCACATACACATAACCTTCTGAAGTTTATTTTATACAGTATTTTTAAGTAATTTTGTACATTTTTTTTTTTTTTTTCATTTTTGGTGGTACCAGGGATTGAACATAGGGGTGCTTAACCACTGAGCCACATCCCCAGCCCTTTTTTGTAATATTTTATTTTAAGATAGGGTCTCACTAAGTTGCTTGGGGTCTCTCTTAGTTGCTGAGATTTTCTTTGAACTTGGGATCCTCCTGTTTCAGCCTCCCAAGCCTCTGGGGTTACAGGCATGTACCACCATGCCCAGTAATTTTGTGCGTCTTGATTACAGTCTGTCAAATGAAATTGGGTGTGAAGTTTTCACTTGTGTGATCACATCAGCACTCAGAAGTGTTTCAGATTTTGAAACATTTCACATTTCCAGTTTTTGTATTAGGAATGCTCAACCTGTAGATGAATACTACTAGGGGTCATTGGATAATAGAAAAGGGCTCAAATGTGGGGACAAAGGTTTTATTCCTCAAAAGAACAAGGAGTTTGGGGGCTGGGGTGGTAGCTCAGTGGTAGAGCTGCTTGCCTAGCACATGTGAGGCTCTGGGTTCAATCCTCAGCACCGCATAAAAAGAAGTGAATAAAATAAAGGCTTTGTGTCCATATACAACTAAATATATTTTTAAAAAGAGAGAGGACAGGAGTTTAAAGTTGAGGATAGAGAAGTAATAATCTCATGGCATTGTACGTGCTACCTCTACCTCCTGAGTTAGGACAGATGAGGTGTGGGGGGATAAGAATTTGAGACTTCAGGAAAAAGCATTGTTGCGGGGTCCCTTTGTCTGAGGAAGTCAAGGAAAATTTCAGAAGTTCAAGGTGTGGGCCAGTTTGTTTATTGCAGAACAAGGATGGGGCACTAAGTTTTGAAATGTTTGGGAATAAGATTACATGATGGAATTAGCTATATGCTACGTTTTCATAAATAATTCAAAGAATAAACTGATGGGGTCATGAGAGAAGAGGGTAGTTCTCTGTTTGCCTGGAGTCAGCCAGGGCTTTTATTGGTAGGATTTTAGGTGAATGCATTGGAAAAAAGAGTTACTTACATATAGAAGTGAATTGAGGGCTGGTGGGGTAGGACTCTTGCCTAGCATGGAGGAGACCCCAACACTCCACCCCCAACCCTGTCTTAAGAGGCTCATTGACTAGGGAAGCACATATCAAAACTACTTGGAAATTTTCATCTCGCTCAAAGTGGCAGCCATCAAGAGTACAAATAATGCCACAGTGACACATGCCTGCAATCCTAGTGACTAGGGCCACTGAGACAGGAGGATTTCAAGTTCAAGACCAGCTTCATCATCTTAGTGAGACTTAGACTCTGTCTCAGAATAAAAAGGACTGGGGATATGCTCAGTAGTAAAGGGTAAAGCACCCAATACAAAAAAAAAAAAAAAAAAAAAAAAAACCACACACACACACACAATAAGTAATGCTAGAGAGGATGTGAAGTAAAAGGAACACTTTCACACTGTTGATGGGATTGAAAATTAGTACAACCACTGTAGAAATCAGTACAGAGTTTCCTCAGAAGATGAGGAATAGAACTATACTGCTCCTTGGTATTTATTGTAAAGAATTAAGTCAACATACTATAGTGATACAAGCACACTGCAGCACAATTCACAATAGCCAAACTTTGGAACCAACCTAAGTGTCTATCAGTTAATAAAGAAAATGTGTGTATGTATATATGTGTATGTGTGTACACCTAGAGTTTTATTTAGTCATAAAAAATTATTTCATTTGCAGGAAAATAGATGGAACTTGATTACATTATGTTAAAAAAAATAAGTCAAACTCAGAAAGTCAAGGGTTGAATATTTTTTCTCATATTTGGAAGCTAGAGAGGAAGAAGGAAAAGAAAGGTAGGGGAGATTCCATGAAAACTGAAGGGAGATGAGTAGAGTAGAATAAAGGGACCCAGGGAGCAGGAGAGAAGGGTAAATATGGGGAAATGATATTGGCCTCATTATATTATTATATCGTGTGCATATATGAATGTGTAGAAATTAATTCTACCATTATATGCAACTATAATGCAACAACAAAAAATTTGGAAAAAAGAAATTGTTTCTTAAAAGAAATAGTAGTAGTAAATTGACATTTGTTAACCAAATAGGCAAAAAGTCTTAGAAAAAATGAAGTCCAAATTACCAGAGAACTCCACTACTTGTTGCTACCATTAATGGAGACAGGAGGGAAGGAGAGAGATGCAGTTTACAACTTAACAGTTGTTTTTAAGGACTCTCTTTTAGCCTTTGGGTAACTAGGCTGAACCGTCTTTGCAAAGGTAAATACTAAAGAGGACAAAATAACATAAAATTGAAAGGTTTATTTTTAAACTTGATTAAATAAATCACTATGTAATAACTAGTGATATTTTAAATGTCTAAATACACTAACTTTACCTTACAGTAACAACTAGTTTTGAAAAATATTTTTATATTGTTTCAAATCAGTGCCTAAAATGTTATGGTATATATTTAAATTTGATTTTGTAACCTACACTGTGATGCTTTATAGAAAAAAAATAGGAATTGCTGGAAATGTATTTTCTTTAGAGTTATTGAAAATTAAACATTATTTTCTTTCCCTAGTCCAAACCCTTGATACCTCTTCAAAAAGAAACTGATACAGAGACTCAGAAAATGGTGCTCACTAACTACATGTTCCCTCAGCAACCAAGAACTGAGGATGGTAGGAATTTAAGAATTTCTTTTCTTTTCAAAACAAATACCAACTAATCAAAGTAAAGGTGCAAAATGAATTTTAGGTCTCAAAGACTTTATTCTGGTTGGACAAGATGATGGAGTATTGGTCAAAAAATTTCTCTCAAAATGATGGAAAATAAGGTAACATCTCAAGGGTCGCAGACACTTGAATTTGGAGGTATAGTTGTATCCTGTTTTTCTTCCTTGAAATGCCTTTAAATTAAATCAATAACTTCATCAGTTGTAGTTCTCCCTATTTAAAATCACATTTAGCTCAGTGCTAGGAAAACATTAAATGTTATGTGATTAGAAATATTAAACAGGGAAGTATTTAGTTCACTTCTGTTTTAAACAATCTACTGTTGCAAATATGTATCCTTACAAATCTGTCCATTAGAACAGAATAATTTATGGACTACTGACTATGAATGTTACTGCTAAATTATTTTCTACATTTTTCCCAGTAAGAGAAAATATACTCTTTACAGCTGGCCAAAACAGTTTTTGTGAATTACGGTGTGAAGTTTAGATAGCAAATTGCTTTTAATATGTTTTACTTTGTGCATGCGTGTGTGTGTGTGTGTGTGTGTGTGTATGTGTAACAATTATTACATTATACTTAAAATCATGATTTTTCTGTATGTATTTCTGTAACCAGTAAAAATATCTATGTTCTGAAGTTGTTTATAAGTCTTAATACATAACATTGAAGAAGAAAATGTGAATAAATCCTTTATCTCCATTTATAAAAAATATCATGAGCAAGTAAATTAAATTCTTAGCTTCAGTTTTCTTTTCTGGAAATGACAATAGCAGTTCCATTTGAATACAGCCACCATTTATATATTTATATATTGTGTATTGCATCTTCCAAGCTACAGAGTTGAGTGGTAGCAACAGAAATCTTATGGTCTACAAATCCTAAAATATTGTATTATTTGACCCTTTACTAAAATAGTTTGCCAGACTGTGTAATTGGACATTAAAATCTCTTCTGTAAACTAAGGAATCATTCCATTCCTTTCCTTGCAGATATTTTAAGTATTAATATTCTGTCCTTTTGGGGCTGGAGTTGTAGCTCATTGGTTGAGCGCTTGCCTATCACGTGTGAAGCACTGAGTTCAATCCTCAGCACCTCATAAAAATAAATAAAGGCATTGTGTCCATATACAACTAAAAATTTTTTTAAAAAAATATTCTATCCTTCCTCTACAAGCTTGGTTATTTGAACATATTATGTAGCTGATCATAGTATTGTTTATAGGACATTCATTCTTTCTTCCTATTTCCTATTATCCAGAAATCATCTTTAAACAGAAAAATGAAAATTAAAAGACATGAGTCCCATTGAATAAGACAAAGACAAGTTTTTATTGATGGAGCCAAGTATTTGCTGTAATTTCCCATGTTGCACTATTAGTGCCATAGGCCGAATTTGCACATCTGTTTTAACTTCTTAATTTCTCATGTGTAGCATTATTTGATCTAACAGTACATCAATATTGACAGTTTAAAATTAAGCATATTTTATTATGACACATATTTCTGTGTTTCATTATACTGCTAAGAATGGAGATTAGAGGTAGATTTAAATACATGGAAAAGAGATCTTACTTGCAAAAAAAGATTTAATTGTAAACCTTCCAGTGGAGAAGTTTGCTCTTATCATCTCACAAATCTTAACTTCATTTGTTTGTTATTTCTGCAATCCCACAGTGCCCAGGACTCGAACCCGGCCTCCAGCATGTGAGGCAGGCACTCTACGAGATGGGCTATATGGCCTGCTTAACTTCAAATTCAATTTAAAAACTAACAATCATTAAACATACCAAGAAACAAGAACTTATCAAAGCCCCTCTTTTTTTCTTACAAAGGACAAGAAGTAATTAGCTTAGTGAAGTTAGCGTTTTCTAATTGTTTATTACTACTTATGGGAAGCCCAGGTCTTGAAAATGACCGTGGTTGTGAATCACTTAGCTGTTGTGCAGATGAACACTGGGATTGAAGACATCACAAAACAATAAAATGCAGTATTGGGAGGATTGTCACACATTGGCATCATTCAAACTATTGGCAAGTCTTGGGGGAAAAAAAGCCTATTACCAGTTTACTAGACTACACAGTGAATATGACTGAGTAGATTGGGTAGAAAATCATATTATTTGATGCCCTTAATCTTCAAAGATAAGAGATTTATACAAAAGAGTAAGAAGTATAGGTGACCAGGAGTTGACAAGAATGAGAGTCATGGTCAAAGTTGCTTACACTGCCCTGAATAAATACTGGTGTAAAATTGCTTTGATGTAATCTTACATTCTTTGGCATCTCTGGGTTGACTAGTGATTAATTGAGATTAATTCCCCCACCCAAGATAGGTAGAGGAATTATATGAATTCTAGAAAAACTCTGTTGGCAACTGTTTGGCTTTGCTTGCCTTTTTAGTGATAGCACAAAGGTAATAGGCATTTGGATCACAGTCCATATTTATTTTGAATAAAAATGATCCAATTCATTTAATAAGTGTTAAGCAGTTCAGTAAAGTAATTAAAATAAGAATCTTGAGTAATGAAAACAAAGAAAAAGATGAGTCCATTCCCATTGTTCATATTTCTTTAATGCCATCCTTATTTTGATCATGAGACTTGAAGAGGTTAAGAAGCCCAAATTACTTAAAAGGGCTTAATACAAATGATAATTTGAAGAGTTCGGTATTATTTTATTTTTCTATTAGTGCAGTATAGCTATACATAATAGTAGCATTCATTTTGACAAATTGAACATGCATGGAATATAATTTGCTCCTTTTCAGTTCTGAGTATCTCCTCTTTTCCTCCTCTTTTCCCTCTCCTTGGTATTATTTTATTTTTGCATATTCAAATTGACCATATTTGGGTTTTCTAGGAATTTCAGTTTTTTAATTTGCCAATGTTGAATGCTTTTAATATCTTTTTGTTTTGAGTACGTATAGGTAATTTCTTTTAGTGGGCAAAAGTTGTGATTTTATTTTGTATTGTAAAATTATAGAGTGATGTCTAACAGTCAGATGAATTATTTTGAGCTTTAGATTTTTCTTAGATGCGTAATCATAGGTAGCAAGAAAAGTGAGTTGTTAAATCTTTATATCTGAAGTAGAATAAGTATTGGATTTACATTAAATTTTAATATTCTTTATATTTTGAAATAGAACATATATTCTGAGTATTTTATTTACTTAGTATCATCTATATGGTATGTAATATTTAATGCAAAGAATGTAATTATATACCATCAGACTAATTATTTTTAAGCCAAAATGCTCACTCTGTTATCAAACTTGTCCCCTTCCTCTGTGTACATAATGAATCTTGGAATTAAAAGGAAGTGAAAATGCAAAACTTAGGTGAAAGGATTTATATACAGTGTTTTAGTTGGTAGATTCTCATCAGTAACTCTTTTGGTTGCAAAACAAGGCATATCAGCTTCAGGGAAGAAAAAATTGTGATCGTAACATTGTAAAGAAAACTTAAAATCAGCTGAGCATGGTGGTTCATGCCTGTAATCCCAGAGACTCAAAGGCTGAGGCAAGATGATTCTGAATTCAAAGCCAGCTTTAGCAATTTAGGGAGGCCTTAAGCAACTTAGCAAGATCTTGTCTCAAAAAATAAAAAGGACTAGGAATGTAGCTCAGTGGTTAAGTGCCCCAGGTTTGATCCCTAATACTAAAAAGAAAGAAATCTTAAAATCAAAGTCTGGTTATTACCCTGGGATTTTACATCTGGCATTATTGTAACAAATATAACTTGTAATGAAAACTCTGACCACATAATGGTTTTTTTTATAATTATAGCACTATAATTATAGTTATGTAGTCTTTTTTTTTTTTTTTTTTTTTTTTTTTTTACTTTTCTCTAGTTATGTTCATATCAGATAATGAAAGTTTTAATCCTTCGTTGTGGGAAGAACAGAGGAAACAGCGGGCCCAGGTGGCATTTGAATGTGATGAAGACAAAGATGAAAGAGAAGCACCTCCCAGAGTGAGTTTGTTAGGTTTTCTTTCAAATTTGAAACTGGTCTGCTGATATTTAAATGTATACTCTCTATCTATACTGTTGCTGTTTTGTGGAAGTAGTAGTATATTTATTCCTTGTCTTCAAGGCACTTGTTGATCCAAAATATTTCACACACAAAAGAATTTGAGAGCATTTTAAAACTGTGTCTTTAAAAGCTAAATATCAAGTATATATAAATGTGAGAAAAAAAACATAATTATAGGCTAGAAAAATTAACCAGTATTTTATTATTGAATTGGTGTTTTCTAAATTTAATCAAAGATGATCATTCCTTCCCTCTCTCATTTATAGTGATTATTTTCTCCCCTTTCATTTTCTTTAATGATTTGTTTATATAAATCCTAGAGATAAAGAACTATTTGTTATGAACACTGATTTTTTTATGGGATTGAGAGTATGTGTCGCAGTGGTGTAAGTAGCAAAGAGCATGTTTTGTGGTAACTTTAAGGATGTGATTATCTGCCCTTTTTGTAAACTAGCTGAATCCCAGAAAAATGACAGTTAGGCTGTCTTGGCAAGAGTTTGGTTTCTGGCACATAAAACTTAAGTATATGAATGTCTGAATTTTAAACATATGTTGGCAAGCATGTATCTGTTTCAAAGACAATTGAAAAGAGTTTTTGGCAGTTTCCCTATCATATATCTCCAAATGGAAAATATTTAAGTGTACTAAAAAAAGCTTTTGAAACCCTGAAATTTACTATGACATCTTTGACTATTTTCTGATAAAACCTTACTTACATCGAACCTAAAATGCTATTATTTATCTTCACAGCCATCCCTATAAACTAATTTTCCAATTGTTCAGAAGGATTATAGATTAAATTCTGTGTGATTGACATTGGAAATATTTATAATTTGTATTTCACTTTTTCTCTAGGAGGGAAATTTAAAGAGATACCCAACACCATACCCAGATGAACTTAAGAACATGGTTAAAACTGTTCAAACCATTGTACATAGATTAAAAGATGAAGAGACCACTGAAGACCCTGGAAGAGATTTGAAACCCCATGAAGATCAGCAAGTTGTAAATAAAGATGTGGGTGTGAAGGTTAGAAAGCTCAATTTAAAATAATTGACTACAACCTATTCCAAATTCTTTAAAATTTTTAAGATAATGGATATAATGATCTTTTTGTACCCTAAATGTGCTTCTGAATTGTTCTCAGTTATCTAAACTGGGAAATGAACTCCCTAATTGCTCCCATTCTCTGGCTATCCAATGTCCATATTGGCAGGGTGGTGTCAACATTGCCTTTAAAAAAAATCATTGACTAAATTCAAAGAATATATCATTCATTATCATCAGAAAAGTCATTAGTATGGAAATATTCATTTTCCTCATTTTGAAATTGTTCCACTTTACTTAGTTCTAATTTTAAATGTATTTGCTATGACATACTTTTGACATTTCCTTGGAATGTTTCAGAAACTTTTACAAATCTCCAAGTTGTATATTCTTTTACTGAATTTCCCACATTCATATTGTATCACAGTAACTAAAGTTTTATCTTGTCATTACAGTTACTTTGCATTCCACAATAAGCAGAAAGCCATCTTAACTCTACTTTGTTGAGCATGCTGAACCAAGTGACTCACTCAGCTATACCAACCTTAAAACTTCTACAAGGAAGAGTAGCTTTGACTGAATTATGAATTTTAACTTAGCTCATTAATCTTTTCGGGTCACTCTTCCTGAAGTGGGCATTTTTATCTGTGCTACAGTTTCCATGTTTGAAGTTTCTTTAAGATTTATCTAGAATTGGACGTTGATATATTACTTGTAAATTTAGCTGAACTTCAGTACAAGAATAGATAGAAAATTTAAAGAATATGAGATCTTTGTTTTCTTATTTTACTTAGACTTCTGAAAGTATTACTGCAATAAAAAGCAAAGTGGATGAACGAGAAAAGTATATGATAGGGAACTCTGTACAGAAGATCACTGAACCTGAAGCTGAGATCAGTCCTGGAAATTTACCAGTGACTACAAATATGAAAGCCCCTGAGAACTTGAAGCATATTGTTAACCATGATGATGTTTTTGAGGTATATGACTTTATGATTATTCTGGAGGAATTGTAAGAATGTTCAATTTAATTTTTCATTGCTGATAACTAAAGATAGAAACTTGATATTATGATTGCAGAAAATAGGCTAATGAATTCATCATTGAGAAATTTCATATTTACTAAAATATCACTTATTTATTAAAGTATAATATTTATACAGTTTTTATTAGATTATGGTCTGATCTATAAAATAAATATTTTATTCCTGAAACTCAAAAATGAAAAGGTTATGATTGGCATAAATCCATTATTTGACTAAGCTTTTGTTTTTGAATATGAATGGTTTTATGGTTAAGTATCTTAAGACTCTTTTAGATGTGGAGTTTCTTCTAGTGGATCAACAAAAACTCTTATCTTAGAAACAATTTTATTGAGTTATCACTCATCCTTTAATAATTACCCATTTGAGGTATACATTTCAGTCTGTGTGTGTGTATGAGTGTGTGTGTGTGCACCCATCACCACAGTCACTTTCTGAACACTTTTTTACTACCTCAGAGAGAAAGCCTATACACCCTGTCACTGCTCAATCTCTTCATCCCCCTCAGTCCTCAGCAACCACAAATATACTTTATCTGCCTCTATAGATTTGTCTGTTCTTGACATTTTAACATTTTGTATAAGCAGAACCGTACAATATGTAGTCCTTTGTAACTGATTTCTTTTGCTGATCATGTAGCATATATCAATGCTGTTCCATTGTATGCCATGTTTATTCTTCAATTGATGGACACATGGGTTATTTACACTTTTTAGCTGTAATGCATAAGGCTGCTGTGAATATGTGTGCACAGGTTTTGTATGGATATCTGTTTTTATTTCTCTTGTGTATAGGAGTAGAATTGCTGGAACTTACAACAACTCTAGATTCAACAGTTTGAGGAATTGCCAAATAGTTGCACCATTTTATATTCCCTTCATACAGTGCTAGTAGTAATGTAAAGTGGTGATATAACATTTTAATAAGGATATTTGAGGCATTTTTTTATTTATAGCTGTACTATAAACTACATGCTAGCTACAAATGGCTATTTAAGTTTAAATTAAATAAAATTTAAAAGTTGAGCTTCTCAGTCATACTAGTCATATTTTGAATGACATTATCTGGCTGGTTAGTGGTTATCACTTACCTATATTAGCATAGATATAGAGTATTTCCATCACTTTAGAAAGTTCTATTAGACAAAAATAGTGATGTTTTGGGTTATAGTAACTATTTCTGAAAGTTCAAAGTACATCATTTATTTTCACATTTGTCTCATGAGCTTGCATTTGCTACAGGAGTAAAAACTCACGCTGGGTGCCATGGCTCATGCCTATAATCCCAGCGGCTCAGGAGGCTGAGGCAGGAGGATTGCAAGTTCAGAGCCAACCTTAGCAAAAGTAAGATGCTGAGCAACTCAGTGAGACCCTGTCTCTAATAAAGTACAAAATAGGACTGGGGATATAGCTCAGTGGACAAGTGCCCCTGAGTTCAATCCCCAGTATCAAAAAAACAAAAACAAAACACACCTCACATCTTTTGAATGTATTATAGATGGATTATATCTCTAATATACTATGTATGTATTGAAGCTTATATAACATAGACTGAAAAAGTTATACTTATCCTAGTGAACTTAGTACTCACTTAATGAGTCTTATGTTTAAGGTACTGTGTTTGGCATGATAGTAATGGAATGTAAAAATAACCAGTGTCAGGCTGTGCTAAGGGTCTAAGAAAAGTACTGATGTTACAGAAATCAAGACAAGAGATCTTTTTCTAGCTATGAAGATCCATGGATCCTTTTAAGGAGAAGACATTTGACCTATATTTTTGAAATAATTCCATTGGAAAGAAATAGGAGAACTGAATGAAATTTGTGTGTGGGGGGGATAATGAGAGCCAAAGAATAACATTTGGAAAACGCAAAAAAAAAATATGTTCCATCTGATTGAATATGTCAGGGTTACTATTATGAAATTAAATCAGAGTAGGTTGGGTCCTGAATACTACTGTGATAGAGCTATGTATCATAGTTATATTACAGTAGCTACTGAATTCTCGAAGCTTGATGACTTTTTGAATGAGGATAGCAGAAAATACAGTCTGTGGGTTAGTTGTGAGATTATAGGAGATAAAGCTTGCAAATATCTCTGGCTACAAAGAAGGGAGAAAAGGAAACAGTGACATAATCATGACTAATTAAGTTGACAATGCCATTAACAGAATAGGGTTTTGAAGAGAATGTATAGGCTTGGAAGAACAGGTTTGCTTTTGGATATGTGAAATTTGAGCAATTGGCAAGACCAGTTAGACATTTTCAACCAAAGTATGAATCTTCAGCTCAGAAGATAAAGCTAAATTATAAATTACAGAATTGTTTATAGTAAATAGTTTTTGAAGAAAATGGTAGTATCTTTGTGTACAGCCTAAGAAAAGGAAGAAATGTGAGCTAACTGCCCACGTTTGTGTTTGGAGTGATAGTGGTAGAATGTACAAGTAACCAAGATTGATTGACATGAGCAAAGGAGACAGAAAGGTGGGAAGAGATTTAGAAAAATACAGTTCCCAAAAGCCCATGCGTAGTTTAATTTCATGAAGGGAAAAGTGTGGGCAGCAGTATAGATGTTGTAGATATTAAAGATTAAATCATTTGCTCTTGTCCTTTTCTCTTATTCACATTCATTCTGCCATTAAGTCCTGATTAATTCCAAAATTTCTTTGAAATTCCTTTTCTAATCATTACCAACCACCATTGCCATTACCTTTGCCTTTGCCTAAGGAAAGATATAATCTCTTGAGGACTGATGATAGGTAGATTCCTTTCCACCTGTCTTTCTCGTACATTCTTCATACCAGAACTGTATACCCAGCACTTTTTAAAATTTTAAGACAGGGTCTTGCCAAGTTGCCAAATATAATTCTGATCTTTTTTCTTCCTCGTTTGGCAACTTCTGATAATGACCCATACTTAACTTAAATTGAGTGTGTAGTCAGGAAACAACCATTCTCCAGGCAATTCAGTGTTATTATTTTTGTCTCTTAACACTTATTCTGAGTTTATCCTAAATTCTAGCTGTATGACTTGCCATACCTTTTATTTCCGCATTTCTCTACTCAAAATATTATTCTCCTGTTTAGTCACTTTTAAAAACTAAAATATATTTACTAGTTTCCATTATATACAGTCTGGAACAGGGTTGGTAAATTAAGACTTCTGGCCTAAATCTAACCCTCTGCCTATTTTTAGCTTCCAAGCTAAGAATAAGTTTATTTAAAATTCAGTAGAACAATATTATTTTATGACATGGAAATTACATGACATTCTAATTATGCTATACATAAATAAAGTTTTATTGGAACACTGTCACACTCATTTATTTGCATATTGTTGAATATTTGAAACAGAGACTGTGTGACCCACAACACCCAAAATGTGGTAGTACTTAGAGCACCTTCTTAAGGGCTTTGTTTGACCATATTAACTAAGAGTGACATAGCCTGCAGAAAATCTGATTTCATATACAAGATATTTGTTTTCTAACAAGTCATTTTTGCTGTCTGACAGTACTCCATTGTAGGTGTCTGGGACGGTTGCCAAATATTAGGGGAAAAAGTCATGGAGAATATTAAAAATCTGTCTGCAAATTGGATAAAATTACCATAAATTGATCATTAAAAAAATAAATTTGAAAATTAGGGGAAAATTTTTTTTAACAAATTTTTTTTTTCCAATACTAGGAATTAAACCCTTGGGTACTATATCTCTGAGCTGAATCCCCACCCCTTTTTATTTTTATTTTGAATAGGGTCTTGCTAAAGCTTATGAGACTGGTCTTGAACTTGTATTCCTCCTGCCTCAACCTCCTGAGTCACTGGGATTGTAGGTTTGTGCCGTTGTGTGGTGAGGGAGAGATTCTCTTGAGGCACCATCATTAAACTTGAGTTTTTCAGAGGCAGGGATTGTGTTTTATTCATTTGTGTCTTTGTCCCTTGATGTAGTACCAGGCACATAGTAATCATTAATATAATTGAATAAGGCCTGCCACAGAAATTTCTCCCATAGGTATTTTCACATATTGTTAATAGTTACCATAGTTTATGGCCATCTCTTGAACAAGTCAAATCATACACTAATTTTAACTATTACAATAAAGAGTTTCCCTAGTGACTCAGCAGGCTGAGGAGAATCATGAATTCAAAACCAGCCTCAACAACTTAGTAACGCACTAAGCAACTCAGTGAGACCCTGTCTCTAATAAAATATAAAAAAGAGCTGGGGATGGCTGGGCAGATAGCTCAGTTGGTAGAGTGCTTGCCTTGCAAGCACAAGGCCCTGGGTTCAATCCCCAGCACCACAAAAAAAAAAAAAAAAAAAGAGCTGGGGATGTGGCGCAGAGGTTAAGTACCCCTGGGTTTCAATCCCCAGTCCCCCTTCCCCCCAAAAAAAAGTTTTCTCGCATGTTCTTAATACTCTTTGTTTTCCTTTTGATGTTTATATGATATAATATCCACTTAAAGAATTCAAAATATAACTTTCATAAATATTTCCCTTTTGTCTTTAGGAATCTGAAGAACTTTCTTCTGATGAAGAAATGAAAATGGCAGAGATGCGACCACCATTAATTGAAACCTCTATTAACCAGCCAAAAGTCGTAGCACTTAGTAATAACAAAAAAGGTTAGATGTTGAAGGAGAGCACTAATAGAAATTACCTGAATAAAATTTATGAATTTTTAAAGATAGATTTCATTGAATATTATCTTATTTAAAGCGTATTTTAGAAACACATTTTTAAACATGCCTTCCTGAAAAGATGTCCTCCTGAAAAAAATCTACCAGGATTTTTCTTAATAGATTTTTTTCTCTCTTTTCATGCAAACATACTTACAAGGGCATGGACTGTGCAGGCAGATAAGCCTAGGTTATAATTCCATCTCTTCTACTATAATCTACTATGTGATCCTTGGGTTATTTAATTTTATCCATATGTACATATCTGTTTTGATATGCCGTGAGTCTGAGTGCCTGGATTATATAAAGTATTATGTAGCACAGTACTTGATAAACAGTAGATACTCATTAATGTTATGTATCCCAGAGAATTTTTTAAATTCCTTCCCCCAACTCTTGCCATCTGTTTTTGTAACTGAATTTTAGATTTTTAGAAATGAAATGGATTTAACGGATATCTCTCTTCACTCACCCCTTATCACCAATGCCTTATTATCTTTATGTTATTTCTACCAAATGTTTATCCAGCATTTTGCCTTTGTGGCATCAGTGATACTATCAAGGTATACTTTGGGTTTATAATGATTATGGTAGTGATTCCTAATATTTGTTTAAGTACTTCACTTACTAGTTGCTTAAGTTTATGCTATTTTACATGCTGTTATGTACGTATCGTAATAGCCCCATAAGAAAGAAGAGCAATGTATCTAGAAAAGAACATCAGAAGCCATCTACTTTAATTGTATTTTAAAAATTAAGAATCCAATACTCAAATAACCTTGAGGTTGAGATTACAAGACTTCTTGAGCTATGTTTCTAAAATCTGAGAACAGCAAAAATACTCTTAATTCATATAATCATCCATGGATGTGTCTATAAACACTTTTTCCATGACTTGACTAGAATTGAGGTAGTTTAAAAGTACTCTTTTTTTTTTTTTGCACTGGGGATTGAAACTCATGGGCACTCGGCCACTGAGCTACATCTCCAGCCTTATTTTGACCTTTTTTCACTACTTTTTAAAAGCATTACTTTCTATACTACTTGTCTATAATAGAATATGAACAGCCTGATTCTGTTTAATATAATTAAGAACCATCTCACATATTGAGAGGTTGCCATTCATAAACAATTTTGTGAAATACTTTAAAAACATGAAGAGCTGACCTTTGAAAATTCTTTGATTTTGTTGTATGTTTGTGGATTTCTTACATTTTTCCTATTATCAGCATATATTGAATAATTTCTTATTCAGATAAGGTCAGAAATATAAACTAAGAACTGTATTTTTGGTTGTGGATTTTCAGAATTGTAAATGGCTAGAATGCATATTCACTATAATTAATTGAGATCCTTAAAAAACAGTATTTGTGTCAGTAAACTAAATCAAATTCTGGGAAACCCTTACTTTGATTACATTAAAAACAATATCTTGAGCCAGGCGAGGTGGCGCCTGCCTGTAATCCTAGCAATTTGGGGAGACCAGTCAGGTGGATCATAAATTGGAGACTAGACTCTGCAATTTAGCAAGGCCCTATATCAAAATAAAAACTAAAAAGTACTGGGGATATAGCTTAGTGGTAAAGTAACTCTGGGTTCAATCCCCAGTACCAAAAAAAAAAGTATCATGATCTTAAAATTCTTTAATCTTTGTGTATATTTAGGACCGAATTTCTGAATTTCAGGGATGCCTCTGGTTATTTTCTTATTCATATTATATATTACCTCATATATGGAAGCAGGACAATGTAAATGCCATTTATCATCAGTGGAAAGCATTTCCCACAAATTCTTGGTCAGTTTATCAGTGGTCTTAAATTTTGTTTGTTTGTTTATTCCAGATGACACAAAGGATGCAGATTCTTTATCAGATGAAGTTACACATAATAGCAATCAAAATAACAGCAATTGTTCTTCTCCATCTCGGATGTCTGATTCAGTTTCTCTTAATACTGATAGTAGTCAAGACACCTCACTGTGCTCTCCAGTGAAACAAACTCATGTTGATATTAGTTCCAAAATCAGGTTTGTGAACCTCCTACAAAATTATTTATTTGTACAATAAATAAATATATGACTAAAACATTAAAAATTGACAAGTATTATAGAAGTGGTTCAGACAGTATGTTTTCTTCCTCCATTTAATAGTTTATTTCATTTTTACACATTTCTATTTGAAAGCAGTTTTTTAAGTGGGGAAACAAAAACAAGATAGATTCTCAATCACTTCATGAGAAAGTTGAACATTTATACAGTATTTCTAGGTATTATAGCCTAAACAGCCTATTTGGAATCATTAAAGCTCAAAGGATTATTTTTGTACTTAGAAATGCAGGATTGTTTTGGGGGGATGCTATTGAAGGGTTCATTCAGATCCTCTTGATTGGTGGTGTATATTTGGTCTAGACTTAATTTTGTACAACATACCCTCTGAGAGAAACATAAACATTAAATTCCAGTATCCTGGAATTTGACACAGTTTAAAACTTATTTTATTATTTAAGTTCTTAAGAAATTTGGCTGTTAAATCAAACTAAGGTCTAGAGTTGTGACTCAGTGGTAGAGTGCTTGCCTAGCATGTGTGAGGCACCAGGTTTGATCCTCAGGACCATATAAAATAAATAAAGGTATTGTACCCATCTACAACTAAAAATATTAATTAAAAAAAAACAAAAACAAATCAATTTCCAAGCATGTATGAGTTTGTTGGGATGAACCCAACTACTGTGTATAACCATAAAGCTCTAATTTTAAACATCTAAAAACAAAACTTGTCTTTTGATCTCGATGTCATTCTTTCAGTTGGAGTCTGCTTGAGAGAGAGATTTGGGCAGCAGTTGAACCAAAAACTGATTGTACAGATATTTTAAACTATCATTTAGAGTTAAATTGTTCTCAAATTCCAGGCATATTTAAGTAAAATTTAGTGTCTGTATTTTAAAAAGAAGAAAAATTTTCTGCCTGAAAATGAGTTTAAATATTTTATAGTTATAATTATGAATCATTTGAATGTGTTCTCTGAATTTTAGGTTGTGACCTAGTGTTTTAAAAAACCAATTTTGTAATCTCTTAGATGTTAAGATAATAATTAATTGGTTAAATAAAATTTTTACTAATCATAATTTTTATATAATGAAGTTATATATTTTATATAGTGAACTTATAATGAAGGTTAAGCAAAGAATTTATCAGTAACTATTTGTACTATATTTCTAATACTAAATATTACATTTTGTTTACTGGAGAAAACAGTAGTAAGGAGTATCCGTAGAAACATAGCTTTAATGTAAGAGTACACACAAATGTGTTTTTGTACCATCAAGTAGAAATAACATGTTTTCTATAATATTGGAATGGTGCCTTTGTAAAATATTTGACAGGTACAGTGTAGCCACTTAGAATAGTGATGAGTTTTAGTTTCTCTTTTGGTCCTTTTTGCTTATTTAACGTAGATCTTTGAGTGACTAGTTCTCTGCTTTGTACAATTTCCTTATCTGTATACTTAAATTTAATAATAGTTAATTTATTAATATGATTAGTAATGTAAGGCTTCAGAATTACCCATAAAAATGTCCTGTGCTCTTTATATCGTGACTAAGGTTATTGTCTTTCTCTCCATATACCTGCCCGTCCTCAAGCATTTCATATTTAGCACATTTGTAAAAAGAATCAGAATGGGATACATAATTTCACTTTTGTTCATAGTTTGGCTTTATTAAACTATTTTGTGGCAAATTTGAGCATATTGATGAAAATTAGTTGATATTATATGAGTTTCAGTGACATTTTACTTGTCTCCAATGTAATATAAACCTATATCACTTAAGGTAATTTTTTTCACTTAAATTTATTTTTAACTAATACATTAAGAACATGAAAATTGTCCAAGTTAATGTGGTAAGGTGATGTTTTGCTACATATATACATCTTGTAATGAAGATTATATTTTAAAATTACAAACTTGATTATAAGTGCCTTTCATTTGTGACTCCATCAACTCTTTTAACTTGTGTTATTATGCATGAAATAGTTATTAATGGTTCCCCCAATACCAAGAAAACTTGGTTTTATTATTTTTTCATAAAACTATCTTTATTTTAGGCAAGAAGATGAAAATTATAACAGCCTTTTGCAAAATGGAGATATTTTAAACAATTCACCAGGGGAAACATTCAAGGTTCATGATAAAAAAGATTTTAACTTACCTGAATATGATTTGAATATTGAAGAGCGATTAGTTCTAATTGAGAAAAGTGTTGATTCAACAGCTACGTCTGATGAATCTCACAAATTAGACCATATCAACATGAATCTTAATAAACTTAATGATACATTTCAACCTGAGATTATGGAAAGATCAAAGACACAGGATATAGTACTTGGAACAAGCTTTTTAAGCATTGATTCTAAAAGGGAAGCTGAACATTTAGAAAATGGAAACAAGTATCCTAATCTGGAATCCATAAATAAGTTAAATGGACATTCTGAAGAAACTCCACAGTCTCCTAGTAGGACTGAACCACAAGACACCAGTTCTTCTGTAGACATGGGTGTTTCCAAAAGCACTGAAGATCTCTCCCCTCAGAGAAGTGGTTCAATAGGATCTGTTGTAAAATCTCACAGTATAACTAATATGGACACTGGAGGTTTAAAAATTTATGATATTCTTAGTGATAATGGACCTCAGCAGCCAAGTGCAACAGTTAAAATCACGTCTGCTATTGATGGAAAAAATATAGTAAGAAGCAAGTCTGCCACATTGTTGTATGATCAACCATTGCAAGTATTTACTGGTTCCTCTTCATCTTCTGATTTAATATCAGGAACAAAAGCACTTTTCAAGTTTGATTCAAATCATAATCCTGAGGAACCAGATATAATTAGAGCCCCAACAAGTGACCCACAATCTACACCTCATATATACGGTCCTCCACAATATAATATTCAATACAGTAGTAATGCTGCAGTCAAAGACACTTTATGGCACTCTAAACAAAGTTCCCAAATAGATACTGTCAGTTTTCCTTCTCAGCGCCTTCCAAGATCAGAGAGCACAGAAAATCACAGCTATGCTAGACATTCTGCTAATATGAATTTCTCTAACCATAACAATGTTAGAGCTAATACTGCATACCATTTACATCAGAGACTTGGCCCAACAAGACATGGAGAAATGTGGGCCATCTCATCAAATGACCGACTTGTTCCTTCAGTAACTCGAACTACAATTCAGCGACAGAGTAGTGTGTCTTCCACAGCATCCGTAAATCTCGGTGATCCAGGTCCCACAAGACGTGGCCAAATTCCTGAAGGAGATTATTTATCATACAGAGAGTTACATTCAGCAGGAAGAACTCCTCCAATGATGTCAGGATCACAGAGACCTCTTTCTGCACGGACATACAGCATCGATGGTCCAAATGCATCAAGACCTCAGAGTGCTCGACCCTCTATTAATGAAATACCAGAGAGAACTATGTCTGTTAGTGATTTCAATTATTCACGGACTAGTCCTTCAAAAAGACCAAATGCAAGGGTCAGTTCTGAGCATTCTTTATTAGATCCTCCAGGAAAAAGTAAAGTTCCTCATGATTGGCGAGAACAAGTACTTCGACACATTGAGGCCAAAAAGTTAGAAAAGGTAATTGAACTTGGGTTTTTTATTCTCTTTATGAACTTATTTCTGTTCCTTAAAAATGCTTGGTATTCTTTGTCTTTTGATCAAAGTGAAACAAGATACTATGAATTATTATCTACTTACATTCTAGGCATTTTCTCCTCATACTGGGAACAGAGTTCCAAGTTTAAATTTAGGACAGTTGAGATGGTAGTATAAGCTTTTTTCTTCTCTCTTACTCCCCAATGATTCTAATGGTCTTATATTCACTTTTTATATTTATGGGTTTATCTCTTTGAGATCATACACATTTACTGGAAATAATACGTATACCTCTGTTTAGCATTTTCTGACCTCCTGCTCACTACTAATAACTATTGATTATGTAAATGTTTTGAGAAAATATCAGTTCACTATGTAGTTAACAAAATAACAGGAGATGTATTTGCGAATGTAAATATTTCATCTAACATTGTCATTGACACAGATGATTCCTGGCATGGCATTTATTCTTGACTTTTCTCAACTGCATTTCTGACCTTCTTGAACTTAGTCTTTCTGTGGCTCCAGTGTGGCTTGGAAATAGTTGATAAAATAATGTTCTTGATCAATTTAGACCTTTATATGTAGATCCTTTTGAAAAGAGTTAAAAATTAAAGAAATAAAATTATGCTATAAAATTAGTATATATGCTATGAAATGTGACCCAACTGTTTAAGGCATATTCCTTAAGATTTTGGTTTTTATATCAGTTCATATTAAATCATAGCATATAATGTTAGCTCTTTTCAGTGAGGTTTTCTCAACTTTAGATAACTGAACATCTGTAAACTGTAGCTATCTCATTATCACTTACCAGTTATGTTTCAACTGTAAGTCTACATATACTATTGAGGCTATTTGAATTTGTGTGCTTTTTATGAGGAATTTGGAAATTTCTTAACAAAGGAGAAGAGTCATATAGTCTGTTTAATAAATAATCATCTGGTGGCAGTGTGGAACTAGATTTTAGGAGAAAGAAGGGTATAGCCAGGATTCAGTTATGAGGCCATTTGGCAATCCAATGAAGAAATGAAATGTGAACTGTTACCAGTGGAATTGAGATAAAGGAACAAATTCAAGAGATGGTTCTGAAATCGACTTTACTTCTGATTGAATATTCCTGTAATCAATGATTGAATAAAAAGGATATAGCTTGAGATTTGTTCCTTAAGTAACAGTTTGGGGGAATACCACTATTACTGGACATAGCTGAGTAGACTTGGAGGAAGAAAGGCATTTGGTTCTTATGTTCTGTGTAGTTTACTTCTAGAGGGCTTATTCTCCCACTTCTCTCCTGTCTGACTGATGCATCTGGTCTTTAGTAAATAGGAAGCAAGTTCATTGTGTCTCTGAGCTTCCCCCCTACCCATTGCATAAAATGCATATTTAGAAATTTGCTGTGTGGTTTCTTAGAGAGTGTATGACATTAGTTTTCTAGCTGTGTCTTTAGACGTGAGAATCAGTGAAATTAAGAGAAGACTTCTGAGAAAAGAAACAGCAGACTGTCTGAACATAAATCCACACCTGACAGGCTAACTCCATTTCTAAGGATGCATAGATCATACTTGGAAGTTAAGAAAGGTATTCTTCCCCATTATGTGCTTGCTAGGACACTCACCTCCCAGACTACCAACTGACTAGTGAGTGGTATATTCCAGTTCATTGGTGGGAATACACTTCCAGCATATACCAAAAGTATATGCTGCTGATACTATAGCTCTGCTGTGTTCTTTCTAGGGTGTTTTATTCTCCATTTCTTTGTATTTTGATTTGTTTTTTTCTTTTTGTGGTGCTGGGGATCAAACCCAGGGCCTCATGCATGCTTGGCAAGCACTCTGTCATTGAACCACTAGCCCATCTCTCTCCATGTCTTTCTTAAATGTATTCTTTGTTTCTTTTTGATCTTAAAAAGTATTCAAATGTGAATCTGTTTTTACCTTGTGTAAAAATTTCATCTTCAGATATATTATCAAAAATGCATTCATATATTTGATAAACCATATTTTTAAAGAATTTACCAGAAAATAAATGTGACCTCTCTTTGACTTTTTAAGTAAAAAATAAATAATAACTACTGTAAGGTATAACATTTTGACAGTATAACTTTTCGGATTCTTGTCTCTGCTACATAATATGCTCATTAGATAAGCAACGTTGACTTTCTCTTCCTCAGTTGCTTTATCTATAAAGTAGATGCAACAAAAGGATTGATTAAAAATTAAATGAAGACTGGAAGTGTGGCACAGTGATTGAGTACATTCTTAGCATGCACAAGGCCCTGGGTTCAATTCCCAGCATTACCCCCTGCCAATTAGTTAATACATAAAAAGCATTTAAAAACAATAAGCGCCTATATAAGTGATAGTGTTTATTACTGTCTTCCTCATCCTCAGAATCATCTGCTAGAATATAAACATTAAACATTAGACAATTTAAAACGAATATTTTTTATTTAAAATATCAAAATACTTTATTACAAAATAAGTTATTTTATGGTGTTAAAAATTATTTCTTAAATTAAAAAATTTCAAAAATATAGTTCCTAATTTAATATAAGTAGATTTCTTATATCAAAGATAAAGGCCTTTTCAGAAAATGATACTATGTTTTTAACTTGTAAATGTAACCCATTTATCATAGATGATAATCTTGCATAATATTTCTATCATATACTTATATGACAGGAAAATAAGAAAACATCAATAGAGACACTTTGTGAAGCTATATGTTTATTCATATACACGTATACAAGATTCCCACTAAAATAGAATTTTTAAAAGAAATTCAGTATTTTCTTTATGACTTTGTTATTAGTCATATCTTGTTCAGAAAGTATATAGTTCAGAAAAATTATTTCCATAGGAAATTTAGTTCATAAAATGAAATGGTAGTGTATTAATGGTAATTATCTCAGTGATGAGATTTGTGGACCCTTTTTTTTTTTTTTAAAACCAGGGTTTGAACCCAGGGGCACTTAACCACTGAGCTACATCCTCAGTTCTTTTTATATTTTATTTTGAGACCGAGTCTAGCCAAGTTACTTAGAGCCTTGCTAAACTGCTGAGACTGGCATTGGATTTGTAATCCTTCTGCCTCAGCCTCCCGAGCTGCTGGGATTACAGGCTGTACCCTAATGCTTGACCTTTTTTATTTTGATGTGGAGTCTCACTGTGTTATACAGGCTGACTCTTTGAGCTCCTGGGCTCAGCTTGTCCTCCTGCCTCAGCCTCACAAGTAGCAGAAACTATGTGTGTACACTACTGTGCCCAATGTGGGGATTTTAAATTTTAAAAGTAATTTTAAGTTTTGTTTTAATTTTAAATCTCAGGATAAATGTAAACTAATGATAGATGTCAGAGTAACCATAGAAGATAGGCCTGTTCAAGGAAAACTCTTTTTGAAACACTGGTAAAATTTTGATACATTGGAGTAAGATTAATAGGTTAGGGCAAAAGTTTTATTAGGAAGGAATACAGGAAGCAGGGAGAATCAAAATCTTGAGCCTGATTGAGTTAGGAATTTATTTTGAGAAATTTTGTTAATAAAATTTAGGCCAGATTGTGGATATAGATGGTCATAATAACAATTAAATTTATTTAGGACTTACAGAGTGCCAGGAAGCACCATTGTATTGTTACCTCTCTGCACAAATATTTCCAAATTTTCATACAAGACCTTATGCGGTATCTTTATTATCACATTTTGTAGTAAAGAAATTGAGACATAGAATAGTTATGTAATTTATTCAGAATGATAGGTGTTACATAGAGTAAAGGGAACAATTTTAAAAGCCTAGGGAACTATTGAATGTTCTGAGCTAAAGACTGATAATGATAAAAGATATTTTAAAATATCTCAGGCAAAAGTATTCAGGATGAATCGGTAAGAGTTAGTTTGGAAAACATTTTCAATAATAAAGCAACTAAAATGATTAATACCTAGGCTAGGATTGTGACTGATGTGGAGATGAATCTGACATTTTGACAACAGTTATTTTGTTTTAGGGATTGGATGAGGGGAAGGATTCAAGAAGTAGCCAAGTCTTCTGGTTTGATATATTTGGTAATCAGTGTTTTTTGTTTTGTTTTTGTTTTTATTACTGGAAATTAGGAGATTGGTGACCTTAGTCCATTGTGGTGTAGTGTGAAAGTATGGCAAAAAGTAATTTTCTTGCTTTTGAATATTTTGTATTTGATGTGATGATTGTGTGTCCAAGTAACTTGGAACACAATATGATATTAGGGTAAGTGATGCAAAGTTGGGATACAAAGCATATACTCATGTGAGTTTTTCTCTAAGAGATACTGAAAAGATAAATATATTATTTTTAGTAAGTTTAAATATCTAATGATGCTAGACACTTTTATTCTGAAAACAGTCTGTTTGAGTTCTGTGATATGTGCACACATAAGACTTCTCCAGCATCTTTCCATATCATTAGCTGCCAGGAATTTTATCATTTTAAGGGAAGAGTGGTGTACAGCCAAACCTTTATATATAGATTTTATCTTTGTTCTTCCTTTAATTTATATTAGAGGCTCTCAATTTTAATATGTGGGTTCTATAAATAAAATCATATATATTGTAGATTATGAAGGATTTCAGAAATTTTCAGATTAATTTTGACCATTTTGTGATTTTTTTTTCCTTATTCAATGAGAAAACCTGACCCTAATCCCTACAAATCATGTTACATGTGGTTCTTTTTATTTATCTGAGTAATTTACTACTATTTTGACACCATCCTCCCCAAAATAATCTCTCAATAAAAATAACCTAGAATTCTTAGTAACATAATTTGAATAATACATATATAGTTGAAAAAAATCTTATATTTTTAATATTTTATTTCTATAAGTTCCCAGTTTAGGTTAGAGATGACTTCTTTTCATATGTTCAAAAACATTGTAAAAAATTACATGATTCTGAAATTTTCCTTTTTTATTTGTAGAAATGACTGTTTTCAATCATTAAATGTGAAAATCATTAATGTATTGTGTCATTATATAATATACAGACATACACGTAATGTACTATACATGTAATATATGAGTAGCTTAAGCATATTGAAATTATTACATAAGCATATTACTAATTAGGTATAGCAGCAGGATGTGAACTTCAAACTTCATTGATTCAAAGTGCTGGAGAGGGAGAAAGGACCTCTGTTCATTTCCAACACACACATAGACCTCTAATGGCAAGAGTGGGTGTTTAAAATTTTTTCCCAGAGGATCTCACAGTGCCTGCTGTACCTTGTAAGTCCCCAAATTAAAGTTTACTACTTTGCAAAAGTTGGGAGTTTAGTAATGATAGGTTTTTTTATTGAAGTTTAAGTGGATTTTAAACCTTTTTAGTTATTTCTTTTTCCCTTTACCCATAAAAATTATACCTGGAATCCAAACATTTTAATAGATATCACCTTAAAAATCTCAAGACTGAATTGATTTGAAAAGAATAAAAACTTTTTATTTCAAAGTTGAATTATTGTAGATATCAGCATTTGCTAATACTCTTTCCTACATAAAAACTTTAGATATGAAGCACACACTCCAGACCATAATGTGGTTAGCACAACTTGATAAATGCTATGTTTACTTGTTTATGTGTTTTGGGGAACTGAGGATTAAACCCACAGCTTTCCTACCACTGAAATGTACCCTACCTCCATTCAAAACTTATCAGCATGTAATGAGCATCATTGCCCAGGACTTTATGCCTCACATTTAATTGGGCTCTGTATAGTGTATTGTGACAGGAGGCAGTTGGACACAAGCCTGAATTCAAAACTAGACATATTTTGAGCGTTAGTGAAAAATTTACAGTAAGCTCATCCATGTTCAGAGATGACATAAAAGTTTGTTCCAGAATCTGCATATCATTAAAAGGATCAATTAGGCCACTCAAGTGAACACATTAAAGCTCTGTGTAACAAATAGAGTGTGTTGCGTATGTATGTTTGTGTGTATGTATGAATTATTTCTTTATTTTCACATTCTAATCACATGTTTACAGAATCTCAGAATTGCCTTGCTAAATCTTTATTCTTCGTGAAAAGGCTTGGGAAAATGCATGTCTGGGCTATTAAATTAGCTTTTTTTCTAGTATTATTTTAGAATCCACAAAATAATAAAAAGATATAGCGATTTTATAGATCTGTTTATTTCTGGAATCCTGTATTATTTCTGTAGAATGAAATGGACTATAGAAATACACTTAGCTTAAAATTGCTGGTTGGTAAAATTTATCTTATATAGAGAAATTAGTTTAGTGAATGACTATATAGATACTATATAGATATATAGATACTCATACATCTGGGTATGTCATCAGTTTCTATTTTCTGAAATATATAATATGTTAGGAATAAAGAAAATAATAGCTTTTATTAAATAACAGCAGCCATATGTTTCTGCTTTCTTCCTTAGTGCTTAAACATGTGAATGGTTATATTTACATGTAATTTATGTTTATGTGTGTATGGTGTCATGTAAATGTGTGGTAAATAGTGCTCATTGCTTTGAGTGCCTCTGAAAAATTCAATGTTGCATGATATTTCTTTGTGGTATCAGGTGGGGATACTTGTAAATAAATCTATGTACATAACATGTCTTGTGGATTTTGCATGCTATACTAATCTCTCTTAAATCTGTCCCCTCTTTATTCAGAGCATGCTGTCAAGGTCCTTTAATTCCAATTTTACTGCTGTAAGCAGCTCTCACTATGGCAGCTCTAGGGATCTGCATGGCAGCCAGGGCAGTCTTGCCTTGAGTATTACAGACGGAAGAGGTTCTGGTGGGCACATTTTTCGAGTGAGTACCTACAGTAGACCAGTAGTTTTAGTGCATAGAAAAGAAATGCAAAGTTTTAAATGTCTTAATGTTTCTAGGAAAAATAAAAGCTTAATGTGGGTTAGAAATCATGATATCCTCTGAGTTCTTCCATGGCTTGGTTCTAAAACTTTCTTAAAAGTTGTTTTGGCCTTTATCTCTGTAGTATCTTTGGTCATACACTAATGATGTAGTCAGCTCTTGATTTTTTTATGTAAAAGGAATAATTTTAACTACAGTAATTAAGAATTGGCTACTAAGTATGTGCACAAAGTCAACTCATATTTTGCTGAAAATGATTAAGTGTGAGACTGGAGAAAATGTAGTAAGTTCCAGGAAAAGGCAAAATCCAAATCCTTTATCACCCACTGTGGTTTAGTAGTGAAAAAGAAAGTTTTATTATTTTAATGAAAGTTAGGTATAAGACATAAAAATGGAAGAGAAAAAGGAGGACAGGACAACTCTCATGGCTCAGTATTAAGTGGGGCCTCTAAATAAATGTTTCCTTCTGTCCGGAAAAGATTTTTCTTCCCTTACTTAGCTTATTTTATCCCTTCCCATAGTTTTGTTTTCATGTTAATCCTGCTTACTTCTGTGTTCTTCACTTTTTCCTGAATGCTCCCTGTGCATACCCTCCCCACTTAAACATTTGTGACTTTGCTTCATTGTGTTCTAGAGTAGGATCTGTCTCCCGGATTCACTTTGCCATAGCTACACCTGACCTAGTCTTGTCCTGTCCTCTGTCTCCTGCCATTATTTGATTTCTATGCTACTAAGGTAGAAGCAATCTTTTTGAAATTTCCTAATTTGAAAGAGTGAGAGATGGATGGTCACTGTTGAGCTCTAATTCCAACAGAGTCCAGTGAGTAAAGACCAGTGACTTTTATTAACTCCGGTATACTTTTCTTTTTATAGTAATCTGAAACAATTATTCTTTCCACATTCTTTTACAATAACATTTTGTGCTTATTTTTCTTACATTTAGAGCCTTCAAATCTGTTGATTACTTTTTAATTCATGATATACTTGTCATTATAAAGAGTAGATAAGCTAGTACATTCAGTCTTCAGTTTAAACTTTAGGCTTTGAGCTAAGTTGGTTATTATATATTCTAAAAGAACATCACAAGAAGGGAGAAGGAAAATGAAGTATGCATCGTGTAAGTACACAACATGAGGTCAAACCACTTTTCAAAAAGTGCTAAGCCATGGTTTGAACTAGCAACTAACTGCCTGTGATAGATTGGTGGCAGATATAGTTTTTAAGGCTAAATTTTAAATCCTCAAGCTTATGTGTTTTCTGTAGTATATCATAATGAAGTAGATTTCAGATTATTTTTCTTTTTTATTTTATTTTTTTTTTTTTTTGGGTGCTGGGGATCGAACCCAGGGCCTTGTGCTTACAAGGCAAGCACTCTACCGACTGAGCTATCTCCCCAGCCCCTCAGATTATTTTTCAACATAATATAGTTTACATTTCTATGTTGCTAGGAATATACTATTTTGAAAGTATAAATAGTGTACTTTATCACAGTCTTTTTTGTTTTCTAAAATATATCTTTTGTGTAGAACTAAAAATATAGCTGTCTTGTTTTTCAACATGTTTATAATAAGAAATATTCAGGATATTGACAATTTAGCCTTTTTTTTTCTAAAACTATCTCAGGTAAACTATAATGTGAACATTTTTTGGCATATGAAGATAAGAACTAGTACTTTCTCAAAATCAGCACTTTTAAAACATTGACATGAGTATGTGACAGAATTAAGATAGTCATGTTTTATAAAACTAAGTTTATTAGTTCTGCTTATTATGATAATTCAGAAAAAAAAGCCCTTTGTGTTTCTGTGCTGTTAAAAGAACAATAGTTAATTTTTTTTTTTACCAAAAAACCTTCTATTTAGTGCTGAGTATATCAGTTGTTCATGAAATTGAGGCTGCTTTCATTAATAATTAAATTTAGCCACATTTGGTGGCGCATGCCTATAATCCCAGTGACTTGGGAGACTTAGGCAAAAGGATTGCAAGTTTGAGGCTAGCCTGGGCAACTTTGTGTGAGACCCCTGCCTCAAAATAAAATAAAAAAATAAATAAAAAGGGATGGAGCTGTAACTCAGTGATAGAGCACTCCTAGATTCCATCCCCAGTACTACCAATCACTTGATGGATGGATGGATGGATGGATGAACAGATAGCTGAGATAGTTAAAAGCTAGGTATTATTGTAATAAAACGAGGGAAAAAAGTCACATAGAATTTGTCTTTTACATGTATGTCTTACAAAGAAAGATTAACAGTATATATCATACAACATTTTCATACATAATAAGAACAAACATCTTGCCATATGCCTTTGGAAGAAGCTAAAAGTCCTAATTGATGGCAGTGATGATAGTGATATTTGATTTTGCTCTCCATCTTTCTGTTCTCTAGCAGTATTTTTTCCTATTATCAAGCATCATCAACATTTTGGTTTTACATCTCAAAGGTTATTATTTGTTTGCTTTTTATTTCCCCCTCATTTGAAGCATCCCCAGACATCCAGTCCAGGAGATCCTTGCCAGGATGATACATTCATTTCAGGACAGCAGAACTACTCATCAGCTACACTTAGTCACAAAGATGTTCTTCCAGACAGCTTGATGAAAGTAGGTGCTTAGGAAATAAATGAAGTAGTGTCTGTGAGCTTACCATGTTTTGCAGCTTTTGAACTAGAAATCTCATATATATTAACTGAAAATACTTTTGTAAGGGCTTTTCCACCTCAGTAAAGATTAATTTAATTTAGAAATACAAAATAGAGCTTGACTATCTGCTATTTCTCAGTTTATTCCATGATTTTTCTACACTGGAGAATTATTTTATTGTTGCAGTTTGATTTTTATAGTACTTATTTTATCTTTTTAATCAAGGACTTTTTGGCATTATTGATAGTAAATCTATTTGGAGAGTTGAACATGAACTTGTCTTAAATTCTTTATTTTAGGATCTTTAATCATTACTAAAATATTTTAAAATTCTTAAAGTATAATTAGAAATGAACTTGAAAGACTTGTATTGTATATAGAGGTGGTGATCGTATTCTTAATATTTCTGCAGCAAAAAAAGTGCTACTCATTTAGAGATACATTATTTGTGGCCAAGGCCAAATGATAATTCTTTACCATTTCTCCCTCAGCTGTTCTTTCTTATTTTTTTAAACTTGCCTCTGATACAACAAGATGTAATTATGAAACATATTTATTATAGAAAACTTTCATGTTGCTTTTGAGAGAGGAATCCAGCCATCTAATAATAAGTTCATATGTTTTTAATCCCATTTTCTTTTAATTGAGTGCTATCATCCAGGTTTTTTTTTTTTTTTTTTTAATATATACTTTGTGGTTTAGGTTACTGAGTTTCTTTTCTGCTCTTTAAATCTCCTGGGCCATCTGTTAATCATAACTTAATACATTTTTTTTTTTTATATATTTAACACTGGTATAGCGAAACCAAATATCTATGTGTCCGGGAGTCTTAAGAGTAGGTCAGGAGGCAAGGGTTATAGGTTGATGGTAGAGTGCTTGCTAGCTTGTGTGAGGCTCTGGGTTCAAACCTTAGCACCCCACCCTGCAAAAAAAGCACATAAGAATAAATGGCATGCATAAACAAAGAAAAACAAGGGCTCTCTACAGAATCATGCAAATAAAGCCATAACACAACCAGTTAATTACTCCTGGGCTGCTTAGTTGCTTTAAATCTGTAGCGATCAAGTAATAAACAACCATAGTTTAAAAAAAAATAGTAATACGAGTGATATAACATCTCTTTTTCCTTCTAGATTCCACACCAGTATAAGATTTGCCACAGAGTAATATCATCCTGTACCCTGCCATAAAAACCCAGGCATGTTCCTAGACTTCAGAACTAAATTCTCAAATATAATGGAGTACAATAGTGAAAAAAGAGTACCCTTTTTAAATAATAATTTCTTCATCAAAGACAAGTGCACAGTAAGGATAGTGTGAAGTTCTTAAAACTCCTGCCAAATTGTTCTCCAAACCTTTCAGCTTTTGTATAATTTTAGGGGAAGGGGCCATGACTGCCTCCCACAAAATTTTCTGGTAATTTCTCTGTGGACAAGGTTACCTTTCTGTTAACCAACAAGGAAGTTTTAAGTGCTTAAGCAGCTTAAACATTTACCTTCTTTCTACATAAAAATGTTTTTGTGCAGAAACATAAGATATGTAACGTCTTATTTTCTAGTTAGATTCCTCACACTAACAGAATAAGCTTTAAGTCACATTTTCACAAAAGTAATTATAAGTCCAAAATTCAGGTTTAGCCTCTAAAAAAATAAGGGATATTAAGTTTAGTCCTTTAACAACAAACACTAATCTCAAACTTTTTGTTTAGCTTATGAAAAATAAAGTTAAATATCAGTGTTTAATTTTTGGTTAGTCTATGGAATTAATATTGAGTTTTAAAATTGCCACCTTCATACATATATACACACTGTACATGAAAGGAATAAATCAGTTTACTACCTTGTAGATACCTATAATTAGTTAATTCTGTAAGAAATGGAATAAAGGTAGAAAAATACAGTAAATTAGGAAAAAATTATAACCCATAATTTGTTATTTTTTTCCAGAGGAAAAACATCAGCAAATGCACCTTTTTATGTATTTGTGCTCTGATTTAGTATGGGAAATGAATACCCTTCAAATAGGCTTCCTTAAATTTTAGAATTTCTGTAGACTATTTACCATGTTACCATCTGGAAGGAGATATATTTTTATCTAACAAAAACAAATAATTTAAGATGTAGGTATGACACTTTGATTTGAAAGCATAAAAGAGTAATTCACTATCAAGAAGCACTCAAGCAAATTTAGAACTTAGTCATTAATAGCTTTTTTTTCTTTTAAGGTTTAAAATTGGAGGAAAATAGTAAGTGAAATGGTATTGTGTGATTTAGAATGTTAAAATTCTAGTGCTTTTGTAATGCTCCACAAAAAAAAGTCCAAATATTTGTTAAAGACATTAAAGACATTATTATTGGTCATTTTAAGATACTTCATGTTTTTCTTAGATGCCTTTGAGTAATGGACAGATGGGCCAGCCTCTCAGGCCTCAGGCAAATTATAGTCAAATACATCACCCCCCTCAGGCATCTGTGGCAAGGCATCCCTCTAGAGAACAACTAATTGATTACTTGATGCTGAAAGTGGCCCACCAGCCTCCATATACACAACCCCATTGTTCTCCTAGACAAGGCCATGAACTGGTAAAACAAGAGGTAAGAATAATCAAGTCTGTTTGAAATATGAGCTAAACTTTTCATGTATTCTTAGAGGTTAATATTAGCAGTCAATCCATATAATAAAGTTTTTACCATTTTGTTTAAAATTTAAGTTTTCTGTTAAGTTTTTAAAGTGTTAAACTTTGTAGTTTTAACTTGATTTTATGATCATGACCTAGGACTTAGAATTTTAAAAATCATGATGCCAAAAATACTAAGGCAGGTGCTTTTCTAAAACTGGTTGATGATACTCCAGTAGTTAGACCTTTTCCAGAAATATAAATAGTAGAACTGAACTGGCATATCATTCTGTGACAGTCCATACTACTTTGAATATTTTTAATCTTAGGAAGTTTCCATACTACTTCATGTCCATACTACTTTGAGTATTTTTAATCTTAGAAAGTTATGGCCTATATATTCATGTCTTGATAGTTTATTGATAAAATGATTAATAATATTAGAAGCTTAAATGTAGATCACATGCTTTATTTTGGTTAAATCTCTGGTGAAAGGGAGTGTTCTATAGCAAAAAGGTTTTTTGCATTTATTTTTACAACTAGGTTATAAAAGCTATTGTCGATTGATAAGATTTAAAAAATGCCACTTCTTGGAGCATAAAAGCAAATTCAGGAAATGAAAAGTTAGTCACCTAAAATCATCAATGGATCTTTTAGATATCTTATGATACAAGGCAATAGAGGGAGATACTGTATAATTTAGCTGTTCCACAAGTGAAAATTGATAGTATACTTGGTCCATTTGTATACACTGGCATTAAAATTAATTGATTCCCTCTTCTCATAAGCAATAAAATTAGGAGCTATGCCTTATAATCCCACTGTGCCTTTAATAACTCACTAACTCATTAACATAATGTTCTACATTTTAGTTTCACTTCATCTGCCAAAATATTTATTTTTGATGAATTCTTACTTTTTTTTCCCCTCAAACTTAATTCACCAGTATTTAAATATGGTGGTGTTACATTGTGAATTTTTCAGAAATAGTAATGTTTTCTTTATTTTCATGTTAAATCAGATTCGAGTGAGGGTTGAAAAGGATCCAGAGCTTGGATTTAGCATATCAGGAGGTGTTGGGGGTAGAGGAAACCCCTTCAGACCTGACGATGATGTAAGTTTTGTTTTTATAAGCTTGAACACCCATTGTGTTTCGTTTATTAATGTAATACCTCTTATATGTAAACAGAAATCTAGTTGATGTTTATGTAAATCTAATAAAAAAGACATCTTTTTTATTTCCATATGGTTCAACTTTCTGTTTTGATTTTTATGTTTTTTTATTTTGTTTTTGTGGCACTGGGGATGGAATTCAGGAGAGTTGTACCATTGAATTACTTTTTTTCCTTTAAATTTGAAGACAGGGTCTCACTAAGTTGCCCAGGTTGACCTTAAACCTTTGATCCTCTTGCCTTAGTCTCCCAAGTAGCTGGAATTATAGGCATGTATCACCCTGCTCAGCTGTTGTTTTTTGGTTTGGGAGGTTTTTTTTAGTTGACAATGGACTTTTATTTTATTTATTTATATGTGATGCTGAGATTTGAACCCAGTGCCTTGCACATGCTAGACAAACACTCTGCCACTGAACAATAACCCCAGCCCTAGCTGTTGTGTAATTTGTTCAGTTCAAATTAATTGTTGGAGGATAAAAGCCAAAATTTTTGAATATTTTTGATATTGTCAAGTGATGTTTAATTTTCATACTAATTTTTCACAAATCTGTGGAAATAATTTTATAACATTAACACAGAATTATTAGAGTCAATAATAACTTTGTTTTCACAGTACTACTCAGAAATCAGGGGAAAAACTTGTAACATGGTTCAAATATTTGCATAATGTGGAAAAAGAATTGTTTCTTGTTGTTCTGTTATTTATGCTTATAGTTTTTAGTTAAATAATTATCTTTTTTGTTGTTGCTGCTGAAGGGTATATTTGTAACAAGGGTACAGCCTGAAGGACCAGCATCAAAATTACTGCAACCAGGTGATAAAATAATTCAGGTAATTAAGATAAATTTTCTTATTTTCCTTCATTTTACAACATACTCAATGTTTTCATAACTTAAAATATTTCCACTTTCTACCTTGAAAATCATGGTTATATGTTTGCTATATCATAGTATTTTGCTTAAGTTCCAGGATGTTAATTTTTACTAATTTAGTTGATCAGAGTACTACTTCTTGGAAGTAAGCTATTCATCATATCAAAATGAAGAGGAAAATTTGAGAAACCATTTTTATTTTCCCATATCCCCTCCTTTTCTTTGTTTCTTCAGAAACTTATTTTACCTAAACACATAAATAGTGCACTCTTAAGAGGAAGACAAGCCTCAGACATAAGTAAAACTGTCTTTCTCACTTTGCCTTCACTGTTGTTAATTCAGGTAACAATGAGAAATAACTCTCAAACCAAAAAAAAAAAACGATAACAAGAGATGTTTGAGTTGAGTAGCTGAAAATACAAATTGGAGCCAGACTACTTGAGTTTGAATCCTGGCTCCAACACTTTTTTAAAAGAATAATTTAAAAATATTTTTAAATTAATTTTTATGTAATTTCAAGCTCACAGAAAATCTGCAAAAATAGTATAATAAACATCTATATACACTTTTGGGTCACCAGTTTCTGACATATTGCCACATTATCATTAGTATTCATCTGTTGTGTGCCCCTCCCGCCAAACCCTCTCCCCCTTTGTTTTTCCAAATCATCTTGGAATCTGTGGTTTCAGAATTTTTTTTTTTTCCATTAGTGGAGGTTGAACCCAGTACCTGTATCTACATCCCCAACTTTGTGGTTTCATTTTATGATTGCAGAATTTACTTTGTCTATCTGTGCATGGTTTTCTGTTCTCTAAAATAAGATTCTTTGAGTGTTACTTTGAGAATCAGAATTTCATTCTTATGAAGTCCATCTGAGTATCTGGTGTAGAATCAGATCTCAGTCCTTGTTAGCCTTCATAATAAAGTGTGGTGGTCTTGATCTGATGGCTCTAAGGCAGTGGTAAAGAGTTGACTTTGTCCTCTGCTATCCTTGGAGTTTGGTCTCCTCAAGTGCACATTAGCATACACACAATACCCTATCTGACACTGTTTTAGATAGGTGGTTCCTGACACTGAATTGCTAAATCAGAATTGTCTGAAAACTTAAGCAAAATACAGGTTTCTGGGCACCATCTTCAAGGACTTACTTTGTGTACCTGTGGGTGGTACCATTAGTCTAAATGTTATTTTAAATTGACAAAGTGATTTTTTTTTTTTCCTGCCAGGTTTGCAAAGTACCTGGCAGAAATACAAGTTTGAAAATACAAATACATTACTATGAAATGTTTTTCCTAAAAGAATTTTTTTCTCTTTGTTTTAGGCTAATGGCTACAGTTTTATCAATATTGAACATGGACAAGCAGTGTCCTTGCTAAAAACTTTCCAGAATACAGTAGAACTCATCATTATACGAGAAGTTTCCTCATAAGCACTGTGGACAAAACAAAATGGGGGGAAGGACAGCAAGATTTATTGGAAGATACTTGCAGGGGAAATTAATATTTTGACTATTTTTATATATAAAGAAGAACTCAATTATGTTCAAATTTGTACATTAATGAAATAATGGAGCTTGTGGTTAGAGGGAAAGAACCACTGTACAGAATATAAAGGAGACTGTTGAATTCATACCATATAAAATTTGTTGTTAGGTTTTTAAACATAGCAATCAAGGCTACAGAAACAAGCTTATGTTGTTTTTGTATAGATTGTAGGTTTATTTTTGGATTTCATACACATGACTGAACTGTGTACAAGGCAATAGTTAGCCTTGGTTGTAGCCCAGAGACAGATGGCAGAGCTATCTTTCTCAGCTTTTATGCCCTTATTTTTATTCAACTGGTATTAATGTTTTTCTGCTGAAACTACTTTTTCTGACGTGGGCAAGAGATTTGAAGTGTTGGCTTTTGCTATGTGCTTATTGAGTTGAAGAGTGAGTAGGTGAAGGTGGTGCTGATGGGTTCACTTTCCAAGGCCAGATTAAAACAGTTATTTCATATAAAAATCTGGAAGCAAAGAATGAAAAAAAAGCTCTGTTAATGTGTTTTTATTAATAGAATAATGCAATAAACTTGTAATGTCTTTTTAAAAAGGTGAAAAGACAATAATTGCATTTTATGAGCTCTACAATATCTGCTCTTGTCATAGCCATTGACTATACATTTGCTACTGGTGATTGAATTTTTAATTTTTTAGTCACAGGAAATTTTTAACTCTACTATAGATGCATGTCCATGCATTTTCTGTGCTATGGAAATCCCGTTTTGTTTTTGATATTTTTTTCTTTTAACAAATGGTGGTACTTATAGTCTGTTTTATAAGTAGTACTCCATTTAATCTAATTTATAATTGTTATTTTAAGCAGCAAATGAAACTAAAATGGCCAGTTTTAAAATCGAGTTGCCTGTAACACTACAAAATGTAAGACGGTTTGGAAAAGCCTCTTGATTTTTGTTTGGCCTTGCATTGCCTTGGTAAAGTAAAAGGAAACATGGAGTACGCATGGAGCTAGGAAACCAAAGCAAGTTTGTGAAACTGGCACAGTGATAGAGAATTGCTGTGGAGAGTTGTTGAGCAAAGGGTCCTTGAGACCTGCCAGTGTGTAGAGGTATTCAATAAAGGGCTGTTCATACAGGTGACATTAAATGTGAACTCAATGCTTCAGAGTCTTTAAAGGGTTTCGAAGTGCATCAGTGTAATAGTGTTTTGCCACCAACTGCCTTCGTTCCTAGTTACTGTAATACATATTTGATCATAGAGGTTTATTAATTTTTGTTTATCCAAACCATTAATTTTTTGTTTTGTTCTATGTAATCAAATAAAATTTGAATAACATGCAGTGGTAACAATTAATGCATGGTTATTTGGACCAGAAAAAAGTGCCATAGAAGACCAATAACTGTTTTTAGTTGAGGCTACTCTGAAACCTTTTATTAGAGCAATATTCGGTTTCTTGCATTCATTTTTTATGTCTAAGAAATGTAATTTGGGAATTTTTAATGTATTATGCTTTTTTCTTCAACCTTGATTTAATGAAGACTTATAGAACTAGCTAAAATACCAACCTACATTGAAAATGAGTTGGACTCACCTTCCATTCTTTCTAGTCAAGTAGGCAGCACTTTTAAAAATATGTGACTCAAATATTGCACTTCTTTCAAGATGTTATCAATTGATTATTGTACCTGTATAGTTTTAATAATTTTGATTGAAACCCTTTAACAACTCTTTGTAAATTTTAACTCATTTTAGTTGATTTTCAGTACTCTTTACATAGGAATTGATTTTTATGGATATAGTAGAAGAAATGTGCTGTATTTTGATAAAATTCACTTGTATGTGTGTTGTAATCTCTAAAAAAGAATGACAAATGGCTTCTTTAAGACAAGTCTCAGTGTTCCCTTTATTCTTAGTTCATTTTAAAATACTAATTTTGGCATTGTAAAATAGTCATGTTCTCCTTTTATTGATTTCAGATTTACACACATTCCACTTTAAATTAGGAATACGTAAGATAGGTATAATTGCAAAACTGCCAACTACTTTCCCTTGAATCAATTATATAAGACTACAGTATTGAAAAAGGAATTAAGTCTCATATGACAATTGGTTTTTCAGATTAAGTTTATTTAAGTTTATTAGAAGTTCAAGTATATTATCTGCATATTGTATTGAAATATTTTCAAGCACAACAAATGTTACATGTACTAGCATTTTGTACTACTCTAATTAATTTAAAATTTATGTAATGTTCTTGCAACATGTAAAGTTGAGTTGGGCAGTTTATTACCAATAGGAGTAATACATGATACAATATTTTTTAAAAAGAAGTAAAAAAATTTTGCACTTAATAGCCAAAATTACCTTCAAGAATATTGGGAAGAAAATTAAGTGACAAGGGCTCTTCTTTAGAATTTTTGCCACAGTAGTAATAAAGTTTCAAAGTTTGAATAGAAGAATAATAATTTAAGTCTTTTGCAGAAATGGAGAAGATATTTTGAGTTTATATTCTGTTGAGTTAAAACTTGGGCTCATAATAAGTATTGTGCAGCAAATTTTCAAAAACAGTTCTTGGACTGGGGTGTGGCTCAGGGGTAGAATGCTTGCCTAATATGCCTGAGGCCCTGGGTTCAATCCCCAGCACCATCGGGGGATAAATAAAAAAAAGAAAAATGTCCCTTATTTCTATTAACAGTGTTTAAAATATCTTACTCCAACCAGTAAAAAATTATACCAATAAAAATTATATTTATCAGAGTAATTTATTCAATACGGAATTATTGACATAAATATTTAATGAATACTGATTCATTTAGGAATCATCAGTTCATCCACATTAAAAAAAAAAAAAAAACTCTAAAATTTCCTGGTATTTATTTTTTAAGTATTTTCCTGACCTCTTTGGACCGATCTTGAAGATGTGAATATACAAGATGTTCAAAATTCTTTTGAATACAAACAGAACTATTAAATATTAATTTTCTATACTTAAAATCCCATTAGCAGTTATGTAATATTTTTATCAACCAGCATTTATGCCATATTCCAAATTTTTGTATATATCTAGATTGAAGTAAAACAGGATAAAGTAATACTGTTCAAAATTGTGTTTTATTTTATGAAATTCAGGATTAGTAGAATTCTCATGAAAGATATACAGCTATTTTTGAGCCTTTCCGCTATATTTCTGAGAATGGAAAAGTATAGTTTACCTTGAATTACTGCTTTTTTTAATATCTAAAGATTGCCACTAGCATAGGAAATTTGTTTCAGCTATAGATTGATGTTAAGTAATATCTTTTTTGAAAGGTATTTCTTGTTCCGTTGCATTTTTATTAAGATACTTTAATCTTTAGTAAATAAGTTTACCATGATAAAAGACACTAAAATAAAAATACTTTTGATTTATCAAGAGCATTAATGAATACACAATTGATCATGAATAAGGGAACAAGATTCCTCTTAAAGAAAAGTAATCTATATTAGATAGGCAACCAGTATAGGCCTCCAGGTATTCCCTTCTTTCTAATTAGAGCCTTCATAAAGGTTGACAATCTTATATCTTCAGCTGTGAATTCTTTACACAGTTTATATCCAAGGAGTTTATAAGTACAGTCACTCTGTTTTGGAAAATTCTTAAGAGAATGCTGTCTTCTTTTCCAGGATGCTGCTGTCTCTTTGTAAAGGAATTTTTAAAATGAAATACCTCCCATGGAACTACATGTATGTGGTCCATCTATCTGATCAGTCAGTCCTTAGGTTTAGGATAAAAGTTGAGAACTCACATATCTTGGTAAGGGAGGAAATCTAAGCCACAATGTTATGCTCTTCCCACCCAATACAACAAAGCTTTTATTTTGAATGAAAATAAGCTTATAAGGCTGGGGACATAGCTCAGTTGGTAGCATGCCTCATAAGCACAAGGCCCTGGGTTCAAATCGCCAGCACCACAAAAAAAAAAAAAAAAAAAAAGGAAAGGAAAGAAGCTTATGTATTTCCTGACTTGACTTCCTTAAATCCATCAAACTTACTCCAAGGCATAATTTTAGAAGGATTTTTTTTCTCATCTGTTCTCTTAGCAACATTTCCTGGTCAGAAAACCTTTAAAAAGTTAACAAAAATTGGGGGGAAATATGCATAATCAAGAAGCATAAATTTCAGCATAATGATTTGAAGTATCATCTTCAATAGTACTACTAGTAGTAGTAATAGTAGTACTGAATATTGAACCCAGGGGTGCTTTGCCACTGAACTACATTCATAGATAGCCCTTTTTATTTTTTATTTTGAGACAGGCTCTCAATAAGTTGCTGAGACTGGCCTCTTAACTTGAGATCCTCCTGCCTCAGCCTCCCCAGTTGCTGGGATTATAGGCGTGTGCCACTGCACCCAACTAATCTTCAATACTATTGAGAACTAATGCCTGCCTAGAACATTAAATTAAATTAAATGAACTTAATTTAACTTAAAGTTATCAAACATCTTTTACATTTGGATCATCCTTTACTATAGCATCCCTCAAAGGAACATTCATTTTCCCAAGAAGAGGAAGAATCATTTGCAGTCTTAAATGTTATATTAATTATTCAAGATAACATTCTTCATGCTTCAAGCTTCCCTCTGTCCACATACCTAGAAAGAACAAAAATGATCATTATTAAATGTTAATATAAGTAAAAGTATTATTTAATCTCAGTAGTTTTCAACAAGAAAGAAGTGTGCTATAATTTTTTAAAGGTGTGGGGCATATAGAGCAAGAGTTCTACCATTAAAGGTGGATTTGGCTTCAGGGATGTCTCAAAGATGGACAGAATAAAGGATCAAGAAAGAGTTGTCATTGACCACCAAACAGTGTATAGAAGAGTTGTCTGGTTCAAGGGAGAAACAATGAGGGTAGATGGTTAGATTAAGAAGGAAAAATGAATGCAGGCCTGTTGATCTATCATAGTCAACTATGATGTCCTTTCCTTTGCCCCCCCTTAGTGCATATAGTTTTCAGTAATCAGGTAACAACCATTTCAGGCTCATAGTAAGGTGAAAACAACAAAATGATGGAACATTGGGGAAAAGCAACCATGGGGGTGAGCATGTGGGGAGTCACCAAACAGGAGCATCAATGTCTAAAGAAATCAATATTAAAAACTGTATCTTCTGAGAGAGGATAATCAGTTTGTAAAAATGTCAGGGTGTGTGTATTTTTTATGGAGAGCGGTGCTGGGGATGAAATCAAGGGCCTCTCAAATGCTAGGCAAGTGGTCTACCACTGAGCCACATCAGCAGCCCATACATTTCTTTATAATGTAAAATAGAACTGTCAGTTTCAACATTTCTTTATAACTTATAATGGAATTGTCAGATTCAACTGTTGGACTGAAGGAGTAGGAGACACCTAAAGAGCAAATCAAGTTCTTTAGATTTAGATCCCAAGGAATATAATGGAAATGGAACAAAAAAATAGTGAAATGAGATGTGTAAGAAAAATCTTCATATTCTGACAAATCTTCCCTCAAAGGAAGAAGGGAGAGTAGAAACAGAATGAAGGGAAAATCTAAGAAAATTTTCTGAAGTTGAAGCACAACATATGTTCTCAGACTGAATGGACCCATTTGATAACAAGTGAAAACCACAAATATGCACCAAACTTGTAAATATACAGTATCTTTATCAAATGTTAGATCAGGTATGAAGAAAGTCCTAAAAAATTCCAAAATGAATCAAATTGACATCAGAACTTTCACCGGCAACTTTGGATGCAAGGAGACAGCAAAGCAATGTCAGAACTTGAAAGTCATGCAAGTGAGAAGGCAAACTAAAGACAGTTGTTTCAGGAATTCAAGGACTTGGAAGTTGACCTCCCCTCCCCATAAGAAGTATACTCCCAACAAAATGAAAAATAAATCTCATAAGGAGATTTGAGATCCAAGAAACAATATTAACCAAAACTACATAGAGAAATAATTATAAAATTGAGAGTAAATATGGATAAATATAAAAACATGATCTCTTCAAGTGAGAATTAGTTTTTTTCCTAAAAGAAACTATGCATATTGGTTAACTTTAACTGCTTACAGGAAAATCTAACTTGCAATTTATGGATGATTAATGATAACTACAGAAAGAATAAGTAGTTCTATGTGTGGGTTTTATTCATATAAATAAATGCAATGGGTTATAGATTTCCCCTCCCCCACACAATGATTTATGTACCTGTAGTTTGACTCCACTGCATCTTACTTATCCATTTTTCTAGTGATGAACACCTGCAATATTCCACTTGTTCCACCTATCCCCTGCCATACATAATGCAGTGGTGAGTATTCTCATTAATGTCATGTTATGGATATGTGTGAAAATTTCTCAGATAACCTACTTAAGGGTGTAATTGTTAGGTCTTATATACTACTTAATCTCACTAAATTCTGCTAAATCACTTTCTAGAACGTCTGCATAAGTTTGTACTCTATCAGCCAGATGTGAAGATCTTGTTTCCCCACATATTTGCAAACAATATTATGTGACTCTTGTATGTTTGATGAATATAACATTATATTATAAAATGAACCTGGTGACACGCTTCTGTAATCACAGTGACTTGGGAGGCTGAGGCAAATTTGAGACCAGCCTCAGCAATTTAGTGAGACCTTGTCTCACATAAAATGGGTTGCTGATATAGCTCACTCTGGGAATCCAGCAAATCAGTTCTAGCCACTCCTCTCAAAAAACAAACAGAAAAGATAATGGTGAAAATCATGAAAGGAATTTTAATCAGTGTAGTTACACCAGGAAGACAGGGGGATCCCCTTCCTTAGCCCTATCTTCCAGGGACTGATAATGACTTTGAGGTTTTAAAAAAGAATGTGGGGGTAAGGGTTGGGATTCTGCATAGCTAGAAGTTTTTCAAAGTTGCCAGAGCAGGTGATTGTGATCAGGTGTGGTCTATCCATTATCTCAGGATTGATCAAGTGAGGCCTTGTGCCAGAATGAAAAATTGCTGTTGCCTGGGAGTAGCTTTGACTCATCACAAGATGTTATCAGATCAGACATTGTTCCTGAAATCCAAGGTGACTCAGTAAAGGAGATGGATTAAAAAATGGAGGCAGGGATACCAACTCTTTATTTCTGCATTTAGCCACCCATCAGACATCTCCAGGCACAAGTGAGGAGTCTAAGTCCCTGTTACATTTTGGTATTTGTAAATCATTCCTTTGATCACTAGAGTGAGCAATGAGTACCTATACTTGACACCCATTAAGGTCCACCATTCTGTAAATGTCCTACTTTTTACATTTGTGTACTACTTTCATTTGTTCTAAAGTTTTAAAGACTAATTTGCTGGAGTTTCTTGTATACTCCAGATATATGTACTATCATTTTAGATATTGCAGACATCTCCCAGTCCATAGCATTTACCTTTGTTTATGGCACCTCTTTAAAAAAAATGTAAATATGTATATGAACAAATTTATCATTTATGCTTTCTTATTTTTCTGTTAAGGAAGTCTTCCCACTCACAAGACTTTTGATTCAGTAATTTGAGGTTGGGACTCAACAGTTTACATTTCTAGCATAATAAAACCAGAATTTCTCCACTTATGCTGGTGGATGAGGTCTGCATAAGTTGCAGGCCTCTGCAGCCAAGAAATATGTTGCTCTTCTTAATGGCAGACTATGCTCTCCAGTTTTGCAGCAGTCCCTGCAGCTCATTGCCAATTTCTTTGTTTTCTTATCTAATGAATTTGAAGGATTAAATTCGTAGACGAGGAGGAGTGAGTGTATGAGTAGGATTTATTCAAGTCTGAATAGAAACAGAATTCCCGAAGGGCGCGAGGTAACCCAAGAGGGGTTGCTGGTTTGACTGTACTAGTCTAGGGGTTTATATAGCACTTGGGTCAATACTGTTGGTCCAAATTTATGCTAATCAGGGTTTGCAAAAGTAGGATTGCTATTGGTTAGCCCTGCAATCCCATTCAGGTCTGCCACTCTTCTGTTTTCCTATGGCTAGTAGGGAAGTGGGAGGGTGAAATGATTGGATTATAGATATGTGGGAGTTCCTGGCTGCAGTGCCCTGTGAAGTGGGTATCCACCCTGGCCCTCTGGGCTGCCTTAGCACAACAGGTGGATGAACCTTGGCTTGCCTTGGCCCTGCATATGGCACCTCAGGCTTGTGCTGACAAGGTGGGCTCTGTGCTCTCTGCCCACATTGCAGCCTGCCTGGGCCATTGCTCCACAGTTCCACCACTGCTTTACCACTTTTTTCAATGGGGATTATGGCTATTTGGCTCTGAGACTGGAGGAGCCATGTCAATAGGATACTTTTTCTTTGCTCCTGTTTTTTCATGTGTATTTCAGGGTAAGTTATTTGGCATTGATTTTTCTGGCCATGATGGATTTACTCTTCCTCCTGAAATTATTATATGAAACTATGATTTTCAGAATATTGAACATCAGAAAGTGAAGGATAATGATAGTGAAGGACAGGGGAGGGAAAAGAGGTAAACCCTGTGATTGTCCTTAGATTACTACCTTGAGAAAATTTCTAGTCATGAAGCAGGAAAGGGGAACCCAGGCAGAGTCTGGTGGACTCCCCATGATAAGGAGGTGAAGCTAGGAGTCCAGAAAAAAAAAAAAGGGAGATAAAGTTCACGGGGCAAAATAATGAAGAGAGCTGCAACAGAGGACTCTGCCTAGGGTCCTCTTTGTGAATTCAGCTGAGTACTGATCAGCATGGGATCAACTTAGGAAAGTTCCCAAGACCAGGGGAAGACTATTTGAAAGCATGGTAACAATGACCTGCACTTGCAATTAACAGTGCCCTGTGCACATGCCTATTCCCATCAACAGGACTAGAAAATTCATGGTTCACTGACACAGGGTAGGGTACAAAGAAGGGTCTTGCCTCAGTGGAGAATAATTGACCTTTTGTTAAAAGTTGCTCCAATCTGACCTGTGTTATGCTTTGAATATGAGGTATCTCCCAAAACCTTCTAAGTCTATGCAGGAATATTCAAAGATAAAATAAGTAGATTATGAGAGCCATGACCTAACCAATCCCTCCTAGTTTCAGTGGTCTAACTGGGTGGCAACTGTAGGCAAGGTGGGGTGTGGCTAGAGAAGGTAGGTCACTGAAGGCATATCTTGAACAGGTGCATTTTTCCCTGCAACCTGTCTCCCCCCCACCCTGCCTACTTCCTGACTGCCATGTGCAGAGAAACTTCCTTCTGCCATACCCTACTGTCATGATGTTCTGCCTCAATTACACCTAGAGCAATGGAGTCAACCAACCATGGATTGAACCTCTAAAACCATGAGCCAAAATAAACTTATCCTCCTCTAAATTGTTCTTGTCACTTATTTTGGTTACAGTGATGAAGAACTGACTATACTAGAAATGTGTGAGGTATCAAATATGCCAAATAAAATCAACAGCTCTCGCAATGTAGAAAAAATATTGTTTTTGAAGACAAAAAATAGGAAGTCCAAAATAAAGTCCATAATTTTTTTAAAATCCATAGAATCACAGTAAATTGTGGGACAGTTTCAGCAAAATGTGTAATTATTGTTTCTGAAGGGAAAAAAAAGGAATAATAGATGAGTATTTTTCAAATTTGATTAAAATGGAAAAAACACAGGTCCAAGGAACAACACTCGGCACAAGAAACATGAAGGAAATGACACCAAGGAACATCATAATCAAATTACTCAAAACCAGTGATACAGAGAATATAATCAGTCAGAGCTGGGCAACATGGGTCATGACTGTCATTCCAGCAACTCAGCAGAAGCAGGAGAATCACAAGTTTGAGGCTAGCCTGGACAATATAGTGAGATCCTGTCTCAAAAAGTACGAAGTTCTGGGGATGCAACTCAGAGATAGAGTACTCCTGGGTTCAATCCTCAGCAGAAAGTGTGGGAAAGCAGCCAGAAAAGGAAAGACATTATGCACAGAACAAGGACAAAGGTGATGGCAGATTTCTTGCCAGAAAGAGTACCAGTGAGAAGACAGTTAAGCATCACCTTTAAAGTACTGAAAGAAAGAAATTAAGGTTGGGGGGCAGCAGAGAGACAAATACTGAAAAGGATCCAACATCAACAAGCTCACACTGCAGGCAGTATTAAAGTTCTTCAGGTGAAAAGAAAATATCAAACGGAAATACAGATTTATATATATAAAGAAATGAAGAACATCAAAATTGATACTTTCATAGGTTAAATATTTAAAATTTTAATATTTATCTGAAAAACAAAAGGGATCGAATCTGTAATATGTAATTGTAATAATAGCATAAAGATCAGAAGGGGAGAAATTTAAATATAAGGTTTATGTGAAGTAATTTATTACTCAAAGATAGACTGTGAGGAGTTAGACATGCATAAATAAAACAATTACTAAAATAAAACTTATCTGGAAAGCTAACAAAGGAGACTAAATGGAATCATGAATAAATTATTCAGTTACTCCAAAAGGCAGAGAGAGGAAAAAGTAAACCAAGGCATAACAAATGGCAAGATGGTAGATTTAGATTTAGATTTAATCCTATCAAAAGGCATATTAAATGTAAATGATCTATAAATATCTAAAAGAGTGATGTCATATTGGATTTTTTAAAAAAAGACAACAGTGGGCTGTGTATGAGAAATGCACTTTAAAGCCAAAAGATATTTCACATTAACATTAATCAGTAGAAAGCTACAAGTTGCGCATGATGGTGTACACTTGTACTCTTAGCAACTCAGAAAGCTGAAACAGAAGGGTCACAAGTTCAAAGCCAACCTGGACAATTTAGTAATAATCTTGTCCCAAAATAAAAATAAGAAAAGACATGGGGACATAGAGTACCCCTGGATTCAATCCCTAGTACTGAAGAGAAAAAAGAGTACAAAATAACATCAAAACAGATATTAGAGTAAAAATGTCACAAATGAAAAAACTCCATATATATGGAATCTGAAGAATACATTTTTCAATAGCCTAGGTGACAAAGTAAAATTAGAAAATGTTTTGAACTGAATGAAAGTAAAAAAAAAACACATAATTTTATAATGACAAAGGAGTCAATTCTTAAGATACACCCTTAATCATTTATGTTCTAAATATAGAATTTCAATATACATGAACCAAAAACTGATAGGCTCACAAGGAAAAAAAAAGATCCATAATTAGGATTTCAATACTTGTCTTAAAACAGTTGATAGGAGCAGGCAAAAATCAGTAATACTATGAAAAGATGAACCACACTAACTTGATCTAATTGGCATTTATACCATTCTCTGTCCAACAACAATAAAAACATATGCCTTTCAAATGTATGTGAAATATTTGCCAAATTAAATTACTATATTCTGGACCAAAAGAGAAGTCTCAATAAGATCAAAAGTATTTAAAGAATTCAAAGTATCTTTTGTGGTCACAATAGAATTTGAGTAAGAAAACAATAATAGAAGTATCTAGAAAATCCCCAAATACATGGAAACTAAAGATTACACTTTTAAATAACCTTGGTGCCAAAGAAGAAGTTAAAAGCGAAATTAGAAAATATTTTGAACTGCATGAAAATTAAAATACCATATAACAAAATTGTTGAGGTACCACCAAACCAGTGCTTTGGGGGGAAATTTATAGGCACTAAGTGTCTATACCAGAAAAAGATCTCAAATCAATACTCTATATACCCCTGAAAAACTGAAAAAAGATGCTCAAACACAAAATAAATGGTGGGATATGAAGAAATAAAAGCAGAAGTTGATGAATTAAAAAAAAAAAGTAAATAAAACTCATAGTTGGTTCTTTGAGAAGATCAATAAAATTGATAACTCTCTGCCCAGACTGGAAAAAATGAAAGACAAATTAACAATGCTAAATATGAGAAAGGAAATCTCACTAGATTCAATAATTTATTAATTATCTCAATAATTATAATTATAAAATTATAAAAATAATTAAATATTGATAATAAAGATTAAGATAATAAGGGGCTGGGCTGGGGTTGTGGCTCAGAGGCAGAGCACTTGCCTAGCATTTATGAGACACTGGGTTTGAGTCTCAGCACTGCATATAAATAAGTGAATAAAAGGTCCATCAACAAAAAATTTTTTTAAAAAATATAAGGGGATTATTATGGACAACTTTATGCCAATAAATAATTTTGTTGAATAAATTCCTAGAGTATATCACATTTTATTGCTTATACCTTATGGATGAGTTTGTACTGTAACCTGCATGGCTAAATCTTAGAAACCAGGTGATGGGGGATTAAGAAAGACAAAACTTAATAGAGAGAAAGCTTGGACCAGGTGGGACATCATCCTCTGATGGAGGAACAATAACCCAGAGCTAGCTCAGCACATTGAAAGGGTTTCTATGAGAAAGTTTCTTCTGAACTGGCAGGCTTGAAGGTGGAAGCACCTGCAAGCAATTATAATGATCTTACTATGCCAATAATTCTCTATCCCTGGCAGCTGGTGTCTAAACACAGTGTCAAGCCTGATAGTCCCATGCCTTGCATAGAACCTCCTCAGGCAGGGCATCACCATAGCAACTGGGCAATCTTGACCTGCATTTTGCACTGGAAGTTCCCACTGTAAGCACAGCCACAACCACAAGGCAGTCAGAGACCATGATCCAAGTCACCACTCGCCACAGTTTGGAGAGAGAAAACATCTTCATAGTATTAATTCATCGCTAACATAGCATTTTCTCTAAACTTAGTTCTTTTATGTTCCTTAATGGAAGGTGAGGTTGTTGGGGTTTTTTAATTTGCTTTTGTCAGCTTTATTGAGTTGAATTTACTTTTCTTTTTTCAGTACTAGGATTGAATTCAGGCACTCTACCACTGAACTGCATCCCCAACCCTTTTTATTTATTTTGAGACAGGTCTTGCTAAGTTGTCCAGGGTGGCCTTGAAATTGTGATCCTCCTGCCTCCACTTCCCAAGTCTCTGGAATTACAGAGGGCCCCTACCATGCTTCATGTGGTGCTTTAAAAAATCAAACTTGTAAATTGTGCTTTTTAAATGCTTATGTGTTGTCTCTTTGATAGGTCCATATTTGAGAGTGGCATATTTAAGTCTCTTGCTTTGATAATTAATTTGCTAGTTTATACATTTTTGTTACTCTTTTATAAAAGGAATTATAGGATTTTTATAATTGTAGGCTCAGCCTTGGTGCCATCGATCACGTTGTGTAAAGTTACCCCAAGGTGACTTCTGTGATGGTGTTGAGGTGATCAATGAATCTTTCTTACCACCTATATGGAGTGCGACACACAGGTAGTGGAGGGATCCTTGCTCCCTGGCCTGACAGGACATGGGACAAAGGAACCCCCAATCGGCCCTCTGCTGCTGTCGTGGCTGCAGCCTGAGAGATGCACAGTGTTCCAGTGAGTGCAGTGCCACTCTGTGCTCACAGATTCAGTGCATCTCACCTGGAACTTGACAAGTTCCCTCGGGGCGGTGGTCTTCTCCAGAGTCACAAATAATGTCTTTTTGGAAGCGTCCTTCGTGGTTGGCAATGAAGGTTCGCTCAAATGCAGCAGTTCCAACCTTTTATTCTGAAGTCCTTGTGAAATTCCCATTGGTTACCATCGTATTCCACCCATACTGCTGCTTTGGCTGCCTTCTGCCTTTCCAGTGATAAAATGGTGTACTGTCTTAAAAACAAGAGCTATAGTAAGTTCATCCGAGCTGAATATTCACAATGTACCTGTACCAGAAAAGATTGCAGGGCTGAAAGAGAAGATAATGCTAAAGCATACTCAAATTTACTAATGATTCTGAAGGAAGTGATTCCTGACCAGTCCAAGCCAGAAAACTGAACCAAGGTTTGAATTTCAAGTTCAGTCATTTTTGCTATATTCAACAAGCATTTCTGTTCAGTCATTTCTTTTTTCTTTTCTTTTTTTTCTTCCCTCTGAGGGGCCGGGGATCAGAACCGGGGTCCTTGCTGATGCTAGGCGAGTGCTCTCCAACATGAGCTATTTCTTCAGCTCCCGTTCAGTCATTTCTTGGGAAAAAAAAAAAATTGTCTTCAAGGATGTGATGATGAATCTGGGGTTGTTTGATCCTCAGCACCACGTAAAAATAAATAAATAAAGATATTGTGTGTATCTACAACTAAAAATATATTTTTTAAGTAGGACGGAGGTGTGAGCAGCTAGGAGTATAGCTCAATGGTAGATCACTTGCTTCACACATGTGAGGCACTGTGTTCAATTTTCAGCACCACATAAAATTGAATAAGTAAAATAAAGGTATTGTGTCCATCTATAACTAAAAAAATATGTTTAAAAATTTTGGAGCTGGGGTTGTGGCTCAGTGTAGAGTATTTGCCTACCATGTGTGAGGCACTGGGTTCAATTCTCAGCACCACATATAAATAAACGAATAAAATAAAGGTCCATCAACAACTAAAAATTTTTTAAAAAAATTTTTAATGGGACAGGGGGATTGGGAGAGGGGAAAAAGTGGTTTATTATGTTTACCTCTAGGCTAAATTTCCAAATGAATTTTGGAGTTGTTCTTAGAAATTAAGGAGTGTTCTGTCCAGGTTTCACAGCTATGTGCCTTAAGAACTTACTTTTTTTTTTTTTTTTATAGCTATGCACCTTAAGAACTTACTGATCTCATAATACTTATGTCCAACAACATCTTACACTCCAAATTTAGGGGTTAAAGTGCAACATCCCATGTGTCCATTAATATAAAGATGCAGGGTTGGTTTGAAAATGCAGCTGAGCTTAATATTGGCTACTGGCATTCCTACATGGAGCAATTGTTATATGAATACTGTTGAAGCATTTTTTTTCTTACATTAAATACAGATAAGTAATATTCTATGGGTGATATTTAACAAATTGCATAATGTAGTTTATCTCTTCACTGTTGTAAACAGCTTAATAATGAGAAAACATCAAAAAATTATAAATTTTTTACATGGACATGATAAAAAAAATTACAGGATTTTTATTATAGGATTAAAAAATTGAAGACCTCCCAAAACAACAACAAAAAACTAACATTTTAATCATACATCAGGTGTCAAAAAATGGTCTGATCTTTAGAAGCTGAAAAAGTCTAGGAAGCAATTTTCCTTTAGAGCTTTCAGAAGGATTAAAGCCCTGCTGTTACCATGAGTTTTGCCCAGGGAGATCATGCTAAAGTTGTGACCTCCAGAACTGAGATAATAAACTTCTATTGTTTTAAGTCACTAAATTCATGGTTATTAATAGCAGTAGAAATCTCGTCAGACTTTGGGACCAGTAATGGAGTGATGAGCCAACGACCTGGTGGCAAGTTGATTGCACTAGACTATTTCCATCATTGAAGGGGCACTGCTTTATTCTTACTGGAATAAACACTGGATATGGATTTGTCTCTTTGTGAACAATACTTCTACCGAAACTACTATGTGTAGAGTTATAAAATGCGATGTCAACTGTCATCATATTTTACATGGCATTACTTCTGATTTAGAAAGTAACAAATGCAAATTAGTCCAGCAATTGGGCCCATGCTTGTGGAATTTGCTGGTCTTACTATTCTCTATCATCCAGAAGAACAAAGCGGGGCTGGGGAGATAGCTCAGTCAGTAGAGTGCTTGCCTTGCAAGCACAAGGCCCTGGGTTCGATCCCCAGCACCCCCCCCAAAAAAATATAAAAAATAAAAAAATAAAAAACAGAAGAACAAAGGGATACAAACCCTATTCAAAGAAATAAAGTCCCAAAATTCCCAAGTCAGAGGAGAGGAATGGATACAAAATCAGGAAGCCCAAATAATTCCAACTAAGATAAATCTAAAGAGAGCACACTGAGCCACGTCATGTGGAAACAGACACACACACACACACAATGAGAAAGTCACACATTTTAAAAACAGCAAGAGAAAAAATGACTCATGATGTACAAGGGAACTGCTTTAGATTATTAGCAAGTTTCTCTACAGAAACTTTAGTCCAAAAGGGAGAGAGATGACATATTCAAAGTAGTGAAAGGAAGAACTTCCAACCCAGAATATGCTATCTGGCAAAACTCTTCTTAAGTGCGAAATTAAAGACTACCCAAGGTAAACAAAAGCCAAAGGAGTTCTTCACTACTAAATCTATCCCACAAAGGGAGTGCTTCAGGCCCAAGCAAAAGGATAACAAACAGCAACACAAGGCCATACAAAAATACCAAACTCCTTGGTAAAGGTAAATATACAAGCAAATATCCCTAGAATTGTGATATAGACATGTAAGTCAATTTAAAATCTGATTTTTAAAAACAAAAAGTAATTGTAAAGCTATGTTAATGGATACATAATACAGAAAGGTAATTTGTGTCAATGTGAAATGGCAGAGGTAGGAAGAGGAGTGTTTTTATATGATTGAAGTTAAGTCGTTATTAGTTTGTAACAGATCTTGTAACTCTTAAGATGTTTTATGTGATTACAGTGGTGACTACAAAGAAAACATATAGACTATACACAGTGGGAAATGAGAAGAGAACCAAAACATCTCACTACCGTAAACACCAGTGCTTTCTTCCTCCCTGCCACAGACCCACCACCCAGTGCCGCTGTGCAGTGCCCAGCTGGTCAGCATTTGGTCAGGAAATTAACAATAGAATTTATGGACTGGACGTGATGAATCTTTAAAGAAGGTAACAAAAAGAGAAAGAAAATTCCAAAGCCAATCAAAATACATGTAACCATGATGGATGCTGATGTGGAATTTGCCATTCAGCCCAATACAGCTGGAAAACAAGTTTTTGACTAGGTGGTGAAAACAGTTAGATTGTGTGAGGTCTGTGTTTTTGGTTTTGTTGTTGTTGTGTGGTCTGGGTTTTTTGTTTGTTTTAGTTTTGTTTTTTTTTTTTTTGTCTGCCGTATGTTATTCTACATGCAAAGGTTATTCTACATGGCTTAACCTAAACAAATAATATGGCACAGCATTACAGTTCAAGTTTAGAGATAAATTCTTTACTGAAGGTGTTTCTGAGGAACTAATTCAAGAAATAACCTGGAGACTGCTCTTCTTGCACATTTAAGAAATCATCATATATGATGAGTTGTGTTACCCACCAGAACCTGCAGTTCTTTGGGCTTCCTATGCGAAGCCAAATATGGAGATTACAATAAAGAGATTCATACACCAAGCTACGTAGCTAATGATAGACTCCTACCCCAGCATGTTTTGGAACAACACAAACTGACAAAAGACTGTGAGAATAAAAAAGACAGAAGTGGCATGAAGAACAGAAAAATACTAGAGGAAGATTCAATGATGAAATACTTGAAGGTTGCACAAGATCTAGAAATGTATGGTGTCAGCTGTTTTGAAATATAAAAAGGGTACTGAATATTTATGAACATGATGACAAGTTAACACCTAAAATTGGCTTTCCCTGGAGTGAAATAAGAAATATTAGTGACAAAAAGAAATTGTCATAGAGACCCTCATAAATATGGTTATCTTATACTAGACAAAGGTGCCAAAAACATACATTGGAGAAAAGATAGCCTCTTCAACAAATGGTACTGAGAAAACTGGAAATCCATATGTAGTAGATTGAAATTGAACCCTATATCTCACCCTGCACAAAACTCAAAATGAATCAAAGACTTAGGCACTAGAACCGACACCCCACACCTAACAGAAGAAAAAGTAGGCCCAAATCTTCATCATGTCAGCTTAGAAACCAACTTCCTCAACAAGATGACTAAAAGGCAAAAAGTAAAATCAATAATAAATGGGATGGTATCAAACTGAAAAACTTCTTCACAGCAAAGGAAACAAGAATGTGAAGAGAGAACTACAGAATGGAAGAAAACTTTCCACCTGAACCTCAGATAGAGCACTAATTTTCGGGATATATATAAAGAACTCAAAAACAACAACAAAAGAGCAAATGACCCAATCAATAAATGGGCAAAGGAACTGAAGACACTTCACAGAAGAAATACAGTCAATAAATATATGAAAAAATGCTCCAACATCTCTAGCAATTAGAGAAGTGCAAATTAAAACTATACTGAGATTCCATTTTACTCCAGTCATAATGGCAATTAACTAGAAAGGAAGTAACAATGAATGTTGGTGTGAATGTAGGGGAAAAGTTACACTCATACATTGCTGGTGGGATTGCAAATTGTTGCAACCACTCTGGAAAGCAGTATGGAGATTCCTCAGAAAACTTGGAACCACCATTTGACCCAGTTATCCCACTCCTCAGTTTATACCCAAAGGACTTAAAAGCAGCATACTACAGTGTCACAGCCACATCAATGTTTATAGCATCTCGGTTCACAATAGCCAAGCTATGGAACCAACCTAGGTGCCCTTCAACAGATGAAAGGACAAAGAAAATGTGTATATACACAATGGAATATTACCCATAAAGAAGTATGAAATTATGCTAGTAAATGGATGGAACTGGAGACTATCATGGTAAGTGAAATAAGCCAATCCCAAAAAAACCAAACCAAAAAACCAAAGGCTGAATGTTCTCTCTGATATGCAGATGCTAACACACAATAGGGAGGGGTGAAGGAAGAATAGAAGTTCATTGGAATAGACAAAGGGGAATGAAGGGAAGGGAGGAGAAATGGAACTAGGAAAGACAGCAGAATGAATCAGACATAACTTTCCTATGTTCATATATGAATATACAACCAGTGAAACTCCACATCATGTACAACCACAAGAGTGGAATCCTAATTAGAATAAGTTATACTCCATGTATGTATAATATGTCAAAATATACTCTACTCTTATGTATATCTGAAAAGAACAAATTAAAAATTTTTTAAATTGAACATATTCCCTATATACTTGTCCTTCTGTATTTATGGAAGATTGGTTCCAGGACCACCAGAGATACACAACAAAACAAACAAAAAAATTGTCATAAAGCCAATCCACAAAAAGGGACCCAATTTTGTTTTTTAGGTACCTTGTCTGAGAATCAGTAAATAGATTTTGCCCCTATGTGAGAAACCATGAACTATGAATGCAGTGCTATTGAAGTGTAACAGACAAGGGCTCAGGCTAGGAAGGAGAAACATTAAAAGCATTATAAATGACATAAAGAATGAAAATAAGAAAACAGAAAAAAAGGAAAAGGAAAGAATAGAAGGTGAGAAGGAAGAGCTAATGGAACATCTGAGGCAAACTGAAGAATAGACAATGAAAGCCCAAAAGTATATCTAATAAAAATATTAATGGTTTACATGCAGAAAACTACTCAAAAAAGTACCGAAGACTATAAGTAAGATAGAACTTAAGGAAAAATATGGAGCATCCCTGTCAAAACAATTTCAAACCAATCATCTTAAGGCAAAGGACATCCTATTGGTTTTTTTGTTTTTGTTTTTCTAGTAAAGATTTCCCAGACTGTCCTAAAATCTAAAAACAAATAACTAAAAACAGACAAAGAGACCCATCAATGAAAGAAAGAGGGTATCAAGGGAAGAAGTGAGGAACACACATACACACACAACACACACAACTAACAAAATGGCAGTAGTAAGTCCTTCCCTGTCAGTAATTACTTTAAATGTAAACAAATTTGTGCTAACTTTTTGTTGCTGTGACCAAAAACCTACGACAACAACTGAGAGGAGGGAAGCTTTATTTTGCTCACAATTATAGAGGTTCTGTCCATAGTCATGGTCAGCTGGCTCCAATGCAGAAATATTATGGTGGAAGGGCAATGGTAAAGCCATTAGCATAGCAGCCAGGAAGTGGGGGAGGAGAGGGAACAGAAGAGGAAAGGAGAACCAGGGGCAAGATACAGTCCCCAGAGGCACACTCCAAGTGACCCCTCTCGTCCAATCATGCCCCATGTGCCTGTGGTAGCCCATTCAAATTATTAATCCATTAATACAGTTCTCATAATACCATCTTTCACCCCCTGAATATTGCTGCATTGCCTAACACTTAAGCTTTTGGGGAGGACATTCTAGATCCAAACCATAATAAAATTAAACACACTAATTTTAAAAATATAGGTTAACTGAGTGGATATTTTAAAAAACAAGATCCAACTATTTGCTATCTACAAGAGGCTCATTTTTAGGTCAAAAGATACACATTGGTAGGGGCTGGGGAGATAGCTCAGTTGGTAGAGTGCTCGCCTCGCAAGCACAAGTCCCTGGGTTCAATCCCCAGCACAGCAAAAAAAAAAAAAAAAAAAAAGATATACATTGGCTAAAATTGAAAGTTCAAGAAAAATAGTCCATGTAAACTGGACCCCAAAGAGACAAAATAAAGCCAGGCATAGTGGCATATACCTGTAGTTCCAACTTTTCAAGAAGCTGAGGCAGGAAGATTGCTTGAATCCAGGAGTTTGATGCCAGCCTGGGCAACATAGCAGGACTCTGTCTTTATAAAGAGAGAGAGAGAGAGAATAGACTTTAAGACAGAGACTGTCACAATTATATAATGATAAAAAGGTCAACTCACCAGAAAGATCTATCAATTATAAATATATGTGCATCTAACATTAGAGCTCCCAAATACATGAAGCAAACATTGACAGAAACAAAGAGAAACAGCAACACAATAATACTGGGGGAATTTGATACCCCACTTTCAGATGACCAATGAGGAAAAACAGGATTTAAACTACACTATATATAATCAAACTGAATCTAACAGACATATACAGAACACTCCACTCAACAACAGCAGGGGACATATTCTTCTCAAGAGGACATGGAACATTCTCTAAGATAGACTACATGGTAGCCCACTCCCCAAAAAAGTATTAATGAATTTAAGAAAGTTTAAATCATACAAAGTATCTTTTCTGACTACAATAGAATGAAACTACAAATTAATAACAGAAGGAAAATCCAAAATGTGAAAATTAACACAACCTTAAACCAATGGGCCAGATTTACAGAACACAACAAAAGCAAAGTTGAGGGAAGTTTATAGTAATAAATACTTATATTAAAGAAGAAATATATCCAATCAACAACCTACTTTACACTTCAAGGAACTAGAAAAATAACAAGTTAAACCCCAATTGAGCTGAAGGAAGTAAATACTGAAGATTACAACAGAGATATGAAATAAAGAATAGAAAAACAATTGAAAAAAGTGGGGAAATACAATCTATTTTTGGAAAAGATAGACAAAATTGACAAACTTTAAGCTGTACTAAGTAAGAAAAAGACACAGCTGAAATTAGTAATGAAAGAGGGGGACATTATAACTGGTATAACAGAAACAAAAAGCATTAGAAGAGACGACTATGGAATAGTTGTATACCAATAAATCAGATAAACTTGAAAAATGGATAGACTTCTGGAAATAACCTCCCAAGACTGATCCATGAAGAAATTAAAAAAACAATTAGTAAGGAGATTGAATCAGTAACCAAAAGCCTCCCAACAGAGGAAAGCCCTGGTACACATGGTTTCACTGAAGAATTCCATCAATGTTTAAAGAGGAATTAACACCAATCTCCCCTTGAATTATAAACAGTTAAGGAATAGGAAGTTAATTAGTTAATTTCCATACACAGTCTATTAGGTCAACATTACCTGGATGCCAAAATTAGACACACAAAATATAACTACAGACTGATATCTTTAATGCAAAAATTCTAAACATAATATTAGCAAACCAAATTGAATGCCACATTAAAAGCATCATACACAATAACCAAGGAATTCAAGGATACCTGGAATTCAAGGATAGTTCAACACATAAAAATCATTCTACAGGGATGGGTTATAGCTCAGTGGTTGAGCTTTGCCTTGCATGTGTGAGGCACTGGGTTTGATCCTGAGCACCACATAAAAATAAATAAAGGTATTGTTTACATCTACAACTATAAAACAATAAGCAATCTACAGAATACATTAATAAAATGAAGAACAAAACCACATGATCATTGAAATTGATGCAGAAAAAACTAACAAAACACTTTCATGATAAAGGCACTCAATAAAGAATTGAAGAAAACTACCTCAACACAATAAAAACTGGAAAACCCACAGCTAACATCATATTCAATGGTAAAATACTGAAAGCTTTTCCTCTAAGATCAGAAACAAGGTAAGGATATTAATTTTGCTACTACTATTCAACATAGTACTGTAATTTCAAACCAGAGAAATTAGAAAAGAAAAAGAAACTTTTTCCACAGTGGAAAAGAGTGAAATCGTGTTAGCAGATAACATTACTTATAGAAAACACTAAAAATTATGTACATGTGTAGACACACACACATGACTTTCAACTAATATATCAGCCAAATTTCAGGATATAAAGTCAACAGAAAAATCAGTTGTGCTTCTGTGCAATAAGAATGAACAATCTGAAAAGAGAATTAAAGAAACAATACCATTTACTACAGCATCAAAAAGAATTATGTAATCTTAAGTGACCCAAATAGCCAAAACAATCTTAAAAAATAAGAGCAAAGTTGCAGAATTCACATTTCTGGATTTCAAAATACATTACAAAGAAAGAGTAAGTAAGATGCTGTGGTCCTGGCATAAAGATAAATATATAGACCAATGGAACAGAATAGGGAGCCTAGAAGTAAACTCTTACATACATCTTTTGGACAGCTTTTTCACTGCTGTGACCAAAAGACCTGATGAACAGTTTTAGAGGAAGAAAAGTTTGTTTTGGAGCTCTCGATTTCAGAGATCTTAGTCTATAGATGGCCAACTCCATTGCTCTGGGCCTGAGGTGAGGCAGGACATCATGGTAGAAGGGTATAGTAGAGGACAGCAGCTGGGGATATGGCAGCAGGAAGCAGAGAGAGAGACCTCTCTGGAGGTCTCTCCAGAGAGATATACAATATACACTCCAATATACACTCCAAAGGCATTCCCCCAGTGACCCACCTCCCCCAACCGCACCCTATCTGCTTTCACTTACCACTCAGTCATCAGGTGATTAATTTGCTGATTGGGTTAGAGCTCTCAAAACCCAGTCATTTCATCTCTAAACCTTCTTGCATTGTCTCACACATGAGCTTTTCAGAGACACCACATATCTAAATCAGAACAATGGCCAAATGATTTTTGACAAATTTGCTAAGACTACACAATAGGGAATGGACATTCTCTTCAATAAATGGTGCTTGGAAAATTGGATATTACCATACAAAGGAATGAAGTTGGACAAGTTTTTTATACCTTATACAAAACTTAATGCAAAGGAAAAGAGGAATTGGACATTGGAATTGGCAATGATTTCTTGGATACAATACCAAAATACAGGCAACAAAATAAAGATAAAAAATAAAAAACAGACAACAGGGATTACGGTAAACTTAAAAACTTCTGATGGTGAAAGAAAATATCAACAGAGTGAATGCAATGTATGAAATGAGGAGAAATAAGTGCAAATCATATAAGGGTTCAATATCCAGAATATATAAGGAACTTCTATAAAACAACAAAATAACAACCCAATTTTTTAAATGAGCAAAGGATTTAAATAAACATTGTTCCAAAAATTATATACAAATGATCAATGAGCAGGTGAAAAGATACTCAACATCATCAATCATTAGGGAAATGCAAATCAAAACCACAAGAAGATACCACCTCACACATATCCTGATAGCCTCTATCAAAAGAACAGAAACTAGCATGTTTTGGAGGATGCAGAGATGTTGGAGCCCTGGTGTGCAGTGATGGGAATATGAAATGATGCAGCTGTTTTAGAAAGCATTAAGAAATCTCTTCCTCAAAAAATTGAGAATTACCATCCAATCCAACAATTCTACTTCAAGGTGTATATTAAAAAGAATTCAAACAGGATTTCAAGGAAGTATTTGTACATCCAAGTTCATTACAGCCTTATTCACAATAGCTAAGAGAAGTAAGCATCCTAAATGTCCATGGACAACCGAATGAATAAAGAAAATGCGATACACACACATGAATATTATCAGTTTGAAAACAAGGAAATGCTGGCACATGCCCCAACATGGATGAACTTCATGGACACCAAGCTAAGTGAAATATTCCCATCATAAAAGGACAAATACTAAATGATTCCACTCATAAAAAGCACTTAATGAAGTCAAAATCATAGAAACAGAATGTAGAAAAAATTTTAGCAAGATCTGGGGGAAAGTGGGAAGGGGAATTGAGTGTTGCAAGATGAAAATGTCCTAGAGATCTGTTGTACATCGATGTGAAGACACTCTGCTGAAACCATACATGTAAACATGAATAAAATAACAAATTTCATATCATGTTATTTACCATAATTTTTTAAATGGTGGCCTAATCTAAAGGCAAAGCCTTATTATTTATTACTATTGAACTTCTCTTTGTGAGGTAGGATTTATCATTTCTGCTTATTGAGATCTTTTCATATCCTTATTTCACAAGTTGATGAGGTTACTGTTCTTCCTAACACCTTGTGATTCACAAATATGACATACATACTTTCTATTTTTCATCTGGGTCACTGGAAAAATGTGTTGAGTTTTGGACTTCTTTTTATCCCTCTTTCATTCCAAAGGGTAACACTTCATAGGCCCTACATTTAAACAAGAGTCTAATAGTAGATTGAATCTCATGATCTCTGTCATAAGGCTTGTGTTTGGATGGCAGACCCGGAGGAGATTTAGTCACTGCGGAAAATCCAGTGGACAACTTTATTTTCAATGACCTCTCTTCTGAGATCCACATACCCCCCCTCTATGGAGAATATCAACTTCTCTCTCCAGGTATTCCTCCTTCTGCTTTTTTTGTTTGTTTGTTTGTTTTTGTTTTCATTCGGGGTCATCAGGAACAGGACATAGGTTGCCCAATTGTCTCCTCCAAGCTGTCTTAAATTCTGGATCTGCCATTTGGCTCATACTGATTTATGTGACTTTACGTAAGTTCTCTTATCTCTGTACCTTATCTGCGCATTGTGAAAAAATGATAGTACTATCATAAAAAACAGGAGCACTTTACATTAGCAATATTTCTTGGCATTCATTGGAAAATTGATATCAGCAAGCTGTCCAGAGTGAATCCTAAATTGGCTGCTTGGCCCCATAGGAGGTTCGAAAGAAGCACTCTCAGCTTCTGAAAAAGTAGTTAAGTTGTCTTCTGACTGGCAAACCTTGGACGGCACCTTCTTTAATTGACTGAGGTATTATGAGCACCGTATGCTATAGCAGCAGCCAATTCCTGTTGCCAACTCTCAGACGTGCCTAATGTTTGCCAAAAATGCCATCTGCCCTCTATCCTCAGCTTCTTCACAACTCAACAGTATGTTCATTATCTTTAGGAACAAAGGCAAAAAAATCTCTAATCATCCTATTTTTTATTTCAAAATGAATTTGTTTTAACTGGTTAAGTTTTTCAAGTATTATTTACTAACCAATCAGGCAACTATTGATGATAATCAGAGCAAGTCACATCAAATTTTCTACCTAAATATTTTAAAAAATCTTCTTGCTACTATATTGAGAAAATAATGTATAGCTATACATTATTCTTCTCATTTTCAATATTATTATTTATGCTACTGCTTTGGAGATACTACTAATAAGCTATGAATTTCATTTGTCAAACATTAATTATAAAATAAATTAATGAAAGTTCTGTGTTGAAACTTTAAAAGGAGGGAAGGATTCCACTGGATTAGCACATTAGGGAAATTCAAATGTTCATTTATTTGTAATTCATAGTCACTGGGCATCTTTTATTTGTGTAACAAAAATTTACAAAATTTTTACATAATTCTAAAAATCTTAAAAATGATAAGAATTTAATTCTACATAATTTTAAAGCCTATGTTGTCTAGTTTGTTTTATACTTTGCTAGATATAAAAGAATCAGGATACATATTACAATATTGACATTTTTTAAAAAAATATGAAGTACTGGGAATCAAACCTAGGGCCTGTGCATGCTAGGCAATGAATCTACCACTGAGTTACATCCCCAGCCCACAATACTGACTTTTAAAGTAATTATTTTCTGATGAAATTATGATTTCTGGTGTTACTACATCTAACAAAGTTACTTTGATATTCACGGTGGTACTGTATATAAAATTTAAAAATGGTAATAATAGAAATAGGCAATTATATGAGAATAGTTAAATCAAGTACCTGGTTTATTGTATAAGTTTTAAAAGATAATTAGGAATGTAGGAAAGCAATATAGAAAAATAGTATGATAAGCACAAAGTTAAGGGGAAAAGGCAATCTATAAAAGCACACATACCTGATGATTGACACCACAGAGAAGTTATATAAAGTCTGGAGTGAGAAGTTTCTAGCAAGTTCTTCCCTTATTATCAAAACCTTTAGACTGGTTTTCTAAATTTTAAGGAAAAGAAGAGATCTTGAATCGGTTGTTATCAAATATGATAGTATTTGGACACCATCGACTAGTAGAAAAGTTTGAAAGTACTCATTGTGTGTAATTCAAAACCAAATATGATATTTAGAGTAATACTTTTGAAAAGGATTGAAATATTTCCATAAATACGCTTTTGAACTTAACTATGCATTGAAGACAGTTATTTTCCATACTGAGTGGCTTCTCTTTGTTGTTCCAGTAATGTTCTTTATATTTTTAGTTTGTCTATAAGTTAATCAATATATCTGTCTGGAATTCAAATTAATTAACTTGAATATTTGCACAAACGCCATCTGTGACACATAGGTGACCCTCTGTGACACATAAGGTGACCCTAAGGGGGCTTTGCCATATGTCATTGAAAAGTTCTCCTGATTCCCACTAAATCCAGATCCTGTCTGCTCATTATTCGTAGTAAAAATACTACCAAAGCAGTTTCTAAACTAAAAGGTTGGGAACCTGTGTGTCAAGTTAAAATGTGACCCTATTCCATCTTTGACACTTTGATCAGCATGTGTGCACAATAGCATGAACTTTGCAGGTGTGTAGGATAAATGGAACCTATTTTCACCCTTATTCCTGTGTCCATTTGAGAATCCAATAGAGAGAGACAGTGTCATCACTGAGATGTTTTGTTAGCTTTCCTTACTTTTGTTTGCTTCAATAGGTGATACTTCAAATGTAACAGAATTTTCCTTAGCAAAGTATTTTCAAACAAATTACTAAAGTCATAAATGGTGAGTTACTTAAGATCAGAGAGTTAATTGCTCATTTGTTATTTTTTTGCCAATACCAAACATTATGTCTGTCTTATATAAAAGGATTAAATAATGTGGTTAAATTGAAGTATGTGTTTTGAGAAAGGATTGTCTCCTTGAAAGTATGTTACCATCTAGACTGGCACTTTCCAATGGGACTGACTTAAATGATGGACGTGTTCTCTGCGTGCTGTGCAGCGTTGCAGCTAATAGCCACATGTGGTTATTGAACATTGAAATGTGGCTAGTGTAACATTAATACATTTAATGTTAACTAAGTTGACTCTAAATAGTCACATGTGGCTAGTGGTAACCATACGGGATGATATAGATGTAGATCCACAAAATTCTATTTGTGTTGAGGAACAGCAAGTTTCTCTCAAATGCTGAGTCTGACTGGATGAGATCCCTGTATTCTTCCTTTTTTTTTTTTTTTTTTTTCTTTTTGTAAACAGACACTTGGGATTTGCTTGTTTTTCTCTATATTTAAATAGGTCTACAACTCATTCATCCAACCTACAAGTATTAATTTATCATTGATTATTGCTACTGGATGCTAGAGATGCAGAAATGAACGCAACAGGTGTTCCACAGCAACTTATGCTCTAGTAGGGAGAGAAAGGATAGAAAGTAAAATGCAACCGAGGTAGTGCAATGCCCAGAAGGGCCACAAAGGAAAAAAAAATCATTGATGATCCCTGGAGGATCTCAGAGGTGCCATGACCCATGAAAAATGAGCAGACATTTTTAGATGAACCAATGAGGAAAGTCATTTGTTATGGATTAAATTATGTACTCCCTAAAGTCATATATAGAAGTCCTAACCTCCATTACCTCAGGAAGGAACCTTATTTGGAAGTAAAGTCATTGCACATGTAATTGGTTAAGATGAGCTCATACTACAGTAAGATTGACTTCATATCCTGTGTGACGAGTATGCTTTTAAAGGACAGAAATTTGGACACATACATGCATACATGCACAGAACGCTGTGAAGACTGGAGGATCTTGGGGGTGTTGCCACTGCCAAGGAACTATCAGGAACTGGAATAAGACCTGGAACATAACCTTCTACAGCACCTTTAAAGAGAGCAGAGCCTACCCACACAACCTGATCTCAGACTTCTAGCCCCCAGCACTGTGAGACAATAAATATCGGTGACTCTAGTTCCTTAGTTTGTGATACTTTGTCGCAGAAACGCCTGCAAACTACATTCCAGGTCAAGGAAGAAGTGTTGTGAAAGCAAGGCAAAAAGGCTGTGAAAAATATTTCTTGAAATTCTGTTTTGTGATTATCTCACCCAGGAATTTTAAAAAGAAAAATATGAAGTAAGCATCAGTCTGAGCATGCAAATTCCCTTTATATATATTTTTCTAGACTTAAAATAAAAGCTAAAGTTCTAATTATGTTAAGGGCAAAATTACATTTCTGCTAGAAATAATGCATCATGAATCAAAAAATGTCATCATAGGCTGGGGAGATAGCTCAGCTGGTAGAGTGCTTGCCTTGCAAGCACAAGGCCCTGAGTTCGATTCCCAGTACCGCAAGAAAAAAAAAATGTCATCATAAACCAGTTTGATGAAAAATTTTATTAAACTTGTCCTGTTGGGTGTGTTGTTACACACATGTAATCCCAGTCACTTGGGAGACTGAAGCAGGAAGGATTGCAAGTTCGAGACCAGCCTGAGGAACTTAGCAAAACCATGTCTCAAAATAAAAACTAAAAAAAGTCTGGGGGCGTAGCTCAATGGTAGAACACTCACCTAGCATGAGTGAGGCCTTGAGTTCAATCCCTAGCACCGCGAGAAAAAACAAAAAACTTGTCTCCCCATACTAAAGTAGTTAAACCAATGAATAATAAGACTCCCACTTCCTACATAATCATATGAGGAAATATATATATGAGAGGTCCATTGCCTAATTCTTACGTATCAACTTTGTGGTAGAGGGCTCGTGAGCAGGAGAGGGGGTAGGAGTCATACACTGGGAACTATGTTCACCACTCCTGGTAGGACAGCACCCTCCTGTCCAACCTCACTCCTCTATTTACCACTGAGATAGGAAAGATTAGCACCGAGGATTCAAGTCAGAGTCCAGGAGGCAGCAAGGACATTATTATTCCTGAAAGCCACATCCCTTGAGAAGGAAGACTTGTCAGCCCAGACAGCCCTCTATCCAGGACTCAGAAGTGAGCTGATGGGGTGGGAGGGGGCTGGGTATTTGGTGCCATGCACCTTTTTGTGTCCATGTAATAGTTAGTGCCAGAGATTAGCTGACTCACAGGAATAGGTTAGGGACAATGAACTGTGGATGGCATTAATACACTTATGTAGCACAGTAGTCATTCTGCAATAAGCATGAAAAATAAACACTACGGCTCCTTGGAGGAACTAGCGCAGTCTAACAGGCTGTAGCATAGCATGCATGGCAGCTGAGAGTCTGAAGGAATGTGTGTAACTGGGGAGGGTGACAAAGGCAAAGAGTAGCAGGTTTGATATGTCGACCAGAAATAATAATGGCTCACTTTTGGGCATTTTGAGTTGGAACAATTTATAAGTCATCAAGGAGAGATGAACAGGAGCAGTTAGATATACAAATCTCTAGTTTAGAATAAAGATCATGGTTGAAGATACTGATCAGACCTCAGTATGAATGTCAAAATTAAGGACAGGTAAGGGCAGGAAAAAAAAAAAAAAGAACAGTGCCAACTCTTGGAGTCAGAGACCCTGATACTTGCATGTATTTGTCTTTGATTTTGACATTCATACTGATCTTCCTTTCAGTATCTTCAACCAAGACCCCTACCCTAAGTAGAAATTTGTATAGGTAAAGAAAGGGAGAGAGAAAATAAGAGGGGTGTAAGAGAAAGAAAAAGAAAAGGAAGGGGTAGAGAGGAGATGAAGAAGAAAGAGAAGAGGAGGAGGAAAAGAAGTGAATACAAGGAGAATTATATAAAAGTGGTGTCTCTGACCCCATGAGAGGAGAAAAATTCAAGAAGGGAGCAATCACAGCATCAAATCTTGCAAAATGGTCTTAAAATATCTGAAAAGAACTATTTAGAGTGGGAAATTGAGAATTTATTTTATTATAAAGTGAAAGCTGGTGAGCAACTTTCATGAAATGGGTTTAGAAATTCTGGAAATAGTACAAATTATGACAAATTTGAAAATTGCCTAAACTTCAAAATTGCATTTAGAAATTATAAAAATTTTAAAAAGTATAAATGCATAGACAACCTCACAAAAAAACAGTAATCAACAGGTTTCAGAAACAAAAGAATAAACTAAAAACCAGTTAGAAAATTTGGCTAATAGAGTATTTGAATAAGTAATAGTATCAGATAAAGGTCAAGAATTTTCAAAAACTATGTAAGACTTCAACATCCAGATATAGGAAATCAACAAATCCTAGGGAGGATAAGTAATAAGTAACTCACAGCTAAACACTATAGTGAAACTGTAGAAAACTGAAGATGAAGATGAAAATCCTCAAATCAGCCAAAAAAAAAAAAGTTCCCTTCAAAGGAGCCATAGTTTGATACACTGCTGGTTTTTAATCAAAATAATAAGACCAAGATAGTTGAACAATAAATTCAATGAGAGAAAAGAAAACAAGTGGTAATACACAATCCGGTAATCAGTGAAAATAGCCTAAGAAAGATGTTGTGACACGAACAAAATTTAAGAAAACTCACCACCAGGAGACCCGAAATTCTGAAAATTATTTTTCAAATGGAAGGAAAATGATCCCAAATGGATGGTTGATGATGCAGAAAGGAATGAGGAACACAAAAGGAAGAAGAGAAATCGTCCATTAATTAAAAAAAAGGGAACCTGGTCCAGGATTAGTGTGGCTTCCCACAGAGTCGTAACTATAGAGTCTTGAGTCTGTCAGGATTTCAGCAGCCTCACAAGGTACATGTGGTCCCTGGGAGCTTAGTGAGCTGGAACCACACCGGGACACAGAGTCTGGTGCTTCCAAATGCTGATCCTCTGAACTAGAAAAACTGTGCCCACAGCCCAGAAAAACTATGAAAAAGCATCTCTGTCCTGAGTGTTGAGAGGAATTTTTTAAAAATCACATGAATGGTTATGTTGTGATAAGCAAGTTCTTTCCATCCTCTCTCCATACAGAGATCCCAACTGAAATCTTTGGATAGATGCAAAAAGTGGCTATGTGATCTCCATGGAAAGTCAACAACAGCAGGCAGAATGAGAGGGTAGTTAAAATTTGAAAAATGGCCTGTATTGGGATCAGTCACCAAAGCTTTTCTTCTTTTCTATTTCACCTTCCAGGGCAGAAATGATGTACAACTTGAAATGAGCATGGGCAGGAAGAACTCTGAGGGAAACTGTCGTTCTGTCCAGAGGAAGGAAAATGGGGTCCCCGTGGGGTGGAAAGTGTGTATTATGGTTTGGATATGGAATGTCCCCCAAAGGGTTATGTGCTGAAGGGCTTGGTCCCCCGCGCGGCGTGTTCAGAGGTGGGGCTCTGGGGAAGTGTTTGAATCATGAGGGCTCCAACCTCATCAGTGGATGAATCTGTTGGTGGATTCATAGCTTAATGGACTTGTTGGGAGGTGGTGGAAACCGTAGGAGGTAGGAACTAGTTGAAGGGGAGTGCATCCTTGAGGGTGTGCCCTCGGGGGCTGTATTTTGTCTTAGCTCCTTCCTCTGTTCCCCAGCTGCCAAAAAGTAAGCATCTTTCTTCCACCTCGTCCTCCCTGCCATGATGCTCTGCCTTGCCAGAGGCCCAAAGTGAAGGGGCCAAGCAACCATGGACTGAAACCTCTGAAATCATGAGCCAGAATAAAACTTTCCTCTTTGGAGTTGATTTTCTCAGGTATTTCGGTACAGTGATGAAAAACTGATTAACACTATCTCACCAACTGTGAGGAAATCTGTTTCTTTCTTCCTAGCTTTTCCCCAGGGGTGGCCAGATCACCGAACTGCTCTGTGATGGTGGAGTTTCAGATGCTTTAAACTTCAAGAGCAAACCCATCTTCATGGCCAGAAAAACAGAAGAAAGGGGATCATGTGTTCAAAAAGTGTTATGGAAATTGCTGAAATTTTCTCTCTCACTACTTTTCTCAAAGGGTAGCTTCAGTCATGCAGAATTGCATGGCAGTGTAGGCAGCTAAAACACCAGGAGAAAACTCATATTTTTAACAAGAGGATCAGGAAAGTGGGGCTCTGGGGATTAGAGAGGGTGGAAACAATCATGAAAAGCACATAGCTTTTCATAATTCTATGAGTGAAAAAAACAAAAGACCCCTTCTTGAGTTATTCCCTGGCAAGATAGATGCAAAGTGAGATAGCAAAGTCTTTAAAATTTATGATAAAAACAAACAAGCAAGCAACAGCAACAAAATAGCCACCCGGTTTCCCTGAGAACAAGCAGCATGGGACATGTCCAAAATAGCAGAGCAAAGGCTTTGAAAACTGAAGTCACAGTAGAACCAGGACTCATGGGAAGTGGGACAGAGTTTGCAGTCTAGACCTAACATACACATATTCTCCAGAGGGTTTTAACACAGGACCCAGAGACTCACGCCTCACAACATGATGTCCCAAGTACCCTCCTCATAATCCAAAATTACTTGAGCCAGGTGCAGTGGCACATGCCTATAATCCCAATGACTGGGAAGGCTGAGGCAGAAGGATCACAAGTTTGAAGCCAGCCTGGACAACTTAGCAAGACCCTGTCTCAAAATAAAAAATAAAAAGGGCTGGGGATGTAGCTCAGTGGTAGAGCACCCCTGTGTTCAATCCCTAGTATCACCCACATAAAATGAAAAAAATGAAATAAATTTAACAAAGAACTCGATAAATATCCCCAAATTCTTAAGGAAAAAAAAAAATCCAGCAACGTGTAAAAAGGATGATACATCATGGCCAAGGGAAGCTTATCCCAGAAATGCAACACTGTTTTAACATTTGAAAATCAATGTAAGTGAAATGAATGCTTTTATTCATGTAAAACCCTGATGCAAATGTTTTAATAGCTTTACTCACAATCACCAGAATAAGAAATTACGCAAATGTTTTTCAGCTGATGGACACATAAACAAATTGGTACATTCACACTGTGGAATGTTACTCAGAAATAAAAAGAAACAAACTATTCTTACATACAGCAACATAGGTAAATCTAAAATCTATCTATCTATCTATCTATCTATCTATCTATCTATCTATCTATCTATCTATCTATAGTACTGGGGATTAAGCCCAGGGGCACTCTACCAATAAACTACGTCCCCAACCCTTTTTATTTTTCACTTTCAGAGAGGGTCTTGCTAAGTTGCTGAGGCTGGCCTTGAACTTGTGATCCTCCTACCTCACCCCTGAGAGTCACTGGGATTACAGACATGTGTCATTGTTTCTAGTCATTCAACCAAACTTTAATAGCCAGTCTCAAAGTGCTATATACTGAACAGAACTATAGAGATGGAGAACATGAGTGGATGTCCAGGACTGGGGAGGAGAGAAGGGTTTGATTACAAAGGGCAGCATGGGAAAATATTTTTTAGTGACAAAATTATTTTGCATCTTTTTTGTGTGGCTGCTGACTTTCTTCATTTGTCAAAGTTCATAATCTCTATCCCCCAAAGAGTGATTTTCATAATATGAATAATAAAAATAAATTACAATTTTTGAGAAGTCACATGTGTTCTGTCTTATGAATAGAGATAGAGCTGAAACAAGAACATCAGTGTGTGGATAATTGTTAGACCTGATGATTAGACATGGAGGGCAATGAGACTATTGTTTACTTTGTATCTATCTGAAACTTTCTGAAATAAAATGGGACTTTTTGCCTCAGCCATTTTTTTTTTTTATAGTATTGGGAACTAAACCCAGGAGTGCTCTATTACTGAGCTATATCCCCACCCCTTTTTATTTTTTATTTTGAGACAGGGTCTCACCAAGTTGCCCAGGCTGACCTTGAACTTACGCTCCTCCTGCCTCAACTTCCCAAGTTACTAGAATTGTAGATGTGTGCCACCTTATCCAGCTAAAAAGATTTTTTTTTTAAAGAACAACTACAAAAGAGCTACAGCAAGCATACTTATGGTGAGAAGTTAGATACTTTTCTTACTAAGAACAAGAAAAGAACACACTGTGTCACCACTGCTATTCAACATTGTACTGGAATTCCTAGTAGCCTTAGTTTCAGGTACTTTGGAGGTTGAGGTAGGAGGATTGCTTGATTCCTGGGGCTTGAGGCCAACTTGGGCAACTTAAAAATGGAAGTCTCAAAAACTTGGGCAGCCTCAAAATGGAAGTAGAGGACATCTTACTAATGCAGTAATAAATGAAAAAGAAAAGGTACATAGATTGGAAATGAAAAAATAAAACTTTCTTTGTTCATAGTTAATGTAATTTACAATAAAGACATTGAATCAAAGAAACTTCCAAGAAAGAAAAGCCCAGGACAAGGTATCTTCATTAGGTACATAGATTGGAAATGAAAAAATAAAACTTTCTTTGTTCATAGTTAATGTAATTTACAATAAAGACATTGAATCAAAGAAACTTCCAAGAAAGAAAAGCCCAGGACAAGGTATCTTCAAATGATTAAAGAAGTAGCTGGGTACATTGGCACACATCTGTAATCCCAGCAGCTCAGGAGGCTGAGGCAAGAAGATTGTGAGTTCAAAGCCAGCCTCAGCAATTTAGAGACCCTAAATTGCAACTTAGTGAGATCCTGTCTCTAAATAAAATATAAAAAAGTGTTGGGGATATGGGTCAGTTGTTAAGTGCCCCTGGATTCAATCCCCAATACAGGAAAAAAAAAAAAAAAAAAAAAAAAAGAATTGACATTAATCTTTCTCAAACTCTTCTGAAAACAAAGGAGGAAACACTTAATACCTTGTCCTATGAGGGTGGTATTAACCTTGATAACTGTCAAACAAAGACATCACAATAAAAGTACAGAGCAGTATCATTATGAACATAGATGCAAAAGTCCTCACAAAATGCCAGCTTAAAATTAAATCTTGCAGCACAGTAAGAGGATTCTCCACCATGACCCAGTGAGATTTATCCCAGGAATGCAAGGGTGGTTAAAGATGCAAAAATTAATCAATGAGATACATCATTTTAGTAGGAGAAAGGGAGAAATCCACATGATTGTTTCATCCAGAAAAAATTATTTGACAAAATGCAACATCCTTTCATGACAGAAACAAGAGAGGGTTCTATCTTCCCTCCCTCCATTCCTGTTTTATAGATGTGTATCCCAGTCAAAATCCCCATCTGGCATGTCTGTGGAACAGGTCCTGCCCAGCTGCTGTAACCAGGCACTTAGTAGATTCCCTTATTTCTCAATTCCCTGCCTCATCTAGTCAGTGAAAAAACTATTTTTCCACCTGGGCAGGATTCTGAGTCGGAGGCACTCAGTTATAATTTCATAGATGGCAGCTCACTCCTTTAACTCCTCAGCCGTGCACACACACCATGCACAGTACTGAGCAGGACTGCCATGACTTTCTCATCCTGGTCTAAATTAACCCAGGTCTATACACGAATAATTGTTCTGACCCCATTCCCTGTTTGGGCTACAAGTACCAAGGGCCCCATATTTACTCCAGGCATAAATTTTTTTTTTTCTTTCTGGGATTTACTGATTGTTGGCTTCTTGCTTTTTACACATTAGTGAAATTTGCAGGATGACAGTTTCTGGCACAAAGAGCTCAAAGAAGACTTTCAAAGCTGGGGAGAGACCCATGAAGGAACAGGACTACTTACACACTTGCCACTAGTCCTTCATTCATACATATAAATTGACAACAAAGAATCACAAGAATAGTAAATTAAATTAAAAAGAGAACAGTAAAAGGAAAATAAATAAAATTTTAAAATTCTAAGTTTTCTCTATTTTATCTATTTTTTACAGTACTGGGAATTGAATCAGGGGTACTCTGCCACTGAGCTAAATCCCCAATCTTTTAAAATTTTTTTCATTTTATTTTATTTTGAGACAGGGTCTCGCTAAGTTGCTGAGGCTGGGTTCAAACTTGTGGTCCTCTTGCCTCAGCCTCCAGACCAGCTGGGATTACAGTCGTGCACCACCATGCCTGGCTCTAAGTTGTTTCTTAAAAGATTTTTGAAGACTGTATGTCCATAAAAAATGAGGCACTATAGGGCTGGGGTGGTGGTTCTGTGGTAGAGTGCTTGCCTAGCTCACGTGAGGCACTGGGTTTGATTCTTAGCACCACATATAAATAAATGAATAAAATAAAGGTCCATCAACAACTAAAAATTTTTTTAAAAAAGAATGAGACACTATAATAAAAGAATAGGAATGAGAGGATATACTTAAAGACTTAAAATATGGTTGCTGAATTTGGCATCTTCAAAAGAGACATTCTCTCATTTGAATAATGTGGTAGATCAGATCCTGGGCAAACTTTCACAATGAAAACAATTCTGAATGAAGCCCTTTAAATAAAATCTTAAAACATATCTGTGAACTGACAAGGAAGAATGGTAGTCTCAGACCAAAACCAAAGTGAGCAAATCCAAAGACTTAGAAACCAAATGAAGTCCCAGCAGGAAAATCTAAATGTTATAATAAAACTTTAGAACACAGAAATTAAAGGGAAGATCTTAAAATAAATCAGGGGAAAAAACCAACAACAACAGCAACAGAATATCATCAAGACAAGTATTTAACAAATAGACTAGCAGCTGATTTTTCAACAGCAAAAGGAGCAACCCAAAGAGTAGCAGAATCAGTGGAATTCTATACTCAGGGAAAGTATTATTATTATTATTATTATTATTATTATTATTAAAGATGGAGTTTAGCTGGGTGTGATGGCATAAGCCTGTAATCCCAGTGACTCAAGAGACTGAGGCAGGAGGATTGCAAGTTCAAATCCAGCCTCAGCAAAAGTGAGGCACTGAGCAACCCAGTGAGACCCTGTCTGTAAATAAAACACAAAATAGGGCTGGGGATGTAGCTCAGTGGTTGAGTGCCCTGGGTTTAATCCCCAGTATGATTCCCCCGCAAAAAAAAAAAAAAAGACAGAGTCTTACTGTGTCACCCAGGCTGACTTCAAACTTGTGATCCTTCCATCTAGTCTTCTGAGTAACCCAGCTTCCAGGTGGATACCAGTGCCATTGTGAGGTGAACTAATTGCAATTTATTTCAGTTTCCAATTTAGGAAAATGTCTTATTTCGTCATATATTGCAGGATATATGATTCCAAGTTGTCATTTGTTCTTTCAACAGTATAAATTTTTCCCATTCCCTTCTAATTTTCATTAATTCTGAAGAGGAATTAGCCACTATTCTTATTAGTATTCTTTTATGTGAAAGAAGCCATTTGTCTTTAACTGCATTTATTATTTTCCCTTATTGTTCTCTTTCTATAATCTGACTATAATGTGACCAGATCTTATTTTCTTTTATTTTGGGCTTGAGAAGGCATAACATTAGCAATGAAAAATGAGGGGCTGGAGTTGTGGCTCAGTAGTAGAGCACTTGCCTGGTATGTGTGAGGCCCTGGGTTCGATACTCAGCACCACATGTAAATAAATGAAATAAAAGATCCATTTGCAAATAAAAAATTTTTTTAAAAAGAAATAAAAAATGAAACTTCATTACAGATATTAAAATAAAGGCATCATAAAATATGTTATGAACAACCTTATGCCAATAAATTTAGAACCGTATGCCAACAAAACAATTCACTATACAAATGAATGTGTTTATCTACAACAAATTCACATAACACCAAGGACAGGTCAGTATTGCTTGGAAAAAATCATAGGCACAAACCTTGGAATATTGCAGAGAAGTTCTTCATGTGTATTTTAAGTAAAATTGTTTAGAAACTCAAGTTTAGGATGCCAAATACAGAATAAGTAAGGTTTAACTTAAAGTTTATGGTAAACAAAATTAAATATTTTTCAACATTAATCCCTAAAACTTGAAGGCAAACTCAGTGTTTGAGGTTTTCAAATTTCCTTGGGTCAACAACTTCTTCACTAAAAGAATCTCATTAGCAGGAGTGGTGGTGGGTGAGGCGGTACATGTAGTCTCAGCTACTCAGGAAACTGAGGCAGGAGGATCACTTGAACCCAGGAGTTTGAGGTCATTTGGAGCAACATAATGAGACCCTATCTCAAACTAAATAAAGTAAAGAATCTCATTAGGGGCCAAATAAATTTGTGGCTTGTGGTTTCAAGTATAATTTTGAGCAAAACTGATTTCGTGTATTTGGGATATATAATAATTTTAATTTCACAGTTACTGATTCTCACTCTGAATTCAACCTTAATCAACAAAAAGATCATGATCTCTTGCTTTTTTTTAGCCTACCATTATTAATTTTAGACTTTTTTTTTCTTTTTGCAGTGCTGTGATTCAAACCTTGGGCCTTGTGTATACTTGGCAAGTGCTTAACCCCTCAGATATATCCCCTGTCTTATTTTTAGACATTTTGTGTTGCTTTATTTTATATTCAGTGTATAATGTGTCTTTCAGATACCAGAAATACTTGCTATCATTTGTCTATGGTTTGAATGTGTCCCCCAAAGTTTCGGATGCTAGAGGATTGGTACCTAGTGTGACGGTGGTGAGGTGAAGGTCATGGGGGGCATTACTATCCCAAGGGATTAATGCTGGTCTTGAGTGGTGGATTAGTTTTCAAAATAATAAAGCAAGTTGGTTGTTTTAGCATTCTCTCTTGCTTCCTGTTTCACCATGTGATCTCTCTACCTCTCAGACATGTTTGGTCCCTGATGTCATTCCCATGAGGGCCTCACCAGAGCTGAGTAGATGCCAGTGCCATCTTGAACCTTCAGAACTGTGAGCTAAATAAATCTATTTTCTTTATAAACTATTCAGCCTCAGGTATTTTGTTACAGTAGTACAAAACAGACTAAGACATTATTATAGCTACTTACAATAGAATGGAATTCAGTATGAAAAACTTGGTGCTTATAAGATCTCTATAAGGGCTACTGAAAAAAATGACTCTGAGAACAACATTATAAAACTAGCCTAGTTGGGAGGTGCTGTTTCTGCCACAATTGGTAATAAGCTGTTGAATTTGGAAGTTATTCCAGCAGCTCTTGGCTCTGTAAATATACTGCCTTATCTGTGATCCAGGAATTGGAGCTGCCACAAAAACTGTTATATCCAGGAACAAACCACCATAACTATAATCCAGGGATTAGGAATCTGGTGCCAGAACATTTGTAGAACCATTCTGCACCTGCTGCATCTGCACTGATAAAAACAGATGAACTGTGTCTTGACCCCTTGCACACTTGAAGCTTGGACCTTGGTATCTTCCATGCAGCTCCAAGTACGAACAGCCCTACACCTCCACAATCATGCTTGTAAACAGAAACGATGGAAAGATACAGGAACATGACCACATCTTCAGATCCTCCTTCCAAATTTTATGCTTTCTTATAAAAGTTAAAGAATTAATTATATGAACTGGAAATTCCACTCCTAGGCATTTACCCAAGAAAAATAAAAACATTTCCATGAAAACTTTCAAATATTATTTGTTGGGTATTACACAATATAACCAATTGGAAAATCCTTTGGTAGTTTCTTCCAAAGTTTTATATATATATATATATATATACCTATCTTATAATATCCATAACAAAATATCAATCTCAAAACCACAAAATTAAGCATAAGAAGATGTACATAAGAGTATGACTTCATCCTCAGGAAAAATCAAAAACAGGTAAAACTGATCTATTATAATTGAGGTAAAAATAATGGGGAATTATTGATTAGAAGGGACATGAAGTAGCTTTTTTATGCTGAATATATTTTTTATCTTATTCTGGGAGGATGTTACAAGAATTTACGTCATTGAAAAGAAAAAAAAGAACTCAAAAGCGATCATTTAAGTTTCCATCAAAAAGAAATTAGAAAAAGAATAGCATACTAAACCCCCCAAAAGAGAAGGGATCTCAAGATAAGAAAGTCATAAAATAGAAAACAAATACATTTTTAAAAACTAATAGAAGTGATTATTCGTGAGACCTTGGAAAAAAGGAGAGAAATGAATAAGGGAACACCATGATAGACCTTTCATTCATTAAAAAGGCCATAAAGTAAAATTTGGAGTGACTTTATGCCAATAAATCTGCAAAGCTTAATACATGTTCAAATTTCTAAAATATTCATGCATACACATATGTATAACTTAGCATACGGGCTGCAGAAGACATATAAAATCTGAATATGTACATAACTATTAAACTATTAAATAATTTGTATTTTAAAACCTTCTCTTCTTCCTGCCCCTCTAAAATGCTTCAGATGGCTTTTCTAGTGAATTCTGAAAGCTTGTAGAGAGGAAAAACTGACCACTGAAAATTCTGTGGATGATATCTGATAATATTTTGTTAGCAATGCTGGATGAGCAATGGTTGAAGATGAACAGTGACTGAAAAATCACTTTGAATAATTATCTATTCGCACTCAGGTAGACAATCAAACTGTCAATTGAAGAAAGCATTTTTGGATACATAAGACCTGACAAATCTTAGTGACATAACACCCTCTTAGGAAATCACTTAGGGCTATAGTCCAGCAAACTGAAAAAGAAAACCAAGAAAAACAAGATTCAGGAAACACAGAACACAACCAAGGAGACTGGCACAGGATCATTTTGTAAAAATATGTGTATATGTATACAAAAAGGCTAGCTGCATATACACCATAATTTTAACAGACTTCTGAATGATCAGATAGTAAATGGATTATTTTATGCTTCTGTATATTTTCAAAACATTGAAGATGCAAATCCCATTAGTAATGGGATTTTATAAATGCTACTTTTAGAGAAGAAATAGAACTGCTACTGTTTTCCTGTTTCTCAACTCAATTCCTTATATAACAACTCTCAGTTAATTCAATGCTAAAAATAATTGGGTCTTAATTAAACTCATGTCTAAAAACCTCGCTGTCATTAACTTGGTTTTCTTTGTGTTGAAGAAACACGTTCTTGCAAATGTTTTAGATGTATAAAATCATTTAATAAAATTTATTGCTAGTGATAAACCCATAACAAAACAAATAGAGACATCTTTATTCATATGATAATAACCAAAAAAACCAAAAAAAAGATAAAAACCATGCACAACCCACTTGATTTCATTTAATGGTGAAATGATTCTTCCAGAATTATATGAGTACCTGTAGTTAACATTTTAAAAACATCATTACAAATACAATAAAACAAGGTGTATAAGAAATGAAAGGAAATATGATTACCATATGATTATACAGAACAACTTAATTGTGTACATGAAACATCCAAAAGAATTCTACAGATAAAAAGGCAAATGTCATAACTGAATATAGCATTTTTGTCATGAAGTTATAAAAATATGTATATGTATTTGCCCTTTATATATATTATAATATATATATATATATATATATATATATCTTTACCCTTTTATAAGTTTTCTCCATTGGTAGCATTTAAAAAAATTATTGGTGTATATTAATTATATAGAGTGGTGGGGTTCTTTGCAGTATATTGGAACATGCATATAACTTAATTTTGCAAATTATTTTTAGTTCAGTTTTCTAATTCAAGACCTAGACTCTCACATATATCCTGGTAGGCCCACTTCACTTACAATTAAAGGTATCCCTCACCAAAACCAGCATGTGTGTTTGTGTTTTATAGAAACTGAAAGTTCCTCCATGTATCAAAATACAGTCTGTAAAAAATAAAAATTTTAAAAAAAAATCAATACATGTGCACATAGGAAGCTTGATTTTTAAAGAAACCATATCGTAAAGTTAAGGTCCCTCTTGTCTCGTGGGTGAGGGAGTGGGTACCTCTTAGAGGGATGGGCTGGCTGTGAAATGAAAGCTCTGAAAGTAATAAATCAGAAAATAAAGTCAAAAGGCAAAAATATCTTTTAAGCAGGGGTGTGACCAGTTGAGCCGACCAGGAGGGTCTGGCTCTAACAGAGAAGAAGCCCCACTTTCTTTATTTATAATGGTGCAGATCAAAAGGGATCAGTAGGTATAAGGTTTCAGTGTGGGAGGAGTCTCTCAGTGCTTGCTTCTAGGTGTGGCAGGGATCTTGCAGTAAACAGGTTATTTGGCATTTGGTTCTTGGCGGGTTACTTCCATCTCAGGGGCTGGGTTTGAACTTGGAGCTGTGAGCTAGGACAGGGTGATTTGGCCATTCTGGAACTGCAGGGTTCTGCCCAGGAGTTCCCAAAGGAGCGGCTTCTCTGTCTAATGGCTGGAACATTGCTCAGTTCACACACAGCTCATAGATGACTCCTAACATTCTTGTAAATTAAAAATTGTTTGGGGGTTGGTTGGGGGTGAAACAGTGCTTGCCAGGCCTTGGGTTTGATCCCCAGAACAGGAAGAAAAAAGTCAATTAAAATTTATCTCATTTTAAAATTAGAATTTTAATATGCTCCTTTGTTTTGGGAGGGAAACACATCATGCCTGAATTAAATTTAAATGTTTTAAAAATTAGATATCTTCTTGTCATCGCCTTATTTATTTATATATTTATTTTGTGGTGCTAGGGATTGAACCCAAGACCTCTCACATGCTAGGCAAGTCCTCTTCCACTGAGCTACACCCAAAACCTTTACTTTGAAAAATTGAAACTTATATGAGAAACTTGAAAAATTAGTAGTATGAACATCTATATTCTTTTCACCATTTTACTAATTTGTCATTACACTTAATTTTAATTGAAGGACTAAGTCACTTTATTCTTTTAGCCCTAGTTTATAGTAATTCTTGCTTGACTGTTTCCCCACTTTTTTTTTTTTTTTTTTTTTTTTTTTTGGTACCAGGGGTTGAACTCAGGGGCATTCATCCACTGAGCCACATCCCCAGCCCTATTTTGTATTTTATTTAGAAACAGGGTCTCATTTGAGTTGCTTAGCACCTTTCTTTTGCTGAGACTGGCTTTGAACTCCGGAGCCTCCTGCCTCAGCCTCCTGAGTTGCTGGGCTTACAAGAGCACCACTGTGCCAGCTATTACCTCATTTTTAAAACCAGGAAAGTCAGGAAGGGGTTTTAGTATGGCTCATATGATCAATGCAATTTCCTATGGATAAAAGTCAAGAAAGACTTATTTTAAAAATTCAACTACCTTTATAATGGCCTTAACACTATATAGTGTGTATATATGGTTACTTTGAAACATTTTGGTTAAGACCTATAGGTACCCAGTTAAGTGTCTGGCCAAGAAGGATGTTAACAAGTGGTAAAGTGGTATAAAGGGAAACATGAGTGAGAGAGACTCTATCTATCTTTTTGCATCTTTTGAGTTTTTCATCCTGTGCATGTGTTACTTATTCAAAAATTTTTCCAAGAATGTAAAAAGTATATTAGTTGTGGTGATGCAGGCCTGTAAACCCAGCTACTCAGGAGGCTGAGGCAGGAAGATCTCCCTAAATTTCCCAAGCGGTTCTCAAAATTGTGATCTTCCCGTCTCAGCCTCTTAAGTATCTAGGATTACAGGCATGAGCCACCACTCCCAGCTAATTTCAAAGATTCCTGAAAGTATGTTTAAGAGGATTAAGCAAGGTAAAATTGTTTAAAATTCACTGTACATTGAAAAACATCATTCACACCTGAGTTATGGTTGAGAGGCAAAGTAGAAAGGCCTGGGAAGTCAACCAGCCTGGAGCCTTCACTCACTGGTCATGTGATCTTGGACATTTCCCAGCCTCTGGAATTGAATTCCCTGGAACACTATCATGAGGCCAGAGGATTCTTAGTTCACTGCTGTCACCCTAGCACCTGGGGTAGTGCCTGACAGTCAGTCTCAGCAAGTGTATGTTGAGTGGAACTCTGTGCTTTATTTTCTGTATTTGAAAAATACAGAAAATTTGGTATGTAATGAGAGAAATTTGTGATACTTAAACCAACAATTTATGTTTCCTTGAGATTTGGTCATATGGCTGCACCTCTTAGGAGCCTCACATAAATGACAAGTGTTATGAACCTTCTCCCAGAGGTGAATAAATGTTCATTTTAAAGTCCATTGGAGGGGCGTGCTGCAGAGGAACGGCTGTTTATCTGTGGTGGGGTCAGGTCTTTGGTTGGTCCGAGGCTCCGGTGTTCCTGTTCCTGCTTCTGCCAGCTGAACTGCTGTCTGGTGAAGAGAAAGCCATGGTGCTCCAAGTCACCAGGAACACAAAAATTAATGCTGAAAATAAGGCCAAGATCAGTATGGCAGGTGCAAAGCGTGTCCCTGTGGCCACTGCTGCAGCCTCCAAGCCTGGACTAAGGCCAAGAACAGCTCTTGGAGACATTGGCAATAAAGTCAGTGAACAGCTGTAGGCTAGAGTGCCTCTGAAAAAGGAAGCAAAACCATCAGCTACTGGAAAAGTTATTGCTTAGAAACTTCCAAAACCTCTGGAAAAGGCACCTGTGTGTGTTCCAGAGCCTGAAACTGAACCAGAACCTGAACCTGAGCCTGTCAAGGAAGAAAAACTTTTGCATGAACCTATTTTGGTTGATACTCCCTCTCCAAGCCCAATGGAAGCATCTGGATGTGCTCCTGCAGAAGAATATCTCTGTCAGGCTTTTTCTGATGTAATTCTTGCAGTGAATGATGTGGATGCAGAAGAGGGAGCAGATCCAAACCTTTGTAGTGAATATGTAAAGGATATTTATGCTTATCTGAGACAACTTGAAGAAGAACAATCAGTGAGACCAAAATAGCTACTGGGTCGGGAAGTCACTGGAAACATGAGAGCCATCCTGACTGGCTAGTACAGGTTCAAATGAAATTCAGGTTGCTGCAGGAGACCATGTATATGACTGTTGCCATTATTGATCGGTTCATGCAGGTGAGCTGGTTCAGTAACTAAGGGTTCTCCATTCTAGGATCCTAGTTGAGTCCAAGAAACTGATTTTTCAGCTAAAATCTCTCAAGAGATAGGACATCATTAGTTAAGATTTTGCTGTATGTCTCCTTCATAACTGTATCTCCTTTTCAAGTACGTGTTATTTATCCAGGTGAAATTCTCGTTGTAGGATAATTATGTGCCCAAGAAGATGCTGCAGCTGGTTGGTGTCACTGCCATGTTTATTGCAAGCAAATACGAAGAAATGTACCCTCCAGAAATTGGCGACTTTGCTTTTGTGACTAACAACACTTACACTAAGCACCAAATCAGATAGATGGAAATGAAGTTTCTGAGAGTTTTAAAGTTTGGTCTGGGTTGCCCCCTACCACTGCACTTCCTTCATAGAGCCTCTAGGATCGGAGAGGTTGATGTTGAGAAACATACTATGGCTAAATACCTGATGGAACTATGTTGGACTACGGTATGGTGCACTTTCCTCCTCAAATTGCAGCAGGAGCTTTTGGCTTAGCACTGAAAATTCTTGATAATGGTGAATGGACAACAACTCTATAGCATTACCTGTTACATACCAAAGAGTCTTTTCTTCCTATTATGCAGCACCTGGCTACAAATAGCCATGGTGAAGCATGGGCTTACAAAGCATATGACTATCAAAAACAAGTATGCCACATCTAAGCATGCAAAGATCAGCACTCTTGCATGACTGAATTGTGTACTAGTTCAAGATTTAGCCAAGGCGGTGGCAAAGGTGTAACTTGTAAACTTGAGTTGGAATATCTGCAAAAATTGGCACCATGTGCCACCTGCATATATATATATATATATATATTGCATGTATATATATATATATATATATATATATATATATATATATAAAGAAGTCCATTGGTGGGAACTTCTGGTCATAATGAAGTAAAGAGGTTGGAAGATGATCTCCCCACAAACAACTGGACAACTGTCTAAACTAGCTGTTTAAGGATTCTGGAAAGTTGACTAAGTAAGCAAGTTGAGAAGTGCTTATTTATGAAAAACTGCTAAACCTCGAGTAAGAGCAGTGGGGAGTCTGTGGAGCACCGTCTGGGGTGCTCCTATCTCCATTCCTCCTCATGCTCTGATGGCATGAAGTCTACCAAGATGGAGCTGGCCATGGAATCTAGCAGCTTCACTGCCGAAGGGGGTTTACTGTTTACAGAGCAATCAGCAGAAAATACCACCCAATACTTGCAGTAAAGGTAGCAAACTGGATAGGAAATGAAGGGAGAATGTTCACAGGTTACGGGTCTGGTTGGGTGAGTGGTAGACCTGCTGACTAGCAAGAAATATTGCAGTCAATAAGAGAGCCATACGGAGGTTGGACAGGCTTTCTGCACAGCTCTAGCTAACTGGTAGTCTGTGTGCATGTGTGTGGGACACCTGAAAAGGCCTGCTAGGAAGTAACACATGGGACAGACTTGAAAACTGCTTGAATTTTGAATGTACTCAAGAACCCACATCCACATCCACAGACAGGATTGGAAACCTTACTTGTTTGAGTTGTTTCAGCACATTCTCAGACCAGTGATTACCAGACTATGTAGAGAGGGACAACATATAGGAAACAAGCTAAAAGATACAATAAGAATTTTAAAAAAACAAAGCAGGGACATTAGTGGCCACACACAACAGAGGTGACAAATTTGCTTACTTCTTATCTCCAAATACACCCTTGATTTTCATTTCTGTGAAAACGATTCTGGGCCCTTTGTATATTTTTTCCTTTGCTAGATGGCATAATATCAAATCTACCTTTTCAGTAGAGGGCACTGGAACATCATTGCAGCATGAAAGGACTTTCTTCCTGGTTCTAGTGTGCTTTCACTGGGCAGCTCCTGTAAGATGCATGCTTTTACCAGAACCCAGCTCCTGCAGTGCATATAGCTGCCCACCACCATGCTTCTGAAGTGTGGGCAGCTTCTCCTGTGCTAGGATCCTGTATAGCATATCAAACAAGGAAATACTGGAGATTGAGCCCAGGGGGACTCTTCCACTGACCTACACCCCCAGACCTTTTTAGTTTTAATTTTGAGACAGGGTCTCACTGAGTTGCCAAGACTGATCTCACAATTGGGATCCTCCTGACACAATCTTCTGAGTCCCTGGGATTATAAGTGTGTGCTACCACTGCCGCACCCAGGGGAAACAAAAGTCTTGAACAGCATTGTCCACCAACTTGACCTAAGTGACATTTACATAACACTTTACCAAACAGCAGAATACACATTCTTTTCAAGTGCACATGGAGCCATCTCCAGGATAGAACATATACTAGGCCATACAACAAATTTCAGTAAATTTAAAATTATTCATATTATGTTTTCTAACCAAAACAAATTATAAATCAGTAACAAAAAGCAACTTGAATTTGTATGGTAGGGCTTCTGGGTGAGACGCCTGCTGCTGAACAGTCAGACCTGCCCAACAACCTAAAGGGAGTATTTCCCATTACTTAGAGAAAAACATGTAGCATTAAATGATATTAGAAAACAAAGTCTAAAACCAACAATGTAAGTTCCTACCTTAAAAAACTAGAAGAGCAAATTAAACCCAAAGCAAGCAGAAGCAAGGAAATAATAAAATCAGAGTGGAAATCAATGAAATAGGAAGCAGAAAAGCAATAGAGAAAAATCACTGAAACTAAATTTGCTTATTTGAAAAGAGCAAGAGAATCAATAATCCTCTAGCTAGGCCATCCAAGAAAAAGAGAAGGCAAATTGTCAATATCAGAAATGAAAAAGAGAGCATTACTACTGATCTTATAGGCATTGGAAGGATAATCAGGTATAATTTGAACACATTTTTGCCAACAAATTATAAATTATATAATTAGATAATTGCACCATAATAATATGTTATATGATATATATTTAAATGTTTGCAACATATAATGAAGATTAATCACCATGACCATGTGGCATTTATCCTAGAAATATCATATAATTGTCTTAGTAGATGCAAAAAAAATCCAACATTTATGCATGATAAAAACTTAACAATCTAGTATTGTAAAGGAGCATCCTCACTGTTAGTCTCCTTAAAATCAAGGAAACCAGCTGAGGACTGGGAGTACAACTCAGAGGTGAGGTGCTGGTCTAGCATGTGGGAGGCCTTGGGGTTGATCCCCTGCAGGTCAGACAACATCAACCACAAAACAAAACCTAGAGCTAGCCTCATATTTACTGATTGAGCCTTCCCCTAGGGATCAGGACAGGACCAAGATGTCTGTCCTTCTTGTTTCTGTCAACTTTGCACTGGAGATTCTAGTCAGTATAATAATATAAAAAATAAAGATATACAGAGTACAGGGAAAGAAATAAATAAAACTGTTTCCTATTGACAGACAATATGATCCTGTATATAGAAAATCCAAAAGAAACAACAAAAAATAACTACTTTAGCAAGGTCTCAGGATACAAAATCAATATGCACAAATTTTAATAATCAAATTATTTTACTAGAGTAAAATTACATACTAAGAGCAGTCCAAAACTGAAATCAAAGTCTGGAATGTAGCTCAGTGGCAAAGCATCTGCCTCACATTTGCAAAACCCTGGGTTTAACCTCCAGTTCCAAAAAAGACAAAAAAAAAAAAAAAAAAAAAAAAAAAAAAAAAAGAAACCCACTCCTCCAAAAATAATAAGATTAAAAAATGAAATAAGAAAACAATCGCACTCCCAATAACATTAAAAAGTCAAATACTTTGGAATGAATTTAACAAGGGTAAAACAATTATAAAACACTGCAGAGAGACAGTGAGGAAGACCTAAATAAATAGGCATTCCATAGCCGTGGATGGGAAACCTTAGATTCAACTACAGATTCAATGCAATCCTTATCACAATCCTGGGAGGGTTTTTATTTTTTACTTTTTTGTACTGTGGATTTAACCCAGGAGTGCTTAACCACTGAGTTACATCCCCAGCTCTTTCATTTTTTCTTATATTTTTATTTTTATTTTAAGGCAGAGTCTTGCTAAGTTGCTTAGAGCCTCACTAAGTTGTTGAGAACCTGTCTCAAAATAAAATTAAGAATGGGTTGGAGATGTAGTTCAGTGATAGAGCTCTTGCCTAGCATGTATAAGGTCCTGGGTTCAATCCCCAGTATCACTAAAAACAAACAAACAAGAAAAAGTATAGCATCTTTGGAAAACAGTCTGGCAGTTTCTTAAAAGTTAAAGAAATACTAGGGCCAGGACTGTAGCTCAGAGTAGGCAGAGTGCTTGCCTAGCATGTGTGAAGCACTGGGTTCGATCCTTAGCACTACATAATAAACAAAAACAAATAAATAAAAAGGCTTGCTGTCCATCTACAACTACAAAATTTTTTTTTAAAAAGAAACTTACTATATGACCCTCCTAGGTATCTACCCAAGAGGAATGAGTGTATGAGTGTTCATAGTGGCATATAACACAAAAATGAAAATGATCCAAATGCTCATTAACCGTTGAATAAACATTTTGAATATTCTACAATGGACTGTTACTCAGCAATAAACAATCATAAACTCTGATACATACTCTAGCATGAATGAACCTAAAAAACATGTTCAGTGATAGAAGCCAGATGCTAAAGAATATATGTTGTCAATTCCATTTATACATACTCTCCAGCAGAGGCAAATGGATGGAAAGAGGCAGATCAGTGGTTGTGTGAACTGGAGAGCTATTGGAGTTGATTTGTCTGATTGACGGTACTTTTGAGGTGGCCTATGAATGTCTGTTGTTAAACCTCCCAGAGATGCCCTGGTCACTTTCCTTTTTAAGATTTGTTTGTGCAGTTTGTCTACAATTCTATTAAATACTGTTGGTCCATTTTATGCTGCTATAACAGAATACCCGAGACTCATTACTTTGTAAAGAGCAGAGATTTATTTTTTACAGTTCTGCAAGCTGAAAGGTCCAAGTTTGAGGGTCCTGCGTGGGGAGGGGGGCTTCTTGCCACATGATCCCATGGCAGAAGGAAGAAGGGCAAGAGAGCCCTTGTGTGTGTTCCTGTGAACACAGGAGAGAGCAAGAGAGAGCTAAACAATGGAACTCATTAGAAGTTTAAACTTTATTTTGTTTTAGAAGGTGTTGACTCAGTATGCCAAGTGGGTTCACAGTAATGAACCCACTGCTATGACAGTGACTTAAGCCAGTAACCCATAACCCATTTCTAAGTGCAGAGTCCTCATAATGTAATCACCTCTTGAAAGTTCTCCCTCTCAACACTTGCAGTGGGTTGTTTCCAACATATGAACTTTGGGAGATACATCCAAAACATAGCATATATATTTTTTCTGTCTTGCTTAGAGTGGCCAAAGTCTGTTAAGCTTTCTAAACACGTTCTGGTCACATACTTTCTCAAGATTGGTTGTACAATTATTTCTTCCACTCTGTGAAATACCCTTGCCATCACTGTCTATATTTTCCTTTCTGTTTAAATTAGCCAGAGCAATGCCTATGGTAAAGTTCCAGAACTAGCCCATGAAAGATATCATGAATTGAGAATTCTAGATCCTGAAAGAAAAAGGTCAGGTGGTTTATCACAGAAGAACATGAATTTCTGCTTAATTTCTGGAAGAGTCTTATTCTAAAACATACCACAAATGTGTGTGTGCACTCATCAGACATATAGATGGCACACACACATACACACACAGGCACAACTCTCCCTCCTTTTCTGATTCTTTCTAGTACAAGTACAACCTATGAATCCTTCTCTCAGTGCTCTCTTGCTATCCTAAGTCTTATTTGGCACTCCTCTTTCAAAAATAGGACTACGTATTGACACTTCCTTACCTGAAATTACTTCTAAATTGTTACCTGTTGTCACAATGTCCTTTCAAACTCCATGGAATAGATTTATAAGACATCTTGTTTGACAGCAAAGCAAGCAGACTAAACAAAGTCACTAAGCCTCTTCTTGTAGGTAGAGTTCATGTACCTATTCCATTTAAATGTTCTCTTCCTTTCTCTGTACTCTCTGAAACTACTGTCTCCAAAGTCACTTCCTGATTCTCAGTCTAATAGAAACATTAAACAATTAATGCATATATTTCTAATTTTTCCCCATTTATTTGCTGTAGCTTCTCTCTCTTATTTTTGGTTTCTGGGTGGCTCTTATGGGTCTGGTCCTCCTTATGAGGAGCCCTTATTGCCACTGAAACATTGTCACTGCCTGTCTTATTTTGTTTTAGAAGGTGTTAGGTTATATACTGATGAAACCTAGAGTCCTGGTGATGAAGAAATATTGGAACCATGAGAATGGATCCGAGTTTAAAGACAGAACAGGGCACAGAGGTTGGAATTCTAAAATGTATCTCAGACGTCGGGGGAGCAGTCTGTGATTGGCAGGGCTTGGATAGGCCCAGGGTTGAGAAGCTTCATCAAGAGATTCATGAAGGGACACATACTTTAAAGTTGCTTTTTGGAGTAAATCCTGGAGATGAAATATTTATTTACTTGTATGTAACTTTCTAAGAGTACTAAGCATTGAATAAGTTTGCTTTTAGGATTCCCCAGAGAAGCACTTAAAAAAAAAAGAGAGAGAGCGATTCATGAAATTGAACTGGAGAAATGAGACTGTTGCCTCTGCTTCCCTGAACTGCTTGGTGGAGCTTTGGTCTCATTAGTCACATTGTATCTGCTGATACACTGTATCTACTGATAGGCACATCATCTGCTGGTCTTGTCATCTTTGCAGAATTTGATGTTTCCCATCATTTTTTCCTGTTTCTTACTTTTTACATACGAAAACTTTTGCCTCCTTCTATTTGTGTGACTATCCTCTTTCCTGGCTCTTCCTGGTCTTTGTTTTGCTCTTGGCCGTTTGTTGTTTTTATCCCTTTGGTATTAAGACTTGCACTTTCGCCACAAGTGTTACTGGCATTAACTGTGTCACTTGAAGTATTAAATCGTAATCTATATCTTAGTTCTAGACATGTTTTCTAAATTTCATTTCAGAAACCTGTTCCTAACAGATGTCAATATTTCAACTCTTTTCTTACAAAGTTACTCTTCACTGGTATTTTTCTACTTACAGCATTGTTCACCCATTCCTCCAAATCAGAAACCCAAACTTCTCCCTTTGCTTTACTATCAACAGTAGATTACCAGGTGGGCTAAGTAAACTGTTTTTGTGATCTGAAATCCAGGCTTGAGACCACCAGCAGCCGTATCGCCTGGGAATTTGTTAAAACTTCAGGCTCCACAACATCATACTAAGTGGAGGAAAATTGAAACATTCCCTCTAAGAACCGGAATAAGACAAGGATGCACTCTTTCACTACGTTTATTCAACATCATCCTTGAAACTCCAGCCAGAGCAAGTAGAAAGAAAGAAATTAAAGGGATACAAGTAAGAAAAGAAGAACTCAAACTATCACTATCTGCTGATGACATAATTCTTTTTTAAAAAATATGTTTTTAGTTGTAGATGGACACAATACCTTTATTTAATTTTTTTTAATGTGGTGCTGAAGATCAAACCCAGAGCCTCACACATGCTAGGCAAGCACTCTGCCTCTGAGCTACAACCCCAGCCCTTGATGACATAATTCTATATTTAGAAGATCCAAAAACCCCAGCAGAAAACTTCTAGAACTAATAAATGAATTCAGCAAAGTAGCAGAATACAAGATTAACACCCATAAATCAAATGTGTTCCTATACATCAGTGATGAATACACAGAAGGAGAAATTAGGAAAACTACCCCATTCACGATAGCCTCAAAAAAACAACAACAACAAAAAACCAAACAAACAAACAAACAAAAAAAACCTTGGGAATCAATCTAACGAAAGAGGTGAAAGACCTCTACAATGAAAACTACAGAACAACAAAGAAAGAAATTGAAGAAGAGCTTAGAAGATAGAAAGATCTCCCATGTTCTTGGATAGGCAGAATTAACATTGCCAAAAAATTATACAGATTTAATGCAATTCATATTAAAATTCCAATGACATTCTTCATAGAAATAGAAAAAGCAATCATGACATTCATTTGGAAAAATAAGAGATGCAGAATACCCAAAGCAATTCTTACATGAAGAGAGAGCCTACAGAATGGGAGAAAATCTTTAGTACATGCACCTCAGAGCATTAATCTCCCAAATATATAAATAACCCAAAAATCTTAACACCAAAAAAAAAAAAAAAAAAAAAGACCCAATCAATAAATGGGCTAAGGATCTGAAAGATACTTTACAGAAAAAGGAATACAATCAATCAACAAACATATGAAAAAATGCTCAACAGTTCTAGCAATTAGAGAAATGCGAATCAAAACTACACTGAGATTTCATCTCACTCCAGTCAGAATGGAAATTATAAAGAATACAAGCAACAATAAATGTTTGTGAGGATGTGGGGGAAAAGGTACACTCATTCATTGCTGGTGGGATTGAAAGTTGGTGCAGTCACTCTGGAAAGCAGTATGGAGATTCCCAGAAAATTTGGAATGGAACCACCATTTGACACACTTATTCCACTCCTCAGCTTGTACCCAAAGAACTTAAAAGCAGCATAATACAGTGACACAGTCACATCAATGTTTAAAGAAGATCAATTCACAATAGCTAAACTATGGAACCAACCTAGATGCCCTTCCACAGATGAATGGACAAAGAGAATGTGGAATATATATACACAATGGAATATTACGCAGCTTTAAAGAAGAATGAAATTATGGGATTTGCTGGTAATGGAGCTGGAGAATATTGTGCTAAATGAAATAAGCCAACCCCAAGGAATCAAAGGCTAAATGTTTTCTGTGATATACAGGTGATAATTCACAATAAGGGGAGGGGTTAGGGAAGAATAGAGGTACTCTGGATTAGAGTGGAGTGAAGGGAGTATAGTGGATATGGAGGTGGCAAGGACAGTGGAATGAATTGGACATTATTACCCTATGTACATATATGATTACCTGACTGGAATAATTCTACATCATGTACAACCAAAAGAATGAGAAGTTATACTCCATTTATGTATGATATGTCAAAATGCATTGCACTGTCATGTGTATAACTAATTAGAACAAATAAAAAAAATTCAGGCTCCACTCCAAACCTGCCCAACTAGAAACTCTGGGAGTGGGGTCAGTAATGGGCAGTGATATGCCCTCTAGGTGATCCTTACCCCTGAGGCCCCTTCCTGGGAATCAGGCCTGGGGGGTGGGGGGTCTCTACCATTGAACTACACCCTCTAAATATTTTGTTTTGAGACAGGGCCTAGCTAAGTTGCAAAGGCTGGCTTCAAACTTGCAAGCCACCTGCCTCAGCCTCCCAAGTTGCTGGGAGGTGTGAACCACCATGTCCTGCCACGTAGGTGATTTCTTGATGCACATTGAAGTCTGAAAATTGCTGTTCTAGTTGTTGTCAAACCACGAGATCCAAGGTACGGCTTTTGGAGGACCAAAAAGCATTAGTAATTGTAGCTAAAACTTAGTGTATATCCATATATTTTTCTGAGTGAATAGCTTTTATCCTTTTATCTTCAAGTGGGTTTAATGATCCCCATATTTGGAACTTTTTTTTTCTCTCCAGTACTACCACTACTTACTTTTGCTCAGGACCTCATTATAGCTGATCCAGGTTATTGCAAGACTGTAATCCAGACCCTTTGCTTCTAGTCTCCACCCTTTCCACTGTAATTCCACATTTCGGTGACAGTGATTATTTTAAGATGTGAATCTGATTGTAGCCACTCTCTTGCTCCAAGGTCTTCAATAGCACCACCACATCCTTCACTAAGGTTTATTCTTTTGCATTTGTCTCTAGTCATTTTCAGCTTTTGGTTTAGTAACAATAAGCTTTGAATATTCTAGACCTTGCTTGGGTTCTCACATACTTTCCTGCCTTTGTATATTCAGTCTGGAACGCACTTTACTGCTCCTCCCTTCATCCTTTTCTATATAATTCTCCTTCAAGATTTATTTCAAATCAGGCATGGTGGCGCATGCCTGTAATCCCTGCAACTGGAGAGGCTGAGGCAGGAGGATTGTGAGTTCAAAGTCGGCCTCAGCAGATTACCAAGGCACTTACTTAGCAACTCAGCAAGATCCTGTCTCTAAATAAAATATAAAAAAAGGGCTTGTGATGTGGCTCAGTGGTTCAGGGTCCCTGGGTTCAATCAATCCTCAGTACCCCCCCCCCAAAAAAAAAAAAAAAAAAAGATTCAGTTCAAGCAATAGCTCTGGGAATTCTTCCATTAAGACTAAGTTTAGGGGTTGGGGTTATGGCTCACATGGCTCACTGGTAGAGTGCTCACCTAGCATGAGTCCCTGGGCTCAATCCTCAGCACCACAAAAGTATAAAATAAAGATATTGTGTCCACCTACAACCAAAAATGAAATTAAAAAAAATATTTTAAAAAAGACTTAAGTTTAAGGGCCCTCCCTATGTGTTCCCAATTCCCCGTATGTTTATCCCATTCTGGTCTTCAGACCCTTTGCACTCTAAAAAATTTATTAGGAACCCTAAACAACTTTGATGTATGGGGCAGTTATTCATATTTACTGCATTAGAAATTGACTAAAAAATTTGATATTTAAAAAACTCATTAACAAGTAGCATTTATAAACTCTTTGCACTAATATATATGATTTCATGGGGGCGGGGCACTGGGAATTGAACCCAGGGGCACTTTACCATTTAGCTACATCCCTGGTCCTTTTTAAAATTTTGAGCAGGGTCTCCTTAAGTTGATAAGGCTGACCCAGAACTTGTGAACCTCCTGTCTCAGACTCCTGAGTCACTAGGATTACAGGTGTGCACCACCGAGCTGGCTAAATGATGCATCTTTAAGACAAAATGACATTTTCCAAGAAAAGTTTGTGAGAAGAGTGGCATTGCTTTATTTTTCAAACCTCTTTAATATTTGACTTGCTAGAAGACAGCTTTATTCTTATATCTGTGCATTCAATCTGTTGCAGTATGTTTTGTTTGAAAGAAATGAATCTGACCTCACACAGATAAAGTGTTAAAAAAGAAGAAAAAAAAAAAACTATGTTCATAGCCTTTTTGGATAAATCTATTCTTTGATACTACACCAAACTTGGCATGTGGTAGATTGTTAAAATACAGTTGCAATGTGGATTAGTTTGAAACCATATATATAAATCAAACTTTTATATACTCCACTACACTGAAATCTGTCAGTCTTATCTTGCATAAGCAACAATCTTTGTTTTTGGTAATAGCACACATTGGTTATTTGGAAATTAGTTGTTTATTAAGTTGTACAGAATGTTCAAATGTTGTCATGTTTCATTATGTATACATAATTTAAGAAATACATTTCTTGACATCATTGGTGATTTCAGCAGAAAAGTACTGGCAAGCTTTTAAGCTCAAGGAGACAAATACATGTTTAGAAAAACTTGTATTTTTTATATGAAAATTCAAATAAGTGCTTTTACTAGAGACAACTATTCCTAACATATAGCAGTACTTTCCAGTTCTTCACACTTATTTGAAAGATCTATATTCTAGGATGCAGATTTGATAAGATTAGTTATTTTTTACTCCTTTGTGAAGAATATTCATTAAGAGAAAATCTTTAAAAATCTTGAATTTTGTGTGGTGTGCCTGGATGGAGGTGAGAAATACAAAATATTAACTACTAGTAGTTTGGTGACATTGTCTTGGTTCCTGCTAAGGTGTCTACCACTGCTTTTAGATCATCAGCGCAAAAGTCAGTAAAATGAAAAAAGTTAACAAAACCTAGTGGTATGAAACTCGCCCTGACCTTGAGAACCTACTGAAAGGTTCTCAGGACCCTCAGGGTTGTGTGGCTGACGGCAATTTGAGAAGAGCTACTCTAGACTCACATATTGTCTTTCATCAGGCTGCAAGTTCTAAGTGGACGATCTGTGTCCCTTACGTGTCCTTGTCTAAGTGTCCAGTATATAACAATAAACACTAATATCTGCAGAACGAGTGAAAAAATCACGTTATAAACAATCGCAGAAACTTTGATTCACTGCCTCCTTCTTTACTTCAATCGGAACCTCCACGTTTTGTGATAATCTCCAGGGTTTTTCACAATTAGGATGGCTCTCGTTGTTGTTGTTGTTTTTTTTTTTCGTAAAGATAGGCGACGTGGGAGCCGCTGTACTGAACAATGCTGCGCTGCAGTTTGTCCGTGGTGCCCCGGTGGCATCAGCAGGCCAGGCCGCTTGACTTCCCAGCCCGACCTAAAGACCGGAAAGACCGGGGTCCTCCACGCCGACAAGAGCAGGAGAACATGATTGAGTTTTAGGGAAAAAAATAAACAAACAAAAGCCCCCAAAATCACCGATCAAAATCCTGACGGAGAGAAGAGTAGTGTAAGCGCGTCAAGGAGCCCAGGGGCCGGAGGGCGCAGCCGCGGGAGACCCGCCGAGTTGCCCCGGCGACGCTTCCGGCAGGCGCGCGCAGCCCCGGGAGCAGGGGAGTTGTGAAATGGGCGGCTAGACCTGCCCGGCGTCGTGAATTCGCCAGCGGGAGCGCGCTCGCGGCCGCGCGTCCTCTGCTTTCCCGGCTTGGTCGCTGACGCGTCGTAGACGTTGGGGAGCGGGAAGGCAGCGGCAGTGGGATCGGGATGAACAGCGGGGCAGGCTTCGGTTTGGGTTTAGGCTTCGGCCTTACCCCCACGGCGGTAATTCAGGTGACGAATCTATCGTCGGCGGTGACTAGCGAGCAGATGCGGACGCTTTTTTCCTTCCTAGGAGAAATCGAGGAGCTGCGGCTCTACCCCCCGGAGTAAGTGCAGGAGCTCGGCTGGGGGAGGGGCGCGGGCGCCATAGAGACCTCTGGAACCGAGGCGTGGGGGAGAGCGCGGGCCCGCGGCGCCGTCACGTGATCGCCTGGGCTTACCTTGGTGCCCATATTTGATTAGGGCAACGGGGCCCGCAGCCCCATGGTCCTGCTGTCCTTGTTACTCAGGTTTTGAGACTCAGCCTCTGCACCGAGCCCTTACAAAGGACTTACGGTGGTTTCCTTTCTCGTGCCTCCGGGACTTGTGTTCGCTGCCTGGTCTTTGAATTCAATGCCCCATCCCTCCCCCACCCCCACTTAAGATGGCCGCAGGTGGGCCCGGAATAGCCCTCATGGCAAACGCCTGATAACGTTTTTGCACTCTGAAAATCGCGGAGCCTGCACTTGAGCAACTACCCAGGTCTTAAGATCTTGGTGCCAGGCTGTTAGTGATGACCAGGAAACCTGCGGCTGATGACAAGATGAAATTCTGGTTGTTTTTGTTACCCAGGGCGAACTCGAAACAGCATCATTTTGGTTTATCTAACCTAGCCCGGCCGTGTTCTTAAAGACCGTGTCTTGGTTATAGATTAAAATTTCCTCTTGAATGGTTACGCTGGACCGAACCTGAAGTGTAAATCGGAGGAGGATTATCTCTACTGTTGGTGTACTTTTAAAGTCCAGATCTTGACTGGCATTCGCAGGCCACAGCCACTTCCCAAGTAGTGTATTTGAAGTGGTAAATTTGCCTCCCCCCCCCTTTATGGAATATTGTTTAATCGGAAAACCTGAAACTTGTATGGGATTTTCGTACATAAACGTCTTTTATTATTATTATTATTTTTAAAGGTAGATCTTGGGACATTAAGAACCACAGTATTTTGTTCGTTATATCAAAATCCTTTGAAGGAAGCGGAAGTAATTGCCCAGAACGTCTTTCCTTTAAAAAATTTTCATTTGATTTGACTGATTTCACAGTGATGCATACGTTTTCCTTTTTTGTTTTGAAATATTTCGTGCGTGCAGAAGTTGAAATAATACATTGAACATCCATGTTCCTTTCAAGTGTGTTTAATTTTTTGCTACAGTTGATTATTAAAATTTTCCTATTCTAATACTACTTTTTTCCCCCTTCTTTTTTTGATCTAGCGTGTCATCAGAGACCAGCTATGACACTTAGTTAATCTAGAACAGGCCCCTCTTCATCATCTTTTAAAAAGTCCTTCATGACTTTAACACTGTTATAGTTCCAATCTGTCTGGTGGAATAGACCATAATCTGAGTTTATAGAGGTTGTTTCTTTGTTCAAGTAATATATTTTTGACCAGACTAATGCATAAGTGCACATACATATTTTGATTGATTAGCCATGGCAGTATAGCTTTGAATGTATTATTTAACTTTTGCAGATGCTTTCGGCCGTCTCTTAAGTACTCAGTGTTTCATAATTGAGAAGTATTTGGAGGAGTGCTGTATCCTGGAAGAATTGGAGTCAGTCATTAAAATAGTCTCTCCATGAACCCCTGGGAATTAACCTTGTGGTATCTCATAGGTAGAGGAAGTATATCACAGAGTAATCTTCATTGCCAATACCATTTATATGATTGAATCCTGGGTCTGGGTAATAATACACTGCCAGTTATTATCTGACCTTTAGTGATGGAATTTTTTTAAAAAAATTAAATGTTATTACTTGGAGTTTAAAAGTTAAAGATGTTGCATTAAAATAGAGTTAGTATGACATAAACTGTTGGTTAAATTGTAGCATAAATATAATACACATAAGCCAGGCCTATTGAGGATCTCAAGTTCCCAGCCAGCCTGGGTGAATTAGTAAAAATTGGTCTCAAAATAAATAAATAAATAAAAATTTAAAAGGTACGGGTGATGTAGTTTAGTAGTAGAGTGCCCCAGGCTCAGTTCTCAGTACCATAAATGTGTGTCCCCCCCTCCACCCAAGAAAATACTTCTAAGGCGAATTCCTTAATTTTTCTGTAAGTGCAATATGAGATCCCTCATTCTTATTTTGTAGCAATATTGACACACTTATTAACAGGTTTTCGGTTTCATAATGAAGTTATTATCTACTCCTTGTGTTAAAGATGTGTTTGCAAATTTGGGCTGGACTGGACAAAAATGCAGGGGTAGTTGTATTGAAGATACAGAATTGTTTTGAACTATCCTAAAAACAGTATTTTTAAAATTAGTTTTTGGAAGCTGAATAGACATTTGTTTTGAAGTTGGAAATAAATTTGTTTTGTTGAATGTGAAAATGGACTTTTACTAAAATTTCATGGGACCAGGGATGTAGCTCACTGTAGAATGCTTGTGCAACATGTGTGTAGCTGTGAGTTCAATCCCCAGCACCACAAAAATTATGATTTTAGCCGGGCCTGGTGGTGCACACCTGTAATCTCAGTGGCTCCAAAGGCTGAGACAGGAGGATCCAGAATTCCAAACCAGCCTCAGCAACTGTGAGGTGCTAAGTAACTCAGTGAGACCCTGTCTCTAAATGCAAAGTAGGGCTGGAGATGTGGCTCAGTGGTTCCCCTGAGTTCAATCCTCAGTACCTATCCCACCCCCCCAAAAAATTATGATGATTTTAGTTGCTAAAATGAAAACTCAGTTTTAAAATTTAGTTCTTTTGGCATAAGCCAGTAATTCAATTTCATTTTCATTTTAAATATTGAAATTTTTATAAGCATTTATTATAAACATTATTCTTATTTGTAACTTGTCATTCTTTTTTGTGCTGTCAGGTGGTTAAGTATCCAGAGTAACTTAATTTTTTGCACAGTAGATTAATTTCATAGCTTATTAAAACTATTTTACACAAGTAAGAAATTTTGTTTTTTTTTGGCACACTTTTTATTGAGGTGTAATGTACAGACAGAAAAATGAACAGATTGTGAGTGTACAGCTTGATGAGGTTTCACGGAGTAAACATGCCCAGGTAACTAGCACACCAGTCAGGAGTTCAGCACTCTCACAGGTCCCCTGTATTCTCTTTCAAGTGACTAACCCCCAAAGGGTAATCCTGTCTTGATTTCTAACACTGGAGATTTTATCTGTGTTATTTTTGCTTGCTGGTTTCCTTCACTTCTCTAGTCTTCAAAGTTCCAAGAATGAAAGGTAAAATCTATCAGCTACTTATTTAAGCTTATAAGGTTAAAAAATTAATATGATCAATATAACCACTTTGTTGAAAATACAGAAAAAAGAAATAACACCTGTGATCCTACCATCCATCACAACCCCTCCATTTGCATATATTTCCTTCCAGTCTTTTTATGTGTTTATTATAATGTATTATCAAAGGATTCGTATAGTTAACAATTGTAAACTTTTTTCACTTAAACTGTAATAGCATTTTTCATATCCCCATGCTTTGTTTATAGTAATTTTTAAACACTAATATACCCTGTGTTATATTTGGAAATTATATCATGATATATATTGATATATTTTAGCTGCATCATTCGGTTGTTTTTGTCAGCAGTGATGATTAGTGGGCTTATTAGCAGTGTTAGTAGTTCATAAGAAAGCCTTTTATAAGGAGAAATTGTGCTGTCTAAATATCATTGGAGCCCTGTGGAGAAGCCGTGTGATAAAATGATGCATCAAGTAATATTTCCATACATAAAACTCCCATTTTGCCCATGTTTATTATTATTTTCTGTATTTCCTCTAAAGGATGTATACTAATGTCCAGTGTACGTTGATGTAAAATGTAGGATATATACCATCTGGGCTTTTAAAATGTGTATTTGTCGTCATCATGTTGAATGAAAGAAGACAAAGTTAACAGTCACATCAAGCTCTGCTAAATCTGGGTATTGCTACTTTCTGTGGAGTCTTATGTTTAGACTAGTTGGAATCTGAAACCTGTTTTTAAAAATTAAAACTGTCAAAATGTCTAAATAAAAAATGACAATCCTGGGGCTGGGGAGATAGCTCAGTCGGTAGAGTGCTTGCCATAAAGCACAAGGCCCTGAGTTCGATCCCCAGCACCCAAAAAAAAAAAAAAAAAAAAAAAAAAGACAATCCTGTTTAAGTAAATCTAGGGACTTGAAATGATGCTCAATGATAGTGCTTGCCTAGCATGTTATGAGGCCCTGGGTTTGATTCCCCAACACAGAAAAAAGGAAAGAAAATTTATTGGTTTAGATATATTAGAGAGAAAGTTCTAAATATAAAGTTTGGAACCAGGCTGATTTGTAAATAAATACACATTTGTTTGCTGAGATTTATCATCTCTGTGGAGGCTGCCACTGTCATATTTTAGTATTGTGTTCAAAATAAAATGTTACTATTTTTCTTGAAAATCTTAAATATTTACTTTTTTATAAAGTAAATGTAAGTTTTTATAAAATAAAATGTAAGTTTATTTAAATTGGTAATTGGAGATAAAGATTAAGAAAATGGGTAAAGCTGCAATGTAGCCATACCTGGCTTCCATGCTTAATAATGGCTTTTAGAACAGAATAGACAAACTTTTTTTTAACCAGTTCCCAGGTTTCTCAGGTCTTGGTGTCATGTCTTCATATGTAGTTGTTTTGCAAATCAGTCTCAGATTTCCTATTTCTGTGGATTTTTTTAAAATTCAAAGTTTAAAATGAGGTGGGTTTCAACTAGGGATATTTGGCAGTGTGTTTTTAATTTTTAATGATGATGATTTGGTTTTCTTTCTTTCACAAAAGGATCTTCAGTTTAGGTAACTAAAGTGTTGACTTGCTTATCAGGTTCATGAAGATTTCAGGGCTAAAAGAGTATTCCTGTTGCAATTGCTAGGGTAATAGTAGGTCATTGTAATCGTAGATTTTATTTTTTGGTTGCAAAGGACAGAAACAGTGTTACCCAATCTGCCTTAAGAACAGACATTGTTTATCAAAAAGAAAGAGAATTTTGATAATGAGTATAGAACAGCTAGGCCTCCTGGGAAGTGGACCTGGGAACCAGAAAGGTATCAAAATCAAGGTGACTGTCTGCCTCTTTCTTTAAAGAGGCTTTATTGTTAGGTATGTTTCTGTATATCTGCTCAGTTTCTTTGCAGATCCATTCTGTATTCCCTCATCATCTGCCTGAGCCACTTTTCAGCCTAACAGAAAGATCTGAGTGTTTCAAGTTCATTTAGTCAAGCCTGACTACCCAAATTTTAGGTTATTGGTCAGTCAGTGGAATGGGCTTTTGTGATGGGCTGATTAATTGTGACTAGAGAAGCCAGTAGGCTCTTCTGAGGGTTTTCACATAAGGAAATTGTGATAATTCCTGTGCTGAAGCTATGTAGAACGTCTTGGGTAGCACAGGCTGGAGGCATTTTAAGATGACTTACCAGAGGACATGAAACTGGAGCCTTGAAGAAAAGTGAACTTTTATGTTAAAAAGGAAAGTCAGGGCATCATTGCCCTATGGAACAGCAGGTGCAGAGACCCAGGTGTTTAGGATGTTTTCTTAGAACTACAGGTATTTCTTTGCCTGGAGTTTTGGATATACTTAGTTGATGAAGCGAGAACCAGAAGGGTGCCTTTGAGGAAATGTAATCTGTGGAGTGTCGTGATGCAATTTAGGGTTTAGAAGGGTCAGTTTTTGTGGAAAAATAGCTATAAGGGGTTGAGGTTGGATGCAGTGTGGTTGATTAGGAACCATTATAGTAATCTAGGTGGCAAGTGCCGAAGGCCTGAATTAAGGCATTGATAATGAGAATGATGAAAGAATTCATGTGACCATAGTTGGGAGGTAGACTCAGCAGGATTTATTGACCTATAGGATGAGATGCTGAAAAGATCAAGGGTGGTTTGTCAGGATAGGCAGGGTTTTAGAAACAAGTCAAATCTCAGATTATTTCTTAGACTAAATTGATGGGGTTGGAATTGTACTCATTGGGGGCATTCTTGGATGAATCTGATGAATCTACCATCCATTCATCTTTTGAACATAACTAGTCACTGTTCAGAGAAAAAGAGCCAACTAGTGGTTCTTAAAACTTTTACAGAATAGACAAATTAGTTCTGCTCATATTTAATTGGCCCAAAGCAAGTTACAGGGCCACACCTATGTTCAAGGAATAGAGAAATGGAATTTACCATGTACTCAGAGGGAACTTTGGAAATATTTGGTAAACAGCATGAATTACTGTGACCTCCTGAATTACAGACTTGGGAAGAAATGTGATGACATTTTTAACTGAGATATGAAATAAAGGACAAAGGGCAGGGTTGGTATGGAAGGAGAATGGGATTTGGATTTAATGAGTTAGGGGCGAATCAAAATGTACTATCAGCCCGTGGATCTGGGTGTCTAGAACTCAGGAGAGGCTTAAATTGGGGATTTGGTAATGGTGGGTAAGTGTGATTGTGGACATAGTTACCTCTAAAGCAATATATGAAATGCTTTGACTCAGATGGTGGGTAAGGGGATTTTTTTGATGAGGGTTGGTATGAATCCTGGATTTGATGATTTTTAGGCAGAGGAAGTAAACTGAGTTGAATAGGAAAGAGGTAGTTTTTTTCTTTTTTTAAATCAACTTCATTAGCCTTAGCAATTATGTGAGCAATGAATATAGTTTCAAGTTCTAAATGCAAATACATTTATGTGTTTGACTTAATAGCATATATGAAAACTTAACCATTAATGTGGTTATTCTACATTGTTTAAAGATGGATTTGTTGCTGTATGTGAGGGATTACAGAGAAAGATTTTTGAATTTAAAAATGACTAATGTTTGTGGAATGACTAAATAGTAACTCAAAATGGTGTTTTTGTGGGGAGAGGTATGCTGGGGATTGAACCCAAGGCCTTGTACATGAGCATGCTGGGCATGTTCTTACTCTACCCCTGAGCTATAAGACCTTTAGCCCCTTGGAAAGGTTTTAAAATTCTTGATTGGTTGAATGATTAAGGTTTCATGAGATTTGGGTTTACATGATTAGACTTTAAATCTTGACGTTGCCACTTTTAGTTTGGAGATGTGGCTAACTTCCTAGAAATGTTTTGTAACCCACAGTAAATTACTATTATTATCCCAGTTATACATGATGTTTTTCATATGATCTCTTTTTTTTAGTGTAAATATCTTAATGTTTCAAATGAGTGGACATTTATATTATAGATTAGGTATATTTTTTTCCTGCTATAGTTACAGACTTTAATGAAAAATAATTATGGATATATTGACAAAATGTCCATGAGAGTAGTAAATTTTGGAATCTAACAAGATAGATTCATATTATGGAAAAGTTCCTTTTATTTGTGCTGTGTTTGGTTCCTTTTTACTATAGGTCTGCCCTAGATGGAATTGAATCAGTGAATTAGAGTCTACATTGTTTACTAAAACAGCAAAATGTGTAAAATTTTGTTTATAATTTTTTTGGGAGGGTCTGGAAAATCACATTGCTGTTTATCCTGAAACTAACTGGTATATGCAAAAAAACTTAATTAATTCCATATTACCTGGTTGTTTTTAAGACCACCATTAAATTTTAATGACTTTTGCTTTTTGTGTTGAGGATGAACCCAGGGACTTGCACTTGGCAAGTTCTCTACCAGTGAGCTATGTATACCCCCAACCCTGCTTTTAGTGATGTAAATGCTTGGGAATCACATTTAAGGTTTGGGATGGTTACAAAATTTGAATTCTTAAGAAGTGGAGCTTTCATAAAGGGATTTTTGCCTATTTAGGATGACACATTGAACATTTTTGGATTACATCAATTAATTTCACATTTCACTGAGATTTAGGACTGATTAAGTTTCATGTTATATATATGTATAAGGCTATAGGCCTGCCTAGATTGCCTCTGTCTGGTGGGAGATACCCCAATGAAGTGACTGAGTTTTGCCATTTTCATGTTTTAATTATTCTTAGCAACAATTTCCTAAGACTTGGTTGGTTAAGAGTATGTAAAGATGTAAGAAAGATTTTAAATGAAAATGACAAAACCAAGCAAATGTTTATTAGTCCAATTGTTTTTGTTTTTATCTTGCAGCAACGCTCCTCTTGCTTTTTCCTCCAAAGTATGTTATGTTAAGTTTCGTGACCCATCAAGTGTTGGTGTGGCCCAGCATCTAACTAACACGGTTTTTATTGACAGAGCTCTGATAGTTGTTCCTTGTGCAGAAGGTTAGTATCTCATGTTTTCTTCCTATTATTTTAATTTCTGTTCTGTTACTATAGCCTTTTGGCTTTCTACAAATTAGCAAATAGACAGTACTCTGTGTGTGTGTGTGTGAGACAGCAAGAATGAAATTTGGAGAAGGAAAGAGTTTTACCTAATGGAAAATTAAAGTGGTTAATTTATTACTTATATATGTTTAAGATTTTACAACTGCATAAAGTATTTGGCTTCTTGTTTGCTTTAGTTTTCTGTAGTAAATTTGCAGAGTGTGAAGAGAGCTTTTTCAGTTAAAAAAAAAATAGTTAACTTGATAAGGGAACTGACTTTAAAAGTACAAAGAAGTAAGCATCCACCTGTGTGTATAGTACTAATAATATTACAAATAAGTATATACATTTTGCACAATTGGGGTTAAGTGATCTTTATAAGAAAAAATATTCATAATTTGTATCTTCAAGTATTCTTTTAAGGTAACTTATTTTTACTGTGAGATGATTGTTTCATATTCAGTATTTAGTGTGCTATTCAACTGGAATTTACTTTTTAAATTGGTTCCATTTTGGGCTGGGGATATAGCTCAGTTGGTAGAGTGCTTGCCTCCCATGCACAAGGCCCTGGATTCAATCCCCAGCACCAAAAAAAAAAAAAACAAAACAAAACAAAAAAAAATTGATTCTTTTTGGAGGATAACTGAAAAAAAATCATGGTAAGCAATTTTTGAAAGCATCCATTGAGAAAATACTTGTCGAAGATAGGAATAGGACCAAGGGTCTTATGTTTATTTGTTAAATTTTATGATTGCTTTAAAAGCTAATTATTACTAATGTTTTTAGTAACTTATTTTTTTACAGAACTATTCTTATATAATAAGTTATGCTGAATTTTAACAGTTTAACAGGTGTGTTATTAACTTTTATTTAGAGCACTCTGGCATGTGTACATGGATTTAGAATTGGATTATTATAAATTTAAATGCCCTTACAAGTAGATACTTCTGGTGGATGATGATGACTTATTTTACAACAGTAGTTTCCAAGAAACAATTTGATGGACTTTCATGTATAGTTTTTAACACCTCTCGTAGTAACCAGGTTAACATTAAAACAGTTTTACGTATAATAAGCAGTTTGCTACACTTTCAGGGTTTTATTCTTATTTCAGAATGTCTGTTGTGGGACGTCAAAAACATTTTAGTCAAGTACAGTGAGTACCAGGCTGGTATTTTTGAAGTCCCAGAATAGGACATTCTGGCTTTTTTTTTTTTTCTTTTTCTTTTTTCTTTCTTTCTTTTTTTTTTTTTCCAGGTAAATTTGAAAGGGTCTTTATCATGTTTGGGGATTAGAGTAGTTAGGGAAAATAAAAATGGATCAAAGTTAATTATTTGTTTATATATATCTTTATCTGTAGAAGTACAGTTCTGTAGAAGTACAGTGAGCCCAAAATTGGAAAATGAATTAGGAAAAAAACTGATTAATGGTATAGTTTATATTGAAATTTCATACCAAGAAACCTCATTAAAAAGAAAATCAAGTAGAAAGTTTATTAAACTGAAATATCATATCAAAATTAAACCAACAGCACAGGGTTGGATCACATTGAATTGGAAGGAAGAATTTTATATCAGTGTTGCTTTGTTGAACCTTGCTATATTCCTATAGAATGTTTCTTGTATCAGATAAGCCCTGACTGATTTGTCATAAATGGACAAGGTTATGGGCATGTTGATATCCCTTTTAATCTTTGTTTTACTTCATAGAGATGAATAAATGCACATTTTTTATAGATTTTTAAGTATTTTTAATATTACCATTAGAGACAAACTTACTGTTTCAAACATGAAAATTTAAGCATACTTTCATAGTAATTTAGTTATATATATAAGTAAATATTTCAGAACATTAACATAAAATAACTGGTATTAGAAAAATGTTTAGATACACATTTTTCATTAGTTAACATTAAGTACAACAGAGATGAATTTATGGAACCTGAAGAATTTCACAGTGAGCTGTTAAAAGTGATTATGCACTGCCAGGAAAGAAATAATGCATTATTGTACTACAAAAGATAGCATAGTGGGTTTGAAATAAACCCAAGGAAAGCATTACAGAAGAGGAAGTTCTGTTAAGAAGAGATGTGGTGTGTGGCAAGCAGTCTGCTCTGAATGTCACTGACTGCATTCTTTCCTTGATGTCCTAGAAACAATCATGATATAAATGAGAGAAATCATAGAAAAAATTTTAAGAAAAGTTTTTTTAGTTGACTGTTTTTTAGTTCAGGTAGTAACATGAGAAGGTCCTAATCCGTAAAAGTAATGTTTGATGTGTAACAGTTTCATACTTATTAAGCATTAACTATTGTTAATAAAACATGCCATTTCAAAATAAAATATACTTTCATTATACTTGTCTAAATATGATCTCTTTTTGTTGTTGCGTGCATTTCAGATTTCTTTTTATAAATGTTAACACTTACGAAAGATAAGGTCAAACATTAACGAAGGCGTCAGCCTAATCATCAGTCATAACTTTATGTCCACATTTTCTGGTAGATGGATTTTGACTATTAATTTGGTTTTGTATGTTTTCTCTATGTGATATTTGTGCATTATTAGATGACTAGACTGGCCAAGGCAGACCTGTTACACTTGCCTGAGTTAGGCATTGTTTGCCATGCCACTAAACCTGCCGTCAAGTGAAACCTTCATTGGGGAAATGAGATCGGAGTCTGAACCGCAGAAGATGGACGCCCTGTCTCTGTTTTTTATTGTTTTACTTTAATTTCATTTCTTTTTCTTTATTTTGTCCCTTTTTTTTTTTTTGTTTTTGTTTTTGTTTTTGTTATGTTAAATCTCTTTCACTTTAACTTGTGAGCTGGTTTTCCAGTTCTTTGTAAATGGTATTCCATTAAGGTTCATAACGTGTTGCAAATTATATTGGGAGATAATTAACACAGCTCAACCTTAAGACAAAATAAATTTTTCATGCAATAAATTAGAATATAGTGTTGAGTACCTTAGTGTGAGTCTTAATTGGTGTATATAGATTGATCAGGTACATTTTATACTTGAAACATTCAAACACTCATAAAGATCTTAGGAACACTTCCTGATCTTAGGATAATATTTTTGTAGTTTTTTTCCCCCCAAGTTTGTATCGCTCATAAAAATGAACGAATGACTTCTAATTTTCATCCTTCCCCCCTGAATTTTAGGCATACAAAATCATCAAGGAAAATAAGCAAATTTCTTACAATGTGGGGATAGGGAGAAAAGTCTTTCATTTTTATGATTGTTTATTATACAACTTATTTCCTTGTTTTATGAAGACTTTGTTGCCTATTTGGGGAACAGATATTTGAGAAACTATTGATTATTTGTGTGTGTGTTTTTCTGTTTGCTTGAATTTTTTGTTGAAAATCAGAGGTTACCAGTTTCTAAATAGCTTTTGAGGTTAGGACTCACTTTAGTAATATGAGAGATACTCTTTTTCCTTCCATTATTAAGGAATACAGTTTGGGAAAAATGCTAAATTTGATTGTTGAAATACTTATATACTCTGATATTATTTAGAGGATAAATTTGATAGGATTTTATTTTGGAAATTGAGCAGTGGAACTTTTTCTTAAAATACCTTTAATAGAATAAGACAAAAGTATTACTGAGTGTAGAGTTGTAGATTTATAGTAGTTCATTACTCTTATGAAAGACAGTCTGACAGCCTTCTGGTATTGAAGCCAAAAGTAGGACTTCCTAATACTAAGTGATCAACTTTTGGCCCATTTAAATCCCCTTTTTGTTTGTATAATTGTTCTGCACTATATATGGATATTTTGGCTTATTAATTGACAAGTAATATTAAGTTTGGAACTCATTTTTTTTTGAAGCATAGGGTTTTCACCTCAGGACTACAGTTTTATCAAGGGTGTTCAGCTTTTACAAACCTTTTTTTAAAAAAAAAATCTATATAACAGAGTGTGGTATCAGTATAAATAGTATAGTATCAATGTGGGTATACAAAAATACATGTGTTAATACTAGTAACTAACACGTACAATATAGGTTGTTATTTAATGTCTTCAATAAGGCCTACCTACTTTTCATTTATCTTTATGCATGTTAAAAAAATCTATTCTGTCAGAATTTACATTGAAATAATGAAGTAACTTTGAAATTAGGCAAAGTAATACAAACTTAGATGCTACAGAGTTCTTAAAGCTACTACAATGTACCTTTTATTTTGTTCCAGTAGATAAGACAACCAACATTTAAAGCAAGTTTTAAATTCCATCTTGAATTCTATCCATATTTAGAGATATATTCAGATAATAATGTTCAGAGATTCATCTCTCTGCACATGATTGTTTTAAATAGGATTTTTACCACTGAAACCAGGCATGGTGCTTTTGAAAATTTACTACATATATTTCAGCTTAGTGTGATTTTTGTACACTATTTTAAAACATTTTTGACAAGTTCATAATGGAAATGCTTAGCCAACTACAGCATGACTAATTCTTCTAAATATATCTACACTTAGTCAACTTTTTCAGAATTTTTTTTGCTAAGATAAAAATGTGTGAAAGTTGCAGTCTTAATCAAAATTTTATTTGATTAAGGGCTGGGGATATAGCTCAGTTGGTAGAGTGCTTGCCTTGTAAGCACAAGGCCCTGGGTTCAATCCCCAGCACTGAAAAAAAAAAAAAGTTATTTGATTAAAATCAGCGGTTATAAGGCAAACGATGTAATTCAGAGTGAATTTTTCATCTTTTAGGTTGTAGGCATTTTTTTTTTTGTTTTAAGTTTTTTTAGTGTTACCATTGTTATTAACCATTTAAATGTTTATAAGCAAGACATTTAAACATTAATCATTTCTCTTCAGATAAGTATATGTAAATTGGTTCTAAAAGTTAAATTTTAAGATGTTTCCTGACACTAGGGATTTTTTTTTTGTCATTGTTCTTATAGATTTTTTGTGATCCCCCAACCCCCAGTTATATTCTTTGAAACTGGATTCTTTTTAGGCATCATTGATTGTTGTTGGTGAGATGCCTTATTAACAAAATGGGTGTAGGCTTCCTTTAAATTGAAGCTGACTACGTGAAGTAGGTTTATGTTTTCTTCTGTTTATTTGAACTTGAATCTGTTGGAGGGTTATCACAATTGTTTGCATCACAAGAAGGTAGTTTCAGTAACAGAATAGGGGCACTCATTAAGGAACAAGTTTCAATTCGCACATATTTGTTTTTTCTTTTTCTTTTTTTTGACTAATTTGGTTATTTGCCATTTCTGGGGATTAAACTTTAAAAAATGTTCTTCTTTTCTGTATCTGATGTTCTGTGTGCTATTAGTGATGCAGCCAACACGAACGGTTGTCATGTGTAACACAACTTTCGATCACCGCGAAAACAGCGTCCTGGGAAAGCGTCCATGCTTGATATCGTTTGGTTCATGAACATTAAGTTTCCAGTACAGGTGACCCATAGCTCAAAGTGTTAAATAATTGTCTACATTATTCAATTTTTAAAATATTATTCCATTAATGAGATTGTTAGTCTTTGAAGTTTTGCTCACTTTTATTTTTCCTAGTAGAGCCAGGATAAAAGGAAAGACTTAAGTTCTTATTTATTTCTTTATACGGATCTGATAGATAGATTCATTTATTATTATTATTTTTTAAGTGCAAGGGTAATTGTAAAATCATAGTGTAAAGTTGGTGTGGTGTTTCTGCTCTCGGTAATGTTTGGAACTTGCCTCTGCAGGTAAAATCCCAGAGGAATCGAAAGCGCTCTCTTTATTGGCTCCTGCTCCAACTATGACAAGTCTGATGCCTGGTGCAGGATTGCTTCCCATACCAACTCCTAATCCCTTGACTACTGTAAGTATTGTACTGTACATAAGTAGATCCCTCGTGTGAAAGGGGTAAACATTGAACTGTTTAATCTGTTGAATTAAGACCTTAGACAATTATTTGTGTTCCCAGCCCCTCAGGAGGGTGAGGCAGGAGTATCTCTGAAGTTTGAGGCCAGCCTTAGCAATTTAGTGAGATCCTGTCTTAAAATGAAATTCAAAAAGGACTGGTGAGGTAGCTCAATGATAGAGCACCCCTGGTTTCAGTTCCCATTACTACCCCATCCACCCCCCCCAAAAAAAGAACAAAATGTTTCTGGCTTCTTACTATTATAAATAAGAACTTACTATTTTAGATTTTTATTTAGGTAAATTTTTCTGTTTCACTTGAGGTTGTCCATACTAGTATCCTGCCTTTACCCCTTGGTGTCTTAGTAACATTTGGCAAATTAATTTCTTTTGAGTTATTTTTTTTTTTTTTTTGGATAAACCTGTGAAATTGGCATAATGGTAATGCCTACTGTATGAGAATTAACTTAATAACTCAGCCAAATGATATACTGTGATAATTGTCATTGATAGGAACTCACATAATTGGTGTTTTTGAATGACCAATATAGTTAATCCTTATTATTTGTAGATTCTATATTTATGAATTCACTTACTAAGTAAAAGTTTTTTTGAAACCTTAAAAATCATTATTTGTAGTGCTTTGTGGTCATTTGCAGATACATAGGGTGATGAGAAATATGAGTTGCTTGACGTACTATTCCCAGATGATGTTAAACAAGGTGACACTGCCTTCTTGTTTTGGCACTCATGCTATAAACAAGCGTACTTCTACAATCTCTTTAGTGCCACATTTTAAGATTGTGTGTGCCTTTTGTTGATTTTGCTATTTAGATAGGCCCTCAAATGAAGTGCTAAATAGTAAAGGCTCAGGTAGATTGTGAGGTACCTTATGAAGAAAATGTATGCTGGATAAATTTCTAAGTTGTTGTGTTGCTGATCATGAATTCAGTCTTGATGAATCAACACATATCAACTCAGGTGGCTTCAAACAGAAACACATGAAACAGAATTGTATGTTTATTATTGATGATGAATGTTGTGGCCAGAGGCTTCTAGGAGCAGTGGTTTAGTATTAGTAATAATTCATTGTTTATAGAAACTTTATAGGGGATAACTTAACCTTGAACATTGAAAATCAGTTATTCATTTTAGTGTCAAGCTTAAAGGTAGTTAAAATTCCCTGTTAGTTAAGAAATAGGTTGTATTTCAATTAGGTTTGAAACTAATGTGATTTTCCTGTTTTAATAATCCAGAAATATACATGGCTTAATGTTAGGAGTTTTTTTAATCTCCTTCCATTCTTGTTGAGTTGATCCATTCTTGTCAAGATTAGAGAATGGTAATTTTGGATACTAATAGAAAATATGTGCTCTGTTTTTTTGTTTGTTTTGTCTTCTTACAGCTTGGTGTTTCACTTAGCAGTTTGGGAGCTATACCAGCAGCTGCACTAGACCCCAATATTGCAACACTTGGAGAGATACCACAGCCACCACTTATGGGAAATGTAGATCCTTCCAAAATTGATGAAATTAGGAGAACAGTCTATGTTGGAAATTTGAATTCCCAGGTAACTAATTTAAGAAGAAACAGGGCAATAGTTCTTCTTTTTTCTCTTCTTAAAAGTCATAGTGATTGATAATGTAATAGCTCTGTTAAAACTGTCATTTCGTTTCCTCAGACAACAACAGCTGATCAACTACTTGAATTTTTTAAACAAGTTGGAGAAGTGAAGTTTGTGCGGATGGCAGGTGATGAGACTCAGCCAACTCGGTTTGCTTTTGTGGAATTTGCAGACCAAAATTCTGTACCAAGGGCCCTTGCTTTTAATGGAGTTATGTTTGGAGACAGGCCACTGAAGTAAGAAATACTAAACAAGAAATTTTAATGATTTAAAAAAAATTTAAAGTATATTTGATGTAATTAAGGCTTTTTTTTTCTTTTTAATAGTAATTGGCAATTTGTGGAAAGGAAGACTGTGTTAAGTATAAATGAAATACATGCCATTTTAGCCTTTAAAATCCTAAAGTTGTATTTGGAGACATTTTCTCATTTTCTGTTTTTAAGATCTAGTTTACTGTTAACATTATTTATGTACCCTGCATAACGATTCTCTGTATCAATTTTAATTAGTCAATTGGCTTTATAATATGACTCTAGACTAATGGGCAATTTAACATATGGGCTGAACTACTGTATTTCTGGTAATATGAATTTCAGTATATTCCAAATCCCAGGAAGAAAGTAATATCAAGTATCCAGAGATGTTTTAATTGAGACATTGGACTTTTAAGATTTGCTTATATCCTTGTTTGTAAAAAAGTTGATATAGCCTTTCAGATACTTAAGACCAAAAATTTTGTTTCTGTCAGATATTAAGTCAAGTGTAGTTTTGTCTGATTTAATAGGTGATGGTTTTTGTTATGCACTTTGGTCAGGATTTTACTGTTTTTAGTGGGAGCTGATTGTGTCAGTGTTGAAATGGGGTAAATGGAGTCAGACAAATCTCATTCGTTGCATGCACCAGATAAACCACTCTCGCCTAGTAGGGAAGTTTTAAGATGCCTCCCACATTCAAAGCTGTGTCTGTCTCAACCATGGAATAAGGTTGACTAAAATGGTGCACATTATGTACAGCTTTCCCTTCGTCCTACCAAGGTGCACAGGTTATCAACAAAATTTCCTAATATAAGGATAGAAATGATTTATTTAAATATTGATATCAGCATTTCTAATTCTAAGCTATATGGAAAACATTTATTTTGGTCTATTTGTGTTAAAGAAGTCAGCTAGGATTTAGTTTTTTTTGTTTTTCCTTGCTTACAGCTTTTTTTAGCATGACTGGAGGTGGGGAAGAGAGATGAATTATGGTTTTGAGGTTGTTTTTGTTTATTCTGTATTTAGCTATATCATTTTAATGTGCTTCTTAGATGTCCTTAGACTCATCAGTAAGTGTATCATATGAACATTTGATTCGTGTTTTACAAAATATGGTGTGCATTTGTGATATGCTAATATTTTTAATTTAGAATAAATCACTCCAACAATGCAATAGTAAAACCCCCTGAGATGACACCTCAGGCTGCAGCTAAGGAGTTAGAAGAAGTAATGAAGCGAGTACGAGAGGCTCAGTCATTTATCTCAGCAGCTATTGAACCAGGTAAGGCCACAGTGTTGTTATATAGGTCATAGCTTAAAGATCATAGAATCTTAGAACCTGAAGGAATTATAGAAATATTGTTCAGTCCCTTCATTTTTACCAATAAGAAGACTGAAACTCAAAAAATAGTAAGTGACTTACTCAAAGAATAACTTAACACAAGTGTTGTCTTTTTTCCCATAATGCTGAATCAAGGCACATTAGCCAGAGTTTATTAGCCCTTTATTTTTTAATAGCAAAATCAGTGTTCAAAATGATTTCCTGAAAGCAAAGTGTGTTATTATGAGGCTTAAAAGAAAAGAGGAAATATATTTAAAATGTTACGCAGGTTTGCTTCAAAGTTATAATTTTAAACCTAGAAGAGAGAGCCTGTGATTTAGAAAAATACAGAAAACTGTTTTAGCAGGGTAAAGGAACACTTATTCAAGTTTAGTGTTGCTCAATAAAGTGATTTTAAAATCCAGTCTAAAAATGTCTAGGTGGTTAACCTTTGAGTGGATATTCTAAATTAACACTCGGAATTTAAATTTCGATTCTAGCAAAATAACAGAAAGGACTTAAAATCACTGTCATAGGAATTACAGACATGTTTTAATCGTACGTTATGGCAGCAACAAAATATTACGAACAGCTGTTTATAATCATCTGGTTTATATGTACTGCTGCAGGGTGGCTGCACTCAACGAGTTTATGCAATGACTTTCTTGGATGTTTCTGAAGGATAATTGCACAGGAGGAGGATGTACAGAGAGTAGGCCCCTTGCACTATATGTGGTACATTCCACTTGTGCCTAATTATTAACTGGGATCTTTAATTGTTCTGAGCTTACACTGCAAAGTGGTTTTTTCCTCCCAGAGTCTGGAAAGAGCAATGAAAGAAAAGGCGGTCGATCTCGTTCCCACACTCGCTCAAAGTCCAGGTCTAGCTCAAAATCCCATTCTAGAAGGAAAAGATCACAGTCAAAACACAGGTGAGAATTTCTACTGTCATTTTTTTTCTTTTTCTTTTTTTTTTTTTTTTTAGTTTCTTATTTAAAATAGTTGAGATTTTATGGATTTTTGTCAAAATATCAGAATTTAGAAATTTCGTTAGTGTTAATACATATTGCTCTGCTTATAAGACTATAGTTAAGAATGAAATTTTGTTTTATACTTAGTTTTTATAGTTCAGCTAGTTTTCCATTTCAGAAGTTGGCTTTCTATCTAAAGATGCTATCTTGATAAATTTCTAAACATAGTCTTTACACAGAAGTGGCAGAAAATTTTCATTCTTTTGAGAAAAGGAAACATATTTAGTGGTTATGCTGAAAATATTGTTCAAGTTGCAGCTTTTTTTTGTTTTCTTTTCCCAGTCCTCTCCAGGTCTGTGGAAAAACACCCCAGATCTTGGTTTCAAATACCCTGTGTCAAATGGAGCACCTTAAGTCCTTGGTACTCTTGGTGATAAGAACCCTCCTCTGACCACTTTTGGAGCTGAAACCCCAGAGTAACTTGCAGTGTCATCTTGGGGGTTGTCCTGTCCTTAAACACTATTTCTTTTCCTATATTTGATTATACTTTTGGCATTTTATTTCCTCTCTTGTCTGTCATTACTTTGTGTTTGGAAAGGAGATCTCAAAATGTAAACTTGTAATACCATCTTGACTGCAAGTGCCTCAAGTATCATCTCTGAAGTGATACATTCTATTGTTTTTTAAGTGTGGAGGGGACTTTTTGAATAGTATACATGTAGTGGATCCTAATTGCATGTGATGCTTAAGGAAGGAGAGAAAGTATGTGTGCATGTTGTGTCAATATTGGAGAAGGCGGAGGGATTAAGGAGAAGGAAGGAAAAAAAACAGTGTGCTATGTGTTGAGCCTTGCCAGCATGGCCAGTTGACTTTGTTTTTTATGATGATCAGAGATTCAGTGAATGATAAAGGAAAATAGACTTTGTTTCTAGTAATCATACTTCTAGCCATTTAGTGGTATATAGGTCTATTAATCAGTTCTCAAAATCTCTGAAATAATTGTTTCACTGTCAACAAGATGGTATAGTGAGGCAAATGCAGAATCAAGTAAAGGAAGTTGTTTTATCTACAAAAAATAAGGCAGTGCAGCAGAAGGCAGAGTTGGAGTACCAGTGGTGCTAGACTGGACATTTTTGTGTGTTGACAGTATAAAGAAGAACAAGGAAATATAAAACTGTGTGAAGAATAATAACTATACTGAGGAAAAAGAATCTCATTTTGAGGGATTGCTAATGAGAGAGAGAGAGAGAGAGTGTTAATAACCTCAGTGATTAACATCGTCGTTTCCTTAGGTAATCTATGTGAAGCTGTGTGTGCTTTTGAAATTAGACAAATAATTGAGCTATCCACTTTATCCACTGTTCGCTCTAAGGTTCTTGTTTTATTTTAAGTACTGTATATTTGGTTAGTCCCCCCTTCAAGGGTATCATCCAGTCTTATTTGAAGTTTGTGAATTCTTGTTCTTGATATTCATGAGAGTTGTTTTCTTATAGATCTATCTATATAGCAATGGAAATTAGTACCGTGTGTGTGTGTTTGATCAGCATGTTCTACTTTTATACATACACATAGACACACAGCCTTGACAAAGCTCATAAACATACAAAAGAGGACAAGTTCTCTATTCTTTTTAAAGGAGTAGAAAAACATCTCTTACTGAAAAATGTTTGACTTGAGGATCTTGACTTGAAAGAAGCTCCCTTAATCCCCATGAGTCAGAGAGGGAATAGCAGGTCTTAACTTTCCCTTCTCTGCTAGTGGGAGCTGGTATCCTCAGGTCTTGCTTATGGGGCCCACCTCTTCTCCTTATTCACCATCTTCAGATTCTTCTAGAACCATGCTTTCCCAGGCACAGAAAGACAAATAAAAAATTTGCTTTCATAAAGGTAGACATCTGGGGTTGGAGCTGTAGCTCAGTGGCAGAGCACTTGCCTAGCATGTGTGAGACACTGGGTTTGGTCCGTGGTACTGCATCAAAATAACAAATAAAATAAAGGCATGATGTCCGTCTGCAACTACAAAAATTTTTTTAAAAAGTAGGCATCTGTTTACTGAAAGGGTGGAGGGATATTGGAGGAAGTTGGATAATGGAAGGAGGTAGAAATGCTAAATTAAGCTGATTTGATCACTGTACATTTTATACATATATTGAATTGTCACACTGTACCTCACAGATATGTACAATTATGATGTGTCAACTTTAATGAGAATTGTGCTTACTCACCAATACCTCCTCCTCCTTTCTCTGTTACTTCCGTTTATAAGCAGGAGGAAGGGTCTCTTGTCATTTTGTCTCTAGCTAGGACCCGGAGATGTGTTTCCACTTTGTTCAAATTTTGATACCTTTTTTTTTTTATTTTGTATTTGTTCTAATACATGATAGTAGAATGCATTTTGACAAATCATACATAAATGAAGTATAAATTTCTCGTACTTCTGGTAGTAATGATGTAGAATCACAACAGTTGTATGGTTATGTATATACATAGGGTGATGTCAGATTCATTCTGCTAACCTTCCTCCATCCCCTTCTCCTCCCTTCACTCCCCTCTACCTAATCCAGACTAACTATTGTTCCCTAGTCCCTCTCCTCCTTATTGTGAGTTAGCATCCGTATATCAGAGAAAACATTTCACTATTGGTTGTTTGGGTTTGGCTTATTTCACTTAGCACGATATTCTCCAGTTCCATACATTTACTTGCAAATGCCATAATTTCATTCTTCTTTAAGGTTGAGTAATAGTCCATTGTTTATATATACCATGTTTTCTTTATCCATTCATCTGTTGAAGGGCATCTAGGTTGGTTCCATAGCTTAGCTATTGTGAGTTGAGCTGCTATTAACACTGATGTGGCCACACACTGTAGAATGCTGCTTTTAAGTCCTTTGGGAATAAACCGAGGAGTGGGATAGCTGGGTCAAATGGTGATTCCATTCCAAGTTTCTGAGGAAACTCCATACCACTTTCCATAGTGTTTACACCAATTTGCAATCCCACCAGCAATGTATGAGTATACCTTTTTATATTTTTTTATTTATAGAGATAGCATTAGGAGAGGTAGGTAGTACTAGAATTGTTACATTTTTAAGTTAAGTAACCTTTATAGAGGAGCATAGGAACTATAAGACATTTTGTAATGTTTTATGGAAAACAACTGATTAACAGAGGAACTTTGATACAGCACGATGGTAAGTTGCTACTTATTTACAATTTAATTTTAAAATATAATTTTGTAAATTATTTAAAAAATGAAATTGCTAATGGTAAGTCTTCATCTTTCATTGGATTGGACCTACTCTTGAGTGCTTTTAGTGTTCTTAATCAGAAAACTACTAGTGGGTGGCATGGAGATCTGAAAATATTTAATGTCACAATTAAAATATAATGATAACTCTTGGGCAGTGACTTGAACTCTCAGAACCTACAGGGTAAGATAAGAAGCCAAGCGATCCATTCCTTATTATTAACTTATATTTATTAGGGCTATCCTTAATTTTTTAAAAGAAGTTTCTTTGCTTAATGTTGGCAAGCAGTGCTTTGAGGAATCAAAAATTATTTATATTTTTAGCAAGGCTAACTAGAACAGTCTTAAGATTTTTTATTGGGTTCATAGAAGCAATGTGAATACCTGTAAATGGGCTAAGAGTACTCTAGTTTTACTTCTGCCTTAATACCTGCTATTTGACCTTCATGTGTCTTAGGTTTTTAGTGGTAAAGATTTCAACAAACTCAGCTTGTATTAAAAATGTTATAAAGATGGGTTCATGTAAAAAAATGAATTAATTTCTTTCCTCAAGTACATTACTTTTACAGCTGTATAATAGATGAGCAGTTGAAAATTAGCTGTAGGAGCATGGTGAGGTGGTACATACCTGTAATCCCAGCTACCTAGGAGGCTGAGGCAGGAGGATTGTGAGTTTGAGGCTAACCTCAATTTTTTTAGTAAGACCATATCTCAAACACAAAATGGGCTGTGGGGGTATGTTGGTGGTAGAGTACCACTGGTCTCAGTCCCCAGTGCTGAGGAAAACAACCTAAAACATTGGACTAACTGAAAGATATGTTTAAAAAATTTTTTATTAGTAATGGAACTGGAGATGTTTCTGGTTTTATAGCATATCACAATAATGGCCATTTATATATTTCTCAAATAGATATTTGTGTATATTATGTGCGGCGTACTTGTGGAAGTTCATTTGACCTTGGAATAAATAAAGCTATAATTTAAAGTTTACATTTATGTTAAACTTACATTATTTTTTTATGATGATGATAGTAATATTGAGAATTGAGATTTAAGTGTTTACTCTGTGCCAGAGACTGCAAGCCAGTTTTACATACATCATCTAATTTAATCCTCATGGTAGGTATAAGTGTGATTCTGATTCCAATTTATAAATAAACACAGAGTTAGAGAGTTTAGTGACTTGCTAGCACTCTCCAGCTAGTGTGTGGCAGAGCTGGACTTTAGAGCCAGGTTGTCAGACTCCAAAGCTGGTGAGTCTAATCACTTTTTATTTTTTTAAGTTGTGTGCTTCTTTTTTGTTGTATTTTAATAAATAGTGCCTGAGATAGTTCATTTTGAAAAAAAAAATTTTAAAAACAATTATTTCAGTGGGGAAAGGGAGTCTAGTCAAAATTGAAATAACATTTTTTTATGAAAAAATTCCATTAATAATGGGTTCTTTTAATAGCTGTGTTCATAGTTACAGCTGTAACACAGAGGCATCACAAATCTTCACATTTTATTTTTATGTAGTTTTACCTCATGCAGAATGATTTTTTGTTTTGCTGTTACACACATTGACCGACCAGTATTGTTTCCTTATATGTACTCTATTCTTGGGTGTTGTGATAAACAGTACACAGCAATTTGTAGAAAAGAACCTCATAACCACTATTCCCCATTAAGGTGTCATAACCAACTTACAGTCAAGTGTTAAAGACAGTTTTGGTGTCAAAACTTGGACTATGGGAAAAATAGTCTTTGCTAATTTGAGGCATGTAATAATTTGTTAAAAAAAAAAAAAAGCCACACCTTAAAATATCAACTAAAATCTGAGATAGAGAATAACTATTAAATTCTTCGTTTTGTGTTCTAGTCAATGAAATAGGTGATAAAAGTTTCAAATAAGTTAACTTTCTCTGGTAATTTAACCAAAGCATTATATAGGGAGAATTTTTAAAAGTTGATAGACATAGTTAGGAAGGATTTTTTAAAATTCTCTTATTTTGAAAGATTTTTTAAAAATGAAATTCTAAGAGTAAAGTTTGATTTTTTAATAATTTGTTTCTTCAGGAGTAGATCCCATAACAGATCTCGTTCAAGACAGAAAGAGAGACGTAGATCTAAGAGCCCACATAAAAAACGCTCTAAATCAAGGGAGAGACGGAAGTCAAGGAGTCGTTCACGTTCTCGGTGAGTTTTAGGAAAATTAGGGATAATTTTTTCTTTGGTTTTATTATTGCCTTTTCTGCTGTGGTTTAGGCTTTTGATGAGAAATAAAACTCTTTTTCTGATTGTTTTAGTAATCTAGGATTAATATTGATTGCCACTGATTTGAATCTGATGGTCAGTTTGACTCATGGGGTTTCCAAACTACTCAACTCACCCTGGTAATCACTTCATTTTGCAGCTTCATGTACACTGGAATTATATAGAAATGAATATATAATGTCTTTAGCCATTGTAAATTGTTTTGTGTTGGTAATTGTTGAGGAAAGAGGGGAGGAATGTGATGCCCTTTTGGGAGGTAGGATTTTTTTAGTTATAAATTTATTTATTTTTGCTTATTTTTCAAGGGACAAGAGGAAAGATACTCGAGAAAAGATCAAGGAAAAGGAAAGAGTAAAAGAGAAAGATAGAGAAAAGGAAAGGGAAAAAGAGAGAGAAAGGGAAAAGGAACGTGAAAAAGAAAAGGAACGGGGCAAAAACAAAGACCGGGATAAAGAACGAGAAAAGGACCGGGAAAAGGACAAAGAAAAGGAAAAAGAGAGAGAGCGAGAAAAAGAGCATGAAAAGGAGCGAGACAAAGAGAAGGAAAAGGACCAGGACAAAGAGAAAGAACGAGACAAGGACAGATCCAAAGAATTAGATGAAAAAAGAAAGAAGGATAAAAAATCCCGAACACCACCCAGAAGTTATAATGCTTCAAGAAGGTCTCGGAGTTCCAGCAGGTTTGATAATGTTTAAATTTTTTTGCCAAGGGCTAATTGATAACAATTTAAAATATAAGTGTTAAACTGAGGGGAAAAAGATTATTCTATACAAGTAGAACCAGTACAGTAAAGACAGAACATTTTTCTGTAATTAGAAAGTAAATGTTTTCTCTATCGATTGCCACAGTATTGAACCTGCTAGGAGGAAGACATGATAGTCTGTAAGATTATTTAAAAAGTTTTAGTTAAACCTCAGAGTGCACTATTTTAGCTCAGAAATTAGTATCAGTGTTGTTGCTATTTTCTTGGAGGGTAGAATGTCTGGGGAAGGTATTAAGAAATAGAAGAATTAACCTCTTAGGCTTCTGTGTTTCTTAAGAATGTTGTCATAAGTTTTAATATGCAAAATGGTTTCTCGCGTTGCATTGTTAGTTCTTTGTCATGTGAGTTAATTTTTACCTCTCTCACATGTTGCGTACATGACACTTAAATTTCAGTTATTTGTTAATTTTGAGGATTAGTTGTTTTCCTTAGCACTGTCCAAAAAAAATGTTCTCTCGATTTATTAATAAGTACACTGCCACCAGGCGGCAGCAGGTTGCCATAGTAACAACTGCAAAGTGAGAACCTTCCTCTAGGTTATTTAAACCCACATCCCTTATTCTAAATAAAACCATAATTATGAATAAATGGAAATTCCTGACTTGTGTTAAACCTGTGCTTTACCATGTACTAGGTATTTTGTTTCAATAGACTTCTTTGGTGTCTTTGCTTACTTAGTTCTTACAGTAGGCTTATGAGAAAACTATTGTTGTTTTAAAATATGAGGAACCTGGGAAACTTATAGGAAATTTGCCATCTGCTCTGTACTTTAGTATCTTTTAGGTCTTTCCCTTCTTTGTAGAAATTGTTTTATCATTTTATTTTGTGTGTGTGAGTGTGGGTGGGTACTGGAGTGGTACCCAGGGGTGCTTTACCACTGAGTTATATCCCCACCAGAAGTTTTCATTTTTGAACAGTAGGCTGGCCTTGAATTTGTGATCCTCCTGCCTAACTTTCCCATGTAGTTGGAGCTACAGGCATACTCCATCATGCCTGGTAAATTTGAGAATTCTATAACTGGTATTTGGTATCTGCTTTTAAAATGTGCCTGAGAACCATAAAGTTCAAAGCAATTGTATATGTATTAAAATGGGGACCAAAATAAAAAGATAAATATTGTCCACACTTAAGCACATTGAATCAATTATTGAAGACTTTTCGAGTGTCTCCTAATCTGTATTTTTTTCCAGAAAAATTCGACATTTAAAACTTTTTTAATGCTTTGAAGTTATTGTCAATAAAAGTAAAACCAAGGAAAAGAAGACGAGGGTGTAATTGAGTGGTAGAGTGCCTTGCCTAGCGTGTGTGAGACCTGGGCTTAATCCCTACCACCTCAAGGCATTTTTTAAAAAGGAAGAAGGTGGTACTTATTGAGTACCTACTATGTGTCAGAACCTGTGAACTTTCCTGTTATCCTATATCCTCATAGCAACTGTGTAAGGTGTGAGTTATTATCTTTATTTTAGTTGAATAAAACCAGGCTTTGACTGAGAATGGTGGCACATGAGTAATCCGTTAAGCAACTTGGGAAGCTGAGGCAGGGAGATTGTAAGTTCAAGGCCAGCCTCAGCAGCTTATTGAGACCCTGTCTCAAAATAAAAAAGATAAAAGACTTGGGATGTAGCTCAGTGGTAGAGCACCTCTGGGTTCAATCCCATTACCAACAAAACAACAACAAAACCAACCAAACGAAACTTGGGTTAAATGATACTTATGTTCTCAAAACCCTTGAGCTTTTTTGGTCTTTTAAAATGCTTACCATAGGACTGGGGAGATAGCTCAGTTGGTAGAGTGCTTGCCTTGCAAGCACAAGGCCCTGGGTTCAATCCCCAGCCCTGCAAAAAAAAACCCAAACAAACAAACAAAAAAACCCAAAAAACTTACCATATGTACCACTAATAATGTGAGCATTGTTTAGTGTTTAATTTTATAAATGAAAAATATAAGATAGTAAAGAGAAATTGAAATCCAGAGAATTGATTTGTTTCAACTCTGTGGTTCTTGATTATCAGGGCGCCTTAAAAGGGGTATGAAAGGGTATCATTAGATTCAATTGGCATTTAATAAATACATTCTTATATCTCATCCCTTGGATTATGAACATGGTGAAGTTCTTTGTTTTTGAGTGAATCACTCTTAAAAATGAAGTAGTTTTATGTATACATCATTTACTAATAAGCAAAATAATTTGAATAATAATTAACAGTCTGTATTTCTTAATTTGCCATATTTAAATCCCAGATTTTAACTATTTTACCTATATTTAAGCAACTTGTGTACTGAGTTTTAAATTAATAAAACAGCAATAGTAAAATGACAGACTGGAGGGAAAAACAATTTTTCTGTAAAATGATACTGATTTAAATACCTTTTTGGAGACATTCTAATACTTGGGCCTATTTTAGTTTTGCAGACTAATTTGCCCTTCAGTTCTAATTTACCTGTTATTTTGTTACACAATAATCCACAGTGGGGCAGCAAGGAGCTAGATGCATGACAAAGGATCTAATAGGCAAAACATTTTAGGATCTGAGAAAGACGTATTTGAGAGAATAAACCATCAATATTTTTTCTACCTACTCAAGAAATTATTGTTCAGATATACCACATGGAAAAGGAGGCCCTCCATTCTTTCTAATATGAAATCTTAGGTAAAGGTTCTTTTGTCCTCTATAAAATTTATGACTCATAATTTGACCTGTCCTAAAATTACATAACAGAATATGTTTATAAAGGATGTGGGTTTAAACTGGCCTTTAAGGGGCTGGGGATGTTGGAACACTTGTATATGTGAGGACTTGGGTTCAATCCCTACACTACAAAAAGTAAATAATAGTAAACTATAATACAAAAACTGACTTATGAGGAATACTACTTAATTGAAAGTTCAACCAGGGACCCCTTTGCTTTGTATTTTTGAATTGCCTTTTATTTCATTTGTTTTTTAAAATGACGTTTTTGACTTTTAGGGAAAGGCGTAGGAGGAGGAGCAGGAGTTCTTCCAGATCACCAAGAACGTCAAAAAACATAAAAAGGAAGTCTTCTAGGTCTCCATCACCTAGGAGGTAGGTAGAAAACAAGTGCCAAAACTAAAGAAAAGGAAGCAGGAAAAATTAAAAAAGAATTTGTTTTTTTTCTTTTTAATCTGTTTTTAAAATTTTATATTTTGAATGAGTAAATACATTTGTATCCTTCACAAATAAATATAAAAAGTTTCGTGATGAGAATACTTAATTTCATCCATGTGCTCATCTGTTTTGTCTCCATAAATAATGAAAGTTTTTCTGTGTGTCATTCCAGTTTTGTATACTATACAATATGAGAATGTTTTATTTTTCTCATTAAATAACAAATATATACTGTTGTACACAATTTACTTAACTATTATAGAATTTTTCCATATTGGTCAGTCAGAATTCATTCCTTTTTATAAACGCTTGGAATTAGATTTGCATGGTGGTACCTTGATTTATTTTACCAGCCTACAGTAGAATGGTTTTCTCAAATTTTCTTGTTTCATACTGTGTAATCCTGTAATGAACAACTTTGGACTTAACATTGTTTTGTAGTGTACTGGTGTATAGGAAAAATTTCCAGAAATGGTGGGTTATAGGGTTTGTGCTATATAGTTAGGTTTATTGATGTAAATTTATGAGTAAGTCTGTAAATTTATTCCCAAGTATTTTATTTTGAGGTTATTGTTCCCTTGATTTTAAGAATTACATTTAAAGATAAATACACATATGTTCAAGTAGTATTTTTGGGCTTTTTCCTTTGAATAGGCTAATGGTGTTTTATTGTTTTGCCTTATAAACAGGCAGATTTATAAATTTTCCTTTTATATACCTGAAGTTTTTTTTTTTTCTTTTTTGGCAACCTAGGGTTGCTTAACCACTGAGCCATATTCCCAGCCCTTTTATTTTTTATTTAGAGACAGGGTCTCACTAAGTTGCTGAGGCTGGCTTTGAACTCAACACTCCTCCTGCCTCAGCCTCCTGAACCACTGGGATTACAGGCATGCACCTCTGCACCCAGCTTATACCTGGAGTTTAAAATAAATTGATAGGAGAAATGTTTCGAAAAGATTTATCTCAGATTGTAAAGGAATTTATCCATGTTTATCTCTAGAACTTGAATAGTTTTGAAAATAGGTCTTTAATCCAGTTAGATTTATTTCTGTTGTATGGAATGAGCTGTGGATCCAGTTTTCTCACTTTCCAAGGTGATACACTTAGAACCTCAAAGTTTTACTGATGGTCATTCAGCCCTGCCTGGGAGCCACATCTGATTCTTTATCCTTTTTTTCCCTTTCTGCTTATTCATATACTACTTTGAAAAGATTCATAAAAGAACACTGTCTCTCTTCAGTATTTTTGAGGTATTGCATCCAGGACCCCCTGTAGATCCCAAAATGCATGAATGCTGAACCCTAACATAAAACAGAAGATAGTATTTACACATAATGTGAACATCCTCTTGTAAACATTATCTCTAAATTACTTATAGAATATACACAATATAGAATATAATACAGTGGAAATGCTGTGATGCTGTGTAAGTAGTTGTTATACTGTACTGTTTTAGGTAATAATGACAAGAAATTCTGTAGGGGGCTGTGTGTAGCTTAGTGGTAGAATGCATGTCCCCAGCACCAAAAAAAAAGTCTAAATGTTTAGTACAGATGCAGTTTCCCCTGCCCCCCCCCCCTTTTTTTTATTAATAATTTTGAGACTGGGTTTTGCTAAGTTGCCCAGGCTGGCCTTGATCTCTTATCTCAGCCTCCTGAGTTGCTGCCCCACATAGTTTTAATCTGTGGTTGGTTGAATTCATGGGTAAGGAACCCACTGGTACAAATTAGCTATTTGGTTTTATTTTATCCTTATTCTAGTAGATAAATAAATCCTGAATATTATAAAAGTAATACATTTGCAGTACCAAATTGTTTTTTATGTAAACATTGGATGGCTGCTGCAAAAAACTGGTGTAGTTTTAAAAAACATTAGGGTGAAGGGGTGGAATAAGTCAGGTTATAGAACCTGTTTTTTGTTACTTTGTCATACCAACTTACTAACAAGTTTATTTATAATGTATTATTTTAGATACCCTGTATTAGATAAGGATAAATAATATGGTATGTGTCTGATTTCTTAAAAGTTGACTTATGAATATTCTTACAGCAGAAATAAGAAAGATAAAAAGAGAGAAAAAGAAAGGGACCACATCAGTGAAAGAAGAGAGAGAGAGCGTTCAACCTCCACAAGAAAGAGTTCTAATGATAGAGATGGAAAGGAGAAGCTGGAGAAGAATAGTACTTCAGTTAAAGTAAGCAGTAGTTAACAGTGTTTGGCACTGAATAATTAATTGAGATTGTTCTTTGTCAGACTGAATGCTTCTTGAGGGCAACCGTCTTTTATATCCTTGACATTTAAAAATATTTATAAATTACTGATTTTTCCACATTAAAGTTTGAAGACATAAGAACCAATTAAGATTTAAACAATTGCATTCCTTATTTTAGAGAATCAGAAAATGGCATGCAATAAGAAAATTTTTAGAAAATCTCTGGGCATCAAATGTATTTGACACATTTTTATCTGTTAAAATTTCTGCCTGATGCCATTTTCCTCAATATATGTTTCAGCAAATTTGACAAGACTTTAGTCATTGACTTTGTAATACATATTTAAAATTAGGTTTGTTGAATTATGTATTGGAAAACCAAATTCTACCAAGTAAGCTTTTTCTTGCACAAATATTGTAAGTGCTTATGAATTATGTCAGTTTTCTTATCTATCTTCATAAAATGTGTTTGTATTGGAAATTGAGTTCTGGGACTTTCATTGTGTAATTTCCTACTGGTAGAGAGTTAGGGTTGTCATTGATGATAATTATTGAGCATTTACTGTGTGCCACTCTTGGATCTCATGTATTCTCCTTTAAACTGAGACTAGAATTCGAACTGTTCTTGAACAGTCTTCTCTAAGAGGAATATTTACTTCCTTTTTTGCATTCCTTTATTTTTGCTTCTTATGTTATTTTTGGAAGTTATTTCATGCTTTCAACAGGTTAATCTCACTTTTTTAAGTCTTGTCCACATTTATTGTGTTCTTCCTTAGGATTTCTGTTCGTCTATTCTAATTTAGTTGCTCATGTTTTATGAGAAGTGCAATAGTCAAATTGATACATCTTGCATGTTCTTTTTAATGAAAAAATAATGGAAGTAAATCATCCAATTTTATTAATTCACAGATTAAGATATGTCATTTAGCCATCATAGCTGGTAACTCTTGAGGGGAATAGTAAATGTATACCTTCATATTTATTGTAGGAGAAGGAGCACAATAAAGAGCCAGATTCAAGTGTGGTCAAAGAAGTAGATGATAAGGACGTACCAAGGACTGAGGAAAACAAAGTACAGCAAAATGGGAATTGTCAACCAAATGAAGAAAACCTCTCTACCAAAACAGAAGCAGTATAGGACCGTCTTATGCACCTCTACACTCAATGGTGGAATAAAATCCAAAGCTTTTAATTCTCAACAAGATGTAAACAGGGAAGAAATCTAGCCGAGTATGAAGTTAGAGGCTAACAGCTTTTCTAATTGTTAGGTGATGTTATGGACATCTTGTTACTGAGTAAGAAAATAAAGCATGGACATCATGAAAATACCAGATGTTACCCAAACCCCTCATCTTATAAAAACTGTGTTTCCATGGTGGCTGACACACGTCATGTGATTTGTTAGTGTTTGCCAAGAACCATTGCAAATAAATTAAACATCATTGATCCAAATTTGTACTTTCCCTAAAGACTGGAGGTAAACATTGGAGGCTCTTTAAAAAAAAAAAAAAAAAAAAAAAAAAAAAAAAGCTAGTTATTGAATTTTGTATTGTTTTACTTTTTTTAAAAAAAAATTTCATTATATACAGTTTGATGATGTGCTTGAAATTGGTGCAAATATATACACACCCTTGTTAAGTGCAAAGTATGTAAGAAGTTTTAACATTTACTTCACAGGATTTACAGTGATTGTGTTAAATTCTCACTCTTGTGTTTTCTTTTGCTCACTGTTTAGGACAACAGTTTTTCTTTAAAATAGTTTTACAGATTAAAATTGCTTAAATAAGTGGATTAAGAAACAACTGACAATGCATGCTACTGTTCTCTTTCAAAAGGAAGAGCAACTGTGTTGAATACTAATAATAATGTATTAGTATTCAGTGTTTAGAATCATTGGGTCTACCCACAAAGTAAGCATTTCTTTTTGAACTTTCTTGACATTTCCAAGTTTATTATGAATAATATTGCAGTGTGACTTGTCAGCTGTAGGTGGCAAAGATGCCCTCATAAAAAGGAAACTGGGTTTTCAAAATGGGCTATGGGAGCACAAGCTGAAGCTTTAGTGCCTTCTACAATGTGGTATACTGTTTTCTAGAATTTTATATGTGCTTGTCATTCTCAATTCATATGGAATCTAGATATTCACACCCATAGAGAAGTGTGCAAGTGGTATGTCAGAAGAGCTTACTTAGTTCACCTCATATGAGAAGGAAGTTCTGTTTTCAAGACTGACTTTCAAGTTTAAAACAACTGCAGTTTTGGGACCATCAGTTTTATACTGTGATAACTAAAAATGAGACATGCTCTGTTTTCCTCAAATCAAAGGAAACCTTTCAGTTGACTACATTGGATGGCCTTAATTATTACCTCTCAATCATTTTCCCATAAACAATGTGCAGAAATTATACTTGAGGGCAAGGAGTATTTGGGAGGTTATTTGTTTTGTTTTTAAGACTATGTTTACTTGAGTTTAAGATATTGGTCATCCATCATTCACTTTTTGCAGAAAGTATGCAAGTAGTAAAATGACAACATTGCTAATTTTTCCCCCCCAAAACTTTAACTTGTAGTTTCTGAACTCTTTTCATTATTGTTATATTTCCAAAAGTACTTTTAATTAGCATTTTATTAAAAATCAAGTATAATTATTTTAATGCAATCTAATACAATCAAATTACTCAGTTGCCTTACCTCATGGGATGAGTTACTTTTATAGATTTAAAAAGTTAAGTAGCATGTTAGTTACTTGGTTTCAACTTGAGTTTTTTTAAATGTTAATACTGTTGAAACTTAAGTATTTGGTGGAGAATGGAAAGAGTTGTTCTTTTTGCAAGTTATGAAGCCTGGTTTGATTATGAAGCTGCTTAATCAACTTCATGTGTTCAGAATTACTGTGTTTTGTTTTGTTTTTTTTTTTTTTTTTCCTTTTTGGTCACTGTGTACATTAAAATTTTGGAAAATGCTTTACTATGTAAAGTATAGGTGGTCATTTTAATCATTCAACCACATAAGGTTGGCTGGTAAACAGCTTATTCTAATACAAGAATGCTTGGGTGTATATGGAAAGATTGTGAAGGAGTGTGTGTCTTGCATCAACAGCTGTCTTATTTATGATATGTAAGTAGAATAGAGCAAATGTTGTTTGAATCTGTTATTTTTAGTACCATTTCTCTAATAAAGCTAAGTATTTTAGAGGAAAGTAGTTGTTTATACATTTCAAAACATCTTAATTTTCATCCTGCTCTAGTAGATTTAGTTGGCACAGAGATTGTTTTGACATGGAGAGTGTATGTTTGTGTGATATCTATCTACAAATCAATCATTTCAAGTTAAAATATTTTCTTGTACTGTGGACTCTTTTAATGTTAGAAATTAATATTTAATTTTATTCCTGCCACTAATTTTGTTTTTCGTGCTGATGATATTTATTCAGCTTTAAAATAATCATACTGATTTTGAAAGAGTGATTTTCAAAAGCTTGAGAATGGGTCTGGGGCTGTAGCTCAGTGGCAGAGTGCTTGCCTAGCACGTGTGAGACTCTGGGTTTGATCCTCAGCACCATGTAAAAATAAATAAAATAAAACCATGTTGTCTATCTACAACTACAAAAAAATTTTCTTTTTAAAAAGCTGAGAATCTAGGAATACAAGATTTGACATTTTCTTACATGGAAGCAAAGCCTTCTAGGGTTTAGAGATTGTGTGTGTATGTGAGACAGAATGAGTTCTCTTTGTTCACTGAGAGATGACATGTTTCCATTTGTTTATTATTTTCTTTAAAGGTATTTTGATTTTTTTCCTTTAAGGCTATTTCTTTTCATCTCCCAGGTAGATGTTGTCAGGAAAACTTGAGGTAAGGCTAAAAAGACAGCCCTTTTACACTTCATACCTTCTGTGATTCTTTTTAAGCTTGATTATACAGAGAAGACACTCTGTTCCTTAAATCGTACTTCAGCAATGCTTGCTGAAGTGTAACAGGTCTTTCATAAGCTAGCCAGTCAGTTTCGTGTGTGAAAACTTGCAAATCCTTAACTTCTACATTTATCTCCTTAGCTACTATTTTCCATCTAATCTGATTTAGCTTATAATCGGGTCATCTTGTGACTTTGCCCATGTTTAGAATTCTTCTTTTGAAGAAGTGTCTGCCTTGATTTTCACTGTCAGAAGCTTAAATTTTGACATGCTCAATTAAAAATAAAAACTGGTATTTATAACCAAAAGGTTATTTTGTCAAGAAAATAATTTCTTTTGTGATATAAATCATTTTCAAGAACCTCAATCATTCCTATGTATGTGTATGTTGCTATCTTTATTTTAAAAATTGAGAAAACAAAAAAACTGATCCAAATCTGCTGTCAACTGAGGAGATTATTCAAATTTAAGGATTTAAAGTATAGTAATAGGCTTTTAAAAGTTAGTTTTTGGATCTGCACTGTATTATAAATGCAGATTGTTTTCATTTAATCATTTTTAGTTGAGTTAGCAATTAAAATAAATTCCTTTGGAGGGATGCATTTAATAACATTTCAGTGAGGCTATTTCTTGTATTTTCATGGTAAAAGATAGTATTTGATTTTAACTGAGTGGGTTATGAAGTTGAGCCATTCCTACAAAGTGAAAGTACAGTGATCATGTACTCTTTGTGTTTAAATATTTTTTTTGTTTTCACTACCTATATGTTTAGTATTTTCATATGTTTATTTACTAATGTCATAGTCACTTTGACTTATTTTCAGAATTCAAAAGTTAGTGCTCTAAAAAGGGCTAAATTATATTTCTGGAAGCAGGAGTTTAGTATAAATGTAATAAAGTAATCTTTTAAAAACAAAACTGACTTCCCTACTTCATCTTGGGTTTATGGGTGAAATTTTTGTTGTTTTCTTAGAATACTTTTATTGGTGATTTTGCATGAAGAGTAATATTTTAGAAATAAAAGCTAAAGCCATTTATGGTTTTTGATTCATATTTGGTCAGGTTAGATATAGTACCTAATACACATCTTTCCATTCCAGTTTAACCCATTTTTTTCTGTCATCCCTGATGTGGAATGACCACCTATAAAACCATAAGTGGAGCAACAAGTATACCACTTATAATAACTTTGAAGTAATAGTTCTTAGGGGTCTATTCTTTTGAGAAAAGTAATAGGTGAGTGATTAGAATGTTTGAAAATATGTAAAGGACATTTAAGATCTAGACTATGATTTCCAAACTATTTTGATGCATTTATATCAATTTCATTGAAATATTTAGAGAATTGAAAACTTGGGACTTAATAGGTTAGATACCTTTATAGTTTATATGTAATACATCCTTTCCTTTTGGGAGGTTGCTGGGGATCAGACTTCGGCAAGTGTTCTACCACTGGGCTTCCCCTCCAACATCTAATGTAACATTTTAAAATACTTTTAAGTAGATTTTTAATATGTTGCCTGATTTTAAAATTTATGTCTAGTTAACATTGTAATTTGGAAAATTGTCAATTTTGAGGAGACTTCACATATTTTGCCTCTAAATTTTATTTCCCCAGGATTAGGATGAGTGTTAGTTCCTTCTATTACTGATTAGTTTTTATTTGCTAGTTAGGTGATTTTGTAACTATGTAAATTCAAATTCATGAAAACCATACTAAAAGAATTAGAAGAGAGTGATTTCTACCAGTTTAGGGGTACTGGTAGGTAACATTTTCAGAGAATAAGCTAGAGAATTCATGATTTCCACAAAAGGTTAAATTTGAATATACTGTGTAGCTGTATAAATCAATTTAATAGTTAAATAATTATCTTCCTAACCTTGATGAGCTCAATAGAACAGTGCTATAGATTTTCAAGGGAAGAGTTTAAAATGTAAACATTAAGATTCTGCATAGGTGGTGTATATTTATGTTAGTAGGATTACTTTTAAATGGTACTAGTAAAGATTTATCAGATGCTGCTGCTATTATGTTGCTATATTTTTAATAAAATGAAAATTTTAAAATCTATCCACTGTTGAGTAGTAATTTCATCTATTTCTGGGACATATATTTCCAGATTCACAGGTTTCTATAACTGAGATGGTTATAGGCTCTTCCAGGGTTAAAAAATCACCACCTAAATTGAGGTTTTTGTGTTTAACAGCAGGTGGAATGCTTTCTTCCCTTTATGAGAAGTGTAGCTCCCTGTTTGGTAAAAGGAACCGTATGACCTCAGGGTGGTCTTTTAAGTGAGACAGCCTATTAGTCAAAAGTGTCACTTTAAGAACATAAACTACCTGTTGGATGTATAGATTTAGGATTGTGTGAGACTTCATGGCTTACTTGGTCCAGAGATGATGATATATATATATATATGGATTTTTCTATGTAGGCCTGCTATCTTTTTATCTAGATCAGTTTAGCAGATTTATCAATTTAGCTATTTTCTCTCAGATTTTTGCTTTTATCTATTTTCTATTGCACTTATTTTTACTCTTTAGTATTTCTTTTCTGCTTATTTTTGGTTGTTCTTGTTTTTCTTACAGTTTAAAGTGTGTGCTGGAGTCATTCATTGAGAATTTTATCAATACAAGCATTTTAGTCTTATGAATTTCCTTTTCAGCACTGCTTTGACTGCATCCCAGCACACTTTAATATGTTGTGTCTTTATTTTCATTCAGTTCAAAAATGCTCTGATTTTCCTGTAGGTTTTGTCTTTGACTCATGGGTTATTTAAATGTTCGTTATTTAGTGTTGTAATATTTGGGGATTTCAAAAGATCTATGTGTTACTGATTTCAAACTTAAGTCCATTGAGGCTAGGAAACATTTGGTGTGATTTGATTTCTTTTAAACTTTCATGCCCACAAATAATCCAATTTGTTAAGTGTTCCATGTGCACTTCAAAAGATTGTATCTTCTTCTGGTCTTCTATATTTCTGTCCCAACCCCCACCCCATCGATTAGTGAGAATTCTTAAAATCCCTAACTAGATTGTGGATGTAATTCTGCTTTTGCTTATGTGCTTTGAAGCTGTTATTAGGTTTGTAATGTTTAGGGTTGTTAAATTCTGTTAAATTGACACATCATTATTAAATGATAATGCCATTTTTATTCTTGATAATTTTTTTTTTGCTTTGAAATTTTTTCCATGATGTTAATACTAGTACTTAAAAAATATTTTTTTTTTAGGACTACCATGATGTTTTCCATCCTTTTTTTTTTTTCTTTTGTAACTCAGGGATGATTTATCACTAAGCTAAGACCCAGTCCTTTTTATTTTTTATTTTGAGACAGGGTCTTGCTAAATTGCCAGGGCTGGCCCCCAATTTAAAATCCTCCTGCCTTAGCTCCCCGAATGACTGGGATTACTGGCATGTGCCCCAGACCCCAGCTCCCATCCTTTTACCTCAAACTTTGGATTGGGAACATAGCTCAGTGGTAGCATACTTGCCTCACCATTGTGAGGTCCTGGATTCAATCCCCAGCACTGCAAAAATGAAAGCAATCTGGGCACAATGGTACATGCCTGTAATCCCAGCATCTTGGGAGGCTGAGGCAGGAGGATCACAAGTTCAAAGCTAGCCTCAGCAATTTATCGAGGCCCTAAGTAACTTAAATAAGACCCTGACCCAAAATTTAAAAATCCTGCAATTATAGTTAGGCACCACCAGGTGGGCTAGGCTGATGGTTTTTTAATCCAGTCTGACAATCTCTGCCTTTTAGGAGTGTTTAGACCAGTAATACTGATGTCTTTTACCTCCTTGATTTTTTTGTTCCATTTTTCTTTGTTATCTGCCTTTTGAACTTGCTGAGTAATTTTTATTATTTCATTTTCATTTTATCATTGTTGGCTTATTAGCTATAATTCTTTGTTTTGATATTCAAGTAATTTTAGAGCTGTTCGTTATACTTTTACAGTTATGGGTTTTTGGTTTGGTTTGGTTTGGTACTGGGGATCAAACCCAAGGGTGCTCTGCCACTGAGCTACATCCCCAGCCCTTTTATTAATTATCTTGAGATGGGCTTGTGAAGTTACCCAGCCTGGCCCCTGGATTTGTGATTCTCCCTCAGTCTCCCAGGTAACTGGGATTGAAGGTGAGTACAAGTGCACCTGACTTATCATAGTCTACAAAGTGATACATCACTTTGTATAAGAACCTTAACAATAACATTCTTTTCCCACTCCCAGATGTTTGCTTTTTTTTTTTTTCATGCATTTTATGTAAGACATGCTAAAATCCCCACAATGTTTTTTTTTTTTTTTTTTTTCTTAGTTTTTTTTGCAGTACTGGGGATCGAACTCAGGGCCTTGTGCTTGAGAGGCAAGCACTCTACCAGCTGAGCTATCTCCCCAGCCCACAATGTTATTTTTGTTTTAAATAATTTTTTATTCTTTTTTAATTTTTCCCCCCAGTGCTGGGGATTGAATCCAGGGCCTCATGTTTGCTAGGCAAGTGTTCCACCACTGAGCTGTACCCCAATCCTAAATAGTTCTATTTTAAAGAGATCATATGAAGAATTAAAAAAAAAAAAAAAAGTCACAGATTAGAATTCATGTTTTCTTTGCTCCTTTGTGTAGATCCAGGTTTGCTCCTAGAGTGCATGTTTACTGGTGATGGATTCTTTCACCTTTGCAGGCTGAATAAGTTTTTGTCTCAATATTTTGTGATTTTTTTTTTCTGTCTATAGAATTCTGCATTTACTGGTTTGTTTTTCTTTCTATAATTTAAAGATATACTTTGTTTTCATCAAGATGTCTCTTTTTTCTTTTCTTTTTTTGGTACTGGGAATTGAACCCAGGGCCTCACTTTACCCCTCAGCTACATCCTCAGTTCTTATTCTTTAACTTTTATTTTGAGATGTTCTCACTAAGTTCCCAAGGGCAACCTTACTAACCTCCTGAGGTTGGACTCAAACTTGCAATCCTCCTGCCTGTATCTTTATCATTCTGCACAAAAGATGGCCCTTTTCCTGTGAGCACTTCTAAGATCTTCTTTTTTTTTTCCATTGGTTTTAATCAATTTGACTATGAAAAACTGAGATACACTGTAATTAGGCTAACGTGATCACAGCACAAACCATGAAACTAACTTTATTAGAGCTGAACAATTTAACAACCTTGAATGGTCTTTCTTTTTCTTGTTCTGTTCAGCCTTGATGACTCCCCTTTTGCTGCATCAGGTTTCCCTTCGCTTGGTAGACAGCGGAATTCTTTCCCTTTGCCTTAGCAGCCTTGTTTTCATGGGGCTGCTTGTCATCTGTAGCAGTGCTATTCCACATCACTCCCAGTTTCTTGGCAGCATCACCTAAGGATAGGCCACTTGTTCTTTAATTTGGGGACGATGCTCAGAACAGAACGAGAAGACTGATGGAGGCCTCTTGGGTGCATTGGAATCTTTGAACTTCTTTTCCCTCCACTTTAGGAAGGATACAGATTTTCATTTCTCTTTCATAATGGGCCTTGCCCACCTTTGCCATGAATTCAAATTTTCCTTTTGGTTTGTTTTTGCGGTGCTGGGGATCGAACCCAGGGCCTTGTGCTTGTAAGGCAAGCACTCTACCAACTGAGCTATCTCCCCAGCCCAAATTTCCCTTTTTCTTTAGCAAACATGGTCTTCCATTTCTGAGTCCTTAGAAAATGCAAAGTTGCCTGAAGCATCTGGGTGTTTCTTGTGCTCCTGTCAGTTCTGCACAAAAAACACAAATGATGATGTTCTATCTCTTGACCTCTTAGAAGCTCCATTTGCTCACATTTAGTTGTTTTCCTTGGCAAGACAGTCACCCAGTGCCTGTCTGGCTCCCACTTGTCCTGGTGCTGTATTTATGGAGGTCAGTGTACTGCAATGACCACAACTAGAATTTTGAAATTATCTGTAATTAATCATTTTGGCCTGAGAGTTCCCTAATTTCATGTGCATGCAACTTTCCATCAATTCTTCATCTTGTTCATGTATCTTCCCCTCTAGCAGTGCATGGGGTATTGCAGATTTCCTCCTATAGGCTTATAGTGGCCCTATAGGTTTCCAAAGCCCTTCCTTTAAGGGGAGATCAATATTAGCAGTGCCCAATTCAGACACTATGCAATCCTAGACCAAATAGCCCCTATGGGGCCAATAACAAAATTGTCATAATAAACAAAATGAGTTAAAATATTATCTTCAATAAAACAAACAGATATGCAATAAGGTCTGCAATTTCTAATGGAGGACAAAGAGGATACAGAGGGATGTAGAATGTGGCTGTTAATGGGAAAAGAAAAGATTATACAGAAGTTCTAGATAATAGAAAAGGTGAGAGTGTAATCAAAAGAAATTGGATGTTAGCATGCAAAAAAGGAAGAAAGTCTCTGAGGGAACAGGTAAACAAAAGGAAAAGAGAACAAGAAAAGTAAAGAAATAAAAATTTTTTTCTATAAGGAGAAAAAAGAAAATCTACAGTATAACAGTCATATAGTAATGAAACCTCCCAGTGTTCAGTAGCCTGATGCATGAGAGGTACCTGACAATGAGCTTCAAGTCTCCAGCAGGCGTCTCAGGATGGGATTTGCCCCACCTAAAGATTGGAGCTATGGCTTCCAGGATTATCCAAGATGGCTGCTCTGGCTTCCAAATGTGTTGGCAAATGGGGAGCTGCTGCTCAGGGTGTGGACGTGATCAGCTGGAGGTCCTGGAGGCGGGGTGCGGTTGGTCAGGCAGGGGTCCTGGAGGTTGGGTGTGTTTGGTGTGGTTGTGGGATCCTGGAGGCCAGGTGCAATCAGTCGGTCTGGGGTCCCGGTGATAGGGCTCAGTCAGTTGGTCTGGGGGTCCTGGCAGCAGGGAGCAGTCAGTCGATGTGAGGGCCCCAGAGGCAGGGAGTGATCAGTCGGGCTGAGGGATCCTGGAGATGGGGCTCAGTCAGTCTGGCCAGAGGTCCTACAGGGCCTGGCTGTTGTCTCAAAATGGCGGCAACCACGTGTAACCAAACGTGCAGGTACTGTAACAGTGAACTTCCAGGCAACAGCAGGCAGCTGGTGCTCCAAGGGCGGTCGGCGATCAGTTTGCTGACTGTTGTCGGATGATCTGGAGGTGAACCTCATGCGTTGGGTGATGGATAGGTGTAAGGCAGGCGATGGACAGGCGAGAGGCAGGCAAATGGCAGATGATAGGAGCTGACAGTGAGCAATCTGCCCATCAATTCTTCAGAACAGTGATAATAAGAACCTTAACAAATTAATAGCAATAACTAAAATAAGTATATTCTTTATTTATCTTCTCTGAAACAAAGGAATCTGGCAGCCTTTCAAAGAAAATGAAATTGAGGTTAGTGGCAGCAAGGCCTCGGCTAGCCTGTCTGGTGCCTCGTGCAGTTAGGAAAGGTTGCTGCCTCGGGCTGGTGCCATCTCATTGTTCAGGGCTTAGTGAGTGCAGCCCAGTGGTGAGTGCGGTGAACAGACTTCACAAATCAGGGTTGAGGCACCAGAGGCAGGAGGCTGTTTCAATAAGACTTCTTCCTCCAGTCCCAGCCTCTGGAGAGCCTGTTTGGAAGTAGAAGCACTGAAGTTGGCATATCCTGAGTCCATATGCTTCAGAAGAATTAAGAATAAATTGTCCACAGTCAACATTATTGGGGAGTTTGAAAGAATCTTGGAAATGATCCCTTCCCACTCTTACTTTCCAGGTGAGCAATTCCAAAGCTCAAGGAGGGGGTGAGGGGACCAAGTTCTTACCACTAGTTAGGTTGCTCTAGGCTGTGTTCCGTCCATGACCCGGTATTCAACCATAGCAATTTCCTTTCCAGTATTTAACTACCACTAAATTACATTCTGGGTATATTTTTTTCAGAATGTTATTTCCATTACAAGCCATCTCAAAAATACAGATGAAAATTTAAGCTCTCTGATTCAATGATTACAGAGCTTCTAAACATCATTATTTATAGTATTTGGAAAAATACAATCTTCATTTCCAAGGAAGTCATGGCTTCTGGCGGTGATAATTCTATTACTCCTGTTGAACCTACTGAGATATCCAAGTTAATACAATTTATGTTCAAAGATGTCTTAAAAGGCTAATGTAACTTCATTATCAGTACATGACTTTAAAAAATATAGATACTAAAATACGCAATGAGAACATCTTTTAACATCATTCTAATGTGATTTTTCTGTTTTCCAGATCAGGTGGCAAGTTTAATGAGCAATTTAATTGCTTGACAAACCAGACAGGTCTTATTTTTTGTTCCAAGGATTGGGATGACATTGGTTCAGATGAATTAGAGTTTTGTCAGAATATTTTCCCTTCAAGGAATAGGAGTTGCTTTAGGTGTTTCAGGTCCTCCAGGTCTCTTACTAATTATGATTCATAAAATCCCCAAATCTTAGAGCTATCTTTCATTTTAGAAATACTTTGTTTTCTTTGTATCCTTTGACTCAAGGCTGTCCGTATAAAGCACCACAAATAAGGGGGCTTAACATAACAGAAATTTATTCTCTTGCAGTCTGGCTGAAGTCTGAAACCAAGATGTCAGCAGGGCTCTGCTCTCTCTGAAGACCCCCCAGGAGTGGGGATCTATTCCATTCCTAGACTTCTGCTGTTGCCAGCAGTTCTTGACATTCTTTGACTTATGGATGTAGCCCTGCAATCTTTGCCTCCATTACCATGAGACATTCTACCCGTGTGTGTGTGTGTGTGTGTGTGTGTGTGTGTGTGTGTGTGTCCCTGGGTCTCTCCTCCTTTTAAGAACACCAGACCCATCCTGTTCCAGCATGAGCTCGTCTTAACTAATTACATGCAGAGACCCTGTTTATGTGTAATGGTTAGGGCTTACACATTTTCTGGAGGATACAATTCTACCCCCAGTAGCATGCAGTCTTATTACTTCTGTAAATATAGAAATGCTGCAAGTAGATTCTGCTCAAGGGCAGTGTACCTGGTACACCGGTGGATCTGGGGCTCAAGGAGAGAAGAGGCCTCAGTTTTGTCTGACATTGACCTTACTCTTCAGTTCAAGCACATGTACTCAAGAATGTTTTGTAAAGTGGTGGGTATGTTCTCATAAGCATTGTTTCTTATAAGGCATGAAAAGGGAAGAAGGCCCAAGTTAATCATATTTATGTGCATTTTATTTGAAGCAGGATGGGCCTGCAGTCTCCCTGCTGGGAGCGTCCCCTTCCTATGGCACCTTTGTGCCCAGGCCACCAGCCATTCCCCATGTTCTCTCACTGAAGCACCAAGGGGTTGAACTGTAATTTGGCTAACCAGAGTCTGTTTTGTTTTGTTTTGTTTCTTTGGTCCTAATATCCTTCACACTTGTCTAGTCAACTGTCTTAGTTTTTAAAAGTCCTGTTGCTTATATTAAAGTATGAAAGTAGAGAGAAATAGCTTCTGAAACTCAGTTTACTGTGGAGATCCCAAGAGAGAGTTCTGCTGCAGAGAAATAATTGGTTGAGAAACAACCTTGTGTGAAGGCTATTGTCTGACTGCGGCAAACATCCAGGACAAGTTGGGGATGAATTTGCCAAAGATCTGCCCCATGAAGATGCCTGTCCACTGTCTTCACCATGAGAATAACCAAAGTTCCAAAGTGTGTTTCTTTTTTTACAAAAAGCTTCACAAGATTTTTTAAAAAGTGCATTCAAGTCTATGTGTGGTTTTAGACTGGAACTGCCAACATTGGTGATGGTTAATGTATGCCAGAAGGTTTGGTGCTTAGGAATGTGTCTGATACTCATCTCAGTTTCTTTTTCCTTGATTTTATGTTCTTTTAACAGATCTATCCCTGTGGGAGGTGTCTGAGATGAGAGGACACAACTTGGTTTTTGGGATAGATTGAGCTGGGCAGCTGCAATCAGCTTCTTTATGCAAATTAGGCATGACCTATCTTGGGACTCCTGGCTGATCACTAATGGAGTGAGGGGAGGGAAAGATGTCACCCCCAAAGTAGGCCCTTCATGGGCTTTGACTAGGCCAGACACTTAACATCATTTACAGGGTTCTGTGTAATTATAAAGTTTATGCTTATACAGAGAGCTGTTTCTGTGAAACTCTATTATTTTGTAAATAAAGATATTGCTACTTTGCAAAACAAAGTAATGCTTCAGGCACTCATTCATTACCATGATTTTCTGTGGGGTTTTTTAAGGTAGGTGCACATAGGATACAGGGCATTGTCACACACACAAACCATTCCTGTCCTCAAAAAGCTTATACTCTTGTGGAAAAACTGATGATAAGCAAGTCAACCTAAAGGCATTCATTAGAAAAAATCAGTATGTCCAGTGTCAGTCTGTGTCAGCTGCTATAACAAAATACCTCAAACTGGGTAATCTATTTTAAAAAACAACAACAACAACAAAGTTTATGGCACAGTTCTAGAGACTGGGAAGTCCAAGATCAAGGCCTCAGCAGATGCAGAATCTGATGAGGGCCCACTTCCTCATTCATTGTGCCTTATGTGAGTCTTCACATGGTGGAAGGCTCAACAAGCTCTCTCAGGCTTCTTTTATTAAGGACATTAATCCCATTTGTAAGGACTCTAGCCTCAAGACCTGGTCACCTACAGATTCCACTTCTTAGTCCTATTGCATTGGGGATTAGTTTTAAACATGAATACTGAGGGGGCAGTGCAAACATTCAGACCATAGTGTATTGTGATGGAAAACCCAAGAAAACAAGGTTTACAGAGGTTTGCAGAGGAGGTCTCTCTGAGATAATGCTATTTAAACTGAGAATTAAAGGATGATGATGAACCAGTCATGGAAAATGTGGGGAGAAGAATGATCCAGGTGGAGTTAATGGCAAGCACTGAGATCTAATGTGTAAAAGAGCACAACACTTCTCAGGGACTGAAGAAAGATGGTGAGATGGTAGTAGATCAGATGAAGAAGTAGGCAGGGTCCATAATCTGATAGACCATGAGTGACTTCCAAACTTTTTAAACATACAGCTACCAAATACCTTGGATATACCTCCTGGTACATAGATGCCAATATATGTGACTGGATAATAAAAAGGAGGATAGTGAGTAGATTATTAGTTCCCTTTCGGAGGTAGCGTGTCAGGATACTAACACTGATGAATCATATGTGGGAGGGTGAAAGAACTCAGGATGATGTTTAGCATTTGGGTTTGAGCAATTGGGTTGAGGGTGGTGCCATTAAGGGAAATGGCAAAGCCTGAGGCAAGAGAAGAATTTTTTTGAGGAGGGAGAGGCTGTAAATAATAATTTCTTATTTGACATATTAAGTTGAAAACATCTGTAGAATACTGTAGCAGGAAAGCAAACTAGTTGTTTTCTCCTACTATATTTTAACACTCAACATAGAATACTTCACCTCAGGTCACCAAAATAAGTCAGGAGATATATCCCCCAACAGCCAATTCTCCATCAGAAACAACTTGGGTATCCAATTCAATTCAGTTCTGACATTATCTACCTGAAGTTGAGTCAGATCCCACAGCACAGGTAAGGGTTCAGTCCCATAAGGCTGCTTCCCCACTTCAGATGTGAATCCCAAATCCCGGGTTATGACCTATGTTTCTGATCAACCAGGTGTGAATTGGGTGTTCCCACAACCCCCTCCTCAGGTTCAGTCCTTTCCTGGAGCAGTTCACAGAACTCAGGAAAGTTCTTTACTTACTTTTACTGGTTTATTATAAAGGATGTCATAAAAGCTAGAGATGAACAGCTGATTTGGAAATAAGCAGGGCAAGGTGTGGGAGAAGGTCTTGGAGATTTCGTGCCCTCTCTGGGTGTTTAGATGCATTCCATGTGTTCAGCAACCCAGCAGCTCTCTGAATCCTGTCCTTTTGAGTTTTTATGGGGGCTCATTACCCAGTCATGACTGATGAAATCAGTCGCTGGTGATGGCTATGGTTTGTACAGGTGTTCCCGGAAGGCTCAGATTGTTCTCCAGAGGATGGCACTGTTGGGAGGTGGTGCAACCTTCAGAAGGAGGCCCTCATGGGAGGAAGTTAGGTCACTGGGGGCGTGGCCTTGAAGGGATATTGGGACCTTGGCCTATTCCTCTCGTCTTTGCTTCCTCGCAGTCATGAGGTGAGCAGCATTGCTCCACCATGATGTTCCGCCTTGCCACGGGCCCAAAATCCACAGTTGACTGACCATGGATTTGAACCTCTGAAACTGTAAGCCAGAATGTAGCTTCTCCTTATAATTTGCTTATGTCAGGAATTTTGTCACAGTGACAGTAAGCTGATGAACGCTGATCAGCTCAACCTTCAGTGCCTCTCCTTTCTCTGAAGGAGGGCGGAGGATGGGGGACTCAAAGTTCTAACCGTCTGATCACATGGTTGGTTCCCCTGCATCCAGGGGCTGTCCAGGAGCCCCCGTCACAGTTTTCTAATTAGCATTCCCCAAGACATTTATGATTCAAGACATTTCAAAGATTTTAGAAGCTTTATGCCATAAAACTGGATAAAGACCTTATCTATGTATTTCTCATTACAAATCACAGTTAGTGAGGCCAGAAACAGAGATTATTACTTAAAAAAACAAAGCAAGCTTCCTTCTCTTTGGAATAGCTGAATAGCTGTGAAACCCAGTGCTGCCTTCTGGATGTGTGTGTGTGTGTGTGTGTGTGTGTGTGTGTGTGTTTGTGTGTGTCCATGTGCGTATACCGAGGCTGAGCTGAAGGCCTCTTCTGAGGTAAAGTGAAGTTCATGAGCCGAGACTGAGCTGAGCTGTCCAAATTGGTTTCAGCTGACAGCCTTTTTTTAGTGGAGGCCGCGCTCCTGCTATCTATCTTTTTTTTTTTTTTTTTTCCATTTTCTTTCTGAATTCATTTCTGGAGCTTGGGGCCTCAAAAATAACAAGTTTTTAAAATGACGGAGTGTGATTTCCGGCTCCATACGCCCAACTTCTCCCACAACATGTTCTCAGCAGGACTCTCTGTGGGTCTATATTTTCCCTTCTATCTAACGTGGACTTGATTAGCCTAACAGGGAGGGGCAAAGTTAATGCTGCTTTATGGCAACAAAGACTTTAGACTTGACCCTGAGAAAGCTCACCTTCTCCCATAGCCCACCTTTTAGTGAATGATATCACCGTCCAATGGCAGCTCAATTGCGAAAACTGGCCAGTAGCCTGGTTTATGCCCCTCTTCCACCTGGTCCTGCTGCTGTGAGCATTCCTCACAGGGCAGACGTTCTCCACCCTCCCCACTACTCCTGGCTTCAGGTCTTCATTCTCATTCTGATTATTCCACGCTCTCCCATCAGCCTCCCGTGTCTCACCATTGTGCACAGTGGTCTTGCTAAGCTCAAGGCTGCTCACACCACCACCCTGAATCAGATCTTTCATGACTTTCCATCGTCCTCTGAGCAAAGCTCCTCCCTGGGATGCGGCATGCCAGGGGGAATGACTGAGTGCATTCCCTACCTTCCAGACCCCCAGACCTACAAGGTTACCTGGAGAAAGTTGATCTGTGGAGGGACAGAGTCAGAGGCAGCAAGACCAGCCTCTGTTGGTGAGCACGGCTAAGGAAAGGGAAGAGAGAAATTGAGGACATTTTTGGCCCTTGGATCTAAAATGCCTGAGGCCTGCTGCATTCCTACGTATCTCAGTTATGACAGATATTGAATTCTCTACCTTTTTTGATTTACCTAATTTAAACTGGGTTTGAGTAACTGTCATTGAAAGAGTCCTGCCTCATGCAGGCCCCATCAGTTTCCCTCCTTTGATTACGTACTCTGAGCTCCAAACTCTGTCCCCACCACATGGCCCCTTTCCAGTTCTTGTCTTCTTTACTTGGAGTGCCCTCCATACCCCATCTCATCCAGTCTCAGTTGTACACATCCAAATTCTACTTCTCCTAAAAGGCCCAATGCCATGGGCCTCCTCCATGAAAAGTTCCCTCAGATATTTTAATGAAATGATTAGATATGGTTTCTTTCCGTGCACATTACAGCTCAGTCTAAAACATTCCGTGGTAACTAGCACTTACAGTACACAGAGAGCTGTGCCTTTCAGGAATGGACATGCTGTGCTCAGACAGGGCTGCCAACACTGCCCCAAGACAAGATAGGAATCGCACCCTTTGTCATAGAAATTGATTTTCTCCAACATGTATGTCTAAGATATATCCATCTGACTTTGAACTTGGGATGGGTTGCAGCACAAGAAATCACATAAGTATGCAGCAGCAAAGTCAAGCCAAGGTATCCACGCTTGGAAACATAAATTGTTTCATTCCGATCTCACTAGGAATCAAGAACTGCTCTGTGGCTTGCACAAAATGCCTCCCAACTATCTCAGCTTTTTTTTTTTTTTGCATGCTATCTGGGATCCAAGAGGTGGCCTAGAGCCAAGACCTACCAGCTCCCAAACATTTTATTGACCTGTATATCTTTCAGGTTTGTGTGCTAACTCAATTTTAAAATAAACACAACCAGCCTGATTTTGTCAGCTATCTAATTCAAAGATTAAAGTTGAAACACGTTTGTAAGTTCATTCGAGTTTGGGTTTTAATGAACCTACAAAATGTTCCGGGGAAGGTACACCTTAGAAAAACCTAGTAAGTCTAGTCATTGTAGATAAAACAAGTATAAAAATGGCTAACATGCTGAGTCTGTTTCCTCGTTTGCCAAGAGGAAACAAGTGAACACTATTACCTACTTAACGGTTTTGTAAGAATTAGCGATAGCAGTACTTGGTGCAGAGTCTGACAGAAGATACTTAATAGATGGTTGATGTCGTTATTAGTAGAATCAGTTATTGTTTGTTTTAAAGACCACCAGATAGCCGTAAACCAACTACTGAGAGTGTACCATGAAGAAAAGGTGGGAAAGGTTTTGGATTTGGAAGGAAAGATGGATAAAGTTGGGTTTGGGAGGTGAGGATGGGGCTGGGTCTTTTGGTCACAGGGCTTGTTCTGGTCTGAAGAACAGTCTGCCTGCTCCCAACTCATCCAGAGCATGAACATCTTTCCCATTAATTAAATCCTTATTCCAGCATCACCAAGGCAGGTCCTTTACCCTCCTCTGTGTACACGATGGTTATCCCATAGATCACATTTACATATGACACACCCCAGACAATGCTATCACTTTTGTTTTCAATTGCCACGCAGAATTTAAAGAACTCAAGAATCATGATTTATTACACTTACCAGATATTTTACCATTTCCATTTCTCTTCCTTGTTCTTAAAGATCCAAGTTTCTTTCCAGTTTCATTTCCCTGCTGTCTGAAAAACCTCCTTTAATGTTTTTTTTTCAGTGTCTTTTAATGAAATCTCTTAGTTTACCTTCATCTGGGAATGAATTTACCTTCAGTCCTGAGGAAAATTATCCTGGATACAGGAATTCTGAGAGTTATTAATTTTGACGTTTAAATAATTTTACTCCTTTACTTCTTTCTAATCTTCAGTATTTCTAAGGGGGAATTTGCAATTATTTAAATTGTTCCCTGTAAGTAGTGCATAATTTTTCTCTTACAACTTTTGAGACTTTTTCCTGTTTTTAGTTTTCAGTAGTTTGATTATGATGTGTCTGGGTGTGGATTTCTTTGGTTTTATCCTTTAGAGGTTGCTAAGCTTCTTTAATCAGTAACTTTGTATCTTTTGCTAATTTGGGGAAGTTGTTAGCTAATTTCCTCAAAAATTATTACTAATTTTGTAGTAGGGATTGGCACTGTACCACTGAGCTACATCCCCAGACCTTTGAATTTTAATTTTTATTCACAGGGTCTTGCTAAGTTGCCCAGGCTGGTTTCAAACTTATTATCCTCCTGCCTCAGCCTCCTGAGTGACTAGGATTACAGGTGTGCACCACCACGTCTAGCAATAATATATTTTTTACAGGCTATTGGCATGTATTACCAAAATGCTTTTCAGAAATGTTGCTTACATTTAAACTTCAGCAAGCAATATATGAGAATGGATTTCTGAGCATTGCTTGTTTATAGTTGCTATATTCTTATGAATACCCTACTTAAAAATTTCCTCTGGGACATGTGATAATTTTTTAGAGATCTCATTTATCAAACAAAATTTTTCAAGATTTGATGTTTGAATATCCTCTAACACCATAAAAACCTAATAAATATTTGTTGAATAACAAATAGCCCATTTCAGAATATTTATGAAAATTTATTTGAACTCAGACACAGTCTGGTCCCAAAAATTCTTCCTGGGCCTGTTAGTTCACTTTCAGGACTTGATTCTTTCTCCCATCCTTTCAAGTTGTCTTGGTCCTTGATCACATAATTTTACAGTCAGGAACCCTGTAGCTGCCTGAGTTCATCTGGCTCCCTAACCTCCAGGTGCCTTCTCTTCCACCCAGTCACATTCTTCTGTTCACTTAGTCACTTGCCAAATATTTACTCAGCATCTACTATGTGTCAGCACCTACTGTGTGCTAGGTATTTGGGTTATGACAGTGAACACCAAAAAGGTCCCCCAAGGAGCTTATGATATTTTAGAGAGATGGACATTAATAAATTATAGATATGTTAGAAGATAAGTAAAAGAGAGAAGAAAAGCAGGGTAAGGAGAATAAGTGTCTTGGGTGAGGGTTGCAACATAAAATATAGTGTGTGGGGCTGAAGCAGAAGGATCACAAGTTTGAGGTCATCCTGGGCTACTTGGAATGGGGATATAGCTCAGGGATAGAGTACCCCTGGGCTCCATCCCCAGTGCCAAAAAACCCAAACCAAAACAACATGAAGAAGAAAAACAAAACCCCAGTGTAGTAAAGTGGGACTCATAGAGATGGTGGCATTTAGGCAAAGACTTCAAAGGAGGTCATGGATAGCTTGGGGACAAATCTTTCCAGGCAAAGGGAAGAATCTGTGAAAAGCCCTCAGACAGGACTTCATTGGTGCCTCCAGAGAATGGCAGCAAAGCGACACTGGGGCTGTAGCCAGTGGGCAAGGGAGGCCAGGCTGGGGGTGTAGTAAAGAGCACAAGGGAGCATTGGTTGGGCTTCGGATCTCATCTCACTGTAAGTGGAATGGGAAGGAGTCCAGTGGTGCAATGTGACTTCCGGTGTAAAGGGGCACGCTAACTGCTGTGTTGGGGAGGCCTACGGACAGACAAGAAGAAAAGCAGAGGAACACATGGGACCTGAATAGTAACAATGGCTCTAGGGAAAGAATTTGGGTATATCGGAATATAGTGCTCAGACATTTCCTGATAAACTGAAATGTGGGTGTGGTGGTGAAAGTCTCCTTGGTGCTCAGTGAGAGACCTTTCTAGAATGTTAGCTCTAGACTGGAAATGACTTACCACCTTGCAATAGCTGCCTTTCACTCACCAAGAAGAAACTTTACATAAAACAGAAGTAACAAAAACACGGGGCTTCTGGTAGTTTGGCCTGTGACCACTCTCTTGTCTCTCACCCTCTTGAATTTTACACACCAGCCACAATCAACCTCAGACTTCTCACCTGTCACCTGGCCCTGTTAGAACTCAGCTCAGGCATTATTTTCTTGGAAAGTCTTTCCCAACTTATGGCATATTAATTCCTTGTGGCTGCTGTTACAAATTACCACAAGCTTAGTAGTTCATAAGAACAGAACTTTATCCTGTTGTGGTTTTGAAGGGCAGTGTCTGAAATCCAGGTACAGGCAGGGCCTCATTTCTTCCGAAGGTTCTGGCAGGGGCAGGGGTATTGGGGGGACCCATCCCTGACTGTGCCAACTCTTTGGGGCTGCTGGCATTCCTTGGCCTGAGCCGTATCACTCCATCACTTTGACTTTCCCTATAAGGATGCTTGTGATTGGATTTAGGGATCAACAGGATAATCCAAGATAATCTGAGATAATCCAAAATAATCTCCCATGTCAAGATCTCTAATTTATTCACATCCACCAAGAAGTGTTTCCTCATAAGCTAACACTTAACAGGCTGAGGGCTGGACCTCTCTCTCTGGGTGGATGCAAGTCTACTCGCTGAAGGATATGGTGACCTACCTGTCCTCCGTTCCACCCCAAACTCCTCCCGTTACCTGGCCTGCTGGTCAAGAGGGTCCTCCAAAAGTAACTAGCTCCTCCAATGACCTGGCTTTGCTAAGGCCATATGAAAACCATATCCTCAGAGATGTCCCATTGCCACCCCCTACCCCACACCAAGATGTGCCCCTCCGTGATGAATAAAGCATTGCTGGTCCATGATGTCTCCCTTTTCTTTCTTTTCCTTCTTTCTTTCTTTCTTCCTTCCTTCTTTCCTTCCTTCCTTCCTTCCTTCCTTCCTTCCTTCCTTCCTTCCTTCCTTCCTTTCTTTCTTTCTTTTCCTTTCTTTCTTTCTTTCTTTCTTTCTTTCTTTCTTTCTTTCTTTCTTTCTTTCTTTCTCTTTCTTTCTCCTCTTTCTTTCTCTCTTTCTTTCTAGCCTCTTTCATGTGCTTTCACCTACTGATACCGATCTTGGAAATCAGGATTGGGGTCCTTGTTCTGCCAGTGTTGAAGATTAAACACCTGAGAAATGCTGAGACAAGCATAGAAAGCTAGTTTTATTTAAGAGACAGAACAGAGAGACAGAGATAGACTTCTCCGGAGAGCAGCAGGGACCCAGAGCTGGTACCGGTGGGAGTGGGGGTGTCTTGCCTTTTTATAGACCCCCTCACCCTCTCTTTCTTTCCTGCCTATGTGCCCAAAAGGTAGGAAAGAGTAGCCCCAGGGGGTAATTCCTTACGTTGGAAAGTGTGATCCTTCCCCTACCCTGGAGGTGTTAACAACCAGTGAAGCAGGGAAGTGCTATCTGCAGGTTAGCTCTTAGCAACTCAATTCCTTTTTTTAAACGATCAGCTAGCTACCTGCCCTTTGCCCTGTCTCACTGCTAGCCTTGTTAGAGGCCCTCACATCCCCAGCCATGGCACTTGGACACTCAGTAATAATGACCTGTTTTTGAGCATGTGTACAAATACAGGTCTTCTCACTGCTTAAGCTTCTCACGACCAGGGATTATAGCTTATTAATAGCATCAGTTCTGGGGTTGGGGTTGTAGCTCAGTGGTACAGCACTCACCTCACATGAGTGAGGCACTGGGTTTGATTTTCAGCACCACATATAAATAAATAAAATAAAGCTCCATCAGCTGGGGAGATAACTCAGTAGAGTGCTTGCCTTGCAAGCACAAGGCCATGGGTTCAATCCCCAGTACTGAAAAAAAAAAAAAAAAAAAAAAAAAAAAGGTTCATCAACAACTAAAAGAATATTTTAAAAAATAGTATCTGTTTTCTGGGCTGGGGTTGTGGCTCAGTGGTAGAGCACTCACCTAGGTTGTGTGAAGCACTGGGTTCGATTCTCAGCACCACATAGAAAAATAAATAAAGATATTGTATCCAATTACAGCTAAAAATATTGAAAAAAAAAATCTGTTTTCCCCACCCAGCATAGTTTCCAGCTTATGCTAATAGGGCACACAATTGGGTGAATGAATGAAGATCCAGGGAGCAGACTGGGCCATACGCTATCGGGACTTCATACTCTTATGAAAATGAAAACAGGTCTGGGTTCCTCACATCTGCCCTTTGTTTCTTTCCATGTCTAGTTGTGGCATTAGAACACCCTCATCAGCAAAAACACAGCTATGATTGGCGAGAGGAAGAACAAGTTTTCCCTTAGCTGGTTTATAAAATCTAAAATTTAGTGTCTCTGAGGTTAGCTTCGAGGTTCTAGGGAGGTAGCAGTGTTGCTTTGAGCAGGATGTCTCAGGATTAGAGGGGAGAGTAGCTGGGGATCCTCCTTCCTTTTTCCTGTGGGGTAGTCATGACGTGTGGGTAGGGTAGCCGGGGGGGTACTTGGAAGTTCCTCTGACTTTGGCCTATTAACAAAACAAACACAAAACAAAAACAAACAAACATGTTCAATCCTCTGTTTGGGTTAGATTTTAACTGGGTTGTTGGTTGGTTTACATAGTATGGGACACAAGGAAGTCAACATCATCTCCCAAGAGTCTCCTTGCCAGGATTTAGTCATACAAGGTTATAGGAGAACAGACCCTGGTGACTGTAAAGCAAATCAATGTTGTAGGTGGGTTTTCTCTCTCCAGAAAAGGCACACTATCTGATTTTTTTCACCTCAGAAGTTACTTTCCCATCATTTTCTTCTATGTCCCTTTTGATTATTGTAAGCTATGTTTGCAGACCTCAGTGAGCTACTTTGTTACATTTTAGTAAAGCAAATTTATTGCCAACCTAGATAGGGTTCAGGCTTGAAGTTCAACTTGAAGGTTATGGTGGTTAACATCATGTGTCTTAAAACCTCTTTGAGACAAATTGTGGCACAATTAAAAAAACTCTTGGACAAAGTCTACATGAATGAAATGATCAATTTGCCCATGTTATGGAAATGCAGTGATTTATATTAACAATCTGCTTGATGGCAGAGTGCCCCAGAATGAGTTCTATCTTTTTATGTATATTCTTCCTTGTAGCATCTTGTCCCAAATATCAAGTAAGCAGCCTCAAGCCAAGGGAGCATGGATCTCATTTTTATCGATGAGAAGATCCTAAGTGGACTGAGAGTGAGGGATTGGGTAGAGGAAGCAGGAGAAAACAGGAGAGAGAAAATGGAGAGAGGTAGGAGAATGAGATTTTTCTGCTGAGTACATCTGGGTCCCTCTAAACTTAACCGTCATTTCTCATGACATGTTTCCTGTGACTCACTAGAATTGGACGTTGCAGTCTCTGCTCAGTGTGCGTAGGTCATTCAAAAAGGCCAGAAAGATCATGAACGCTGAGCCTCATCCTCAGAGGTCAGGAAGCAGAGAAGCAAGAAGTTGGGTAACAGAGCTGTCTGGAGGCAGGACACTCCAATGGGTCTTGCTGTCAGCCAGGAGCCGCCTTTGCCTGTGTCCCAGGCCCTCTGCCGTCACGGAGGCTGCGTGGTTGTTTCCCAGCCTTCCTCCTCTGCCCTCACAGAGGCCTGGTGTCTTGGATGGGGCCTTGGATGGGATGGGCCAGCACTGCAAGCTCACCTGGCTCTCAGTCCCTACCCCCCAGTGCCTCCTCACCAGAGCACTACCTCGCCAGTGCTCTGTGGTTACAATGAGAACTCTCCCTGGGAGGCATTTGCAATTTTATACAGTACAGCTTCCAAAAAAATCTGATTCTTTCTGTTATTTTGTAACTCCCACTAAATATGAAATATATAGGACAAAGACCCCAAGCATTAAGTAAATAGCTTGAATTTTTGCCTTGTAAAACCACAACCCAGATTGAGACTAGTAATTAGCACTCTAGGGGCTTTCTTTGTGTCTGGTCTGGGTCAACCAGCCTGTTGCTAAAAGCCATTTATATTATTATTTTTTGAATTTTAAAAAATTTGTTCTAATTGCTTGCACATGGCAATAGAATGCATTTTGACACATTGTACACAAATGGGGCATAACTTCTCATTCCTCTGGCTGTATATGGTGCTGAGTCACACCAAGAGTGTAATCATGCAGGTATATAGGGTAATAATGTCTGTCTCAATCTACCATCCTTCCCATCCCCACTGCCCCACCCCTCCCCCCACTCCCCTCTGCACAATCCAAAGTTCCTTCACCTCCCCCCATTATGGATTAGTATCTGTTTATCAGAGGAAACATTTGGCCTTTGTTTTTTTGTTATTGGCTAATTTCACTTAGCTTGATATTCTCTAGTTCCATCCATTTACCTGCAAATGCCATAATTTCATTCTTCTTTAAATGTCATTTATATTCTGATTTCCATAACTGCAGGTTAGTTTTGCCTGTGTTTGAGTTTTTTATCAATATAATCATAAATATATACTTTGCTTTGATCTGCTTTTTTGGCTCAACATTATGTCTGATAGAATTATCAATGTTGTAAGGAGCAGTAGTTGTTATTTGAATTGCTGTATAATATTCTACTTTGTGAAAAAAATACCCTCACTGTTTTTTCTTTTGTGGATGAAACATTTGGATTTATTAAGACTATTATGAATATAGTGGCGTGGTGCTGGGGTCCAGCCCTAGCAGTGGTCAGGGTTCCTAGGTGGATGGGAGGTGTTGGCATGGTGGAGAAACAGCAGACAGAGACACTAAGTGTTCTGAGGCTGAATCCTTATCTTTATTTTTCTGCCAGCCTTTTTATACATTTTTTTCTTTAATAATGATTATATCATTTTATGGTTAGTTCAAAATTGATAAAAACCTTCAAAAGTATAATCTATGCTTTTTCTCAAAGTACACATTCTTTCTGTATGATAGCTTAGATCAAAACAACCTTATTTCTCAGCCAGACCAAAACAACCCTGTCCCCTAGCCAAACTGAGGGCACCACATCTGCCAACCTTCAACCTCCAGAACAAACATGTCACTAGATTTTCTGAGAAATTACCCTTACCTGTGAACTCCAGTGTTTAACAGTGAAAGCTTTTACTATTATTAACAAGGGCAAAGAAATCAACTTATAGTTAATATTTAGTCTATTCTATTGCATTTAATGGCAGACTACAATCTTATTTTGATTCTCAAAGAATTAGACTAAACGTAGGAAAAACACAAATTATATTTATGACTAACCCAAATATTTTTATTATGTAAAGTATCTCTTGAGTCAATTATTGACACTAAGAAGGCAACAAAGGTTAAACACCGCATCCAAGCTCAGAGGAATGCCTCTTTATCCATCTATATTTAGAAATTATTACACTAAAGTAATCACAGGCTCCTTTTAACTCGAGTATAGCTACAATTGTTTATTTTCATATAGTTTACTTATGTATTACTACTAAATTTTTATTGTGTACTGTTTTGTGTCTCAATACAGTAAAACCTTCCCAATGTTTTCCAATAAGTTTCTAATGAATGATATATTGATTATTAATATTAAAAAGCAACTACACATGGAGACATGCCATGCCTATGGCCCCCAAGAGGGAGGATGATCTTTCAACAGAACCGTGTCAAGTGTTGAGTCCTCTACTCCAACAGAACCGTGTCAAGTGTTGAGTCCTCTACTCCAACAGAACCGTGTCAAGTGTTGAGTCCTCTACTCCAACAGAACCGTGTCAAGTGTTGAGTCCTCAACTCCAACAGAACCGTGTCAAGTGTTGAGTCCTCTACTCCAACAGAACCGTGTCAAGTGTTGAGTCCTCTACTCCAACAGAACCGTGTCAAGTGTTGAGTCCTCTACTCCAACAGAACCGTGTCAAGTGTTGGAGTGGTAGGAAACAGATGTGGCAGTGTGGGTATTCTTAAGCATGTCCTTTGATGTACTTATGTGCCTTTCTTTTGGGCATATGCCTGGGCGTGGCATTGCTGGGCCACAGGGTGTGCATATGTTCATGCACACCCAAAGTGGTTCTACCAGTTACTATTCCTAACGGCAGTGTGCCAGTCCCAGTAACTTCATACTCACCCACATGTGCTATTGCCAGTTTTTGTTTTGGTATTCTAGCTATTCTGGTGGGTAGATGCAGGTGTTTGATGGTTTTAATTTATACTTCCATGGTGAGTAATGCTGTTGAACATTTTTTTATAGTCTTACTGGTGATTTGAATATTCTCTTTTGTGTAGTACCTGTTCAACTGGAATGGATTTCTATGGATGGTCTATGGACCTACATACACACACACACTACATGTATGTCTCTGTGTGTGAGAGCATATAGGTCTATCTGAATATCTATCTATGGCAGATAGATAAACAAAAAAAATTTAAATGTGATTGTGATACTGTTATACAGGCTTGTGATAAACTGATTGAAAATTGGCCCAATTCTCTACCTTCCTGTAACCACAGTTTTAGCAATTTGACTTTGCAAATCCTCTCACCAGGAGGCAGAACTGATTTCCTTTCAATCTTTGCTGGTCTTCGACTTGGTTGGCCCGTGCACTGCAGTGGAGGTGACGGCGTGCCAGTTCTAAGACAGGCATCCCTTCTCTGTCTCTGCCATGGCGACAAGCTGAGGTTAGCCTGTTGAAGGATGCGGAGAGCAGAGGTGCATGACTGATAGCCAGCATTTCCTTAATAAGGAAAAAAGTGCAAGTTTAGTAAATGAACATATTTTAACTTGTGTTCTTTCGATTCCTAGTACAATTGAACATTACAAAATCTATTTCGTATCCATTGCTTTTTCATAACCTTTGGACATTTTTCTCTTGGAGACTTCATCTATTTGAGAGCTTTTTCATATCGAAAGGATATTAGCTCTTTGTATTATATGTGGAAAAAATTTTCTCTAGGTTATTTCCCTGTAGGCTTTATAAATCCAAAAGTTTCAACTTTTTATGTGATTAAACATGTTAGTATTTTCTTTAATAAATCCTTTTTTTTTTTTTTTTTGGTACAATACTAAGGAAAAAAAAATCTCCAAGATTATGTACTTTTTAAAAAACCTATTACCTATTGGGGAACATAAATATTCAAAGGAATAAGTCTCTAATTGTGGAATATGGAGCTTGGGGAGTTATTAAAATAATTTAGATATGGAGCCCGAATCAGATAGGATACTTTCATATATCAGTGACAGAAACATTGCCTCAAATTAGTTAAAAATAGACATTTTATTTCACAAAATAAGAAATTCATAAGTACCACAGTTTTCAAAACTGGTTAAACCATCAGCTTTCAATGGGCCTTTCCTCTCAGACACAGCTTTTTTCCATCTTACCCCAGTGCCACCCTTGGGGTGTTGGCCTTGTCTTCAGGTGGGTCTCTTCATGGTCACAATATGGCTGCCAGTGGCCAGAGTGCAAGATGAATCCTTGTTCTATCCACGGGAAAGAGAGGAATAGCTCCCAAGCATTAAACCTATACCCCTCCCTTCAGTGTAACTAGTCATGTAAGGTCATGTGCTCACCCTTACACCAGAAACAGTGCTAAGAGAATGCCCTCGAGGATTACCTTAGATCAATCAGGACCCCATCTGGAAATCAGAAACTGGATAACTAAATAGCTAACATAATTGAGGTTTGAGAAGGGGAAAGAGAAAAGGGGAATGGATACTGGACAGATCACCACCAGTGTTTGCTCCAGGCCCTTCTGTGGAAACCTTGAATTGGATGCCTTTTTTCCAATTTGTAGTATTAAGAAATTATAGCCATTTCCCAATTAGAAATCATTGATGTGCTTTGGATTCAGCTCAACGTTGGGTTCACACCATCTATTCATCATCTGCAGGATTTGTTTCAGGTTATTTAACCTCTTCAAGTTTCAGTTTTCTCATACATAAAATGGGAATAACATTTATCTTGCTTGGTACATAGTAGATCTTCAATAAGATAACACTTATCTATGATTAGGATAATAATAAATAAATCAGTGGGTAATTTCCTTAGCTCTATTTTGTCCCAAGACATTTGGGTCAATTTGTGACCCTTATGTTATATATTATTTACTTTGAGGCCAGTTTTGAGCTAACTTATCAATCACACTTGCCCTTGTCTTTCTTCAGTCCACTATTTCTATTTCTTTTGTTCTCTTGCTGATTTGGGTGCTCTCTGCACTTCATACGTGAGTGGCATTAACTCTTCCAATGAGCAGTGTCTGATTTCAAGTTTGTGGAGTTGGTATTTACAGGGGGACAATTCTACCTATGAAGAGGTGGCCATCTCTATGACGTGTTTTAAGTCCTCATTGTTTTAACAAGAGAAACCAGCCTCCCTTTCCCATGTGGAATTATATATGTGAGCAGAGTTCTCTAATTCACATCACCGCATGCTTGTCAAGCCAAGCTGAGCTTCTTTGAAGCATTACCTGTTTGCATGCATGCGCATGCGCATGTTTTCCCCAGCGTGACACAAAGCAATCTGTCATTCTGGCAATGAAGAATGACTCTCATAGATAGCAGGACTGAGAAGCAGAAAGTCTCCTTGTGCTGTCATTCTGGGCTGATGATGGGGGCCCCCTCGCATGTCAAAGCAGTCAGTACTAACACTTGAGTCATGACCTAGTGAAGTGTTTCTGCAGCTGGCAGCCACCATGAGCTGGTCTGGAGTTGAGGCATGACTTTGTTTTTCCTTTCACTGGGAGTGACTCCTCTCCATGTACCAAAACCACGCATGAGCCATTGGACCTCCTTAACATACCCTGAGACATGACACACAGTGGGAAGACAGTGATTCTTACCTTTATGCAAAGGTAGCTTGTCCCTCCAGTATTTCCAGGGGCACTTGGATCTTCTTTCCCTACCTGTGCTTGCTGTTTCTTCCTCAAGTGATAATGCCCTAGTAGGCCCCAAGACTGGAAGGTGGTCTAGACTACAGATTAAGCCTACTAGCTGAAATCAGCCCACCCAGTTGACTAACTGTAGGGTCTGGTGTCAGTTAACATCCCTGAGCTTCAGTTTTTCCTATCAGTGTGAAAAAGAGGACCATACCACTACGGAAGGTTGCTGTGAAAGTGAATGAGGTGATGCTGTACAATTTTTATAGCTATTCAACAAGTGATGTATTGAGAAGGGTTAGGAATTTTTTTCTAAGCCCCAATAAGAGCAATTTATGGAAGGATTGCACCTGCTTATTCACTTGGGAATTACTGTTTTCATCCTCCCCCATTTTATTTTTAAATAAGTTTTTTATTTTATTTTTTTGTGGTGCTGAGGATTGAACCCAGTGCCTCACACGTACTAGGTGAGTGCTGTACCCCTGAGCCACAGACCTGACCCCCAATTTTTAATTTGATTTTTTGTCCAGATATTCAACAAGTTATCCACTTCTGGATGCTGTGTTTTGGTGACCAGTGGACACCATTCTATGTCTCTGTGGAATGGCACTGATCTTTTCAAATGAGTTATGCAGAACCACATTGCTAGATTAGAAAAAGAAAGACTGCCTACCTATTTAGATGTAAACTTTTTTGTTTGTTTGCAATTTCCATTTTCCCCTCCTGGTTCACCTTCTAGGGAAGAAGCTCACATTTTGATGTGGTCATATCCTGTGAAATTCCACAGACTCCTAGGTGCTGGGTAATCCCTATCTCAGGAGAGGGCTTAGAGGCAGGTCTGGGAGGTCTGAGGGACAGGTATTGGGTGGGAGGGAAGCACTTACTCTTTTCTGAGTCTACTGGATTAGAGGAACAAAGTGTGAATTTCAGGATTCTAGGAGACCTCATCAAATGGTGATGTAGATAAAGACACAGCCACACTGACCATTATAATGCAGTAAAACTGGGATGACCTGTGGCCTGCACTATAGACCTAAGTCTGTGGGCTCTGGGATGAAATTACTTGGTGGAAATCATGCTTTTGTCTCTGAAGTGTTCAGAGAGTCTTCAGATTGGCTGACTTTTACTCTGCTTGTCTTTATAGACTGCTCATCTCTGAAAGGACATAACAGAGCTGGAAGATCTTAGTGTGTGTGTGTGTATGTGTGTGTGGCGGCGGGTATCTAGCATGGTGTTGGTAAGGGACTCCATCCAGCATGGGGTCCAGCCCTCTACCTCTCTGTGTGGTCAGAAGGACAAAGTTCAGCAGCTGTGTTGAAAAGATGGCTCCACATGGGCTATGGACATGTGCATAAAGGAACAAGGTGTTTCCCTGCTGCACAGCACTCGGAGGCTGTAGGTCTCTCTTGTCCAGATCAGAATCTTCTTCTTCCTCCCTCTAATCCCAACGCCTGAGTGCTGAGAGGACTCTGCTCTGCCTCAGCACCACAGGCCCAGGACTTGAGTGGGAGCCATGGAAGGTTTTGTGCTTGGGGAAACATCTCAGACTGCTGGGGCTAAAGGCCCTGGACATCTAGAGTTGTATTCTCTGACTGCCATGTGGTTGTGAGACCTCTGGGAAGCTTGTTAGGAGGCAGAGTCTGCTTCAGGATCCCAGCTCCTGGATGCTTCCCATATTGCTGGGCCTGGGGCCACAGGTGCAGTAAGAGGGTCTAGGGCAGAGAGTCTTAAGGTGTGGTCCAACCATCATCAGCAGCTCCTGGGAACTTGCTAGGAATGCAAATTCTTGGGTCTGATCCCAGATGTAATTTGACAAGAGCTGCAGAGGTGTGCCCAGCAAATCCGTGTTTCAAGTTTCCCCCATCCCATGATTCGGATGTTTGTTCAGTTTAAGAACAGCTGGTCTGAGGAACAGGCCTAATTTACCATCCAGATGTCACCAATGTACTCTTTCTCAGAAATGACAGAGGCAAACCTGTAGAATATTCTTGTATTTGTGTTTGAATAGAAGGTTCCTGGAGCAAATCAGAGTGTAACCCATTTTGACATCAACTCTTCACACCTGACTGTGTTCACTTGGTGAACAGCTGTGATAAAAGAAGAGGCTGCAAAAAGTTTTCTCTTTTTTTAATTACAAAAAAGTCCATGTTTAAAAATTCACACAAGACTGAATGTCCTAAAGAGAAAGTGAAGCTTCCCCCTCCTTCCTTCTCTCCCCATTTCCTGTGGGAAGTAACCATTGCTCACGATTTGACATATAATATTAGAGTTTTTCTTTGAATAATTAAGAGTTTAGATAAGTGTACTGTATGGAATCCATTTTCAAACATAAAAATTATATTGCCTTACATTATTTGTGAAATACTGAGATATCCATCCATCCACCAACATCCCATTCATCCATCTGTCCTAAGAACTCTTTTTAAAAATTTTTAAAATTTTGTTTGTTCCTATTAGTGGTACATGACATTTATATGAATGCATTTATATATTTTGATAGATCATACATAGAGTATAATCTCTAATTTTTCTGGTTATACATATTGCAGGATCATATCAGTCATGCCGTCATACCTGTATGTAAGGTAATAATGTCTGTTTCACTCCACTATCATTTCTTCCTCCATACCTCTTCCCTTCCTTCATGCCCTCTACCTAATCCAAAGTAACTCTATTCTTCCCTATCCATCCCCTCTTATTGTGAATTAGCTTCCACGTATTAGAGAAAACATTGGGCCTTTGGCTTTTTGGGTTTGGATTATTTCACTTAGCATGATATTCTCTAATGCCTTCCATTTACCAACAAGTGCCAGAATTTCATTCTTCTTTAAAGCTGAGTAATATTCTATCATATATATGTATATCACATTTTCTTTGTCCATTCATCTGTTGAAGGACATCTAGATTGGTTCCATAGTTTAACTATTGTGAATTGAGCTGCTATAAACATTGATGTGGCTGTGTCAATGTAGCATGTTGATTTTAAGTCCTTTGGATATAAACCAAGGAGTGAGATAACTGGGACAAATGGTGTTTTCATTCCAAGTTTTCTGAGGAATCTCCATACTGCTTTCCAAAGTGGTTGCACCAATTTGCAATCCCACCAGCAATGTATGAGTGTACCTTTTCCCTCACATCCTTGCCAATATTTATCGTTGCTTGTATTCTTGATAATTGCCATTCTGATTAGAGTGAGATGGAATCTCAGTGTAGTTTTGATTTACATTTCTCTAACTGCTAGAGATGTTGAATACCTTTTCATGTATTTGTTGATCAATTGTATATCTTCTTCTGTGAAGTGTCTGTTCAGTTCCTTAGCCCATTTATTGATTGGGTTGTTTGTTTATCTGGTGTTAAGTTTTTTGAGTTCTTTCTATATCCTAGCACTTAATGCTTTATCTGAGGTGCATGTGGTAAAGATTTTCTCCCTATCTGTAGACTCTCTCTTCACATTCACAGAACTCTTCAAGCCTTTATAATCTCCTGAGTGTGATGAGCATCTTATATTCTAACATTTGGTCTTTGTCTCCTATTCCTGAAACAGAAGTCCCCAATCCCTGATAATTTTCTGGGTCATAGAAGCATCTTTTGTTATAATGAGGTGATTCTTGGTGGCTTCCTTAATGGAGGCTGGTCCCCAGAAAGACCAAGCCATGCTTAGAAACCTGAATGTTTCAGGCCTATCCTCCAACCTCTGGGAGGGGAAGAGAGCTGGAGACTGACTTAATAATTGATCATGTCTATGTGAAGGGGCCTCTGTCAAAATCCCTAAAGTACAGGATTCAGAAAGCTTCCAGGTTGGTCACTGCATCTACATGCCAAGAAGGTGATGTGCCCCAACTCCCTAGGGGTAGGAGTTTCTGGGATAGGGATTCTTCCTGACCTCTCCCCACACACCTCTTCTTCTGATTGTGCATTTGTATGGTGAATCATATCCTTTATAATAAATGAATAAATGTGTTTTCCTGACTTCTGTGAATTATGGCAAAAATACTGAACATGAGGAGGAGTCAGGGGAAACTCTCAATTTGTAGCCAAGTTGGACAGAAGTATGGGGATTCCCTGGGGATTCACTGCTTTTGATTGGGGTCTGGAGTGGAGGAGTCTTCCAGGACTGAGATTGGGGGATCTGCACTAACTCCAAGTAGTTGGTATCATAATTGAATTATGGATGCTTGGTTGGCATGTAGAGAGTAGGAGAATGAGTTGGTGTGGGGAAAACCCCACGTACTTGGAATCTGAAGTAAAGTGTTGTGAGAGTAAAGAAAAGTGAAGTTTTCCTTTTCTTTTTTTTTTTTTCCAAGTTATTTATTACTAAATAAGAGTGTAAAAATAATCTATAAAATGCACTAGTGGTTAAATATAATACCAGTGATGTAAATATCAATGTGATTTGTTTTTTATTGGCTATTTTTAATAGCAATTTTAGGCATCATTTATGTAAATCCTTTCCTCATAAATACTATTTTGGAAAATCTTCATTTATGAATACTATAATAAGGTAGAGTTTGTTTCTTATGCAATATTTATTAATTTTGCTAGTTTCCACAGCCTCTGACTATAGAATATCTGGTGATTTAATATATACATTTTGATACAGCTCCACATGGCATTTGTTTTTGGAACAAACAATGGGTGTTTCAAATCACAGAGGTTGAAATTTTTTTTTTTTTTTTTTTTTAGTAAGAGACCGAGGAAATGTAGCCTCAATAAATGTATTTTCCTTTGTGAAATAAAAAAGTCCAAATATAGTCTATTACCAGTGAGTTTCATCATAATGTATTGGGAAAAACTGGATGTTAGTTTTTATTATTATTCTTTTACTAGATTTTCTTAAAAGCAAAAAGCTGTCTAATTTTATAACTCTTGAAAAAAATTAACATGCCAGTGCTATTTAGCATAGCATGCTGAAGTTCATGAACATTTGAGGAAGAAGTAATATCTTCATATTGATTACAATCTTATCAGTGAACAAGGTATGTACAGCACAGATATATATACACGGGACTTATGAAATATAAAATACAACATATGTACCATGAAGGAAGGTGTATATATTTCAAAGTATGCCCTTCAAAGTGATCCCAAATGTTCACTTCCATTATTATTATTATTTCAAAAAAATTTTTTTTATCAATGGACCTTTATTTAATTTATTTATATGCACTACTGAGGATGGAACGCAGGGTTTCACACATACCAGGCATGTGCTCTACCACTGAGCCATAACCCCAGCCCCAAACTCCACTTATTTCTTTTTTTTATTTTTTATTTTAATTTATTTTATTGTAAACAAATGGGATACATGTTGTTTCTGTTTGTACATGGAGTAAAGGCATACCATTTGCGTAATCATACATTTACATAGGGTAATGATGTTTGATTCATTGTTATTTTTTCCTTCCCCCCACCCCTCCCACCCCTCTTTTCCCTCTATACAGTCCCTCCTTCCTCTAATCTTGCCCCCCTCCCACCCCCCATTATGTGTCATCATCCGCTTATCAGCGAGATCATTCGTCCTTTGGTTTTTTGAGATTGGCTTATCTCAATTAGCATGATAGTCTCCAATTTCATCCATTTGCCTGCAAATGCCATAATTTTATCATTCTTTATGGCGGAGTACTATTCCATTGTATATATATGCCACAGTTTATTTATCCATTCATCAATTGAAGGACATCTAGTTTGGTTCCACAATCTGGCTACGGTGAATTGAGCAGCAATGAACATTGATTGATGTGGCTGTATCTCTGTAGTATGCTGATTTTAAGTCCTTTGGGTATAGGCCAAGGAGTGGGATAGCTGGGTCAAATGGTGGTTCCATTCCAAGTTTTCTAAGGAATCTCCACACTGCTTTCCAGAGTGGCTGCACTAATTTGCAACCCCACCAGCAATGTATGAATGTACCTTTTTCCCCACATCCTCGCCAACACCTATTGTTGTTTGTGTTCTTGATAATCATCATTCTAATTGGAGTGAGATGGAATCTTAGAGTAGTTTTGATTTGCATTTCTCTTATTACTAAAGATGTTGAACATTTTTCCATATGTTTGTTGATTGCTTGTAGATCTTCTTCTGTGAAGTGTCTGTTCATATCCTTAGACCATTTGTTGATTGGATTATTTGTATTCTTCGTGTAGAGTTTTTTGAGTTCTTTATATATTCTGGAAATTAGTGCTCTATCTGAAGTATGAGTGGCAAAGATTTTCTCCCACTCTGTAGGCTCTCTCTTTGCATTGCTGATAGTTTCCTTTGCTGAGAGAAAGCTATTTAGTTTGAATCTATCCCAATTATTGATTCTTGCTTTTATTTCTTGTGCTATGGGAGTCCTGTTAAGGAAATCTGATCCTAAGCCAACAAGTTGAAGATTTGGACCTACTTTTTCTTCTATAAGATGCAGGGTCCCTGGTCTGATTTCAAGGTCCTTGATCCATTGTGAGTTGAGTTTTGTGCAGGGTGAGAGATAGGGGTTTAGTTTCATTCTGTTGCATATGGATTTCCAGTTTTCCCAGCACCATTTGTTGAAGAGGCTATCTTTTCTCCATTGCATATTTTTGGCCCCTTTGTCTAGTATGAGAAAATTGTATTTGTTTGGGTTTGTGTCCATGTCCTCTATTCTGTACCATTGATCTGCCTGTCTATTTTGGTGCCAATACCATGCTGTTTTTGTTACTATTGCTTTGTAGTACAGTTGAAGTTCTGGTATTGTGATACCCTCTGCTTCACTCTTCCTGCTAAGGATTGCTTTAGCAATTCTGGGTTTCTTATTCTTCCAGATGAATTTCATAATTGCTTGCTCTGTTTCTGTAAGGTACATCATTGGAATTTTAATTGGAATTGCATTGACTCTGTATAGCACTTTTGGTAGTGTGGCCATTTTGACAGTATTAATTCTGCCTATCCAAGAACATGGGAGATCTTTCCATCTTCTAAGGTCTTCCTCAATTTCTTTCTTCAATGTTTTGTAGTTTTCACTGTAGAGATCTTTTACCTCTTTGGTTAGATTGATGCCCAAGTATTTTATTTTATTTTATTTGATGCTATTGCAAATGGAATTGTTTTCCTCATTTCTCTTTCAGATGTTTGATCGCTTGTGTATAAAAATGCTTTAGATTTATGTGTGTTGATATTATAGCCTGCTATTTTGCTGAATTCATTGATGAAGTCTAGAAGTTTTCTGGAGGAATTTTTTGGATCTTCTAAATATAGAATCATGTCATCAGCAAACAGTGACAGCTTAAGCTCCTCTTTTCCTATTCGTATCCCTTTAATTTCTTTAGTCTGTCTAATTGCTCTGGCTAGAGTTTCGAGGACAATGTTGAATGGAAGTGGTGAAAGAGGACATCCTTGTCTGTTCTGTTTTTAAAGGGAATGGTTTCAGTTTTTCTCCATTAAGAATGATGTTGGGGGCTGGGGAGATAGCTCAGTTGGTAGAGTGCTCACTTCGCAAGCACAAGGTCCTGGGTTCGATCCCCAGCACCACAAAAAAAAAAAAAAAAAAAAAAAAAAAAGAATGATGTTGGCCATGGGCTTAGCATAAATAACCTTTACAATCTTCAGGTATGTTCCTACTATCCCTATTTTTTCTAGTGTTTTGAGCATGAAGTGGTGTTGTATTTTGTCGAATGCTTTTTCTGCGTCAATCGAAATAACCATATGATTCTTATCCTTAAGTCTATTGACATGATGGATTACGTTTATTGATTTACAGATGTTAAACCATCCTTGTATTCCAGGGATGAACCCCACTTGATTGTGGTGCACGATTTTCTTAATGTGTTTTTGGATATGGTTTGCCAATATTTTGTTAAGGATCTTTGCATCTATATTCATCAAGGATATTGGTCTAAAATTTTCTTTCCTTGATGTGTCTTTTCCTGGTTTGGGTATGAGGGTGATATTAGCTTCATAGAATGAGTTTGGTAGAGTGCCCTCCTTTTCTATTTCCTGGAATACTTTGAGAAGTATTGGAATGAGTTCTTCTTTGAAGGTCTTGTAGAACTTGTCTGAGAATCCATCTGGTCCTGGGCTTTTATTGGATGGTAGGTTTTTAATGGCTTCTTCTATTTCATTGCTTGATATTGATCTGTTTTAAATTGTGTATGTCTTCCTGGTTCAGTTTGGGAGGAGCATATGTCTCTAGAAATTTGTCAATGTCTTCGGTAGTTTCTATTTTGTTGGAATACAGATTTTCGAAGTAGCTTCTCATTATGTTATGTATCTCAGTAGTGTCTGTCATGATATTTCCTTTTGCATCATGAATTTTAGTAATTTGAGTTTTCTCTCTCCTTCTCTTTGTTAGTGTGGCTAAGGGTTTGTCTATTTTATTTACTTTTTCAACGAACAAACTTTTTGTTTTGTCAATTTTTTGAATTGTTTCTTTTGTTTCAATTTCATTGATTTCAGCTCTGATTTTAATTATTTCCTGTCTTCTACTACTTTTGCTGTTATTCTGTTCTTCTTTTTCTAGGGCTTTGAGCTGTAATATTAGGTCATTTAGTTGTTGACTTTTCATTCTTTTCTGGAATGCACTCCATGCAATGAATTTTCCTCTTAGTACCACTTTCATAGTGTCCCAGAGATTTTGATATGTTGTATCGTCATTCTCATTGACCTCTAAGAAATTTTTTATCTCCTCCCTGATGTTTTCTGTTATCCATGTTTCATTCAATAGCATATTATTTAGTCTCCAGGTGTTGGAGTAATTTCTGTTTTTTATTTTGTCATTGATTTCTACTCTCAGTCCAGTATGATCTGAAGAACACAAGGTAGTATCTCTATTTTTTGCATTTCCTAAGGGCTGCTTTGTGGCATAACATATGATCTATTTTCGAGAAGGTTCCATGTGCTGCTGAGAAGAAAGTGAATCCGCTCATTGATGGATGGAATATTCTATATATGTCTATTAAGTCTAGGTTATTGATTGTGTTATTGAGTTCTATGGTTTCTTTGGTTCGTTTTTGTTTGGAAGATCGATCTAGTGGTGACAGTGGTGCATTAAACTCACCCAGAATTATTGTGTTGTGGTCTATTTGATTCCTGGAATTGAGAAGGATTTGTTTGATGTACAAGGATACACCATTGTTTGGGGCATAAATATTTACTATCGTTATGTCTTCCTGATTTATGGTTCCCTTAAGCAGTATGAAATGTCCTTCTTTATCCCTTCTGACTAACTTTGGCTTGAAGTCTATTTATCTGATATGAGGATGGAAACCCCTACTTTTTTACTGAGTCCATGTGCATGGTAGCTTTTTTCCCATCCTTTCACCTTTAGTCTGTGTATGTCTTTTTCTATGAGATGAGTCTCTTGCAGGCAGCATATTGTTGGGTCTTTCTTTTTAATCCATTCTGCCAGTCTGTGTCTTTTGATTGATGAGTTTAGGCCATTAACGTTCAGGGTTATTATTGAGATATGATTTGTATTCCCAGTCATTTGGTCTTACTTTTGGTTTTTAAGTTGGCTTGGTTTCTCCTTTGAGTGGTTTTTCTCTAAGGTAGTTCCTCCCTTTGGTGACCTCCATTGTTGTGTTTCGTTTCCTCCTTATGGAATATTTTGTTGAGAACATTCTGTAGTGCAGGCTTTCTATTTGTAAATTCTTTTAACTTTTTTTTTTTTTTTTATGGTTTTTTTTTTTATTTTATTTTTTATTGTGAACAAATGGGATACATGTTCTTTCACTGTTTGTACATAGAGTAAAGGCATACCATTTGTGTAATCATACGTTTACATAGGGTGATGTTGGTTGATTCATTCTGTTATTTTTTTCCCCTTCCCCCCACCCCTCCCATCCCTCTTTTCCCTCTATACAGTCCTTCCTTCCCCCATTCTTGCCCCCCTCCCTAACCCTCACTCTAACCCTAAAACTAACCCCTCCCACACCCCATTATGTATCACCATCCACTTATCAGCGAGATCATTCTTCCTTTGGTTTTTTGAGATTGGCTTATCTCACTTAGCATGATATTCTCCAATTTCGTCCATTTGCTTGCAAATGCCATAATTTTATCATTCTTTATGGCTGAGTAATATTCCATTGTATATATATGCCACAGTTTCTTTATCCATTCATCAACTGAAGGGCATCTAGGTTGGTTCCACAATCTGGCTATGGTGAATTGAGCAGCAATGAACATTGATGTGGCTGTATCTCTGTAGTATGCTGATTTTAAGTCCTTTGGGTATAGGCCAAGGAGTGGGATAGCTGGGTCAAATGGTAGTTCCATTCCAAGTTTTTAAGGAATCTCCATACTGCCTTCCAGAGTGGTTGCACTAATTTGCAACCCCACCAGCAATGTATGAGTGTACCTTTTTCCCCACATCCTCGCCAACACCTGTTGTTGCTTGTGTTCTTGATAATCGCCATTCTGATTGGGGTGAGATGGAATCTTAGGGTGGTTTTGATTTGCATTTCTTTTATTACTAGAGATGTTGAACATTTTTCCATATGTTTGTTGATTGTTTGTAGGTCTTCTTCTGTGAAGTGTCTGTTCATTTCCTTAGACCATTTGTCGATTGGATTATTTGTAGTCTTGGTGTTGAGTTTTTTGAGTTCTTTATAGATTCTGGAGATTAGTGCTCTATCTGAAGTATGATTGGCAAAGATTTTCTCCCACTCTGTAGGCTCTTTCTTCACATTGCTGATAGTTTCCTTTGCTGAGAGAAAGCTTTTTAGTTTGAATCTATCCCAGTTGTTGATTCTTACTTTTATTTCTTGTGCTATGGGAGTCCTGTTGAGAAAGTCTGGTCCTAAGCCGACATGTTGAAGATCTGGACCTACATTTTCTTCTATAAGATGCAGGGTCTCTGGTCTGATTCCGAGGTCCTTAATCCATTTTGAGTTTAGTTTTGTGCACGGTGAGAGATATGGGTTTATTTTCATTTTGTTGCATATGGATTTCCAATTTTCCCAGCACCATTTATTGAAGAGGCTATCTTTTCTCCATTGCATATTTTTGGCCCCTTTGTCTAGTATGAGGAAATTATATTTGTTTGGGTTTGTGTCCGTGTCTTCTATTCTGTACCATTGATCTACCTGTCTATTTTGGTACCAATACCATGCCGTTTTGTTACTATTGCTTTGTAGTAAGTTGAAGTTCAGGTATTGCAATACCCCCTGCTTCATTTTTCCTGCGAAGGATTGCTTTAGCAATTCTGGGTTTCTTATTCTTCCAGATGAATTTCATAATTGCTTGCTCTATTTCTGCAAGGTACATCATTGGGATTTTAATTGGAATTGCATTGAATCTGTATAGCACTTTTGGTAGTATGGCCATTTTGACAATATTAATTCTGCCTATCCAGGAACATGGGAGATCTTTCCATCTTCTAAGGTGTTCTTTAATTTCTTTCTTTAGTGTTCTGTAGTTCTCATTGTAGAGGTCTTTCACCTCTTTTGTGAGATTGATTCCCAAGTATTTTATTTTTTTTGAGGCTATTGTGAATGGAGTAGTTTTCCTAACTTCTCTTTCTGAAGATTCATCACTTATGTATAAAAATGCATTGGATTTATGAGCATTGATCTTGTATCCTGCTACTTTACTGAATTCACTTATGAGTTCTAAGAGTTTTCTGGTGGAATTTCCTGGTTCCTCTAAGTATATAATCATATCATCAGCAAATAGGGATAGTTTGAGTTCTTCTTTTCCAATTCGTATCCCTTTAATTTCTTTGGTCTGTCTAATTGCTCTGGCTAGAGTTTCAAGGACGATATTGAATAGGAGTGGTGAGAGAGGGCATCCCTGCCTTGTTCCAGATTTTAGGGGGAATGCTTTCAGTTTTTCACCATTAAGAATAATATTAGCCATGGGCTTAGCATAGATGGCCTTTACAATGTTAAGGAACGTTCCCACTATCCCTATTTTTTCTAGTGTTTTGAGCATGAAGGGGTGCTGTATTTTATCAAATGCTTTTTCTGCATCTATTGAAATAATCATGTGATTCTTGACTTTAAGTCTGTTGATATGGTGAATTACATTTATTGATTTCCTGATGTTGAACCAACCTTGCATCCCTGGGATGAAACCCACTTGATCATGATGCACTATCTTTTTAATACATTTTTGTATGCAATTTGCTAAAATTTTGTTGAGAATTTTTGCGTCGATGTTCATTAAGGAAATTGGTCTGAAATTTTCTTTCCTCGATGTGTCTCTGTCTGGTTTAGGTATCAGGGTGATATTGGCTTCGTAGAATGAGTTTGGGAGGGTTCCCTCCTCTTCTATTTCATGGAATAGTTTGAGGAGTATTGGAATGAGCTCTTCTTTAAAGGTTTTGTAGAACTCGGCTGAGAAACCATCAGGTCCTGGACTTTTCTTTGTTGGTAGGCTTTTGATGACTTCTTCTATTTCATTACTTGAAATTGGTCTATTTAAATTGTGCATGTCCTCCTCGTTTAGTTTAGGCAATTCATAGGTCTCTAGAAACTTGTTGATATCTTCGAAATTTTCTATTTTGTTGGAATATAGATTTTCAAAATAGCTTCTAATCATGTTTTGTATTTCAGTCGTGTCTGTTGTGATACTTCCTTGTTCATTCCGAATTTTGGTGATTTGGGTTTTCTCTCGTCTTCTCTTTGTTAGTGTGGCTAAAGGTTTATCAATTTTGTTTATTTTTTCGAAGAACCAACTATTTATTTTGTCAATTTTTTGTATTGTTTCTTTCGTTTCAATTTCGTTGATTTCAGCTCTCAGTTTAACTATTTCCTGTCTTCTACTACTTCTGGTGTTGGTCTGTTCTTCTTTTTCTAGGGCTTTGAGCTGTAGTGTTAGTTCATTTATTTTTTGAGTTTTACTTCTTTTATTAAATGCGCTCCATGAAATAAATCTTCCTCTAAGTACGGCTTTCATAGTGTCCCAGAGATTTTGATACGATGTTTCTTTGTTCTCGTTTACCTCTAAGAATTTTTTAATTTCCTTCCTAATATCTTCTGTTATCCATTCCTCATATAATAGCATATTGTTTAATCTCCAGGTGTTGGAGTAATTTCTGTTTTTTGCTCTTTCATTTATTTCTAGTTTCAATCCATTATGGTCTGATAAAATACAAGGAAGTGTCTCTATCTTCTTGTATTTGCTAACATTAGCTTTGTGGCATAATATATGGTCTATTTTAGAGAAGGATCCATGTGCTGCTGAGAAGAAAGTGTATTCACTCTTCGTTGGATGGTATATTCTATAAATGTCTGTTAAGTCTAAATTATTGATTGTGTTATTGAGATCTAAGTTTTCTTTATTCAATTTTTGTTTGGAAGATCTGTCCAGTGGAGAGAGAGGCGTGTTAAAATCACCTAGTATTATTGTATTGTGGTCTATTTGGTTTCTGAGATTGAGAAGGATTTGTTTGACATACATGGGTGAGCCACTGTTTGTGGCATAGATATTTATGATTGTTATGTCTTGCTGATTTATGGTTCCCTTAAGCATTATGAAATGTCCTTCTTTATCCCTTCTGATTAACTTTGGCTTGAAGTCCACTTTATCTGAAATGAGGATGGATACCCCAGCTTTTTTGCTGGGTCCATGTGCATGGTAAGTTTTTTCCCATCCTTTCACCTTTAGTCTTTGGGTATCTCTTTCTAAGAGATGAGTCTCTTGCAGGCAACATATTGTTGGATCTTTCTTTTTTATCCAATCTGCCAGTCTATGTCTTTTGATTGATGAATTCAGGCCGTTAATATTCAGGGTAATTATTGAGATATGATTTGTATTCCCGGTCATTTGACTCATTTTATTCATTTATTTGCTTATTTTTGACACGACTTGGTTCCTCTTTATTTGAGAGTTCCTTTAGGATATCTCCTCCCTTTGCTGATTTGCTTCTTTGTTTTTCATTTCTTCTTCATGGAATATTTTGCTGAGAATGTTCTGTAATGCTGGCTTTCTTTTTGTATATTCTTTTAGCTTTTGTTTATCATGGAAGGATTTTATTTCGTTGTCAAATCTGAAGGTAAGTTTTGCTGGGTATAAGATTCTTGGTTGGCATCCATTTTCTTTTAGGGCTTGAAAAATGTTATTCCAGGCCCTTCTAGCTTTTAGGGTCTGGATTGAAAAATCTGCTGATATCCGTATTGGCTTCCCCCTGAATGTAATTTGGTTCTTTTCTCTCACAGCCTTTAAGATTCTGTCTTTATTTTGTATGTTAGGTATTTTCATTATAATGTGCCTTGGTGTGGGTCTGTTGTAATTTTGTGTATTTGGAGTCCTGTAAGCCTCTTGAACTTGATTTTCCATTTCGTTCTTCAGATTTGGGAAATTTTCTGAAATTATCTCATTGAATAGGTTGTTCATTCCTTTGGTTTGTTTCTCTAAGCCTTCCTCAATCCCAATAATTCTCAAATTTGGCCTTTTCATGATATCCCATAGTTCTTGGAGATTCTGTTCATGATTTCTTACCATCTTCTCTGTTTGTTCGACTTTGTTTTCGAGGTTAAATATTTTGTCTTCAATATCTGAGGTTCTGTCTTCCAGGTGTTCTATCCTATTGGTTGTGCTTTCTATGGAGTTCTTAATTTGGTTTATTGTTTCCTTCATTTCAAGGATTTCTGTTTGGTTTTTTTTCAATATCTCTAACTCTTTATTGAAATGGTCTTTTGCTTCCTGTATTTGCTCTTTTAACTGTCTATTGGTGCGTTCATTCAATGCCTGCATTTGCTCTTTCATTTCATCGTTTGCTTCCCTTATCATGTTGATTATGTACATTCTGAACTCCCTTTCTGACATTTCTTCTGCCATGCTGTCATTGGATTTTATTGATATAACATCCAGATTTGTTTGAGGCATTTTCTTCCCTTGTTTTCTCATATTGTTCAGGTATCAGTGGACTGCAGAGATGTTGCAGATTTCCTCTATTGACTTATAATGTCCCTGAAGATTGCTAGTGTATCCCCTCTTATCCTTCAGTAGCCTGAAGTCTTAGAGGAAGTTGATACTTCGGTGTTCCCCTAGGTAGCTGCCTCTCTAGGGGTGGTGGTCTTCAGGTGGGGTATATTCCCTGCTAGAGGGCAGAGGTGCCTCTACTTGTTGACCAATGGTCATCCAAAGGGGAGCTAGACTGCGGGCTAAGGCAATGCCTGTTTGGGCCTGTGTCTCTGGTTTTACTGTCTTTGTGGGAAAACCTCACTCGGCGGGGAAGACCCACCCGGTGGGGAGGTCTCACTAGTCCGTTCCCCTCCTAGAGGTTCTCCTCAGTCCACAACTACTGCCTGTGCAGGGCAGCCTTCCCAAGCAGCGTTTCCAGGGGCCTGGACCTACCTCCTGGGCTTGGGAGCCCTGCCCTTCGCAGACGAGTCTCCTTAGGTGGCCCCTCCTCAGAGAAGCTGCCCACAGTCCTGGAACCTTCGCTCCACCCCTCAGCTGGTCTCTGTGTAGCTCTTTCAAGAAAAGGTGCTTAGATCCCCGGCTCGGACCGTGCTTTGCACCTAATCACTTGGCTATGCGACCCCTCCTCTGAAGAGTCACTTGGAGCCTCGTACATATGCTCCAAGCCCCAGTGACCCGTCACTCGTCTCTTCCTCCAGGCAGGTGTTCTGTGTGGGCGCTTGGAGTTCTTTTAACTTTTGTTTATCATGGAAGGATTTTATTTCATCTTCAAATCTGAAGGTTAGTTTTGCTGGGTATAGGATTCTTGGTTGGCAGTCATGTTCTTTCAGAGCTTGAAATATGTTGTTCCAGGCCCTTCTAGCTTTTAGAGTCTGGGTTGAGAAGTCTGCTGCTATCCATATTGGTTTCCCCCTATATGTAATCTGATGCTTTTCTCTCATGGCCCTCAAAATCCTATCTTTATTTTGAATTATGCATTTTCATTATAATGTGCCTTGGTGTGGCTCTGTTGTGATTTTGTGCACTTGGTGTTCTGTAAGCCTCTTGTATTTGATTTTCTATTTCATTCTTCAGGTTTGGGAAATTTTCTGAAATTATTTCATTGAATAGGTTGTTCATTCCTTTGGTTTGTATCTCTGTGCCTTCCTCAATCCCAATAATTCTTAAATTTGGTCTTTTCATGATGTCCCATAGTTCTTGGAAATTCTGTTTATGATTTCTTACCATTTTCTCTTTTTGGGCAACTTTATTTTCAAGATTAAATATTTTGTCTTCATTGTCTAAGGTTCTGTCTTCCAAGTGGTCTAGTCTTTTGGTGATGCTTTCCATTGAGTTTTTTATTTGGTTTATTGTTTCCTTCATTTTAAGGATTTCTGCTTGTTTTTTTTTTTTTGAGAATCTGTATCTCTTTGTTGAAATGATCTTTTGCTTCCTGCACTTGCTCTTTCAGCTTATTGGTATTATCATTCATTGCCTGCATTTGCTCTCTTATCTCATCCTTTGCTTTGTGAATCATCTTAATCATGTATAATCTGAAGTCCTTTTCTGACATTTCTTCTAACATACTGTCATTGGATTCTATTAATATAGAATCTAGATTTGTTTGTATCATTTTCTTCCCTTGTTTTTTCATGTTGTTCATGTATCTTCCCCTATAGCAGTGCAGATCTGGGGTATTGCAGATTTCCCCCTATGGGCTTATAGTGGCCCTATAGGTTTCCAAAACTCTTTCTTTAAGGGGAGATCAATATTAGCAGTGCCCAATTCAGACACTATGCAATCCTAGACCAAATAGCCCCTATGAGGACAATAACAAAATTGTCATAATAAACGGAATGAATTCAAATATTATCTTCAGTAAAACAAACAGATTTGCAATAAGGTCTGCAGTTTCTAATGGAGGACAAAGAGAATGCAGAGGGATGTAGAATTTGACTGTTAATGGGATAAGAAAAGAATATACAGAAGTTCTAGATTAAAGAAAGGGTGAGAATGTAATCAAAAGAAATTGGATGTTAGCATGCAAAAAAGGGAGAAAGACACTCTGAGGGAATAGGTAAACAAAAGGAAAAGAGAACAAGAAAAGTAAAGAAATAAAAACTTAAATTTTTTCAATAAGGAGAAAAAAGAAAATCTACAGTATAACAGTCATTTAGTAATGAAACCTCCCAGTGTTCAGTAACCTGATGCATGAGAGGTACCTGACAATGAGCTTCAAGCCTCCAGCAGGCGTCTCAGGATGGGATTTGCCCCACCTAAAGATTGGAGCTATGGCTTCCAGGATTATCCAAGATGGCTGCTCTGGCTTCCAAATGTGTTGGCAAATGGGGAGCTGCAGCTCAGGGTGTGGACGTGATCAGCTGGAGGTCCTGGAGGCGGGGTGCGGTTGGTCAGGCAGGGGTCCTGGAGGTTGGGTGTGTTTGGTGTGGTTGTAGGATCCTGGAGGCGGGTCTGGGGTCCCGGTGATAGGGCGCAGTCAGTTGGTCTGGGGATCCTGGCAGCAGGGAGCAGTCAGTCGATGTGAGGGCCCCAGAGACAGGGAGTGATGGGTCGGGCTGAGGGATCCTGGAGAGGGAGCTCAGTCAGTCCGGCCAGGGGTCCTACGAGGTCTGGCTGTTGTATCAAAATGGCGGCAGCCACGTGTAACCAAACGTGCAGGTACTGTGACAGAGAACTTCCAGGCAACAGCAGGCAGCTGGTGCTCCAGGGGCAGTTGGCGATCAGTTTGCTGACTGTTGTCAGATGATTGGGAGGTGAACCTCGTGCGCTGGGTGATGGATAGGTGTAAGGCAGGCGATGGACAGGCGAGAGGCAGGCAAATGGCGAATGATAGGCGCCTGACAGTGAGCAATCTGCATTCTGAGGTTTTCCTTTTCAACACGGTTCTCCAATCTGTTGATTGTGCTTTACCTTACCCCGCAGGTATGTGGACATTCCTGAAAGCCTCAAGGTCTTGGGGAGTAGCTCTGTGATCTCCCCGTGTTTGTGCCGTGTACCAGGCAGGGCCGCTCCCCCCATGTGCTCCCAATGGGGATGGCACCAAGGCTGCCCCGCTGTATGAGGGGCCTGTGATCCCTCAAGCAGGCCTCTCTGGTAGAGGGGTGACTCTTGGGAAACATGTGCCTCTCCCTTTGCTTCTGTTCATACTGTTTCAACCTCTAGCTTGTCCCTGCATTTCACTTGGTTGGAAAAGGCAAGCGTTTCCTCTTTTCTCTGTGTAAAGGAACCTGTCAGTGGTCATTTTTTGTCTTTTCTAGACCATGAAACTGATGATCTGAGTTGGCCGGTGAGGCACCTAGTAAAGGAGCTAGGTTCAGGTTCAGTTCCAGATCAAAGCGATTGCTCTGACTTGAATAGACATGGCTTGGATACACTTTGTTGGGCAGGCCAGGGAAGAAGTTTCTAGCCCCACCAAGAACCACACTGCAGAAATGAGCCCACCAAGGGGGCTGCCACCCACAGGGGACACAGGAAAGCTCTGCCTTAGCTATAGAACCACCTGCAACAGTCAAGCCAGCAACATGTGCCCGCAGGAAAGTCACCTTGCAGGGCTCTTGCAGATTTGTATATTGAGTCTGAGTTCTAAGGGTGAAAGAGTCTGAGTTCTAAGGGGCTCAGGGAGATGCAGTTCTGCTAACATCCTCCAGAGAGCGTAGCTTGGTTCCCAGGGGATCTGCAGTGTCTACCCCAGACCAACAGAGGGCTAGAGAAAACACGGATGAAACTATATTGGCTAAATAATCCTCAATAGTATTATCATAATTCCACAGCCACAGCATTCTTAGGTCTCTTTTATTTAAATGCTTCTAGAACTTGGTGTTTATACACATCAGTGTTACTTCTTGAGTTCAGAAGTTTACCAGGCTTTATGTAAAGTGATGTGTCCTAACACACAAACAAGTTGTACCCCATTTGTTTACAATAAAAAAAAATAAAACGATGTGTTCTTTTGTTTGTCTTTCACAAAATGCTCAGTAGGGACATCTCCTGGCCAGAACTAGATATAAAAGTGACCTTGAATTTAAAAAAACCGCCTTCAACCCTAAGGGACCTATAGTCTATTTGGGATTCACAGGAGCCACCTAAAAATAGTAACCATCACTATTAAGCAACTGCTATGTACAATTTAGTGTCAACTGTATATATACCATCTCATTTGTGCCTCATAACAACCCTGCCAAATAAGGATTATTTATCCCTTTGACAGGTGAGCAATCTGAATTTTACTTTATTTTTTTATTTTTATGTTTTTGGTACTGGGGATTGAATTCTGGGGTTTTTAACCACTGAGTCACATGCCCAGTCCTTTTTTTGTATTTTCTTTAGAGACAGGGTCTCCTGGAGTTGCTTAGGGCCTTTCTAAGTTGCTGAACTGGCTTTGAAATCATGATCCTCTTGCCTCAGCCTCCTGAGCCGCTGGGATTACAGGGGTGCACCACCGTGCCCATTTAGCAATCTGAATTTTAAAGAGGTTGGTAATTTGCCCATTGTCATAGATAGCACAGGGCAGGGCTAGAATTTGAACCCAGAACTGAACAAATTAAAAGTTGATTCTCTTTACATCATTGTTTCCTGTAATGGCCTAAGATTTGAGACACAATTACCCATCGGCCTAACTGCATTTTTATAGATTTAAATCAGAGATTGACAAGTTATGGACTGTGGGTCAAATCCAGTCTGTCATCTGTGTTTTTGACGATGAGTTTTATGGAATGCAGATAGCTGTGCCTGCTTTTCTATGTGTTGTCTATGACTGCTTTTGTGCTCCAAAGACAAGGTTGAGTCATTGGCATCAAATGGCCTGCACACCATGACATATTCACCAGCTGGTTTTTTACAGAGTTTGCTCTGATGTAAACAATTCCAAATTGGCTTCTCTTTGTCTCTTCATCTTTCCAATAAAGGCATAACAAACTCATCATCAGAGGATTTACCATTTCATTGTGTATATTTGTAAGCTATCCCAAGCATGTGATTATGAGAGGCAGGGAAGTCTTTAGTGTAGAGTGCAGCTCTGATAAATACATGCTTAGGACTCTGACTAGCTTTGTGACCTTGGAAATTGCTTCGCCTGCCTATCTCTATTTGCTCTTGTTTATTCACTCATTAATTAAAACTTTTTTTTTCCCTTTGTGGTACTGGGGATCAAACCCAGGGTGCTTTACCACCTAGCTATATCCTCAACCCTTTATTTATTTATTTGATACTGGGGATTTAACCCAGGGGTACTTAACCACTGAGCCACACCCCCAGCCCCTTTTATTTTTTTAATTTTGAGACAGGGTCTCACTAAGTTGCTTAGGGCCTTGCTAATTTACTAACTCTGGCTTCGAAATTGTAATCCTCCGGCCTCAGCCTCCAAAGTTGCTAGGAGTACAAGGCATGTGCCATTATGCCTGGCTCCCAGCCCTTTTTATTTTTGTTTATTTTGACACAGGGTCTGGCTAAGTTGCTGGGGTTTCCCTTGAGTTTGCGATCCTCCTGCCTCAGCCTCCCAAGTAGCTGGGATTATAGGTGACTGCTAGTGTGCCCCGCTAATTAAAACAATTTATTGAGTAGCTCCTATGTGGCAGACATTGTTGTAGTGTTGAGAGTACAGCAGTGGAAAAAACTGCAAGAACCCACCCCCTCAAGCAGTTGGCCTTTCACCAGGTGGAGGCAGACACAGAAGTAAAACTGTATAGAATGAAGTTTCAGTGTCATGCTGAGATATAAAACAAGAAAGAGGCACAGGACATTTCAAGGCAGGGAGAGATGGTGTGTGAGGCAGTGCGGCAATTTTATGTAGGCTCACAGAAGCCTCAAGGAGAAGGTGATATCTGAGTAAAGAGTGGAAGGTAGAGAAAGAGGAAAGTAGTGGAAATCTGGAAGAAAGAACTTCCAAGTTGAGGTGTGAGAAGGAATGAGATTCTGAGGCAAAAGATAACTAGCATGGTGAAGGAGCAGCGAAGAGGCCAGAGGGACTGGAGCAGCATAAATACGGAGGGTCTAATGGGAGGCAGGTCCAAGAAGTGCTGGGGGGCCAGCAAATATGAGGTTTTATAAGTTACTATAACTAGGTTGCTTTTTTACACTTAATGTAATAGAAAGTCAAGGGAGTGTGTTTGAAGAAAGAAAGACATAATTGAACTTATATTTTCAATGGTCCCCTTGGGTACTGTGTTGAAAAGAGACTTGGCCTAGGTGGAGAGGGGGCAGGGTGAGAGATCACGGCGGTTTACACCAGGTGACCGTGGTGAGTTGGTAAGGTGTGGTTGGAGGCTGCACATACTCTGAGGGTAAATTCAACAGGATTTATTGACAGACTGCATGCTGGAAGAATGAGGTTGCCCTGGCCTGAGATGGGAAGACAGCAGTTGGAACAGATTTTGGGGAAAGACAGTTGGATTTTAGATGTGCTAAGTTGGAGATGCCTGGGAAATGGGTAGTTGGCCATGTCAGTTGGAATGCTTGCTATTGATGCTGGTACTGGTAATGGATGACTAGGTCTAGCTGTGACCCAGGGAGTGAGCAGCTGGGGTAGGGTGGAGGACAAGAGCCTAAGGAATGGAGAAAGATCACCCACGTGGACTTTAAAATCGCCAAACCTTTTGATGAGAGTCCTGTTGGAGAAATGTGCGGTGAATCCGGAGGAAAATTTTTAGAGGAATGAGGGGAGAAATTTTGGGCAGGGGACTCAGTAGTTGCTGTCACAAGGAGGGCTACTGAGTGGGAATAATACAATGACAAGATACCGAGCGTGGGGGAGGAGGTTTAGGGAAGAAGAAAAATCTAGAAATGTCAGTGAGGAGCAGAGGATAGCTATCCCATCTCTAGTCCAGTGGTTTAAGAGATATGAGGGAGAGAATGTCCAACTTAATTTTTTATTGGTTCTTTTTAGTTATATATGACAATAGAATTCATTTTGATAAAATTATACCATAGAATAATTTTCTAATTATTCTAGAGTATAATTATCTTATTCTAATTAGGACCCCGTTCTTGTGGATGTACATGACGGTGAGATTCACATTTGTACATAGGAAAATCATTTCCTTTTGCTCTTCTTTCTCCCTTCCCTTCATTTCCCCTTGTCTAATCCAAAGTACTTCTATTCTTTCCTAGCCACCCGCTCCTGCCTTGTGTCAATTAGTATCCTCATATCAGAGAAAACATTCGGCATTTGGTTCTTTGGGATTGGCTTATTTCACTTAGCATGATATTCTCCAGTTCCATCCATTTATTGGCAAAAGCCATAATTTCATTTTTCTTTGAGGTTGAGTAATATTCCACTGTGTATATACACCACATTTTGTTTATCCATTCATCTGTTGAAGGGCACCTAGGTTGGTTCCATAGCTTAGCTATTGTGAATTGAACTGCTATAAACATTGATGTGGCTGCGTCTCTGCAGTATACTGATTTTTGCATTTCTCTAATTGTTAGACATGTTGGACACTTTAAAATATATTTGTTGGCCATTTGTACTTCTTCTTCTGAGAAGTGTCTGTACAGTTCTTTTGCTCATTTATTGATTGGGTTATCTGTCTTTTTGGTGTTAAGTTTTTTGTGTTCTTTGTATATCCTGGAAATTAAAGTCCACCTTAGATGGGTTTCAGTAGAAACATCACCCTTAGATTTTAGTAGGAGCATTGGTGAAGAAATTGGGCCCAGAAGAGGCAGTGAATGGAGGCAATTTGCTAAGGATGGGTTGTGTGACCAAGTGGGCACCATGGAAAGATTTTAGAAGTTTGCAGTGAGTGATGGTGAGAGACAGGGGTCAAAAAAGGGAATGTAAGAATGCTTTGGAGTCCTGGCTTCTGTGGTGCTGGTGTAACAGGGATAAAGGAACTGGTGATCACAAGACACAGGGTGGTAGCCAGAGTGATGGGAGAAGGGAGGGTGAAGGGGTCTTGCCAGAATGTGCTGATTTTTCTCCAACCCCGGCTCCTGCTAACAAAAGGGCCAAGGCTGGAGGGTGCAAGATCTTCCTTGTGTATATATAGCTCCATCTCAGCTCTTGGAGTGGATGTTGCTCCCTCTTGACTTCAGAAGCATGGGGAGCACAACAAGGCAAAGAAATGTAGCTTTGGAAGAAGGAAGTTTTCTGGAAGGTTGCTTGTGGACTGCAGGGGCTGCTGGGGTCAGCAGAAGTTTATGCCTCCTCTTTTCAGCAACCAACTTTCCATCTCTCTTGCTCTCAGTTCAGATTTGGGCTTTTGAGTGGACTGACTGACAGAGTCAGTCAAGTGTTTCTTGAGGAATCATCAATCTGGATTGTGAGGCAAAGATGGGTGTTCGAAGAGATGGGAAAATGATTGCGAATCGGGTGGATACTTTCCAAAGTGTCTAATTCATTAAACTTGAACTCCTCTTCAATAAAATGAGGGTTATTGATAGTACTCACTGCATTCAGCTGAGGTGACAATGACATGAGGTAACATTCAGGCCACATGAAGCATAGTGGCTGGTATCCAGTTGTCACTGCATATGTATTAGCCCTTATTTTTATAATCATGATATATGGTAATTTATCATCTTACAGAGGGACAGATTTGTGTGAATCATTTAGCTTAGAAGGAAGCTGGAGACGAGGGTGCATGTGTGTTTGTGTGTGTGTGTGTGTGTGTGTGTGCACACTTGCGCACATGTGCATGTGTGTGCATGCAGGGCAGAATGAGGGCACTGGGTGCTGGCGAGGTCCCCAGCAGGACTCCCAGCAATGGATGCTGACATTTCAATGTGGCTTTGAAGTTCTGCACTTGGTTCTGAAGGGGACACATTGCATTTCTATTTTTTTTTTATTGCTTTTATTGGGGGGAATTCTCCTATAGAAACTTGCTTGAATATGGGGACCCCTGATGGTCTGTGATTCATTCTCAGCTAATGCCAAGGGTTTTGTTTGGCCTTTTGGCATCATCTGCTGTAGCAGCCTCTCTGCCTCTCTGGCCTTTACAGTTGACCTCTGCTAGCTTACTCTTGTCTGCTTTCTCACCTAATCTCTAATAGGACAGATCTTGACTGTGATCAGTGATGCATTCACCCACTGGACAAGAATTTTAGTTAGCACTTTCATTTAGTTACTTAGAATTTATTGGTTTATGTATCTATCTGAGCTCTTGTGGATAAATGTGGGCCTGATACATAGGTGTACCCTCTATTGTGTGCTTTACAAGACATCATAAATGTATTGATGGAAGCTGTGTGATAAGAAAAATGAGGTTTGCGCTGCAATAATCTTAGTTCCCACTGAGAAACCCCAAGGATGCCTAAATGTACTGAGTCTGTAATGTATTATTGAAGAGGAGGCTATTCTAATTCAGATCACAGTGATTTGCAGCTACTGCAAGGTCATGGAGAACCTTTTTTCGATTGTCTCTGGATTGTCCCAGGGTGCAGAGAATGTTAAACTGTTGATATCCAATGCTGATTTTTCTGATTTCTTGCTTTATTGCTGTGGATCTTGCTGTAAAACATGGGCACAATTTTGAAGAAATAAACTGCTAGAGAATTGAAGAGCAAAAGCCCCAAGGCATTTTTGACACGAGCTATAAATAAAACACAGTTGTAACTTAGAGAATATATGACTGTCACAATTCTTCGAGCGTGTTAGTGATGATGTGATTTAATCAGCATTCTCCAATTTATCCTATCAGAAGTCTGAAGACGGCAGACAGGTGACTGAAGACAGGTATCTTACAATAGGTGATTTAAAGATGTTGATATTTTTATATCTACCGTTTAGTGACAGAAGTTCCTGAAGCTAAGTGAATTTTCCTGGTGTTTGTGATAAATGACAAGCCTACAATTATGTCTTATCGGCATTCATGTTCAATCGCTATTGCTATTGGAAGGAGCATGGAATACACTAGTTAGTCCTCTTTAGACTATCATGGTGTTCTTTTACTTCATTCTCTCTGGTTTTAAAGAATTTCATGGCATAATACATACTTTATTATCTTAAGGGTATTTTAAAGATGCACACTAAAATATTGCTATGGTTGTTACAAAGTGTTTTGGTTCAATTTGACTGATTCTTGGACCAGGACATTAAAGTTATCTTAAGTTATCAGTTTGAATTGAAAAGAACTGCCTTACTATTACATAGAGCAATTCATTAGGGTAAAATGGGCATAAACATTGGACTTTGTGTAGGGAAAACATTTCAGTTGTCACAGACCAAAAAAAGAAGCACGATAGTCTACAATTAACCTACCCTGAAAAACAATGGGCAAGTCTAGTTTATTCCCTGTTCTCTGGCCCCTTGTTGGATCCTGTTTCTCTGACCTGATATCCATGCTGGTTCATGTGATTCAAAGAGCTCCCAGGACTTACAAAATAGCTTTCTCACAAGCCATCAAAGAGAATGGACAATGTTTCTACTTGTACATTTTGTGCAGCATCCAACCCTGGAATCTAGATGCTCTTCATGAATGGGCCAAACAAGTTTTGATGTCCTTGTCAAAGCTGGTGCATGTGCAGATTAGTGCTGTAGTAACCCCAGGGAGGTAGCATGGCTCAGAGATCCCAGTCCACCCCCAAGAAGACAGCAAGGACTCCAATGTCACCTCTGAGCAATTGCTCAGCAGCTACTTGTGTGATATTTGACTTAATTTCCCCCAAAGCCAGAATATGATAACTCCCATGGATTCCTTAGTGTCTGTACAGAAAGCTTCAAGACGATTGCTTTTATTTCTTCCAGTCAGACCCTCTCACCTCCATTTCTTTGCCTGGGCTCTTCCCTCTGCCTGGAATACACTTCCTCCAGTCCTTCTGACTCCTTTCCTTGTGTCTTCCAGAATTTAGCGTAGCGCTTACCTCCCTTCGCACCCTCTGAGCTCAGTCCAACTTGGTGCTCTTCCAGCCCCATGCTTCTGCTAGGGGAGCTCTACCCACGCCACAGTGGAACTTTGGTTCGTATTTGCCTCTCCCACCAGGCTAGAAGCTGTATCTGTCATCCTTTAAAAAATTGCTTCTATTTTGCATTTAAACCCTTTATTCATCTTTATTTGATATAAGGTGTGAGGTGGGGATTTAACTTTATTATCCTGACATTATCTACAGAAGAATCCCTACCTTAAACTTTTCCTTAGCTATCCTGAGGAGATCACTTATTCAACATGGATTGAAGAACCACATTGCTTGATGCTGCTGGAGATGCAGAGATGATAAAGGCATCACTCCCTCACTTCAAGAAGCCTAAATTCTGTTTGAAAAGACATCAGTAAGCTGGTTGCTATATTGCATGACTTTAATCCCAGTGACTTGGCAGGCTGAGACAGGAGGATCACAAGTTCAATGTCAGTCCTGGCAACTTAGTAACATATTGTCTCAAAATAAAAATAAAAAGAACTAGGATGTAGCTTGGTGGGAGGGCACTCCTATCACCAGGATGGCAGAAAACAAACAAACAAACAAACAAAAAACAAACAAAAAAACACATAAGTACAAACAAATAATCATCAGTCAGATTGGATCACATGAAATTGGCATCTCCATAAGTCAGAAATGATCAAATATTGGCAATTTCACATGGTTTAAACATAGTCTTAGGCTGTATTTGTCTAAAAATGGAGCCATAGAAAACACATGCTTGTGGGTAGTTTACTTGGAGATGATTGCGTGGACCAGTTGTCAGGGAGGGGCCGAGGGTGAGGATCAGGAAGGTGGGAAAACCAATACAAGAGGATGCTTTTGGAGCTGGCCACTGCTCAAGCCATTGGTGTCCAAACTCTGGTGCTGCTGAGGAGCTTTATGAAATGTGACTGAGAACAGTTTGCACAGGGGAGAAGAGGGTACATGAGTGGTCCCAGAGGTATGACATCCCCTGCAGTTCTTGTGGGTGACCCAGGTGTGTATTCAGTGGATTTCTATGGATGTTCCAGTCTTGGTATCAGAGAAGGCCAGGAGCAGGAAGTGAGAGGTAAACAAAGTGGCTGAAGACAGGAGCAGCCAGATGACAACTGCATGAAGCTAGAGGCAGTGGGCCAGGCACTGATTGCAGCAGCAAAAACTGGAGTAAGAGATGAGCTGGGAGGATATGGAGTGATTTTGGATACAAATGACAGCCATGGTGTGTCTAAGGAGGAATGGTGGACATTTGATTGGGAGGGAGTGGGGTGTAGTGACAAGAGAAAGGATGGCCACTTGTGCTGGTCTTTAAGGAGTCCTTGGATCCCTCTGGTACAGGGTCTGGGAATGGGCATTGCAGGTAGAGGGAGGGCAGGAAAGAATAGAGCAGTCAGGGGACTTGATGGCTGGAGATTAAAGCTCAGGAGGGATCTGGGGCTGGGTGGGTGGAGAGACAGACGCTCTTAGACCAAGAAGCCATCTTGGAGGTGGATTAGGTATGCAGTGCTGCTGAAACAAAGTGCCACACACTGGTAGCTTAAACAACAGAAATGTATTCTCCTGGTCTGAAGGATTCAGGGTCAAGGTCGGTGTGGGCAGGGTTGTTCCTTCTGAGAGCTGCCAGGGAGCACCTGTTCCCGCTTCTCCCCAGCTTCTGGTGGTTGCTGTCAGCTTCCGGCCTCCCTTGGCTGGGGTGGTGTCACACAGTCTCTGCCTCTCCCTTCCAGGTCTTCTCCCTGGGTATGTGTCTGTCCAGATTCCCCCCTTTTCTAAGGAGTGCTGCTTCCTACGCCTGGGCTGGTTTCTCTAGCGAAGCTCCCATGCACCTTCAATGTGGCAGAGCAGTTACCTTGGGAATTTTTTTTGACCAGTGTTTTTATAAACTGTCATTAAATATCTGAGTTTACCACGACTTCCCTAGGCCAGGTCACTCTGGTTTGAATTTTTTCCTTGAATTTGTCATTATTCCTTTTATTATTGGAATATCTTAGGGGTGTGTGTGTGTGTGTGTGTGTGTGTGTGTGTGTGGTTAAAGAAGAAGGCTGGTACTAATAAGATTGGGCTGTATCAGGTACTGGAGAGCTACTTACTGAAGGGTTTAAAAGCAAGAGTAGCCTGATAAATTAGTGTTTTTTCAAAGATCATTCTGAAATCACAGTAGAGAACTGAAGAACTCAACCCTGAAGGCCAGGGACCAGGCAGCTGACTTGTGCATTGATTCAGGGGAGCAATCCTGAGAGGGTGACTGAGGCTTATCCCCACAGTAGAACCCTCGGGAACCTTAAAAATGCCCTAGTGTCAAGCCTTACCTTACCAATTAGACCAATTAGACCAATCAGATCTCTGGAGGCAGGAACCAGACCCTGGCACTTTTTTTTTTTAAAGTATTTTTTTTAGTTGTTGATTTTTACCCTTGTTTTATTTATTTATTTATTTATTTATACGTGGTGCTGGGAGTCAGACCCAGTGCCTCACACATGCTAGGCAAGTGCTCTGTCACTGAGCTCCAGCTCCAGCCCCCTGGCCCTTTTTAAATTAAAGGTTCCTTAGGTGATTCCAGTATGGGACCAAGGTTGTGACCCACTGATTTCAGACAAGGCAATGGGAAGGTCAGTGGCAGGCAGGGTCAAGAGACATTAAGGAGGCAGAACCCCAGGTCTTGGGGATTTATTTGATGAAAAGTTGTGTACAAAAAGAAAAACCATGAATCTGGTACATTATTTCATGGGGTATTACTATAGAGCTACCCGGTATAAATTTTTAAATTTCTAAAGTATTAGAATATGCTGAGGTACACTAACACCCAAATTATATTAAGTAAAACTTAATCTTTCTTTGATTCAGAAGACATCTTGGAATCTGCCAAAATGAGGTTTATTGTTAAGCAGTTTATTAGATGCCCACATGTAGAAGACAGTATTTTATGTCACAAGCTAGTGCTATCCCCAACTTTTATGATATCATTTTAACCCACAATAGTGTCCCCATCAGAAACCTTTAATGACCCACAAATATTTACATAATAATTTCCATATTTCTTACCTGGAATTCAAGACTTGATGCTCCCATCCATCCTCTAAATAAACCCACTGCTTAATCAATTTTCCGTGGGTTTTAGAACATTGCACTGTAATATTTAGCATTAATATTGGGTGTGTGATATGCACTTGATGCTCTTCTAGGCATTTAATACTATGGTCTTTCTAGTGCTCATAATCACACAGTGTGGTTGACTTCACTGTCTGTGTTACATACGAAAAAACTTAGGCTCAGTCATGTAATGTAGTTTGCTCCAGTTTTCACAGTTAGTAAACTGCAGAATTCAGAGCTGGAATTTGAACCCATGACTACAGCCCATGTCACTTCCACCACACAACTCTATGCCTTTCAGCTTTGCCATGTTGCATGTACTGTGGTTTCCTTATGATATGGCCTTCCCCCAAGGGTGTGCTGATGAATGTTTAATAACCAGCTTTCTCATTGTAGTTCTAACATGATGATTGGTTGACATTTTTATTCACATTAATGAGCATGCCGAACTTCACTGTTTATCAGTGACCTGAGGGAATTCTTGCTGAATCAGATAATAATTTTCAAGTGGTAGAAAAAAATTTCCTCAATGTTTTGGTATCATCCACAATGTATCTATGTATCTATCCATGTATCTATGTATCTTTGTATCTATCTATCTATCTATCTATCTATCTATCTATCTATCTATCTCCCCCTGCTCTTGTAGTACTAGGGATTTGACTTGGGGTCAGTACATGCCAGATAAGTTCTCTATCACTGAGCTACATCCCCAACCCTGACCAATGTATTTTAAGTTTAGGTTGTATTTTTTTTGCATGACTTTCTTAGTAGTCAATAGAACATTTAATCAATCTCTGATTTGTACTGTTATCAGATTTTTGTTGTATAAATACTCCTACCATGAAGTCAAAAAGAGATGGGCAATAACACACTCTTATGTAGTATTTCAATGTTGGGAGAAATCCTAGTTCTTGGCTTGCAGCAGTTAATGTCTCAAGTGTGCCAACTTGCAGAGAGGAGCATTCCACTCTTACCACCTAGGAATGTAAACAACTGCCCCCAATTGACCTAGTGTTACCAAGGGAATCTGTATAGGGGCCTGGTGGTCTGATTCCCCTGTGGCACATTGTGATTGGGCAAAAAGTTTATAAAGTGTTTGGTTTTTCCTGCAATAAACGAGTTTGCAGGTTGCTCGCCACAAACCTGCTTTTACCCAACTCCCGGGTTCTGGGTTCTGACTCCGTGGCTCTTACCTGTGCCTGAGCTAGCCTGGCACACCCTACATTTCACCACAGAGATTAAATAGTTAGAAATATCGTTAAGAATAGATAACAATAAATTATAAAAGAATTAGGAAGTGATGAGTTCTGAGTATTTATTATTTTTAAAATATAATTTATTTTTCTTTAAGTTTTTGCAAATTAAGTTTTAGTAATCACCATGTTTAACAAATGGCTCACAACATTCCTGAACATGTAGCAACCAGCTTTCTGGAGAGCTCCGGTTGGCTTTAGCACACTGCTATATTTTGCTTCCTCTCTCCTGACCACAGTTCTACCCAATCTTCATGGTCCAGCCACAACTACAACTTGCTAGAAAATGTACCCAGTACACCATCAGGTCTGGCTTTCCATAAATCCTTCAACCCTTTTAGGTGGTATCAGTCCTTAGCACTTACATCGTCACAAATATGGTCTTTTAGATTAACCAATCTGCATCTTAGTGTTTTGCCGCTATAATGAAAATACCTGAGACCTGGTAATTTATAAAGAAGAGAAGTTTATTTAACTCATGGTGTGGAGGCTGGCAAGTTCAAGAGCATGGTGCTGGCATCTGGTGAGAGCCTTTTGCTGTTTATGACAGAGAACGTCACATGGTCACAGCAAACATGGGTAGCTCCGGTTTCTCTTCTTCTAGTTGAAAAGCCACTAATGCAGTTATGGGGATCCACTCCCATGACCTGTTTAATCATAATTACTTCCCAAAGACCCCACCTCCAAACCCCATTGACATATGAATTTGGGAATCAAACTTCTAACATGTGAATTTTGGGGGACATACCAATTATAGCAATTTGTTTTACCAAGAATATGCTTAACTCTGAGGGCAGGGAACTTGCCTAGTAACCTTTATTCATTCACTCTTTTGTTGTGCAGGTTGGTCTTCAATTCCTGAGCTTCAGTGATCCTTGCACCCCAGCCTCCTGAGTAGCTGGAACTCCATTTGTGCCCCAAAAGACCCGGCTGCCTTTGTGCTTTCTGATCTCATCTTTGCCCATTAGGTACTTAATATCATGCTGTTGATCTACTTGCTTTTTAGATAAATTTCTCATTTGCAGTTGTAGAATTGCATTTGTCTCCATCTCATAAAGTTGAGCATGGAAATACCGACCTGGTTCTAGGAGGAGGAAGTTTATTGTGTTTGTGTAGCTCAGACTCCACCGACTTGGGGGCTGCAAAACTTGCTCAGCATGACCTTGGCAGGCGCTGCTCACCTCTCCAGGCTCACTTTCTTTGAAAAGACCATCTTTGACTCTCAGAGCCTGGCAGCCCACATCCAAGCATCATTAATGTTCAGCATTACTTGCCTCCCCTGAGTCGCCTCATCGTTTCCTTGTGCGGGAGTTCTGTCTACCTGTTGAATTTTGAATGAAAACCCAATGGACAGACACTCTGCACTGAATTCTATATTTTGTTCCTTGCTGAGCTTCCATGAATATAAAATACCAACACAAAGGGGAGAGTCAGCAGGTAGAGATCAACACTATCCATATTTAATGGAAAGGGAGTCAGAATTCATAGATGGGAAAACCGAGTGAGAAGAAGGCTAAGTTCAATAACTTGCCCAAGCTTACTGAGTGAGCTTCTAGCAAAAAAGGGATAAATATCTTATGAAAAACGTTCATGATTTGTGTTTTAAAATAAGACCGTCCTTTTAATGCTTAAAGGGGGAAAAATTGAACAAGAATGTGATTAAAGTAGCATTTGGCAATCAGGAAATTTTCCTCATTCACAATGGAGTAAAAAAGTGAGGACAGGACCCAGAATCTGGAGTTCCCTAAGGTGATTGACCGAGACCCCAGTGTCCACTATTCTCTCTCCTTAAGAGGAAGACACTGCAATGTGCCAATCTCTACCTTCCACTAGAAAGGCATGAGTTGCAAGACAGAATAGCCTGGAGCCTGAAGCACTTTGTCTCCCTGCCTGTTCCTGGGTGTTCTGGCACATGGCCCCCACGGAGGCCCTAAGGTCATTCTCTCCCAGTAACAGCAAGCCCAAGTGCAGTTTCTTCCTTGGTGTCCCTGTGGCTTTGGACATCTTCCTGAGGAAAATCCTCCTGTGGCAACACGATCTACACCTCACAGCATCTGTAGCTCTGAATGGCTCCTGCTTCTAAAAACCCTCTTTGGGGTCCCCAGGATCTTTCTGTGTCTCTAATTTTCTTCAACAGGTGCTGGGTCTCTCTGTAGCTGGGTACCATCAACACTCTTTCAGCTTCAAATACATAAATGCATGTGTTCTTAAAATAACTAAATCAACAGGGCTGGGGGTATAGCTCAGTGGTAGAGTACTTGCCTGGTAAGTGCGAAGTCCTGAGTTCCATCTTCAAAACTGCCAAGAAAGCAAACAAAAACAAAACCACAAGAAAACCAACACAGAACAACTAGATCAACAATTAAAGCGTGGAGTCCTCCTGTGTGCCCATTCCTATTCGCACACACTTCTTTTGTACTGGACATAGAAGCACCAATGAATATCCTAAGCCAGAAAAATCTAGCAAGTTCTTAACCTACCTTCAGTGAGACTCTGGGTTGCATTCTTGTTCTCACAGCTGCTTGCTCAACTAGTTGAAACATTCATTTAACCATCTGCCTATGTTCACTGAGCACTGACTCTGTGCCTGGCACCATCGCATTGGGAGTTGGATCCAGAACCCCTGTTCAAGGTGCTCACCGTCAAGTAGTCATAATAATAATGGCAATTGCTATGGAATGTTTATACTGTGCTATTTCCTAATAGCACGAGGTAAATACTTACTCTCCCCATTTTACAAATAAGAACACCAAGGCACAGAGAGGTCGAGTTCTCATGTTCAAGTATGTAAATGGACAATTACTGTTTCATGTAGTTGCCCCAGGATGCAGGGAGGTGGCATGTGCAGGGAAGGCACTCGAGAGCAAGATGCGATGCAAACCTGATTCAAATATAACCTGCCTGATACACTCACACCCTGATGCCTAATTCCAGGGTTTTCCAGAGATAATTTAATTTTAAAAAGAATGACTGCTTGCTTTAAAGAGAAAATCCCAGGAAGGCAGGACCAAGAAAAACAAAGCATTCTTTCAAATGGAAAAACGTTCAGTTTTAGGGTGAGCCCTTAATTTCTGTGTGTCTTCCAGTGTTTCTGCAAAACATGGCTGCATACCTGGAGAAATGGTCTTTGTATTGGACAGGGCCAGGAAGACCTGTGATTGCTAAGGAATCCTCAGGAAACCTCTTCTAAGTAGAGAAGAGAAGACTCACAGAGTTGATCTCCTCCGCCTGGAAGGTCTGAAGCACAGAAGGGAGAGACTTGACGCAGCAAAGCTGCTCTTGGCCTTGTGGTATCTGCTGAATTCCTCCTCCCTCCACCGTGCTCATGCTGGCGGCCTTCTGAACAGGAAGCAATACCAGGTTTCCTTCTGATCTTTTGAGAACTGAAAGAGCATTGGAACCTTAATCATATGACCTACAGTTTGAGATGCTTAATGAATACACACTAAGGCTATAGCCACACGATACCAAATCTCCCATTAGCTCTATCCATTTAGGGAAGAAAAAAAAATCAATACCGTGCACCCCAACCCCAGGTTTCACAGGATTAAAAGAAGCCTGAGACTGACATATTCAGCTATTAGTTTTGTCGTCCTGTAGCGGAAGCCCCGAGTTGGTTTCCTTCTGTTGATACTCTGCTTTGGTGATCAGCTAAGAACACTGCTGTGGCGAGAGCTGAACCCTTTCTGTCTTCACACCAGTTTGGGGCATGACAAGTTTTCCTATTAGCAAGAACAGAGGATGTTGCCAAAAGGAAATGGCCTAACAAGCTACTGGCAGTAGCTTAACTTACACTTAACTCTACAAGAAAATGTTCAGACACCACTGTGTTTATGCAAAGCAGTAATTCTTTGTTGACGTCTTCCTAACCATATTCTTCCTACCCACAAAGAAATAGTTACAGTTAATCTCCTTTAATAATACAAGGCATTTAATAAAAATAATACTTTGTTTGATGCTAAGATTTTGGAGTGGGGGACTTTGTCAATCTGTTTCAACTCAAGTATGAACCATTATCCAGTTTGGGCTCTCAAACTGCCTTTATAGCCTCTTGCAGGTCATGAAGTATGTTCACATACATTATGCCTTTTTATTTTGGCGACATCTTGATTAAGTGCTTATGTTTTTTAGTTTCAAGATAAGACCTGATGCTCAAAGGGGCTAGGTGTTTTATCTTAGCCTCTTAAGTGACAAAGCTGGAACTGGAATCCACTTTTTCTGTGTAGCAGGTATAGATACACAAACGTGTTTTTTGGATCATACATTTCAATATTTATTATACTATAGAATCGACTTATTTATTTATTTATTTATTTAAGGTATCGATGGACCTTTATTTTATATATTTATATGTGGTGCTGGGAATCAAACTCAGTCTCACACATGCTAGTCAAGCACTACCACTGAGCCATAACCCCAGCCCTGGACTCATTTTATTGCTTAGGATTTATTTATTTATTTATTTTTTTGGCTTCTCTGAAGACATACCTGTGACTTCTTTAGAAAAATTATAAATGCTCTGGAGGGTAGGAATCATGTTCTATGCAGAAATGACAAAGCAATGCTACCTGTGGTGTGGGGAATGGAATGGGACCCTGAGTCCAGAGGCTGAAGTTTGGCCTTGATGACATCACAAAATGGTTCTGTGACAAAAGTCAAGTTGCTCACCCTCTCTGTGCCTGTGACAACCAATACTCCAGGGACAATAATGAAAGCCCATTGAAACAACAGGATGTTCAATAAACACACAATCTATTAAATAAATAGTTGTAAGAAGCAGGAATTCAGCACATAAGAAGTATCATTCGTTAACATTTTTTTGAGTGGATGTGGTACTGGAAATTGAACTATTGAGCTACATTCCCAGTCCATTTAAAATTTTAGAAATTTGATACAGGGTTTCACTAAGATGCTCAGACTGGCCTTGAATTTGTGATCCTCCTGCCCTTAGCCTCCCAAGTTGCTGGGATTACAGGTGTGCATCTCCATGCCCAGCAACCTTTGTTCAGTGCAGCAAATTTAAAACACATTCAGAAGCAGGGATAATAGTATAGTGAACCATCCATATTTGTCAACCAGCTTCAGCAAAGATTGTCAGGGCATAACCCATTTCCCTCATACCACTATCCATTCCCAGTCCACCTCTTGTACTCTGAAGTACATCTGAGACATTATATTTATATTTATTTCCTAAAGTTGCCCTAACAAACTACCACAGATGGGTTTGCTTAACACCACAGAAGTTTACCCTTTCCCCTTAGCACGTGTGAGAACCTGGATTTAATCACCAGCACCACCACAAAAAAAAAAAAAAAAAAAAAAATCATCTTCCTAATTCTGGAGGTTAGACGTGCAAAACCATTGGCTTCTTTTGGTAGCATTGAGGGAAAGTCTTCTGAAGCTTACTCTGACCTTTGTGTTGCTGGCTTTCCTTGTCTTTAGAGCAGTACAACCTCCATCTTCATGTGTCCTCCCTGTGTCTCTGTGCTGTCTCTTCTCTTAGTGCAGCAATGATATTGAATTAAGTACTACCCTACTCTACTATGACCTCATCTTAACTAGTTGTATCAGTCATGACCTTTAAATAAGGACACATTCTAAGGATTGAGGAAGAACATTGAACTTGAGGGAGATCCCATTCAGAGCTGGAAGTATTTCCCCATGTTCCTCTAAAAGATAAAGATTATTATAATAAAAACATAATATAATATTAATATCTCTACAAAATATGAATAATAAGTCCTTGATATCTTCAGGCATCTAGTCAGACTTACAGATTTTCCCAAGTTTTCTAGAAAACTTTTCTACTCATATTATTTGATATGTCCTAAAGATCTCTTAATCTACATCACACCAAGTTTTGTTTCTTTTCTTGCAATTCTAAAAAATTTGAATAAACTAGAGTTTTCATCTGATAGTGTCCCAATTTGAATTTTGCTGCTTGATTTCAAATGATACTCTCTCAAGGTGATCAATGGAATTTTAAAAAATCATATGAACTCATGGATTTGGTAATATTTGTTGTGTTTCAAACCATTGCAATTATCAGCCTGTTAATACTCAAATAGTCCGGTCTTTAGTCAATTGGGTCTTCAAGTTGAATCCTGAGAGTTTTCATTGTTTTTGTTTTTGGCACAATTCCAGTATACCTTCCTTGATTTCTGGTATAACAAGATGTTTTGGGCTTATCATACACATTTCCTGCCCCTGACCTGGATTCTGCCATATCTTTAAGAAATCTTGTTTCTTTTTGTGAGAAGATATTTAGGGACATAATCTAGGCAGTAGGTGTGCTCAGCATACTGGTTAGTCATTGCTTCCAGTTCTTGTTAGTAGATAGAGGTAGGAATGTCTTTTGTATTTTTTTTTTTTTTGTATTGAAGATTGAAGTTGTGGATGCTCTACCACTGAGAGCTTCCCCAGCTCTTTTATTTTGAGAGAGGTTCTTGCTCAATTGTTCAGACTGGCCTCTAACTTGTGATCCTTAAGCCTCAGCCTCCTGAATCACTGGGGTTATAGGCATGCACCATTCCTCCAGGCTAGAGCTAATAATTTGTATTTGAGATAAAATAGATTATTAGTTCATATCAATAATTTCAAATTAAAATTTATAACAACAAACTTTTAAAAACCAATTTTACATCAGTATTTCCTCTCTTCTAAACTAAAAATCTGTCTTCTCAATGACAACAACAAAATTGCCCATCTGTTTTTTGCTCCCATAATATGTACACAGTAGCTTCAGAGAAAACACCACAGCAATCAATAATTTGAAGAAAAGAGCTTAAGTTTTTTTTTTTTTGCAGTTGTGTTTTCATAGGATAGATATGTCTTATTAGAAATAAACAACCAGGATCCAAGATGGCGGCCTAGAGGGAGACTGCACCCCCAGTCGCTCCAGAACCCTGGAGTTAAGAAGGGGAGGCATTGAGAGACTCGGACTGAAATAGAGCCACGGGTGAGTCTGCCCACTGGGTAAACCTCGGTCCGGGTGGCAGGTCCAGATAGAGGTGGCTTATCGGAGCCGGGCAGGGCAGCTAGAGTCATCCACAGGCAGCCCTGCGCACTCCGGCGGTGGGCCCCGCCCACACAGCCAGCTTCTCCAGGTTCTCGGAACAGAACTGGCCCGCTAGTGAGAGCCTTTCTGACCAGAACAAGCTCCGAGTCCCGGAGCCCCTGCAGAGCAGCGTACTCCAGCAACGAACCAGCGGAGAGCCGCGATCCGCAAACAGCCTCTGGGATTAGGGCAGGGCAGCCAGAGACCTCTTCAGGCGGCTCTGCCCACTCCGGCTGCAGGCTCTCCTCATGGGGCGATCCAAGATGGCGGCCTAGAGGGAGACTGCACCCCCAGTTGCTCCAGAACCCTGGAGTTAAGAAGGGGAGGCATTGAGAGACTCGGACTGAAATAGAGCCACGGGTGAGTCTGCCCACTGGGTAAAGCTCGGTCCGGGGGGCAGGCCCAGATAGAGGTGGCTTATTGGAGCCGGGCAGGGCAGCTAGAGTCTTCCCAAGGTAGCCTTCCACACTCCGGCAGTGGGCTCCTCCCACACGGCCAGCTGCACGGTGCAGGCCCACAGTGAGAGCATTTCAGCACAGAGCCAGTTCCAAACTGTGGAACCAGTAGGGGGCTAGGGGCAGTTTTCTTAGGATGAGCTGCTTTATCAGATTCCTCCAAGACATCAGGCTACTGAAGGCTGGGAGGTGATACACTGGAAATCTACCAGAACACTATAAGCCAGTAGCGGAAAACTGCAATATCTCAGGGTCCCACTGACAACTGACCAATATGAGAAAACAAGGGAAGAAAATGTCCCAAACAAACCTAGATACTACATCAATAAAACCCAATGACAGCACAGCAGAAGAAATGTCAGAAAGGGAGTTCAGAATGTACGTAATTAAAACGATCAGGGAAGCTAATGAGGAGATGAAAGAGCAAATGCAGGCATTGAAGGAGGAGATGAAAGAGCAAATGCAGGCATTAAATGATCGCACCAATCAACAGTTAAAAGACCAAATACGGGAAGCAAGAGATCATTTCAATAAGAGTTAGAGATACTGAAAAAAAAAACAAACTGAAATACTTGAAATGAAGGAAACAATAAACCAAGTTAAAAACTCCATAGAAAGCATAACTAATAGGATAGAACACCTGGAAGACAGAACCTTAGACATTGAAGACAAATTATTTAATCTTGAAAGCAAAGTTGGCCAAACAGAAAAGATGGTAAGAAATCATGAACAGAATCTACAAGAATTATGGGATATCATGAAAAGGCCAAATTTAAGAATTATTGGGATTGAGGAAGGCTTAGAGAAACAAACCAAAGGAATGAACAATCTATTCAATGAAATAATATCAGAAAATTTCCCAAATCTGAAGAATGAAATGGAAAACCAAGTACAAGAGGCTTATAGAACTCCAAACATACAAAATTACAACAGACCCACACCAAGGCACATTATTATGAAAATACCTAATATACAAAATAAAGACAGAATTTTAAAGGCCGCGAGAGAAAAGAATCAAATTACATTCAGAGGGAAGCCAATAAGAATATCAGCAGATTTTTCAATCCAGACCCTAAAAGCTAGAAGGGCCTGGAACAACATATACCAAGCCCTGAAAGAAAACGGATGCCAACCAAGAATCTTATACCCAGCAAAACTTACCTTCAAATTTGACGATGAAATAAGATCCTTCCATGATAAACAAAAGCTAAAGGAATTTACAAAAAGAAAGCCAGCATTACAGAACATTCTCAGCAAAATATTCCATGAGGAAGAGATGAAAAACAACTGATGCAAATCAGCAACAGGAGGCGCTAGCCTAAAGGAATAGCCAAATAAAGGAGAAACCAAATCATGTCAAAAACAAATATGAGTCAATTGACTGGGAATACAAATCATATCACAATAATAACCCTGAATGTTAATGGCCTGAATTCATCAATCAAAAGACACAGACTGGCAGATTGGATTAAAAAGAAAGATCCAACAATATGCTGCCTGCAAGAGACTCATCTCATAGAAAGAGACACCCATAGACTAAAGGTGAAAGGATGGGGAAAAACATACCATGCACACGGACACAGCAAAAAAGCTGGAGTATCCATCCTCATCTCAGATAATGTGGACTTCAAACCAAAACTAGTCAGAAGGGATAAAGAAGGACATTACATGCTGCTTAAGGGAAGCATAAATCAGCAAGACATAACAATCATAAATATCTATGCCCCGAACATTGGCTCATCCACGTACGTCAAAAAAATCCTTCTCAATTCCAGAAATCAAATAGACCACAACACAATAATACTAGGCGATTTTAACACACCTCTCTCACCACTGGATAGATCGTCCAAACAAAAATTGAATAAAGAAACTATAGATCTCAACAACACAATCAGCAATTTAGACTTAACGGACATATATAGAATATACCATCCAACAAAGAATGAATACACTTTCTTCTCAGCAGCACATGGATCCTTCTCTAAAATAGACCATATTTTATGCCACAAAGCTACTGATAGCAAATACAAGAAGATAGAGATACTACCTTGTACTCTATCAGATCATAATGGATTGAAATTAGAAATAAATGACAGAATAAAAAACAGAAACTTCTCCAATACCTGGAGACTAAATAATACACTATTATATGATGAATGGACATCAGGAGGGAAATAAAAAAATTCTTAGAAGTAAACGAGAACAAAGACACATCATATCAAAATCTCTGGGACACTATGAAAGCAGTACTTAGAGGAAGGTTTATTTCATGGGGTGCATTCAAAAAAAGAAGTAGAAATCAACAAATAAACGACTTAACACTACAGCTCAAAGCACTAGAAAAAGAAGAGCAGACCAATACCAAAAGTAGTAGAAGACAGGAAATAGTTAAAATCAGAGCCGAAATCAACGAAATCGAAACGAAAGAAACAATTGGAAAAATTAACAAAATAAATAGTTGGTTCTTTGAAAAAATAAATAAAATTGATAAACCCTTAGCCACACTAACAAAGAGAAAGAGGGAGAAAACTCAAATTACTAAAATTCGGAATGAACAAGGAAACATCACAACAGACACGAGTGAAATACAAAACATAATTAGAAGCTATTTCGAAAATCTATACTCCAACAAAACAGAAAACCTCGAAGACATCAACAAATTTCTAGAGACATATGAACTACCTAAACTGAACGAGAAGGACATACACAACTTAAATAAACCAATTTCAAGCAATGAAATAGAAGAGGTCATCAAAAGCCTACCAACAAAGAAAAGTCCAGGACCAGATGGGTTCTCATGCCGAGTTCTACAAAACCTTTAAAGAAGAGCTCATTCCAATACTTCTCAAACTATTCCATGAAATAGAAGAGGAGGGAACCCTACCAAACTCGTTCTATGAAGCCAATATCACCCTGATACCTAAACCAGACAGAGACACATCGAGGAAAGAAAATTTCAGACCAATATCCTTAATGAACATCGATGCAAAAATTCTCAACAAAATTTTAGCAAATCGCATACAAATATATATTAAAAGATAGTGCACCACGATCAAGTGGGTTTTATCCCAGGGATGCAAGGTTGGTTCAACATTCAGGAAATCAATAAATGTCATTCACCATATCAACAGACTTAAAGTTAAGAATCACATGATTATTTCAATAGATGCAGAAAAAGCATTTGATAAAATACAGCATCCCTTCATGCTCAAAACACTAGAAAAAATTGGGGTAGTGGGAACATTCCTAACATTATAAAGGCAATCTACGCTAAGCCCATGGCTAATATCATTCTAAATGGTGAAAAACTGAAAGCGTTCCCCCTAAAAACTGGAACAAGTCAGGGATGCCCTCTTTCACCGCTTCTATTCAACATCGGCCTTGAGACTCTAGCCAGAGCAATCAGACAAACCAAAGAAATTAAAGGGATACGAATAGGAAAAGAAGAACTCAAACTATCCCTGTTCGCTGATGACATGATTATATATTTAGAGGAACCTGGAAATTCCACCAGAAAACTTTTAGAACTCATAAGTGAATTCAGTAAAGTAGCAGGTTACAAGATCAATGCTCATAAATCCAATGCATTTTTATACATAAGTGATGAATCTTCAGAAAGAGAAGTTAGGAAAACTACCCCATTCACAGTAGCCTGGAAAAAAATAAAATACTTGGGAATCAATCTCACAAAAGAGGTGAAAGACCTCTACAATGAGAACTACAGAACACTAAAGAAAGAAATTCAAGAAAACCTTAGAAGATGGAAAGATCTCCCATGTTCCTGGATAGGCAGAATTAATATCGTCAAAATGGCTATACTACCTAAAGTGCTATACAGAGTCAATGCAATTCCAATTAAAATCCCAATGATGTACCTTGCAGAAATAGAGCAAGCAATTATGAAATTCATCTGGAAGAATAAAAAACCTAGAATAGCTAAAGCAATCCTCAGTAGCAAGAGCGAAGCAGGGGGTATTGCAATACCAGATCTTCAACTCTACTACAAAGCAATAGTAACAAAAACAGCATGGTATTGGTACCAAAATAGACAGGTAGATCAATGGTACAGAATAGAGGACATGGACACAAACCCAAATAAATACAATTTTCTCATACTAGACAAAGGTTCCAACAATATGCAATGGAGAAAAGATAGCCTCTTCAACAAATGGTGCTGGGAAAACTGGAAAACCATATGCAATAGAATGAAATTAAACCCCTATCTCTCACCCTACACAAAACTCAACTCAAAATGGATCAAGGACCTCGGAATCAGACCAGAGACCCTGCATCTTATAGAAGAAAAAGTAGGTCCAAATCTTCAACTTGTTGGCTCAGGATCAGACTTCCTTAACAGGACACCCATAGCACAAGAAATAAAAGCAAGAATCAACAACTGGGATAGATTCAAACTTAAAAGCTTTCTCTCAGCAAAGGAAACTATCAGAAATGTGAAGAGAGAGCCTACAGAGTGGGAGAATATCTTTGCCAACCATACCTCAGATAGAGCGCTAATTTCCAGAATCTATAAAGAACTCAAAAAACTCTACACGAAGAATACAAATAATCCAATCAACAAATGGGCTAAGGAAATGAACAGACACTTCACAGAAGAAGATGTACAAGTAATCAACAGATATATGAAAAAATGTTCAACATCCCTAGTAATAAGGGAAATGCAAATCAAAACTACCCTAAGATTTCATCTCACCCCAATTAGAATGGCGATTATCAAGAATACAAGCAACAATAGGTGTTGGCGAGGATGTGGTGAAAAAGGAACACTCATACATTGCTGGTGGGGTTGCAAATTAGTGCAGCCACTCTGGAAAGCAGTGTGGAGATTCCTCAGAAAGCTTGGAATGGAAACACCATTTGACCCAGCTATCCCACTCCTTGGCCTATACCCAAAGGACTTAAAATCAGCATACTACAGAGATACAGCCACATCAATGTTCATTGCTGCTCAATTCACCATAGCCAGATTGTGGAACCAACCTAGATGCCCTTCAGTTGATGAATAGATAAAGAAACTGTGGCATATTTATACAATGGAATATTACTCCGCAATGAAGAATGATAAAATTATGGCATTTGTAGGCAAATGGTCGAAATTGGAGAATATCATGCTAAGTGAGATAAGCCAATCTCAAAAAACTAAAGGTTGAATGATCTCGCTGATAAGCAGATGAGGACATATAATGGGGGGTGGGAGGGGCTAGCATTAGGTTTAGGGTTAGGTTTAGAGTTAGGCTAAGGACAGCGGCAAGAATGAAGGAAAGAAGGACTGTGTAGAGGGAAAAGAGGGGTGGGAGGGGTGGGGGGAGGGGAAAAATAAAATAAACATCATTACCCTATGTAAATGTAAAAAAAAAAAAAAAAAAAAGAACTAGGTACTAACATGTGTTATCAATTTTAGTTCAAGTTCAAAAGGATGGAACTTGATTTTAGTGAATGTTTGGTATTTCTGCCATCACACCATTAGTTATATGATGTTCAGACTCTAACAGTAATTTCCACTGGCAACATTTTGCTTTGAGAAATAGAAAAAATTTTACTGTTTGAAAAAAAAAAAAAAAAAAAAAGAAATAAACAACCAAATTACTGTGTTGTAAAGACAATTCTTAATGTACCTTCTCTGTTATTTTCCACCAAATAGATACACATTTAGGTTCATTTATTTCATTTTGGTTTCTTTTTTACTTTCATATTTAGTAAAGTTTCATTTTGTCTTGTAATCATATGAAATATTTATTTGGTTTAAAAAGTCCACAAACAAGACATATTCAATGAAGTAAAAAGTCTGTCTTTGTTTTCTCTATCCCTATCCTATCCTCTGCTCTGTTGGTAACATTGTTTTTCTTTCCTTTTAATTTGACTTTTCAGTTATCTTCTCAGCACTTATCAACTCTTTTCAAAGACTTGTGAGTCCTCCATCATGAACTAAATTTCCATGTGCAATTTGTTCTGTCTCAATTTTCTATTTCATTCCATTGGTTTCCTGTGTCATGTGCCAAGATCGCACTGTTTTTAATTATAGAGTTTTTATTACAAATCAGCTAGCCTCCTGTACTCTCCATATTTCTCTTTTAAAGTTTTTTATGGTTATTCTTGCTTTGTTCTTTCATATGTTCCTTATAATAAACTTGATTTTTGCCAGAAAAAAATTATGTAGGTAAGAAGTTTTGTTAAATAAATTACATTTCTAAGAACTGAAATGCCAAGATATGCTTTGTATTTCTTCAAGGGTGCTTATGGGACTTTAAGGAGTACTTTGTAGTTTTACTCACATAGGATTTGGGTATTTTCTTATTATGTTTGCTCCTTTACATTTTATTTCACATTTTGATATCACAAAAACAACATTTTCTTCTATTGTGACCACTTCTTTTTTGTATACCTCAAACATGTTGATTTAATATTTTGCTATAGTTTTGGTAGTTTTTCCCTTGATTCTTTTTGAATTTTCCAGATATAAGCTGATGCCAGCTGCTTAGATGTTATATTTTGGTGCTTTGGCAAGGCCTGTGAAAGCCCCATGATGATTGAGTTCTGGACATTAGTATTCAGTGGTAAGACCATTTGACTAAGTTATTCTCTCACATACTTCCACAGTTCATAAGATGTTACTCAATTTTAGGCCCAAATCAGCCTTTTAAAAAGAGAATTGAGGCTGAGAGTGGTGGTACCTTTCTCTGGAGGCTGAGGCAGGAAGATCGCAGGTTCAAAGTCAGCCTCAGCAACTTAGTGAGGCCCTACATAACTTAGCAAGTCCCTGTCTCAAAAATAAAAAGGGCTGGGGATGTGGCTCAGAGGTTAAGCTCCCCTGGGTTCAATCCCTGGAATCAAAAAAAAAAAAAAATTGAAAATGTGACATTTTCATGACTGAGTCTCTTTGGCTTTTGAGAAGTAGATGTATCTATGTTCTGAATGTATTTTACACAATGAGGTCAGGGGGTAAGTTATGCAGTATTTTTGAAACTTCTATCAACCCCTCACCTATTATTTGCCAACACTGGGATAATAATTACTTAAACTCTTTGCTTGTTTCTTCCCTCAGTACTGGGTATTGAGCCCAGGGCCTCATACACATGCGAGGCACGTGCTCTCCCACAGAGAGACACCCTCAGCTCCCTTCACTTTTTAAAATGTGATTTTGTGCCTATTACTGCCTTTTATTCTCACAGAAATCCTTTGGCACTAGGTGGAAGACTGCTATTCCATTCTAATTTCTGAGAAAACAGAGGAACCTGGTCAACTGACCAAGGGAGGGGCAGAGATCAGAACTCGCTTTTTCTAAGTCTTAATGCTCATCCTTTCCAAGGTACTCAAATGCCTGCAAATCCTTCTGCTGCTATTAGAGCCCATTTCTTACCTGTCCTCAGAGGAATTGGGGAGCAGCTGCTCAACATCCCCTATTATAATACCCCTTCATATGCATGAATCCTGTGATTTTGTTCCCTTCCAGCTTCCCCTTAGGCAGGTTAAATAGCCCTGATTCTGCTCCTCATAGAGTTTATCTTCCAACTCTTTTGTCAGTTTTAACAAAGAGGTTGTGACTCTTGGGTTCCTGCTCAGCAGAGCTCTTCCTCATTATTTTGTAACCTTTATCCTTCCTTCCAGGGAGAGTTAAATAAAGCCTGTGGATTTTTGATATGAATGTCTGGCAGGCTCTGGCTGCACTGAAAGGTTTCCAGTGGGGTTTGCTGATGAAAGCCTGGGACGATCCACTGTGTCTCATTCATGGTAAATGCAAGGTGGTGGCCCCTCTGCTCGCACCCAGACCTGCAAATGGGAGCAGTGCCCACAGAGGGTCCCGCATTCCAGAGCAAGTCCCATTTTGGCAGGAGGAGATATGTTGTAATGAGAACAGAGACAAGAACCACTGGTTAATTACTTCAGGTGAATAGTTCTTCTATGAAAAGGCTCTGTTCATGTATAAAAATCGCTCTGACCCAGAATTGCATTATGGTACCTGAGCCAGTCTGAAAATTGGAGAAATTAAATGCCATAAAATATAAGTAATAAAAAGGAAAATAAACCTTGAGAGCTAACAGCCATGTAGCATTCTGGATGTTGAAGCGCGAAGTATGTCAAGCATGCCTCAGTGACTTTTTAAAGATGACACCAGATACCATTTATATTCCAGCACCCCAGGATTTTTCTGGTCCCTTCTCTCTGTACCCACTGAAAAGGGTCCAATTTGGATGGTGGGCAGATGCTTCTACCAATCAACCAAGTTACTTACTTTCTGGGAGTGACACATAACTAATGTCACTGTCCTTCAGGGGACATTGATTCATGAGTCAGAGAAATGGGTTCATACCAGTCTCTCAGGAGAAAGTGTGGTGTGTATCTCCATGAGCCCCACTTTCCCCCTGTTCATGAGCAAAGGCAGCTGAGCCTAAGCCCTCTCGGGTTCCCTGGTTATTCTGTCACTGAGCCCTTTAGAGATGTAAGAACCACTGGCTCCTGAAAGGCGGTCCATCTTCAAGTGAGGATCATTCCAGGCCAAGAAGGGAAGGTGGCAAGTGTCCAAGCATGCTCATCAGCAAAAGCATGTTTCTCGTAGTTGAGAGGAAAACCGAGACTCTTACGGAGTTCATTCCTCATTTGTAAAAGATATGGACAGTGAGTGGGGAGAACTTTCCAGGAGGGAAGAATGTGGTGAATAAAGGATAAAGTATGAATGACGAATCGGAGTGAGGATCGGGAGTCTATACACTCCGGCCGACGCAGTTTGATTTGGGTAAAGTGAGGCCTGGTTGGAGGAGGTCCTCAGTGACATAAAAAACCAGCAGGGAGGAACTCTGTTCCTCTTGAGCAGGGAGGGGTGCCATGAAAATGGCATTTTAGAGTCTGAGGATGGGGTGGTGCAACGTCTGGGGGCAGCAGTGAGAGTGACAGGAAAGGTGGCACCAACGTCTATTATGGAGAAAGTGTGCTCTGACTCTTGATCAGGTGAGGGTGTGGTAAACAGAAGGTACTTCCTGGGAATGAAGAGGTCTAAGTTTGAATTCTGTCCTGCCCTTAAATATCTGGATTTCTTCAAGAAGCACTGCTCTGGTCCTGTGAGTCACTGTCACAATGTGGATCATGTCTCTGCATTTGCTTTTGCCTATGGATATATTGATTTCAGCTAAAAAAGTTTTAATTTTCCACAATCCCCGTCACCCCTCTTGCATCACCAGCCTGGTTCCTTAAGGAATGCAAATCCCTGGTGTCAATCTTGTTGAAATAAGTCTATTGTTTGCCTACTTTGCTGTGGCTCACTTCAGATTACAAGTTCTTAGAATCAGGAAGCTATTTATTGTCTTCTAGCAGAATTTTGAGGGAATATTAGTAATTAACCTTGACTAGTTGATACAAATATTCAAGTAAGCTAACACACACCCTCTTCTGTTCACTCATTTTTTTTTTTTTTAACCTTCTGGGAAAACTTACACTGCATAGAAAAATAGGTTAATTTTGAATGTCCTGCAACCATCTATGTGTTAGAGGTTTGTTCCCTAGCTCTTGGGAGCTGGCAGAAATCTATGAAGTGGGCCCTTGTGAGAAGTCCTTAGGTCATTGGGGGCATGCCCATGGAAGAGATTGTGGGACTCCAGTCCCTTCTCTTTATTTCCTGTTCACGAGGGCCTGGATTTGTGCCACCATGTGCTGCCATTTTGGTGTACTGCCTCATCATAGGTCAAAAGCAATGGGGGTCAGCTGATCATGAACTGGAACCTCCCAAACTGACCCAAAACAAACCTTTTCTCTTTAAAAGTCAATTATCACAGGTATTTTGTTATAGTAATAGCTAACAAACACAGGAAGCATGTTTGGGGAATTGTTATAAAGTCAGATTTTATTTATTCATTTAATTTTTGGTACCAGAGATTAAACCCACTTAGCCATATCCTCAGCATTTTTTATTTTTAATTTTGATATAGGGTCTCACTAAGTTGCTTAGGGTCTCACTAAGTTGCTGAGACTAGCTTTGAACTTGTGATCCTCCTGCCTTAACCTCCTGAGACACTGGAATTACAGGTGTGTGCCACTGCACCCAGCTAAGATTTTCTTTTACCTGTTCTTCCCTATTCCCATTTAGGCCTTTCGTATATTTAGAGCCACAAGTATCTGTGTTTGGAAGGAAAGCAATTCTGATCCCTTCAGTTAATTTCTGAGTGCCATAGGGAATGTGAGGAAGGCAGATGAGATTTAAAAGTAAAGCAGCCTCAAGGGGATCTCTGTGATAATCAGATTCAACACCTTTATTTTGCAGAGTGACAACGGAGCCCCAGACAGGGCAAATGGCTTGCTTACCATCCCTCTCCATTACTACAGCCCAGGACTTACTCTATTGAGCTAGGTCATGGCTTCTTTGGGTCAGCCACTCCTAAGAGGCTACATTCAGCTTAGAATGTGGCTCAAGAACTTCATCTAAAGCTAATTAAATCTTTTAGTTTGAATATCTACACTGAGTTGCTAAAATTACATTTAAAAAACAAGGGTAACGATGTGTTGTAGAACTAAAAATCTGTAGACTAAGCTTTTTTCCCTCAAAGATTTAGGAGTTGAGTCATAGAAATCAGATGATTAAAAAGATGTAAAGATTAATTCAATTATCCTAGAATTTTAAGTATTTAATCACATTTTGAGATAATTATTTAGTTATGGTCAATGCTTTTCACTTCCATTTTCTGGTCTTTATTTTATTTGGTATGAATTGTTTCATTGTTCTGAAGAGGTGATAGCTTTAAAAGAGTTAAAATATTACATTACATTTTCTTTGATAACATGAAATTCAGTTATATTGCATTTAATTAACTGTTCATTTAAAGGCTATATTTAAGTGTTTTTTCAAGTTACTAGAACTTCTCCTTATTCCTTATTTTTTCCTTTGCTTTTTCTCCTCTTTTTCCTTATCTCTTTTTGTTCTAAATTAAGTCTTTCAACATTCGCTCCTGTTGCAGGTTTGCAAAGCTAATGGCGGATAGAGCTGGAAGAAGCTGTAGAGATCTGTTGTTTAGGGGCTGCTGACCTGTGAGTCACCTTTAGGTGAAGTCCTAGGTGAACTCTGGTAGGGAGTCCATGAGTCTTGAAATTGTATGCACAATTCTGTTTTTATGTGCATATGTCTGGGAAGAAGGTCTACAGTCTTCATCAAACTCTCAGAGGAGTCCTTGACCCCAAAGGTCAAGGAAAAGTCACTGACGAGGAAAACAGTGCCTCCGGAAGTCACAGTAACTCACTCGGGATCACATACCCAGTTAGTGGGAGAGCCAGGAACAGAAACTAGGTCTTTTGGCTTCCAATAAAAGACTTATTCTGCTATGCCAAGGAAGCAGACTTGGTTTCCAGTTTTAATGGAATACATTATATACAGTCATTATGTTTTCTTAAATTCATATTCCAAAAAATTAGAATTACTAATAAAATCAGATTATAACAGCTTAGCCAACACAAACCAAAACACTTTCTAGATGCTCTGATTCCTTTCATATAAAATTTTGCATGCTTTCAGTATCTCTGATATCATACACCTCAGTACAAATCATGAATGTGCATGATAGATTGATTATACATCACCTGTGTTGGGATGGTAGTAAGGAAGGGAAAGACTTGCAATAACTTCCAAATTAATACTACTTTCCTTCTCCCTAACTCATGGGGTTCCCTCTGTTGGGACTACCTAGGATTTATTGAGATTCTCACAGTATCAGTTCTGCTACTTCTTTCTCTTCCATTCAAGAAAGTGTGTCAGGATGCAGGGAAGCATGATGACATTGACAATTGCAACACCCCCAGCAACTGACTGTGGAGCCATAAGGATTCTGGACATCACTGCTGTAAGCCACATACCATGGAATTCTCTCTTGCAAATCCCAGGATAGCCATGTCACTTGCACCAATCCACTGATCTAAATATGGCCAGGAGTGTGTATTGTATTTTCTATAATACTTCTGTCAACACCACCTCTAATTCTCCACAATGTACTCCTAACCTCTCTCAGTCCCTGTGGGATGTGTGACCAGGAAGAATCTTCTATTCTGGTTTCCATGCTTCACATTAGCAGTTTCCTCAGGTAGTAGAAATTTCTAGCTTCATCGTTCACATTAAATGTAAATTGTCTTTTCTTTTCAGACTCAAATATCAACTCCTTCCAAATGCTCTGATCATCGTCAGCTCATCGATTGGCAACAATCATGAGTGGATTTTAAATCTCTGAGCCCAGGGGCCGCTTTCAACATGCAGGGAGGTGGCTTTTCTTTTTCCCATGGTGATAAAGATGATGGTTGAATCTTTTTTCCTTTTTTGTCCATGCTCTAATAGGATAGACATGAATCATACTCCGGCAGTTTAATCATACCTGTCATAATGGAGGTTGTAATTTTTTGGATTCTGTTTTATTAGCAGTATTTAAAGATCTACAGCAACCCAGATCGCTCATTTGGCCAAATGGGTTGACATTTCTTAAAAAAAGAAAGTAAGAAAGGAGGGAACATAGGGAGGAAGAAAAAGCTGATTAAGTCTGTGGCAAAGACTGTTTGAGGCACTGGACAAAGTTGTGCTAGGAAGGTAGGAGTCAAGGGGTCCAGAGAAGAGAGGCAAAAGGGACATCATCCCTGGAAGCCAGTCACTGGTTGGAGCCCTGACACCCTTACGTGGGTCCCAGGGGTGACTTTGGGTTGAGGTTTGTTTCTCTTGCTTCGAGTTGCCCCTTCGTCCACAGAAAACTCAGGGTCGTAGGGTCTCCATGACTGATGTCTTGGGTGGGTCCTGACTCTGAGGGGCTCCTTGGACCTGCCCTTTCTCTTGGCAGTCAGAGGTTAAGTGACATTGCTGGAGTATTCCCTCCCCACTGGATTTGCTATCCTTCTCTGGGCTTTCAGGGTCAGATATGATTTCTTCCCTAAGATTAAGACCTTGTCGGTACTGAGACATCTTTTTCAACTGTCTGGGTTTCAACATCATTTCCCAAGCCTCTGGCTATGGTGGCAACCAAGTGGCATCATGTTCTGGAGCACACAGCATGTGGTGATGTTCTATCATTCTCAAGTGGGGAGTTGGGATGAGTTTTTAATTTATCCAGACTGTTATTTGATCTGTGGGAAAGACCATCTGCCAGGACCCATTTCCTAGGTGGAGGGAGGGAGCGGCAGGCTGGCTTAGCAGAATTGCCTTGTCCTGCGGACTTAGAGTCTGAGTTCAGCCACCCTCTGTTTTAGTCAGCTTTTTCACTGCTGGGACCAAAAGAAGAGTCCAGAACAATTTTAAAGGAGGGAAAGTTTATTTGGGGACTCAGGGTTTCAGGGGTCTCAGTATATAGACAGCACTCCATTCCTTGGGGCTTGAGGTGAGGCAGAACATCATGGTGGAAGAGTATGGTGGACTGAAGCAGCTTACGTCATCATCAGAAAGCAGAGAAAGACTCCACTCACCAGATACAGAATATGTACCCCAAGGGCATGTCCCCAAAGCCACACCCCACCTGCCTTGAATTACCACTCAATTAGTCCCATCAGGTGATTAATTCACTGATTGGGTTAAGCTTTCTCAACCCAATCATTTCTCCTCTGGCCTTCTTGTGTTGTCTCACATGTGGGTGTTTGGGGGATATCTCACGTTCAAACCCTCACCCTTTGAACTTCCCAGCATGTGTGACCACTGTGACATATGAATAAATCTAACCTGCTGATGGCAGAGACTTCTTTGATTTCTTGAGGGTTTTTTAATTTTTATTATTTTTTTTGCAGAAGCTTCTTTAATTTCCAAGAAATTTTTTTTGTGTGTCATTGACATAAAAATTATATTGAAAGGAATCTTAAAATGCCTGGCAGCAATGGTGTGTGTGTGTGTGTGTGTGTGTGTGTTCTGTGGGGGGGGGGCGGGGGGGAGAACCTTGAATCTTGATAGTGAAAGAGCCCCCCTCCCCCATTTCCCACTCCCAGTCTTTCAGGAACAGTGGTTGGGGGAAAGGTTTATAAATAAAGCGATTTCTGGTTTGTTACTTACTAAAATATCTGTAAAGACCTAGTATACTATGAAAATTCATGCCATCTCCCCAAACTAAATAATCTGTCTTATGCCATGTAGGCTCTATATAACAAAATATGAATTTCTGAAAAAAGTATGAATTTCTGTTGGCTTATAAACAAGATAAATTTATTCCTTACAGTTTTGGAGGCTGGAAAATCCAAGATCAAATACTGGCAGATTCAGGATCTGCTTAGAACCCGTTTTCTGCTTCCCAGAGGGTGACTTCTCACTGGGTCTCCTCTTGAACTTCTTTTATCAGGAAACTAATCCCACTAAGTATATTTATTTTACAGGTGCCTCTCTGGTAATCTTTCTTTTGAGACCAAACACCTCAAAACTCAACTGAGCATGAAGTATTTCTGTGTGTGAAGGGCACATGCACATGTGTGTACAATAGTACTACATAGTTTGGGAGATGTTGTCTCCATGAATAAAGTTCCAGGTTAGGAGCAGAGACATGAAGACCTTGGCTGCAGGGCATGCTGGGAGTCTCTCAGATACTCCTTTGGTTTAAGTAATGGAACAAGGAAGATGTATGAATATATACCTCTGCAGTAAATCAAAGGGTCATTAGATGAAAATCCACATGAAACTGAGAAGTAATCTGGGTGATGGGCGTTTTACTGTTCACTGACAAACATCGACATAACGTGCTTATATTCGAGTAGCCTTTATGTTACTTAATAATGGCCCCAAACAGAAGAGTGGTGGTACTGGCAATACAGATATGACAAAGAGAAGCCATAAAATACTTAAGTGAAAAGGCTAAAGTCTATTATGGGTCTGTATGTATAGGAGAAAGCAGGATATATACTGTTTGGCACTGTCTGTGGTTTCAGGCATCTATTGGGGGTCTTGGAACATATCCCCTGTAGATTTGTAGGACTACTATATAAATCAAAACCAACCAAATAAACACAGAACTTAAAAAAGGACTCCAAATAGTAAGACATATAACTAAATTAGCATTCAGAAAGAAATTGATTCTTACATTAGGTCCAAAACCAGAATCCAACCTTATGCTGCTGAAAAACAGTGGACCTAAAAACAAAGTGAAGCAAATGTTTAAAAGTCAAAGGAAAGTATGTAATGATAGTGGTAAAAACAAGTAGGGAGTAATGTAAATAGGATTAAGTAGAATTTAAGGAACAAATTAAATGAGATAGATACTATAAGGGACATTTGTGTTGGTAAAAATAAGAAAAGTGTCAAAAACATATAACTCTCTAACTTTCATAAACTAAATATTGCTTCAAAATATACTAAGCAATTACTGTTGGAAATAGAGAATATACAAACAAATCAGTAGTAAGGGTTATTTTTAAAGGTATGTCAAGACAATTATAGAATTAACAATTCTGTGATTAATTTATGAATTAACAATTAAAATAAAACATCTTTTCCAGAATCCATGGAATTACTATTAAAATCACTTCAAACAGATCTAAAAGAAAAATAAATAAAAAATTTTCAAAACAAAAAAATAATAAAACAGAAAACCTGATCAATTAAAGAATTATAAAGCACTCCTCCAAAGAGTTTTTGAGTTCAAGTAGAAATAAAAACTACAAGTACAGATGGAGTAAATCAGCATCACCCAGAGCCTCATTAATTAGAATATTCAATTTAGGAAATTATGACATCTTTTCTCTTATGACATATTATATGAAAAGAAAGGGTATTCTGAGGTTTCTGAGTATCTGCTAACTTTCTGAGCATGCAAACTTGCTCCTTCCCCAATTAATTAAAAGAAATGACCTCTTTCAGCGTGAAAACAAACTAAAACAAAACCCAATCCCCCAAACAAAAGCAAAACAACAAAACACACACTCAACCAACCCACCAAACAAACAAACACAAAAAACCAGAACCCAAACAAGACTCCACCACTAGCACCAGCTCCTCCTCCAGGATTCTTGTGAACTGGCCTGGGGCAAGGGGTCAGGGATGTTCTAGAATACACAACCTCTCTAGGTCTTCAGTGTGCCATGGTCCTGCCACGCCATGAATGTTTTATATACTTGACCTGCCTGGGTTTGTGCATCTGAGTTTGCAATCCTGGATAAAGGCTGGGTTTAATAAATTCCACTAAGCCCCACATTTTCAATTCTATAAACATGATAAATATTCAAATATTTCAGAGTTACTATAAGTGGCATATTTGTTGCTCACATTAGGTTTTTAGAGGTGTTGCACATCTGGGATAATGGTCAAAATGGGTTAAGCACTTAGAAAGATTCTTCCTATCTCTTTTGGGTTAAAAGTTCTTACACAGGAGTTAGCTCTCACTGGGTGGGCTGCGGCCGTCTCTATCAGAATACAGAATAAGTTTGGATAGAGACGATTGGAATGGCCCCAGTAGGGCTCTGCCAAAACTCTCAGGAAGAATCATTGTTCAATCTTGATTGAGAGGGAATTCACCATTTCTCCCCCAGACAAAATAGATGGAAAGAAGATTAAGCAATGATTGGTAGCAGCTGTAGACTTATTAGAATGGCTTAGATATGATTTCTTATAGGTATGTTATTCTAAGATTTCTAAATGTATTTTCTACATACATGTAGTTCTTAGGTATATTTTCATTCATTAATTCATATTTGTCTCATTCTAAAAAGGATTTGAGGAAGATACTAAGGCTGTGGCATACCAATGGAGGGGAGCAGTATTCCCCAGGGACAAGCAAAGGACTTTAAGATCAATAATAAAACTGACTGAAAGTCAGCTGCTTTTTATTATCACTAGCATTGGAAATTCTAAAGAACGTCAGTGATAAAATATTCCTTTCTGCCAAGATGGCCCACTCCACCATTTATTTTAAATACAAACAGTATTTGTATATTTAAAATAGGTATTTGGATTTATTTAAAGTCATGCCTCAAAATGGTGTATCATTTCACATAAATTGGAATACAGTTAGTGGCAGTGCTTCATTTGTAATAAAAATTTATTTTCAGTGAGAAATATATGATACATCTAAAAAATAATGAATTGGATTTTGATGACTTGCTTAGATAAATTGCCTAGGTAAGCTGCCTTTCTTTCTCTTTAGACCATTGATCAGTCATCACTTTTATTAGCCTAGTTTCAGTTGCTCAGTTTAAAGTGGAGGAATTAGAAAAAAATAAAAATTTTGGCATGTACTAGTGTTGCAAGCCCACATTTAAAAAATGGCAGTAAATATCACCCTTATTTGTTTTATGAAAAAATTGTCATTCATATGTAGTGATTAGCAGAACTGGCATTGTGTCATATTTAGACTCTTTGTAACTATTTGTTGGATAGATCTTTTCCTAAAATGGTGAATACCTATAACTTCTGTCTGTGTGTATTAGCTCACCTTAAATTAGACCTCCAGCCAATTCCATGTATCTTTTTTTTTAATTAAAAAAAAAATTGTGTTTACTTAGAAGCATTCAGAATGTCAACAAAACAGCAGCAACTTTTTTTTTTTTTTTTTTTTTTTTCAATTACAGAGTGGTATTCAGTTAGCAGAACTGTTGTGGGGCGCAACTTAAGAACAGACCGATCACCACTGAGAAGTCCAAATTTGAGAGTCTTTATTAAGCTGGCTGGCTGACTGTCTCACACAATGCCCCAAAAAATGGCTATTGGGAGAACAGCCCCGACCACAGGGTTGTAGGGGTTCTTATACCAAAAATCACATTAATCATAAGTGTCTGTTGCTATGGTTCGAAATTACACATTAACATCATGAGATCATCGACAGAGGGGGAAGTGGGTCAAAATGACCCTTACCTAGGTACAAACTAAAGAATGGTTGCTAACATCCACACAATCACTGTTCACATGGTACATAGTTTAGGAGCAATAGGAATTAAAAGAGAGCAATTCTTTACTACATAGGAGTTGACATTGTATATTATTAAACATGTCACACCAAGTAACTGATGATGGGCACAGAGGCGGGTGTTCCCATGGGAGAAGCTTATTTCCTACATAACATGGAGTCTCAGAGCAAAATGGAGTCTGTTTAGTCATTTCCCTTAGAGTCTGGCCTATAACATTCTCATGGAGTCAGATCTGTCAGCCCTTCAGAAGAACAACAATTATTTTGTATAAGCTGCATCAGAGACAACTGAAGATGAAAAACTATCATCCCCATATTTAACTAATTTGTGCTGTGCACCAACAAGAACCTGCTTTAAATTTCCATGCCAATTTACAACTCCCATACTGTGCCAGGCAAGGTTAGTGGCTATTGAAAATACCACCAGGATGGGGCTATCTAAAGACACATTCAATAGTGTGTTAACTATACAAAAAAAGACACTGTACAGTTTGAAAACCAATCATACACAGTCTTACATTTCAATTTTTTTCTTTAAAAGGAGTGAGTTGTGTACAGGGGGGTTAAATGCTTTATAGACAAGAAAAAAAAACTGCGCTAGAACCTAACTTATTCATCATCATCTTCTTCTTCTTCATCTTCCTCTTCCTCCTCATCCTCTTCATCCTCCTCATCTTCCTCCTCTTCCTTTTTCTTGCTTTTTTCAGCCTGGACAACTCCCTTTTTTGCTGCATCAGGTTTTCCTTTAGCTTGGTAGGCAGCAACATCCTTTTCGTATTTTTCCTTCAGCTTAGCAGCTTTCTTTTCCTAAGGCTGCTTGTCACCTGCAGCAGTCTGATTCCACATCTCTCCCAGTTTCTTTGCAACATCACCAATGGATAGGCCAGGATGTTCTCCTTTGATTTTTGGGTGATACTCAGAACAGAACAAGAAGGCCGACGGAGGCCTCTTGGGTGCACAGGGATCCTTGAACTTCTTGTGTCCCCTTTAGGAGGGATATCGGTTTTCATTTCTCTTTCATAACGGGCCTTGTCCGCCTTTGCCACGTCTTCATATTTTCCTTTCTCTCTAGCAGACATGGTCTTCCACCTCTCTGAGCACATCTTAGAAAACTCTGAGAAGGCGACTGAAGCATCTGGGTGCAGCTTCTTATGCTCCTCCTGGCGAGTTTGCACAAAGAATGCACGTGATGACATTTTGCCTCTCGTCTTCTTAGGATCTCCTTTGCCCATGTTTAGTGGTTTTTCCTCAGCAAGGCAAAGAGTCACCCAGTGCCCGTCCGGCTCTCACTTGCCCGGGCTCTGTCTCTGAGGAGCTCAATGCACGGCAATGGCTGTGAGAGCAGGAGTCAGACGCAGCCTCCTCGCTCTCCCCGCTCTGTAACATTCCATGTATCTTCTTATTGGTGGTTCTTCATTAGACTGCGATGTTTATCCTCCTTTGCAGCAAGTCAGCCTCACCTTCTCTTTGATACAGTATTTGTTCACTGTCTCCTTTGTACTCTCTTCTTTCAAGAGACGAAGAAATTTGAAAACTGCAGACTTATTCACTCATTGGTGTCTTACTTTCTCTGAAGCTTAGGAAGCAAGTTCCGGGAAGGCAAGTTAACACAGCCCCTGGCACGGAAGTACAGTTGGTCCTTGAACAACATGGTTTGAACCCATGGGTCCAGTTATATGTGGATTTTTGAGATTCAGGACAAATTGGAAAAATTCCAAACAATCCATGTAGTGTGGAAATATTTTAAAAATTAAGAAAAAGTCAGTATGTCATGAATGTATAAGATATATGTGGACAATAGTCTATTTTATCATTTAACACCACAAAATATATGCAAATTCATTATAAAAACATAACATTTATCAAAACATATGCACACCTTCAGACACAAATGCCATTTGCAGTCAAGAGCAATGTAAACAAAGATGTAATATTAAATCATAACTGCATCCAACAGAGAACACTTGGAATGTAGTCTTTGAATCACCTCTTTAAAAGCCCCCCTATTTCTGCTAGTGGGCAGAATACAGTCTCTGGGACAGGAGTCCCCTATGTTTCTCTTTCAAAGCAATAAAACTCCTTTATCCTTTTTCTAAAAACAAAACAAAACAAAACAAAACAAAAACAAAAACAAACAAACAAACAAAAAAAAAAACTCCCTAAAAGTAACTATCATGATACTGTACTAATAGTTTTGTCACAATCTCCTGTTGCTGCTATGGTGAGCTCAAGTGTTGTGAGTATCAGCTTAAAATGCTGAGTGATGCTAATCATCTCCAAGCAAGCATGTCTGTCCAGCAAACTGTAGTTCCAGTAAAACGATCTCTCATGGTTCTTGCTTATTTCTCATGGTATGTGATACAAAAACATACAAAATATGTGTTAATTGACTGTATGTTCTTGGTAAGGCTTCTAGTCAACAACAGGCTATTAGTTTTGGGGGAATCAAAAATTCTACATGGGTTTTTGACCTGCAGGGTCAGTGTTCCTACCCACTGCATTGTTCCAGGATCAATATATCAGTAACCTGTCTGTGGACTTTCTTCAGATGTTAAGCTCTTGATTGGTCTTTAGGAAAATTAAGATAAAGTAAATGTATTTTTTACAAAATGCAACACATTCTGCACACCAACTTCATTTTGAATTATTTTTGCCCCAGTGATATCTTCAAGAAAGTTTCAGTCCATTACTCAACTCTCAGAAACAAAACGATCTTCTCTGCCTAGGTGGAGTGCCTCTTTCCTCCTTTTGGCACTGGTATGTATATGCTAAGCTGGGGCAGTTGGAAAGGGATTCTTGCCGTAAGGACAGAGTGGAAGTTTTAGGATTGGGCTGATATGGCTCCCAGGAGCTGGAAAAGCTGGAGAGAGGTCTGTTTCTTATTGTCAATTCAATAGCCTTCTTGTACGTTGGTCTGTCACCACTAACTCATGATGAAAGGAACCCAGGATGAAACGGAAACCAAGTTGGAACACTCAAGGGTCTTATGTTCAAGAGAGTGTTGCAAGCAGGAGTGATATTGTTTGCTGTTGCCCAGACTACAACCATAAGGCCTGAGGGTGACTCAGACTCAATCCAGCACCATAGAAATGCAGGGAGGGGGTGATGTGCCCAGGCTCATCCCTGCCGATGTTGCCTGGAGGTTTATCACACTTGCCACAGGTAAGGGATTTGATACCTGAGCCCAGCTGAAAATGTGTAACCTGTACACATTGTTCAAACAGGATTTGGAACTCTTCAAACAGAAGTGCTCTGAGAACAACCCACCAAGAAAGGAGATAGGGCCACAATCTCCTATTTACAGACTGTTTTTTCCCTTCCTTATCTTTCAAGAGGAAAAGAAGTCATAGAAAGCAGTCATTTTCTATATGGCAGAGGACTGAATTTGATAAGTTGTAGAAGGACTGGAAAGGACTGTCAGTGGGTATAGAAATTGTCTGAAGGAAAAACAGGTTTAAAGGCTTTTGAGCATTGCCTTAAGGGGTAATTATGAATACGACTTGGTGTAGTCAATATATTCTTGCAGATATAATCAAGTCTACAACAGATTTTCTTTGGTTATCTCTTTTTTTCTTAATGCTTATGTCAGAGCCCTTGAAAAATTGGCTCTTCAGTGTTAGTTAGCACACAGCCAAATAAATATTCAAGCAAATGGTACGGTAGGGGTTATGTGAAACTATTAAACAACTGGCGGTGCAGGCACCGACCAGTCAGAGAGTCCCAGTGAACCGATACAGATGCACACAGCGGGCACAGCTGTTCCAGTTCATGCTGACCAGGCATCAGCCCTGAGGATAACAAGACCTGGGCTGACCTTGGAAACTTCGGAATGTCTTTACTGATTACTGCCCACCAGAAACATGAATATTCTCTCTCTCTCTCTTTTTCCCGCACCCCGTCTCTCAGTGTGTGTGTGTGTATCTCTGCCTCTCTCTCAAAGGAAAGAAGAGAGACGGATGAGAACCAGATTAAGGTTATTCATACCAAGGCAACCATCTATAAGAGGTACTACTAAAACTTTACTAGCGTAAGTGGGAAATATACCAATTAACTCAGGGCTCCTTATATAAATCCACTTCTCTACTAATGAAATAAGCAGTCCCCTTATGTGGAGATATGAGAATATACGGATATATTCTATTTGCATTTCTGGATTATTTTGTTATGGGGCAAGCTTCACCGTGCAGATGCTGACGGCGGCGCTGACTTTGCCAGCTGATGGTTGCCTGGAGTCTCTAGAACGAGTTCAGCTGAGAAAGTGGAAGTGAGCAAATCAGAGTGTGTTACTCTCTAACAGACTTGGTAACGATGGCCATCGAAATCAGAGATTCCACATAGTGTGTCACAGACATGGAGTGTCGCAGATGGGCACGCGTGTGTTGCAAGACAGTACCTTCAAGGTGCTTGGGCAGGGCCTGCAGAGGTGGAGCTCCTAAGCAGCCTCAAGTAGGGCTCCTTGGAGGGCCTCTCTGTGTAGCAGGGTCTCGTGGCTACCCTGTTGTCCCCTTGGGTGGCAAGTATGATGAGCAATATCCAGTCCTTGTGGCTCTAGGTCAAAGTGCTGTGTGAGGCCAGGATGCTCCACCACCTGTGGACCTGCTGAAGCAGCACCCTGCAGAGTACCTCACTGCTGCTTGCTGTGGACAGGGTCCCTTGGAGCTGGTGGAGAATGTGGTTTTAGTATCTAAGCAGTGGTTGGTTGGAGGTAGGACAGGAACAGAAGTTGTATATGGTCCCTCATGGGCCTAGTTCCAGATCCTGACCGAACAGTGTAAACACACACACACACACACACACACACACACACACACACGCACACTTGCATATATATCTTATACATATATATTATTTTTTCTATTGCTGCTCTAACAAGGTACCACATATTTAGTGTCTGAAAAGAACACTGACTTATCTTTAGTTCTAGAGGTCAGTATTCTGAAATGGGTTTCATGGACCAAAATGTAGGTTTAGGTCCTGGTTTCATCCCTTCTAGAGACTCTAGGGGGGAATCTATTCTCATTCCTTTTTTTAGCTCCTAGAGGACATTCACATTTGTAAGCTCATGACTCATTTTCCCCACAGCAAAACCAACAGCAGAGCATCTTTAAATCTCCCTCTTACTCTGCCCTCTGTTTCTGTTCTCACGTGTCCCTCTCTGACTTGTACTCTCCTGCCTACTATTTTTTCCTTATAAGAACCCTTTTGATTATGTTGGGTCCACACCACTGATTAAGATCATCTCCCCATTTCAAGATCCTTAATTTAATCACATTGTAGGATCCCCTTTGTCACATGAAGAAACATACTCATGGGCTTCAGGGACTATAGACATGTTTGGTGGGCCATTATCAACCTAGCACATGTGTGATGTTGTTTTAGTCAGCTTTTTCACTGCTGTGATTAAAGGATCTGACCAGAACAATTGTAGAGGAGGAGAAGTTTATTTGAGGGCTCACAGTTTCAGAGGTCTTAAGCCATAGACAGCAGGTTCCATTCTTCGGGGCTCAAGATGAGGCTGAATATTGTGACAGAAGAATGTGGCAGAGGGAAGCAGCTCCCACAAAGATCAGGAAGCAGAGAGTTTCCACTTGCTAGATACAAATATATATATTCCAAAGCCATGCCCCAATTCCCATCTCCTCCAGCCACACCCTACTACTTCAATTACCACTCAGTTAATCCGTATTAGGGGATTAATTCTGGATTAAGACTCTTATAACCCAATCATTTCTCCTCTGAACCATTTTGCATTGTCTCACATGTGAGCTTTAGAGAAACACCACATCAAAACCATAAAAGCTTTGTCTGTTTTGCAGTTGACTGGCTCTGAAGGATGACACACATACCCTTCAAGACAGAATGTTACCATTATTTTGAAATCTGTTCCCATTATTAAAAACAATTCAATAGTATATTGACCAATGAAAAGAAAGGAAGAGTGGTTTGATGGTTTTAAAACTCAATTTTAACTGTTGTGAATTTTCAAAGACTATAAAATGGTTTTAAAATTTATGATATCTAATTATATGAACAAAATTTCTCATTGATGTGACTCTCACAGATCTTGAAGAGCCATCTTTAAAAACTCATGATCAGGAATTTTGTGTAGACATTTCAGTGTTAAAATCTGATAGAAGAAAGTTATGTTTGTTATCATGGAAATAAGCTCAAGAGTCTCAGTAAAAAAAAGATTATTGGGCAAGTTTTACTCAAACTCAATATTTAACATCTTCCCTAATATTTTCCATTTTTTATTGGTACATTATAGTTGTGAATTTATTGTTACATATTTATGCATGCACACTATGTAACAATATAATTTGGACCAACTCATTCCCCAGTATTAATTTTTATTTTTAAAATCATGATTATATATAAAATAGCAACAATAATGTCATGAGGTTTCTTTTATACTACGTTCCAAAGAGATATATGCACATCCCTCCCAGATTACTTCAGTGTCCTGTACAAATATTATAATTTTCTTTGTGGATAATGTGAAAAAAGTCAGAAAGAACAGGTGTGAGCGATGGCACCCTGTGTGACTATGTGGGACCAACTCAAAGCAGTTTCAAAGAGAAACTTCAAAATGGTAGACAAATCCAGTATTAATTGATGTTATGTTTAGAACACATAATATACTAAGTGCCTTATTTTGACCATAAAGAAATAAATCTATAGATTTTATTCAGAGTATCAGCTTTCCCCTACCCACACTAGGGAACATTGGACAAATTCCTATCATGTAAAGGGTGCATAATTATTAGCCATCTGTGGGTGTCTCATGTTATGATCTTTCTAAATCATTTTTGATAGTTTCCTTAGATTCATCTCTGACTATAAAATAATTCTATAAATTTCAACGAGGTTGAGTCAAAACGTCTCAAGAAATATTTTAGAACAGGTTGCAGTGGACACATTTATTTTTATTTGGAAAGTCAGCAGCAATGACCTTGTAAGCCATAGCCTGTAATGGTACCTGCCTTATTCAATAAGGCTTATAGACAGGAAGGGAGGGAGGTGGGCACGGGGAAAGGCAGTCTTGGCCAGATAATATAGGCTGGGCCTGGAATGCTTCCTTACTGCTGTGCTTTGGACATAGTTTCGGGGTGTTTCCTTCTGGCAGGGCTTTAAGGCAGCAACCAGGTATCTGCTATGGGTTGGGGAAGGATGGGTTGGGGAAGGGTCTCCCATAAGCCCATGTTAAAATCCTGGTCCCCAGGTGACGCTGTTGGGAGGTGGTGGAACATTTAGGAGTGTACACTGGTGGTTCTTGGGTCACTGTGAACATACTGTTAAAGGGAACTGTGGGACCCTGGTCCCTTTCTGACTTCCTATTTGTCTCCCAGCTGAGCTTTTTGCCTTTTATGGGTATCTTTTCTTGTTGCAAAACCCGAGCGTATGCTCCTTTGTTCTGCTTAAGCAGGAGCATCACAGGGCACTGGGCAACCCCGCTGCTATGTCTGTCTTTCATGGGGAGCAGACTGGCTCATTCTTAGTGTGCAAGGCTACGTGTAGGCATTTGCCATGTACCGACTGCCTGGGGAGACCCACTGACCATGGGGGACAAATGTACACTACTGACTCTGCTCTTGCTATTTCTTCTGCAGGCAAGTAAGGCACTGCTTCATCTAGTGCTTGACTGTGGTTTTCTGGTGACTCCAATGTCACACTACAGTGAGCACAAGTATTTATACTTCTCCTTCTGGTGGTTGGTATAATGATGATCTTTGCAATCCTCCTTGTAGAGGGAGTCCTCTCTTGGGGTGGGTGACTGCTGTGTGTATTCTGCTCCCCTGGGATTGCTAACTGGTGCATAGTGTCCTGCTTGACAAGAAGAACAGTAAAAGCCTTTTTGCTGCCCAAGGAACCCTGGGAGGCAGAGGCCAAGACTAGCTTTTGCAGCATGGCCTGGGCATAGGTGGTAGGGAAGGAAGGCAGGGATTATGGGATAATTTCTGGCCTTGTTCTGTTCTAGGCATCTGTCCTCAAGTTGACCTCTTTCCAAGACTGCTTTTCTCCAACCCTGTCATCTCCTACCTTTCAGATCTTCAGGCTGTAACTCTGCACAAAGCTTTTACCCCATTCTGCCATATAGAAGTGATGATACGGCGCTATCCAATGGTTTTTTCTTCATGCTGGAAGCTGATGCAAATGTGTTCTTCTTTCACTTTCTGATCTTGCTGTTTACCACCTACCACCCCTAGGTCCATGGTTCTAATACCTCCATTTATGATTACGATAACGTTAGCTCTTTCATTCCCCTCTGAGATCCAGAAGGGCAGAGTCCCCAAGCAGGAGGACATTTCAAAACTTGGTATATAGCAAGTGTTCAGCAAATACCTGTTGACCAAATGAAGGGATAAACAAGTGAACCAGTGAATATTATGGAACAGAGTAGATTGTATGTTCAGTCCCTTATAGAAAATTAACAGAAATAAATTCACCAAGGGAAAATCGTGTCCTATTTTTCCCATTTACATTTTTTACCTTGCATTTTTGGAATTTAGTTATTTTAATTGAAAAAGTAGTTTATGCTTATTGTATCAATTACTTAAGTTATAGAAAAGCACAAAGAATAAGACAGATGTTTATAATCTCTCACCTCAGAGATAATTACTGATAACATTGGTGTATATTTTTTGAGACCTTTTCTTAGGCACACAAGTGTGAGTGTACACACACACACACACACACACACACACACCACGCTGGTTCTCTGCATCCATGGGTTCCACATCTGAGGATTCAACCACACTTGAATTAAAAATATTAGATTCAGGGGCGTCGCTTGCTAGTTGAGCACTTGCTTAGTATTTGTGAGGACCTGGGTTTGATCCCTAGTGCAGCAAAATAAAAACAAACCAAAACAAAACAAAAATAAGAACAGAAAATTGCATCTGTACTGGACATATATAGACCAGATTTGTTACCATTATTCCCTAAACAATGCAATAACTAGCATTTATATATCATTTACACTGTATTAGGTATTATAAGTAATCTAGAGATGATTTGAAGTATACAGTAGGATTTGCATAAGTTATATGCAAATACTATATCATTTTACATGAAGGACTTGAGCATCCAGAGATTTTGATATATTTGAAAGGTACTGGAACCAATCCTCCAAGGGAATTGAGGGACTATGTGTATGTGTGTATGTGTGTGTATACTTTTTGCAAAAGTGATGCTGTTTGTAAGATGTAACCCTTAGCAGCACCACATATCAGTGTATTAAAATGACATGTTAATATGGATCAACCATAATTCTTCTTACATTTTAAGGAATTTATATAAACACATATGTGTATATATTTATACATATGTATGTATTAATTTTTAGAAGGATCTTATATTTCAAGACCCCACTACTCTGGTCCTTACTGGGCTGACTTTAGGTATGGAGTCAGACAACTGGGCTTATCTTGGCCTCCTTCCTGGGCCCTTCACTGAGGTAGTCTAACTTGTAGAGGGCCAGTTTCTACCTCACACCTATTTTTTCCTCATAAGTTCACTGTGAAGGTTAAAGGAGATAAAATGCCCAAAGGATCTGTAACAGTTCCTGCTGCTGATAGTGATTACTCAATGAATGGTAATTCTCCTTTAAACTCTTGGTTACAAAAATGATTCATGCTTCTAAGTTATGCTTCCTGATTTTTTTTAAGTGAAAGTTCTGTTTTTTAAAAAGGCTTTTTAAGTTGCTGATGGACTCAGTACCTTTATTTTATTTATTTATTTAGATGTGGTGCTGAGGATGGAACCCAGTGCCTCACGCGTGCTAGGCAAGTGCTCTACCACTGAGCCGCAGCCCCAGCCCAAAGACCTGTCTTAATAGATGAAATGAAATTACCATTACTTTGATAGTTGCGTCAGACTGTCCTAACACTGAGCGCTTGTGGTTGTCACTCAAGGCTGGCTGTCAGGGAGCCAGCGGCGGTCAGGCTCGCCACACCTGATCTCCGTTTTCTCCCACGACAGGCAGTCAGTGCAAACACACACCATTTCCCAATATAAGGGCAGCAAACAACAATTGCTAACAGGCACAGGCTGCCACAAGCCCTCCCCGCACCCCATCCCACTTCAGCCTTTTCTCATTGTACCAGAGTCCAGGAGTTGGGTCGGGGCAGGGAAGCCCAGCAGAGGAAGAACCAAGGGCCCGGGTTTCCAGGAGCCCGACAGTCTGTGATTGTGCCAGTCATCCCACAGGTCTCCAGACTGAAGTCATCATCATCCACCATAAGTATTTATTAAGCTCCCTTTGTGTTTGGTTGCTAGGTATAACGAATGAGGTGGCAGAGGGTTTTAGGTTAAAAGGCCTGAAATCCATTTAACGCCTGGATGGACATCAGAATTAGGTGACAGATGAATCATGTGGAAGTCAAGGCAAGAAAAGTCTTTTCTGAAGTGAGTCCAGGCTTCGAGATGATGGTCTGTGGATCATGCCTCACGTTTTATATTCCCCATGATCTGTGGGACCTCGCAGGTACCTCCTTGGTAAGTGCTTGTTAATTTCTTGTGGTTAGTACTTCAGAATTGAACAGACGATTCTCCGCTTTGGAAAGGTGCAGCACAAGTTATCCCGGTCAGCCGTGGATGAAGATGCCCACATTTGCAGGCTGGGAAGGAATTTAGAGTGTTAAAAACAGCAGGTGTGTGAGCAGCTCTTTGGAAGAGCTTGGTGGCCGCTCAATGTCACGTGTGGGTGAAGCAGCAGTTGGTCCTCGGGCTTGGGTGCCTCAGTGTTGTCTGGGGGCCTCCAGGCCTCGAGGGAAGGCCAAAAACTGCATACTTCAGTTTGGGCATAAATTAATAGCACAAGGTCTAGGGGTTGGCCCAATTTTGCCAAAGAACAGGAGCCTATTGTTCCGTGTTTCTAACCCCTTACCTCCTGGGAGGCAGCTGGAGCGGTTGGTGGGGGCGGGGAGGACAATGACAGAGCTGCCTGCTGTGAACGGCCTGGTTTGCTAAGTGTCTGCTTCAGACTGTCCAGTTCCAACTCAATGGTCCTTCTTTCCTGGTCCATGCTGCTTCCTCCCTTGGCTATTTTCTGACTATTCTTTCAAGAAACACGCACGGGGGTTGGGCACTATGTGAAACACTGGTGGGCAAGGCTGGCCCTGCTCTCTGTCCTGTGTGGCCATAGGTTGTAGTGGAGACACATAAATGGTTACAGCCCAGGTTCCTGGTAGGTGGACTGAAGAGGCTCCCTGCAGAGGCCGGAAGGGAGGGAGCAAGCATGGCATGGTCCAGCAGGAACCTAAGGTCCTTCTATTTTCTCATCAGGGGGTCTCCAAAAAACAGGAAGGGGTAAAAGAGGCCAGCAACAGGCAGGAAACTGGAGACTCATTTCTTTTCCTTTCCTCTTTTTCCTTTTCGCTTTGACCTCTCTCAGTTATTTGGGCTTCTGCTGGCATGGAACTTTAGGACTCAAAAGGAACAAGTAAATGCCCCCTCCCCCAACCACACACTCTCAGACACTGTTGGGTGGAGGGCAGCTGCAGGCTTGCTGCATCTCTAGCAGAACATTCTCCAGGGCTCACACGCATGACACTCATCTGGGGAGCTTGCATACCAAGGTTGCCGGCCCACCTCTGCAACTCCTGTTAAGTTACATCTGGAATGAGACCCAGAAGAATTGCATTGCTAGCAAGTTCCCAGGGGCTGCTGCTGCTGATGATGGGTGGACCACCCCTTAAGACCCTCCTACTGCATCTGTGGTCCCAGGACCAGCAGAATGGGCAACATCCAGGAGCTTGTTATAAATGCAGTCTGGACTTTCGTCTGGGGGAAAGCAGACCTGCCTGCTAACAAGCTTCCCAGCGGGGCTCACAGGCACATGGCAGTCAGAGAACACTGCTCTAGATGTCCAGAGCCTTTTGTCCCAGCAGACTGTGATGTTTTCCCATAGCACAAAGCCTTCCATGGTTCCCATGCAAGTTCTGGACTTGTGCTGAGGCAGAGCAGTGCCCTCTCAGTTAGGCCTTGGAGTTAGGGGAAGGTGGAAAGAGATCCTGACCTTGATGAGAGAAACATACAGCCTCTGAGTGCCACATAGTAGGGAAACTCTCTTTAGGCACATTCCACAGAGGAGGTGGGGAGCTTCTCAACAGTGTTGCCCAACTACATTCTCACGACCACACAGAGAGACAGAAGGCTAGACCTCATGCTAGATGGAACTCCCCTCCAGCACCAGGCTGGAGAGACCCCACAACTACATTGGGTCCTTCATCTTTGTTAGGTCCTTTAAAAAATGTGCAATCTTAGATCCATAATATATAAAGAGTTTTCATAGATCAATAATAAGACAAACACTTTAAGAAAATAGGCAAAAGATTTTAAAACACATGACACAGAAGATATACAAAATGCCAATAGGCACATGAAAACATGATTAACATCATTAAGTCAATAAGTAAATGCTAATAAAACCATAATGGGATACCACTGCACTACACCCATTAGAGTGACAAATAAAACAACACAATAAAATGCCACCAGACCAAGTATTGAGAAGGACCTGGGGCAATTGGGACCCTCAGACATTGCAGGTGGAAATGTAAAATGGCACAATCATTTTGGAGAATAGTTTGGCAGTTTCTTAAAAAGTTATACATATGCCTACCATATGACACAATTCTTTCCTGTTTACCCAAGGAAACAAAATATATACATATACTAGAAAACTTGCATGTAAGTATCATATCAGATATATATTTATTTGCAGTACTGAGCATCAAAACCAGACCCTTGCTGGCACATGCCAGTAGGCGCTGTACCACTCACCTACATCCCCAGCCCTTTTAATTTTACTTTGAGATGGGTCTCACTAAGCTCCCCAGGCTGGCCTTGAACTTGCAATCCTCCTTTCTCAGCCTCCCAAGTGGCTGGGATTACACATATGGGCTAAATTTTTGGCAATAACAAAAGTCCATCAATAGGAGCATGGATAAATTAGCACAGTTACACAGTATGAGACTATTCAGCTATAAAAGGAACTGCACTATTGTCCCAAAACACTAATGCTGAGTGAAAAACTCAGACTAAAAAGAGTCCCTATGTGACCCCATTTACATGAACTCTAGGAAATGGACAGTGGTCTATAGTTACAGAAAGAGACAAGTGGTGATCATGGCAATGGTTCCATGGGAGTGTTGTGTGCCCAACTGGTCATGCTGTGCACTTTATGTGCAGTTAAGTGTACCCCAGTAAGCTCGAGGACTGCGCCCCGTTTCATTGTCCCTTGGGATGATCTGAACTGAGTGGGTGGTGGGAAGGTCATGCTGGGTGTCTGATGTTGAGAGTCCACACACAACTTTGGGAGTGAGAAGAGATCTCAGCAGCATAGAAGTGACCCCAGACTTGGAGGGAGGCTGTGGTCAGTGTGTGGGTCTATTGTTGACCAGGTCAGGACCCTGGAAAAATTAAGGCAATTTACCAGACCTTTATTGACTATGTGCTGACTTCAGAGATGGAGAAGAACAAGACGTAGAAAGGAGTTATTGAATAGAGAGAGACTCGTGTAAGAATGAAGGGCTGTGCCTTACCTGTTGGCAGGTGTCAGTCAGAAGATCTGTGGATTGACTGATAGAGATCTGCTCCTCTTCTGCAGGAATGAGCTGGTTGTCTCTGACCACAAGCCCTCCTGGGTTGCTTCCTGGAGCTGCTATTGCTTTGTTCTGTCTTATCATCTTGGTTTTTTACCTCTCTGTACCTCAGTTTTCTTACCTTTAATATGAGGATAATACCCATCTTATAGGGTTTTAAAAATATTTATTAATAGATTTTATTTTAAGAGCAATTTTAGGTTTATAGAGAAATTCTGCAGAAAGAACATGTATGGCCTCTCCTGTGCCCTGTGGCTTCATAGCTCTGTGGGATTTAACAAATGCTTGCCAGATATTCATCATTGCAGCATCTTGATATCAGAACAGTTTCCCTGCCCTAAAAATCCCCTGAGCTCCATCTACTCATCTCTGGCCCTTCTTCTCCCACAACTCCTGGCAACCACTGATCTTCTTACTGTCTCTGTAGTTTTGCCTTTTCTGGAATATCATATAGTTAGAATCATATGGTAGTTAGCCTCGTTAGATTGCCTTCTTTCTCTTCAAATAGGCACTTAAGATTCCTTTGTCTTTTCCTTGCATGATAAGCTCATTTCCTCTCATCCCTGAGTAGTGTTGCATTGTGAGCACGTACCAGTTTGCCCATCCCTTTGTCTGTTGAAGGTCATCCTGGTTACTTCCAATTTTTGGACAATGATGAATAAGGCTACTGTCAACATTTGTGTGGAGGCTTTTGTGTTGATGTGTTTTCCATTCATTTGGTAAATACCGAGGAGTTTGACTGCGGGAGAGTATATAAACCTATTTTAGCTTTTTAAGAAACTGCCACACTGTCTTCCAGAGTCACTGTGCCATTTCACAGTCCAACCAGCAATGAAGAAGAACTCCCATTGCTCTTGGCGTCATCAGTGTCTAGGGTTTTGGCCACTGCAGGGCTTTGATAAAGATCAAACACGGCAATGAACGTAAACCTCTGAGCACAGGCCTGGTGCAGACGTGTGGCTTGGTAGCTTGTAGCTGTAGTGACTTTTTCAAGTGTTTTTCTACCTTTTCCCATGCCCTTCCTCCTCTTCCTGGCCTGGTTCAATCCACTTTGTTATGGTTTAGATATGCGATGTCCCCACCGGAAGCTCATGTGGCAATGCAGGAATCTCCAGAGGTGAAATGATCAGACTGTGAGAGTTGTAACTCAATCAATGAACTAATCCATTTGATGGGTTAATAATTCAAAAGAACTGGGTGGTAACGGCAGGCAGGTGGTGCATGGCTGGAGGAAGCAGGTCACTCAGGGCATGCCCTTGGGGATTGCAGTTTGTCCCTGGCTTCTCTCTCTGCTTCCGGTTGCCATGAGATGAGTACACCCTGATGCTCTGTCTTACCTTGGACCCAGAGCAATGGAGTCAGCTGACCATGGACTGAGACCTCTGAAACTGTGAGCCAAAACAAACATTTCCTCCCGTAAGGTGTTCTTGTCAGGTATCTCAGTCACAGCAGTGAAAAACTGGTTAATACACCCTCTTTTATTTGAGGCCCTGTTCTTGGTCCTTAATCACTGAAAACTTTCCCCTTCCCTCTGCCTGTCTCTTCTCCTGAACTCCTTGTCACTTGTAATTAGACATTTGATGGTTCGATGATCATCTTGAGTATCATATTTGTCGGGTTCACCAGAGAAACACTTGCCAGGGAGTGTGGTGTTTTGTTTTCTTTAGACTTTTTGCTGGTTGGAGGAGGCCCACCCACATTGTGGAGGACAATCTGCTTTACTCATACTACTGATTTAAATGTTAATTTTGTCCCCAAAACACCCTTGTGGAAATATCCAGAATGATGCTGATCAAACATCTGGGCACCGTGGCTCAGCCAAATCATATAAATTACTCATCACACATATGTTGATGGTGTTTTGAAATTAAATTAGAGGCACTTTGAGAGCAGGAACCTTGTTCTGATCTCCACCTGACCCAGTCCTGGCAGCTCTAGCCTCTTCCAGATTCTAAGTGGGCCTGGTAGATGTTGGCAGAGAGGCAGGTGGATGGAAGGAACTTGCCAGTCACCTTATTCAGATCCAGCATGGGGACAAGGAATGTGGGCAGTGGCAGGTGACTGTCATATTACTGGGTGATCATTTAAATTAAGGTGTTCCTGCTTGAAGGACTTCATTATATTATTTAATTTTGAATTAAATGAGAAATTTAAAGATTTTTTTAAAAAAGATAATGGTGTTTCTAAATGAATCAGGAAAGCAAATTAACTACTATGATTCTTGACTACCCTTCTTTACCCTGCTTCCTTCTAGTCTTTGATTCCTTCTTCACTTTGGAAGGAATGGAAAATGACAAAGAAATAAAAGATACATGCAGGGCCCAAGTTTTCCAGCCAGACAGATATTTGTAATTATTACTTTGTATGTTTTTAGAAACTGACCCCTGAGGTCCAGCTAATGTAGAGCTCTGGGAGGCTGTGCCCCATGTGCCTGTGTGACCGGTCTTTGTCCTTGGCCCAAGTTCTGTTTCCTTCAAGGTTCTCACCTGAGCCTTATTTCTGCTTCCGAATGTTGGGATTCACACACTGTGAGATAAAGGCCCCATGGTATAGCTGAAGAGATAAGCAAATGTGGAGGCGGCCTTGTAATGCAGTGACCATGGTCAGGCAGTGGCCGCGGTCAGTTGGACGTTGGATCACAAGAAGATAACAGATGTGGTCAGTTTGATAAATCCAGCTACTGGAAGTGACCACTGGTGGCAAACACTGTTTAATCACAGACTGCAGAGAGACGAGTGTTCTTTGAGGAGATAAGGTGTAGTGGAAGGAAAGTTAAGAAGCCTGGGGTTGAGACCTCAGTCTGCCATACTTACCTGTGATCTTAGATGGTCCACTTTGTAGGGGTGCCAGGCTAGCTCAGGTGCAGGTAAGGACTGCAGAGTCAAGATCCCCAGACTCTGGGAGTTGGGTGAAAGCAGACTTGTGGTGAGCAACCTACAAACTCGTTTATTGCAGGAATAGCCATACATTTTATAGGTTTCTTGCCCAATCACAAAGTTCCACGGGGGATCAGACCACCAGGCTCCTATACAGGTTTTCTTGGTAACACTAAGTCAACTTGGGGCAGTTGTTTACTTTCCTGGGTAGAAGTGGAATGCTTCTCCCTGCAAGTTTACATACTTGAGACCTTAATTGCTGCCAGCCAAGAACTAGGATTTCTCTCAACACCACTTGTCCTGCTAAATCTGTGCCCTTATTTGTGAAATGAGGGTAAAAATTATGCTACCTGGATTATTGGGGGAGCCATTGAATGAGCTCGTGTTTGTGAAAACTTTATGGCCACACTCTTATTGAGCTCCACTGTTTCTTTTACTAATGAGGAAGCTAAGATTCAGAGGTTAAGTAATTTTTCCAAAGTAAGAATTTAAGACTGCAAAACTTTGTCTTCTTTTTCAGTACTGTTGTTGACTCCTTGTTGAGGAGACTCTCTAACATTAACAGAAAAATTAACTCTCTCGGGAACTGTGCTGTTATATATATTTCCTCCTCAAAACACCTTACAAAACTGATACTTGCATCAGTTTCATCTAGCTGCATAACAAAGCCCCACAAGTCAAATGACTTAAAGCAACAACTGTCGATTATCTTACCTTTCTGCATTTTGGAAGTATGGGCAGGGCCTGGCGAGTCCTCTTCTCAGGGTCTTACAAGATTGAAATTGATATGGTAACTGAGCCGTATCCCTTTCTGGAGGTTGTGGGGAAGAATCCGCTTCCAAGCTCGTTCTGGTCATTAGCTGAATTCAGTTCCTTGCAGTCACAGGGAGACAATCTCCCTTTCTTGTCAGCCGTCATCTGGGCCTTGAGAACTCCTACTTTTCTTGCTGCTTGGACCCTGTAGGTGGTTCACAGCATGGTTGTGCTGCTTCTTGGAGGCCGGCAGGAGCGCATCACTCTGACTCCTTTTTCTTGTGAACAGGTGGAGAAAATGCTGTTTTTTTTTTAAAGAGCTCACCCAATGAAGTTGGGCCCACCTGGGGAATTTTCCCTTCTTAGAGTTAGCGGTGCCATATAACCTAATCATGGGAGTAAGATCCATCATATTCACAGTCCTGGAGGTTATGCATGGGGTATGCACCAGAGTTTGTAGATCTTGGGGACTTGGGGCCCTTTTAGAGTTTTACTGACCTCAACAGAATTGTTAACATCTCCAGTTTGCAAGGGAAGAAACAGATCAGAAAGGTTCAGGAAACTGCTCGAGATCACACAGCAGTAAGTGGAACCGTAAAGCTGTCTGCCTCTGGAACTTGTGCTTCTAAACATTCTGTTAGACAGCATCGTGCTGCTGCTAAGACTTACTCTAGAGACCCTTGGGACTCTTGAGAAGACTGTTCTCCTGATCAGGAGGGAATGAGTAGAGTCAAATAGAAATCCCTGATTGTGGCCATCCATCCATGATCACTGAGGCTTCCCTAGTGGAAATATTGTGGCCATGAGTGTTTCTCCTGGGGATTATGATGCTTTAGACCAGTAATAACATTCTGGGGCCCTTAAGTGATGCCATAAATCCAGGGAATTTCAGATAACCTGCTGGACTACTGCAAGAGCTGTCAGATGGCCTTTTCAATATTTCTAAAAAGCTGTTGTACAGGTGCTGGACTACTCTGCTTCTGCCCAGGTAAACACATCATCCCTAGGTATACAGTTCTCTCTCTCTCCCTCTCCCAACCCTTTAAAAGAAGCATTGTGGAGAGGTCAGTTGGGGCTCTGATGTGCCCAGAGTCTACCTGCTGACAAGTTGAGCTCATGATTCCTGCTGTGCCTCCCTGGGTGGTCACATGACTGTGTCTCCTGCTTCATGGCCTCTGAGCCCTCCCTTCTGATGGGGTGGGTCTGGGATGGACACTGGGGCTGGGGGAAGCTGGCTTAGCAGGCTTTGCTTTCTGCAAGGTGGTTCCCTGAGAACTCGGAGGTGGAGTAATCAGGGAAGATTGCCTGCTTGCCTTCTCTGGTCTTTACTCTCAGCTGGCCTCTGGGAAAGATTAAGGGGTTGAGTGGAAAATTAGTTACCCACACTTTGGTTTTCATGTCTATACCCAGAAGCAATCCTTCCACAGTATGGTGAGGCTTTTATCCAGAACTCAGAGAGGGCGTTCCTTGGTTGGTACTGGCTGTTGTCTAGGGACCTGACATTAGTGGAATTCTTCCCCGGAAGCAGGTTTGGGAAGCCTCAAAGCTCTACTCTCAGAAGCAGGATGTAACTACCTGTACTCCCTGGACATCTTCTAGACCAGGTCCGTGAATTCCGGGAGGCTTCTCCTCTGACTTCTCTTCTGACTCCTTAGAAGGTGGTGTCAGGAAGATGAGAGGAACAGACAGAAGCTCTGTTAGCTTAGTAACATGCTTTTGTTGTGAGAATGGGCAGCGGCAACCAGAGGAAGGTTCATGTGACTTGCTTGCTAGGGAGGCTGGGAAGATCCAACCCTGCCATCTAGCTTCAGAGGGTAACCATGGAGGCATCACAGGATTGATTAGAAAGATGGGGATGGGGTAATGGAGACAGTGCAAGGCAGGCCAAAGAAAATGGAAGGAAAATGTTCCCTGCAAGGCCCTGCAGAGGGAAGACGGGAAAGCCTCGGTGAGTGCCCCCTTGAGTCCCGTGTGCACACATGACTCTCATGGACTGGGCCTCCTCCCAGCCAGGGGTCATCTTTATCATCTGACCCTTGTCTCCTTATGCTTCTCTGAGCCCCCTACTTGGATTATGCAGGCCCTTTGCACAAACTCAGGAAGTCATCTTGAATATCGATGCCCTAATAACTCTCAAACACCTCACATGGCCCCTGTTACGGTTCGGATGTGGTTTGTCCCCCCAAGCTTCATTGCTGAGTAGGGTGATATTAAGTGGTGTTGGAACCTTAAGAGGTGGGACTGAGTGGAAGGTGATTAGATCACTGGGGGCACTGTCCTTGGAATGGATTTATATAGTTCTTGTGGGACTGGTTAGTTCCCAGATGTGAGAGTTGTTATAAACGAGCAAGCCTGACTCCTGAATCTTTCTCTGGCTTCCTGTCTCACCACAGATCTCCTCCACATGTGCTCCCACCAGGTGTAGTCCAACATGAAGTCCTCACCAGAGCTGAGCTGTAGTTGGCACCATACTCTTGAAATTTCAGAATTGTTAGCCAAAAAACCTCTTTTCTTTATAAATTACCAAACCTCAAGTATTTTGTTATGATAAAAGAAAATGAACTAAGACAATCCCTATGTCATTTGACTTCAGTAGTCTGGGCAGAAAAGTGCCACACTTACTTTCCTAGCTCTCTTCTCTTTCATGGGGATTGAAATTTTTAAAACATGCTCCCTTCCTGTTATGTCTGCCAACACTCCCACAGCTGGGGAGTGTGACTGGTGGCTGTGCTCCTGCCGTGTTATGGTGGCATCAGCAGTACCAGCAGGCACGTGAGTTCCAATGGGCAGCAACAGGAACCCCACTACCAACAGAGCTAGGCGAGCAGGTTCCGCCCACAGGCAGCAGCTACTTAGTGATCTTAGGTCATACCCCCTTCTTCCTTGTGCTTTTTCAGCCCCACGCATCTTGTCACTTGTATTCTTTCGCCCCTCCTACCAATGCTATCTCTTTAAAATATCCCCAGAGGCTTCATTTTCCTGAGCGAATTCGGATCCTGTCAGTACATTTGACCAGGTTCGAGGCCATTCCCAGGGGCCCCGTGGGCTTGCTTTGTTCTCTGAACTTTCGAGTTTGGTTTGGCAGCTCTGCAGAGCCTTACTTTGATGGCTAAGAACCATTAACATTATTTCAGGATTGGGTTTTTAAAGACAAACAATCAAGGAATGGAGGGATATATCAATAAACTGTAGTGATTAAAGCCGGGGAGGAAAGTGTGGGGCAGCAAACAGGGACAGGAATTTGCACCTGAATCAGTTCTGACAGACCTCTGTCCTCCTCCTCATCGGGATGCTAGCAAGTAGATAAGCTTTGTCAAAATGTGGCTGAATCTGTCAGTTGATGTGTAATGAACTTGAACTGACACTGTTTGCTCGACTGATATTCCTTAGTCCATGCTATGTCTCAAAGACAAAGGGGATGGTTGATGGGCAGATGGTTTGCTTTAGAGAATTAGGACCTAAGTTATTAAATGATACCTAAATTAAATGCACATTTAAATTAAATGCACATATGTATGTATCTTATTTTGGGTTATATGTTTCAGATGAGATGATTTTGATTATGAGTAAATAAAAGCATAAAAACCTCAAAAGGAAATTAACAAAAAGAGAATACTGGGCTCATCTGACTAGAAGACTAGAGAAAGGGTGGACTTCAGTGCTGGCTTAAACCAGGGGCTCCTGCTCCATTCTCCTGAGCTGCTTTTGGCTCTGCTGACTTCTGGCTTCTGGGATCATAGTTGCATCTGACAATGTCCAGAAAAAGAGAGTAAGCATTGCTTCTGTGAGAATGAGAGGATCTCGGAAAACCTTTCCTTATACCTCATAGGTCCAAATTCAGTCCTGGCTGTTCAGGAACCAGTCACTGGGAAGGAATGGAAATGGCATTACCTTTGGAATGTTCTAGAGGTGGGAATGAGGTCAGCTTTTCCATATGGACTGCATGGAGTTGGGTGCTTCCCTGAAGGATATCAGGATTCAGTTGGGGAGGAAGAACAGGGAAAAGGCCACTGGGGCGACTAAGACTGTTGTGGAGCAGCGGTGTCAGAGGAGACCTTCCTGCTGCCTTCACACTGGTGCAGCTGATGGCTTGCCACTTTTACTCATTCAACAAACATTTGATCCATCACACCTGTGCTCAATGGCAAATGTTAGTGAAAAATACTGTCCTATCCCTTGAGGACTTTACAGTCCATGGAGGAGATGTACCGGGGAACAAAATTATGGAGAGAAATACTTGACAAAGTTGTCGAACAGGGATAAAGCAAAGTTTTATAAAATCTCAGGAAGAAGCAATGAAATCTGCAGGGAAGGAGGCTGAGGGGGCGGGTAGACACCTGGGGAGATGTGGGAGGACACACCACCATGGGTGAGAGCATGTGCAAGGACACAGAGGCACGGACGAGGTGGAAAGTTCCAGGTCTCCCCAGGTGTGCAAGTCACATGGCGAGCACTGGGGGTGGCGAGAGGGGAGCCCTGGGAACCCGGTTTTGGGGGGACCCGGACTTCATCCTGTGCATGAGATTTGAGCAGGTCGGGATGGTGGGCAGGCGTGGAAGGCCTTGGCGGCTTTGTGTGCAGAATGAACTGGAGGAGGCAGGGAGGTCACCTCCCTAGCCAGGTGAAAAATAAAAGGAAAGAGAGCCGGAGCTGAGGCGGGGCTGGAGGGACTGGCGCAGGCAGAGCGTTAGAAGGAGCCAGCAGGGTGTGGCAACGGCCTGGAAGCAGGGTGGGGAGGCAGAGCAGGGGCTGGAGGTGAAACAGCAGAGTGGCTGCTTGAGCGTCCAGGCGGAGGACAGGTTGGGGGAAGACAGGGTGAGCTCTGGGGATGAGAGGCCTGCGGACCTCTCGGTGGCCCTTCCAATGGCAACCAGGGCCACCGTCTGGAGACAAGGAAAGGGTTCTGGTGGTGAGCAGGGCAGGGGATAGTTGACATAGAAGGTCAGGAAAGGTCGTTCTAGGAGGCACTCAGATGCTTGAATTAAAGTACAGAGCAAGCTGTGCAAATGTGTCACACAAGCAGCTGGCCGGTTCTCCAGGGTGCTGTTCCTAACAGCTGCCGAGTTATGGAGCCAAGCACTGGGAGGAAAATGTTCACTGACCATGAAGGCATGACCTCTCTTTTTCTTGGGGTCTGTGGTGGCGAAGGCTGTCCCATCTGTGAACTCCTGGGAGGCTACTGGCCTTGATGTTGAGGTGTGCTTTGATGACAGGATCCCCCAGCCTCCAGCTATGTCCTCTTCTCCCTGCTCCAACCCCCCATTCCCTATGACTGGGTCCAAGAGATTCCAGGTCTGCCTGGGGTTTGACTTAGCCCAGGTCTACAGCAGTGAGCGCCACTCGGTGCAGATATTCCCCTGAGCACTAGGGGACTCTCCTGAGAACCCAATTCAGCCTGGATGGATGAGGGGGAGGGAAAGGTGTCCTCTCAGGGTGGTTTCGTGCAGAAATTGATGCAGAGTTTGGAGCTTATTTAATTTATTAAATAAGTATGATTTATTCAAATCATACTTCTAGTTTGGGCTCAAAAACCTCATCTGGTAAATGCAATGACAAAGACAAGAAATCTCATAGACACTTCATTTCTCTTTTCTACCACTCTTTGTCTTGAATTGTTTGTTGAATGAATGAATGAACAAGTACTTTACAAAATCCCAGGAGAATTCTTGGAAAAGGGATGAGAATGGGAGGCAAAGCCATTGCTGTTTTTCAATACGCAGGAAAGTTCCATCTGAGCATTATCCTGCTGTTAATAAAGTCCTCACAGGAGACCAGTAGAGGAGAGGAGGGACCAGAGGGAGGGACAAGGGGAGGGGAAGGGAAGGAGCTGGGGAATGTGTCTGATGGAATTATGTTAGTACATGTACACATATGGAATGACCAATCTCACTGTCGTGTATGATTATAAAGCACTAATTAAAAAAGAAGAAAACACCATAAACAACGACTATGGTCAACAACAATAAAAGACAACAGAGGCCATGCTAGTTTCTCTCCTATTTGAAAAATCTAATAAATGTATTTTGTTTGATTATTTCATTTTTAAAAAGGCCCCATAGGAGAGGCTGTCTCCAAACAGAAGCTTGTGACCACTGAAGCACTTCGAGCTTTGTAGGATACATTGGAAAGATAATCCTTGCTAAGGTGAAGCCTCGCTGTGATTGAGTATGCTGGTCCAGTAAGGTGGAGTTTACGCTAGTCAGGTTGGGACAACGTAATATAAAAAACAAATAAACCAACCAACCAACCAACCAGTGAGTTCACTGGGTAAAGAAAGAAAAGCTACTCTTCTTGGATTAAAAAAGCATTTTTAGGGGCTGGGGAGATAGCTCAGTTGGTAGAGTGCTTGCCTTGTAAGCACAAGGCCCTGGGTTTGATTCCTAGCACACCCCCCCCCCCAAAAAAAAAGCATTTTTAAAAGTTTTATTGTTTCAAAAGGAATTTTGCTGTTCATTCCTTGAAGGAGGTGTTCTCTAGTACCACTGTACTCTGCTAGGCTTGTACCAGGTAATATGTCTTAGCTAATTGGCCCACAAATGAGATAGTCTTGCAGCTACAGTCATCTACTGTGTCTTTAAGAAGCCGGCTTATGGTAAACACCAATTTAAACAAGTGAAAAAACACGATGGGCCTGAGGATGGTCTCTTTTATTCTGTTACTGCTGTTACTGTATTCTGCCACTGGGTATGATTTCCCAAGTTTTGTCTATCAGGAATGGGCCAGTGGAGACAAGGATTGCAAAAACCTGTACTCTGACCAATAGACAAGTTTGGTGAATCCGTTGTTTTGCTCTCCTAAAACACTCACAAAGGCTTTCGTATCTGACACCACTAGATGTCACTAAATATCAAGCTTCTTAGAACAACTGAGTTGGAGGACCGAATAGCCGCTGCCCCTCCGCCTATTAATATTTTAAACTATATTCATACTGTGTACATTTTCCACATTGAATCTCTTGCGTTTCAAATGACACTCATTCCTAGGAACACAGCTTCATCCTGTTTGACTTAAGCCAGCTCTTCTTTGGCTAGGGATGGCTCCTCCAGCCCCTCCTTACATGGCAAGTGAATTCAAATTTCATCTGCTAGTAACACATCTTGGTAAAGGTGTGTGTACCTCTGTTTTCTTTAAAAATTTATTTTTTATTAAATTTTTTGTAGTTGTAGAGAGAGAGCCTGACTTTATTTTATTTGCTTATTTTTGTATGTGGTGCTGAGGATCAAACCCAGTGCCTCACACATGCTAGGCAAGCGATCTACCACTGAGCCACAACCCCAGTCCCTTTTTTAAAATGATTTTTTTTTTTTTTTATGCTGGAGAAATTCTTGTTTGGGTTGACGCAATGCAATGGCAATGAAAGCTTGATCTCCTTGCTTATGTTTTAGGCTCCTTAGAAAGTGTGATCCCTTCAGGGAGGTCATCTTGGCCATCTAGGACCTTCAGACAGGGCCACCATAAAAACCGTGGTTGGGGGTATAAAAGCCTGTACTGGGTTAGAGACCTCTGTGGCGAAGGTCGTTGCTAGAACAAAACCCCTTTCTTTGAAGCTCCTTAATCCCTTTATCTTTCTCCAGGCTTCCTCGTCATATTTTCTATGACAGCTCTCGAGGGACGAAGGCCAGCGGAATTTTCTATGCCTTGGGAATATCTATCCCTATCAGTAATTCAGACAGTAGGAAGGAGAACTTGTCGTATGTCCCCAGGGGAACCCTTCAATTGTGCATTTGATGTCAACAGCTTTCTCTGTCATGAAGAATGGAACTGAGGAGTGTATGGATCACACAGTCCAATGATCAAACTTGGGAGTTATATTGGGATTTACACTTGCAGAGCCCTTTCACATCCCATCACCTTATTTTTGTTCTCACAACCATCTATTAAGAGAGGCAGGATGGATGTTTTTGTTTCCATTCTGCAGAAGAGGAAATAGAAGCTCAGAGAGGCTAAGTGGCTGGCCCAAGGTCTCCCAGCTATAAACGGTGGTGTCAAACACTTGCAACTCCAGGTTGCTGGGCTCTGAGCACTTCCCTTCCCCAAGATCCCAAGCTGCTTCCTCCTATGTGATTGTTAAGGGCTGCAAGAAACGAAACTTCTATCTAGGTTGCTTCCACAAAGCTGGAAAGGGAACAAAGAACTGGTGTTGAGATATTCAGAAGAGCAGAGGCATCCCAGGTCCCTCTTCTGCCAACTACCCAGCTTCCCAAGGCATCCCCCAACCACCATCATGGGGGTGGCTAGCATGGCTTGCTGAAATTGCTATTTAAGAGATGTGAAAAAAGGCAGGGAGTACAGAGGAAGCCTAGACAAATACTCCAACAACTGCAGGGTCTTTTGAGAAGAAAAAGGGTTCAACATATGCTGTTTGTTTCATTTAGAAGAGAAAACACGAGAAAGAACATTTGAATATTGTTAAGTCCAGCCCAGAATGTGTCCTCTCCTTGGAGTGTAAGAAGAGGTGGGAAGGTAGACTGAAGCAATGGGGACCACACAGGGCAGGATAAAGTGACTGCTTCTGGGGACCCTGAGGGTCAGGCATGGGGGTGGGGAGGTACAGGGAGACATCTGTCAACATCAGGAGCTACGCCTGACTGAAACATCTATAAAGCATTTTGCCTACCTTATGAAAACGACTAGCTAATCACTAAAATAATCTGTTAATCTGTTGAGCGGGATCCCTTTCCTGATGAATAGAGACTTTAAAAATTACTGCTTAATCAATGTTGACGAGTGGGCTAATTTTCAACCACAGCCAATATTTGACTGTGAATTTCCTACCTATCAGCCATGGTTGCTGGAACTAAAGGTACTGGTCTGGGGTTATTTCTGAAAGAAGTCTTACCTGCCAAGTTCATGTTGTGAATTCCAAAGAAGCTTGATTATCAGGTACTTTCTGAAATTCTGATCTTTTTACCAGATGCCTAATTATTTCTCAGGTCCAGCCCGAGTGCCGTTTGAGAAAGAGGCAGCAGTGTTTGCCTTCGATTTCCAGGGTTGGTTTTGCAAGACTACCCCTCAGTTCTCATTAGAGCCAGTGGTTCTTGACCTTGGCTACACAGGAGAATTGCTTGGTGAGCTTTTAAAAATTGCTGATACCAGGGCTCCACCTCTGGATGTTCCAATTTAATTGGTTTGGGGTGGAGCCCAGCACTGGTATTTTTAATCAGTACCCCAGATGACTAAATGTGCAGTGTTGGGAAGCACTGGCGAGCTGATTACGGGATGCCCTTCTCACAGTAGTACCCAAGAATTCCAGTTAGCTTAGTTTTCCATTCTATTATTTGGTTTCAATGAAAGAAATTTGATCCAAATATCTTAAGTGCCAACTTTCACCAGTCAGTAATTATTATTATTTATATATTTTTTTAGTTGTAGACAGACACAATATCTTTATCTGATTTCTTTAGTTTTATGTGGTGCTGAGGATTGAACCCAGTGCCTCACATGTGGTAGATGAGTGCTCTATCACTGAGCCACAACCCCAGCCCCAGTAATTATTATTTTCTTTTAAAACTAAAGCACAGTTTAGTGCTAAACCGAAAAACCCACCATCACCTAGATATTGTTTGCACCACAATTTAAACCAGCATTTCTCCAGGTGCATTCTTTTCACCATTCATATCAGAATGATCTAGATGCTTGTTAACATCACATTCTAGACCTTCTGGATGAATGTTCTTGGGTGGAAGCCCAGAAATCTGCATTACAGCAAGTGCGCCAGGGGTTTTTGGTGAGAGTAAGCACTAAGGTTTAACTGTTTTCAATTAGTATTCACCCATTTGTCCTGAGGACTTTAGTGGATCTTTGTACTTATGGTGGTTTTTGTTTTTGTTCTTTTGTTCTTGCAGTTGCAAAGCCTCTAGGCTTGTAGCTCTCCATCAATGTCTCCATAGGTCATAGACTTTTTCCTTTATAGGCTATTGGCTACTGAGCAGGTCAGCCCCATTTAACCTTTCTGGCATTTCTGACCAACTGAAAGTTCCCTTATTTCTTGCCTCAATTCCATCTCAAAGCAGCAAAAGAAAGAAAAATGAAGTAGCAGCATGATGTCACAGGTCTTCTTAAGAACCCCAGGATTGTCTATTTCCAATTAGCAGTTTCCCTGACAGCTGGTCTCTGAATCTCTCCAAGCTTGTCCTGCTTTCAGGTTTCCAGCTGCTTAGTGTTTGCTGATTTATTTGCATCAAATGGTCCCTTAATAACTGTCTTGCGCAGGCTCAAACACCTCTGCTTTTTGGTATAGTTTTTTCCTGACGAGTTTGGAGTTACAAGACCAAGCTCAACCCATGATATTGAAAGCCTATGATTAGAGAGCATTGTAAATTAGCTGTGAAGTGGTTTCTCCATGCATATGAAATCTCTCAGATTCTTGCTCTGCTATTGTCCCTCTGCGGGTTCTGGCCTTTCTAACAATAAATAGATTCTGGGTATCTTCCTCATGCTTCTACTATGATATCTTACAAGCAATCTGTCTTGATTCTAATTCTGTTAGGTCGAAGAATTAAGGTGATGACTTATAAGTCAAAAGGTCAGATTAAACACATTCCAAGGGATTCTATCCCTCCTGAAGCACATAGAAATACCAGAAAAGTAAAAAAAAAAAAAAAAAAAAAAAAAAATTCAGTCAAATTAAAAATAACCAAGTAGAAATCTGAAAAATGAGAAATAGTCATGGAAATAAAATTTCTGTAGATGGTCTCTAGAGTAATTTAGACACAGATAGGAAGAAAATTAGTGATTTGGAAGATAGAACTGGCAGAGTTTTCTATATATAGTACAGAGAGATCAAGAAATAGAAATATAATGGAAGTTGGGAGGCATGCAGGATAGGATGAGAAATGCCAACTTCTATCTAACAGAAATTCTATAAATGAAGGATAGAGATAATAACGGAAAGCCAAGATTTAAAGAAGTGATGACTGAGTATTTTCCCAATATGGAGACTTCAAGTTCTAGAAATAAAACATCAGAATGCCAAGAACTGAAAAAAGATATCTTTTGGCAGGTCCTATTGTGGTGTGATGGCAGAATATAAAATCCTGAAATCCTCCAGAATAACTACAAGGCACCAGCAATCAGACTGACAGCAGACTTCTCTCATGAGTAGGTGCCAGAAGACAATGAATACTATTCTGAAACAATTTCATATGCAACTTATAAAAAGTAACCTAAGCCCATCTAAAACTGCTTTATTCTTTGGTAAGTTTTGGTGCCCTCCAGTGGTTAGTGTGAGATTTCCTTCTGCACAATCTTGCCATCAGGCAGGATGTGATAATGAAACTAAGTCTCAAATTGAATTCCCCCTCACTCACGTTTCTTTCTTTCTTTCTTTTTTTGGTAAGTAGGCACAAATAACATTCATTATTGATTTTTATAAGTTCTCCATTCTTTAGCTATTTCTACCAATGCCTTGCATAAAATACTCTCTAGAGGCAGGTGTGACAATACTCCAGAATCTCTTGGATCTAGTGGCAGAGTCTTCTAGTAAGTGGTAGAACACAAGTCAAAGGGAACCCATTGCTCTGCAGGGACTGAAGCCAGGGGACTGGCCTCTTTAGATTCTCTATTCATGCAGAAGCAGAGCAGATGCCTCTGTGACATTTTCCACCACTCCACATAGCTTGACCACCAATTATTTTAACAATGAAAAGATATTTCTATATCATAATCTTAATGATCATTCTCTATGTAATTTTAGCAGTATATATAGGACTTGCAGAAGTTACCTCTGCAGGGTGGAGTCTTTTATTTTTTCTTTATTTTAAAAAATTTGTTCTAATTAGTTATACCTGATGGTAGAATGCATTTTGACGCATTGTACACAAATGGAGCACAACTTCTCATTCCTCTGGCTGTACATGGTACAGAGTCACACGGTAGTGTAATCATACATGTATATAGGATGATAATGTCTGTCTCATTCCACCGTCTTTGCCATCCCCACACTTCTTCCCTCCCTTCACTCCCCTCTGTCCAATCCAAAGTTACTTCATCCCCGCCCCCATTATGGATCAGCATCTGCTTATTAGAGAAAACATTCAGCCTTTGGTTTTTTTGGGTTTGACGTATTTCACTTAGCATGGTACTCTCCAGCTCCATCCATTTACCTGCAAATGCCATAATTTCATTCTTCTTTAAGATTGAGTAATATTCCATTGTGTATATGTACCATGTTTTCTTTATCCATTAATCTGTTGAAGGGCAGGGTGGAGTATTGAATGAGGTCTTTCAAATTTGAATTAACCACCCTTCAAGGGTTTATTGTTGACTAGGGTACTTCTAATCTTAACCAACCAGACAATAGATTATACCTAGCTTATATCAGTAGATATTTGTCATGCTATTTTTGCTGAAATACTGCAAAGTCATAAATAGACCATGTAATACCAATCAAATAATATTTTAAGAGGAAAAAATAAGGACATTTTTAGATTGAAAGAATTTGGAGAGCTTACTACTCAGATATGGAAATGTGCTAAAGCAGAAATAAAACAAATCTGGAAGAAAGGTATGGGATGCAAGAAGCAAACAATAATTTACATATATGTTTAAAAGCAAAGTATAAATAAACTTCTGGTCATGAGATAACAAAGGCTTGGGATTGGTTATTGGTTGAAGGAAGTTAATGCCAGCTAAGACTTGGGAGGTAGATAGAGATTCCAAATAGTTTTAGACTTGATTGCAAGAACACAAAGTTAAGAATCTACTTTAGAATCCAAATAGAGCCACTGAAAGAATAGAAAGTACAAAATTTAATCCAGAAGTATGAGAGAGAATTATGAGTGTTAAACTGTAGAAAGAAATGGGCCGAAAGATAATGCACTAAAATCACGGTGGCAATTTGCTGGAAGCAAAGGTTCAGGGGTGAGAGTGGAGAGGTGAAGGAGGCTCACACAGAGACAGTAGATAAAATCTGCTTGGTGGGAGTATAGAGCTTATGAATATCATTCTTTGTATTATTAAATAAAAAGTCCTAAAACAAGAAATACACAGGTTGAATTTTGGATCAACTTCAGGGCAACCGCCTGGAAACAATCAAAGATGTGGGTGAAGGCACATATATTGTGCACCTTGAGAGCAAGTACCAGGTATTTTAACTGTTGCATTAAGCTCGTAGTAGATGCTCAATAAATGCGTGTAAGTTCACATTTGATCCTGAACACCCAACTGCTTTCTCCTGGGAATTCCAGCCCTCCTGAACAACTATCTTTCTCTGAAAGTCCAAGATCACGGCTGTTCCCTTTCTTAATCTAATCCTCCTGAGGTTCCTGCCCAGTGTATCCTGACATGATTATAATAGCTCTTCTCATCTCAGAATGTCTGGACTTCAAGTGTTTTCAAGTCATTTGGGTCCACAGCACCTTCCTGAAGAACATCACACCAATTCCTGGGAACACTGGGCTGAGTTCTTTGCCTTCCTGGTGGGTTACAGCAGACTTCATTTCTCTTTGTAGAAGTATATTCATCCTTGGTCCATGACTCCAAGAGAACCTTCCCTACCAGAGAAAAAAATATTCTGTCACTTAGAGATGCTCCCCAAAGAAATGGGATGTCAAAAGGAGTGAACTTCAGGTTGCAGGAAGTGGTCCATCCGTAGGGAAGCCAATGGAGTGTGATCAGGCGGGAAGACCTCTGATCGTCCTAGTGCTGAGACTCCAAGGTTCTGGACCATTGTTGCTAACCTCTAGAAGCAAGTCAGATCCTAGAAGCATGCTTGGACAGGGGCCTCTGAGCAAATAATAAGTGCTTCATGCAAAGAACTAACATCATTGCTGGGAATTTGGAGATTGGCTATCTTGTCAGGTTGGTGAAGAACTTTTGGATGCCTCTGAGAAAAGTTCATTCTAGACAATCATGAGTATCTGAGAATAAGAGTCTACTAAGATACTACTAATGCCCCAAGAGATGCAGAACTGACTTTCTGTTATGGAAAGACGTTTGCTTTGCCATTCCAGAGGAAGTAAAATCCTTCCTGAACTCTTTGATGGCATATCTAGAAATTAAACTTGTTTCACTGTTGCTTGGATTTTTTAAAATCACAGTGTCTATTTAGTATTTATTGCATGCTGCCTTACTTTAAGAGCTTTAGTTTAGGCAACAGGTTTTATTTTCTCAATTCACTTATGATTGTTAGGGGGAGGAACTGTGCGGTGCTTTGCATTGCCCACGGTATCTAGCAGAGAATTTTACATGGATTGGAGCTCAATGACCATTTGTTGCATCATTGCCAGGAGCCAGTATAAAACTTGATAGAAATCATTCAGGTAAAGCTCATTTTGGAGAATTCTTTCTTTCTGCCTGAGGGTGATGCTGGGAGTTGAACCCATGACTTCATGCACACTAGGTAATTGCTCTACCACTGAGCTACATTTCCCCATCCCAGGTTAAGCTCATTTAAAAAGAAGATAGTCAGTGCATCTTGGACAAGAGCTCTCTTTTATCTGTGTTTCTTTACTCCTGTGTCTCCACAGTCTACTTCTGGTGTTCTGTGTCTCACAGGATTGTTAGGCATCCACAAAGTACAGAGCTGGGGATGCCATCTAAGAAGGAATTTGCTAAATCGGTTCCACACCAGTCAAGGCAGTGAACACAACACAGAAGGAACATTCAGAGGAAAATTCAATATTCAGAGTCATGCTCTGTAAGGCAGACCTCAAAACAAGGATTTGAGTTCACTACTTTATCCAGCAGATCACCTAGGAACCACTGTTAGAGGAGTGGGGAGATGGGAGGGAGTCAGAAGAGGGTGAGTGAGGACCAGGCATCACTGAAGGCACCTGAGCTCAGGCCTGCAGGAGAACATGGGAGACAGTGCAGAACTTTCCACAGTATTCTGTGAGGTGGATCCATTCACCAATGCTCCATTCATCCAGGGTCAAGATTCTTCTTGTGGCTTTTCTAGCTGTTCCCTATGTGTCATCTGATCATGTTTCCAAGATCAGAAAGGGAGCCTTTCTCTGTCGCTTGGTTCCAAGTAGGCAGTGTCTACCTTGTCAGTGGAAGTGAAGTTGAGAGGTGGCCAGGCTCTGCATACGTGCTGACTTGAGAGGAAATGCTCCTCTGAAGCCTGGGAGGGGACTCCTTGGGGTCCCAGACCACATTCCACCCCTGGGAAATAACTACTGACTTTGGCCCATCAGCCATGGGTCAGAGGCCAGCCCTTGTGCTGCCCTCTGCTCCTGGGGTTGGGCCACCTACCCCAGCTCTCAGGAACCTGGGGTAGCTGAAAGAACAGTGGAAGAAAGGCTATATGGCATGTGGTCATCTCTGCTGAAGTGGCATTTGAGGAGGTTCAACTCCCAGAGGCACCTGCATTTTAATAGGTGACTCTCAGTCCAAAAAATTCTATAGAATTCTACAACTGAGTCTTTAGGTAGTGATTTGGATACTTGAATAGTCCAGATGGTGGGAAGCCTTTATAGCAGGGGCCTTAAGAACATCACACACAGCAGATGACCTGGGTCCTACGGCCTCCATCTTCTTGAACAGGGCACATGTGATGGTTTGGATGTGATGTGTCCTGCAAAGACTGGTGTTGGCTTGGTCCCCATGCAGAAATATCCAGAAGTGGAGATTTGGGGAAGTGACTGGATCATGAGGGTTCTGGCCTCATAAGTGGATTCTTCTATGGATTCATAATTTGATAGTACTATTGGGAGGTGGTGGAAGCTGTAGGCAGGGAGCCCTGCTGGAGTATGTAGGTCTCTGGGGTATGCCCTGGAATTGTATATGGTGCCCCTGACTCCTTTCTCACTCTCTCTGCTTTGTGACTGCCATGAGTTGAACAGCAATGTTTGTTTTGGAGCCAGCCAACCACAGACTAAAACCTCTGAAACCGTGAGCCAAAATAAATCTTTCCTCCTCTAAAGTTGTTTTTCTCAGCTATTTGTCACAGTGATGGAAAACGGACTAACACAGCATGTTAGGAAACCCCATTTTCAGACAACAAAGGTGCAATAGGCCTATTCAATCCCATGGATGATGACACTAGCCCTCTGCTCAGAGTGGGAGGAAGGGAATTTCCTTCTGGAGTGAGCATGACTGGGTAGGAGTCATATAGCCTAAAGGGCCTCAGACTACCTGGGTTTGTATTCCTGACCACTCAATAGTTATGGGACCTTGGGTAAGTCGAAGTTTTTGCATCTGTGAAATGGGGAAAATAGTACCTACCTCATAGATTAATCAAGGAGAAAATGAGTTATCTTATGACAAGTATTAAGAATCAATAAGAATTCCTGGCATAATAAGTGCCAGTCAACATGTAGAACACTAGTATGGAATGGCTGACAAGGGAATGGGGCTCTAAAGAGAAGTGGAATCTTACTGATCAGGGTTCAATTTCATACTCTGCTACTTACAAGCAGAGTTTAGCCTCTTAGAGTCTCGGTTTCATATTTGTAAAATGGAGATTATAATACCAGTACCGAGTACTTGTGAGAATTAAATGAGATAATGCAAGTCAAATACAGCACAGTGTCTGTCACATATGATGTGATTTCAGTAAACGTGGTATCTGTAGTCAAAGGGCTCACTGAAGACAACTTATGTTTTGCATTGGAGATGAAATCAGTGGTGATACCAAGAAGGAAGCTTTGTCCTTTTGGGGTGGGGGTGGGAAGGTTAGAAGATGAGGTAGGCATGGGAAGGGATGGGGAGAGAGGACGAGGAGGGGAGCAGGGGAAGTAGGGAGGTGGGAAAGCGAACAGGAGAGCTGGTGGATTAGGTGAGCAATGGGGCTCCCTGACTATAATCTATGTAGCCATCCTTTGGGAAATAATCCTAATGTTATGAGATCCCCTGAATTACAAAGGCTAAAAAGAAAAATCTGCTTGTTTTCCAGGGTGGGGATAGATCATCAGAAAGTGAAAAGGCCTGAGGTTTCCTGCTACCTGAACTAATTCTGCTGGAGAGTTCCTGAGAATGCTGACATCCAGACTGCGGGTGACTCGAGACGGGGAGAGAACATCAGCTACAGACTGCGGTCCTGAAAGCCCAAATAGGGGAGGGGCATCCTTTGTTGAACTGGGCACTGAAGTCCACCATCCTCCCTCAGGGGACCAGAATACAGGACCAGCATGGGATGGGCCATCTCAGCTGTGGACATTCAGATCTCAACAGCTACTTGGGTGGCCCAAGAAGCGAGGACTCTACTTACTGAGTAGTAGGCAGGTTGGCCATTCCTGTGGGGCTGTGGTAATTAGAAAAGCAGTGGACGTACTGTGTTATGTAAGGTGGGTGAATGAGTCAGTTTTTAAATCATTGTTAGAAGAGAGTGCATGTGCAGAAGCTAGCGTGTCTCTGTGCCTGGACTTGGTGTGGCAGGCCTTGGCTCTGGGTCTCACTGGACTCGAGACAGCAGAGTTCAGTGTTGAAGCATTGCCTCTTCCTACTGGGCCTTTGGTTAGAAAAGATAACCTTTCTGTGACAAGAAATTTTGGACGTGGACATGTGCCCCTTCTCACACAGGATTCCTACAGCAGGCATTTGTAAACTTTCCCTATATAATTCTCATGGGTAACCCTGAGAATAGAGGCTCCTCTCCATTTTAGCAGTGAGGAAATTGCAGCCTGGACAGGCACAGCAACTCGACCTGGTCTCACAGTCTCACAGTGGGGGAGGGGTCCAAGCCAAATCCCACGTTGCTCCTTGCATTCCAGTCCCCTCATGAGATGTGGTTGTTCCTGTGTGAGGTGCTCTGAGTGCTGGGATCGAATATAGTGACAATCCTATGGCTCTCATTCATTTTTCTTTATTGCTGGGGTCTAGGTTTAAGTCCATAAATAATACATAAATTAGAATATAGAGCTGATTCTCACACATTTTCAATGGGCTTTCAGTTCTTCCTAAGATCAATAAAGCTCAAAAGAAAAGAAAAAGCCAACTCAGCTGGTGTGTGGCTCTGGGACCCACTGCAGTACACACCCCTCTCCTGGAGGGCGAGCCATGCTTGATGGCTCAGCTTTCTTGTCCCTAATGAGTTGGGATGCTGTTGTGCATTCAGAATCCAGTAAGGACTAAGTGCGTTTGGAGCCACACTACTGAGTAAACACAGAAAGAAATTTCTTTTGGAGGAGCCGTGTCAGTGAGAGACAGAGGGAGGTGTTTAGGCTGTCTGTCTGTGCCAGGCTTCCTCTGGAGCTTGGCTATGCCACAGGCTGCCAAGCATGCCACGGGGGTCACAGAGGTGAAACCATACAGATGGAATGAAAGGGAAATAACCAAAGAAGACAATGAAAACAAGTGGACATATCAGAATAAGCAGCAAGAAAATATTCATCATCGTCTCAGCTCAAAGTCCTAAAGAGACTGCCTAAGAACCCAGGGCTGCTGCCAATCCAGATGGCACTTTGATGCCAACTGGGAAAAAGGACCCTTCCAGGCACACATGGCCCCATGTGGGCTGAATTCTGGGCTCCCTTCCCCTTCAGCCAGACCTTACACAGGGATCCCCTTTCCCAACTCTTCATGGTGTCTCGAGTGACCACATGTAATTCACTCATATTTCCAGCCATTTCTTTTCTCAGATTTCCCTTCTTTTTTTTTTTTTTTGTAAAGGCTCAGTAGCTACCCTCTTTTTTAAGGACCATGAAGCTGCAGCCTCTGACATGATATGTAGATAAAAGATGTCACAGGGATAAGAGTTAGAGAAAGCTTTAACGAGGAGAGCTTAGACCATTTCAAAGCTCGGCCGCAGTGCGCAGAGGGGCTGCGGAGCTGGTGGAGCGTGGGGTGACGTGCAGTGTCAGTGGGCTCTGGCTCTTGCTAAGGCCTCGCTCTGATGAGCTGGGCAATTGGGGGACTGTTTGAACAGACCAAAGAAAAATATCAAAAGGCAAATTGGAGTCAGGGAGAAAATGAATAGCCCATGATCTCCAAGGGAGATTACAGAGGTAATGACAAAGCAGTCAGGTTTTTAAAGGGGCTGTTATTCCAAGAAAGATAATTTTGTTCAACATTTTATTATTTTTTTTTTAAATGGAAAAGAGGATGAAGAGAACAGCACCGGCTAAATCATCAATGTCAGATAAAAGATAAATCTTTCATTATTCTTTGCATGCCCTTTTGACATTGAAGAATATATTTGGTATGAGGATTTGGGGTTTTATCAAAACTGTATTATGCTAAAATAAACAAACCATAGTGTCATGTTTTGTTGGAAGGGAGTGGCCATTAAAGTACAGTGGAAGAGAACTTTCAAGATTAATAGTGCATTTCCCATAGGAGCTCTGCTCTTTTTAATAAATTTTTAAGATCCATACTTGCTGAATATTTGCATATTCAGCAAACATAGGCTTGGATAACAAAAGGAACTGCCTGGCCCCTCTGGAGAATCAGGCGAAAACTTCCATTCAGCATCCTCCAAAGCCTGCAAAGCTTAGATCTCCAAATAGGTCTCTTTTCCCTGACCACTGCATAGACCTGGCTTCTGACCTCAGGATCACTTGATCACCCCAGACCCTTTGCTCTCCTTTTCCAAACCCTACATGTCACCTGGCCACCTGTAGATTGAAGCTGCTTCTCATTCTGAGACCAGTCAGTGAGAAGGGATTTAAGAAGTCCTTACTAAGAAGAGACCCTCATGAAAGTCATCTTGCTGTGGCTCCTGCTGGGTCCTGGAGTTCTGCTGGGTTTCTCTTTCCTTCTGTTTACCCCACCCCCTGGGTACCCCTTCCATCAGGTTAGCACTATGTACCTGTCAAGTCTTCCTGGATTTGGCATTGTGTCCCATGCTGTGACTTCAGTCATGCTACCCCAGGTGACCATAGTCTTCTGCCATGTCCCTGGGGAGAGCTCTGCCACGTGGCTGGATCTCCATTCACTATCCTTGGTGGGAATTCCTGTGCTCACCACTGAGTGTCAGCCCCCAGCTGCTTCTGGCTGGAGCGTCTCCTCCTGCCTGCAGCTGTGTTAATATCTCATTATCTGTCCCAATCAGGTGGACAGACATCTTCCCCTAGCATCTATACCTTTTGTCTGATTTATAAAAGTCTACCTTAGTAGGAGGAGTTCACGAGTTATTTTTTAGTTCTGCTGTTAATATACTCAGAGACCCTTTCTCTCAGTTTCTGCTCTATTCTCTGGTGGGCTTAGATTCCTGATCCTCTACCTAATATTTTTTATCCACCAAGAGTCTCCACTACTCATGGTGTATGCTCCTTTATCACTTCAGCTTTGATGTGACTCTTCCTAGCTTCCCGTTAGCATGTTCTCCCTCTCTCTACATGTTTATGCACACGTATATGTGTGCACGTTTACCATTCAGCTTCTCTCAATAACTGCCTTACTGTATGGCATTTCCGAGAAATTTTATTTGTCCCTTTTATTTATTTTTGCATGTGGTGCCCCCAAAATAAACAAAACAAAAAAGGGAGATAGCGATTGTATGAATCGCTCATGCTGGGGTCAGTTGCCTTCTCTAGGTCCAGTCAGGCTAACAGTTGTCCAACCATGGAAAGGGCTGTGGGCGTGACAGTCTCCTGGTGAAGGACTTAGGGTGAGGCAGTTTCCCTGACAAATCTCATAGTTATCATACCTCTCACCTCATCAGCCAGGAAAAAAAAAAAAGGAAAAGAAAGAGGTCAGGAACCTACAGTCTCCTTCAAGGGCACATTCCCAATGACCTAAGGACTTCCCCTCACCAGTTCCCATCTCTTAAATATTCCACCACCTCCCATTAGTACCACTATGGGGACCAAGATTTTAACCCAAGGATCTATGGGGGACACTTTTCCAAAACATAGCACCCTGGCAATAAGACTCAGAAGAATTTCAGGGGTGAGCACCCTGGAGTGATTTTGTCAGTGTAGTATACTACGTACACACAAGTTCATGACTTACTGAACCATGTGGACCTTTCAGGGTGCCAAGTCTCTGGAATGTGGACTTTCCAGTCGTATAAGTCAGCCTGACTTGGTACTTGTCAACACCTGGGCAGATATTTGAAGTCTCACATGATGTCCTTCACGTAGAACAATTTGTAAGTCATTCAGGAGGCAGGCTGTGTTCCAAATTATTTATATCTAGAAAATGTTAATTGCCTATGATTATATTATTTTTGGTTCTGGCTTGGGTCATGGAAAAATTAAAGATAAATTAGATTGTCAAAGTTTAAGTAGCAGAAACAGCCCTACAAAATGAAGAATGTTCTCCTAAATTAAAATTCTTATAGTTTGTTGAGTGAAGTTTTTTTTTTTCCTGGTACTAGGGATTGAACCCATGGACATGATAGCACTGGACCATAACCCCAGACCTTTTTCTTTTTTATTTTGAGCCGAATCTTGCTAAGATGCATAGGCAGGCCTTGAACCTGCGATGTTCCTGCCTCCAGACTTGTGAGTAGCTGGGATTACAGGTGTTTGTGACCACATCCAACACAGTGACTATTCTAACCATCCAATGACTTCCTTTCTGTCCTTTATCTGAACTTTATCACGTGGTCATTGTCAAGTAGCCATGAGTTGCTTTCACTTAGAAATTCTTACCTAACTACAGAATGGGTGGCATTGAGCAGAGACTCAAGGCCTTGACTGCTTTCTCTTCTTCTGACTTCACCTTGCTATACGAGAGTCGACACTTGTGGCTGAATGATATTTGCCATCAATGAGAGGGAACACTTGGGAAGCACTTGCCACACTTCTAACAGGGCTCTGAGTCAGATCACAGTGTTCTCCCAAACACACATGCCCAGCTTGGGATCATAGCAACACTGAACTCAGAAGTTCAATGCTTGTTGTCTTAGATATGAACATAGTCCCAAGCAGACACCTCCTGGGGAGCTCAGTCTGCCTTGGGGTGTACTTTTGTGCTCTAATTGCAGGCTGTGGTAGGAGAAAAAATTGTGAAGAATTGATATCTACTCAAGGACTTTATGCTAACAGCTCTGCCTTATGCCAAAGGGATCCATAGAGCGGATTCTAAGCTCCTTTTACTGCTTTCTGTGTATTCTCATTAGTCTTTTCCCCTAAAATCCAGGGGATCCAGCTCTGAGGATCCAGGAGAGGCAATCTAGAATGTTTCAAATGGAGATTGAATTGGAGGCGGAAGCCTGTCTCTCAAGACTGGGGGCTTTAGTCCATGATGACTGGCCCCAGTGGTTTTGGGTCTATGGTGAGGCATACATCATGGGAGGGTTAAGTGGCAGAGCAAAAGTCCTTCTTTCATGACTAGGGAGCAAAAAAGGAAGAGGAGGAGGCAGGAATTCCACTATCCTCTTTAAGGGCACACCCATAATCACTAAGGACCCCCCACTAGGCCCCACCTCTGAAAGTTTCTGCCACATCCCAATAGTGCTGCCCTGGGGAACAGGCCCTGACACGTGGGCCTTTGGGGGACATTCTAGAGCTAAACTACGGCAGCAACCCAGAGTCACGTTCAGGGTTTAGTTCAAAGGTAGATTTTGGGACCCTCTGAATAGTCCCTGATACCTAATTTGCATGTGTACCTTGTGTTCGGTGTGGGTGGAATAGGTGTGTAAAAAGAAAATTTAAAACTTTACATATCTGATGCTACAGTTTGAATGTGTCCTTTCCAAAATTCAGGTTCTGGGATGTAATGGCCAACGTGACAGGATGGAGAGGCGGGGCCTTCAACAGGCAATTAGGGCACGAGCGGTCCTCCTGGTGAATGGGATGCAGGCTCTCAAACAGAGGCTTACCTCAGTGTTCAGCTCTCTCTGCCTCTGCCTCCCGCACGTCAGAGCGCAGCCTTCCTCCCCTCTGGAGGATGCAGAAGTGAGGAGGCATCTTAGAAGCAGACACATTGGGCCCCAACTGGCCAGCACTTTGATCTTAGATTTTCCAACCTCCAGAACCATGAAATAAATGACCGTTTTTAATAAATTACCAAGTATTTCATAGTTTGTCACAGCAGCACAAAACTGACTGAGATAAAAGAGGAGTAAAGGGTTCAACGCTGCAATACTTGGTTGGGTTGTGGTGGCAGTGGCATGGTTACCGTGGGACTCTTGGCACTGAGCCTGTTCCCTGCTCAGGGAAGAGCATGGTGAGGTACAGAACAACAGATTGGTGACAGAAGGGTAGAGGCCATCCCTCAGCACACTTCTGGTGATACTAATGGGCTATAGACCACTTCCTTAAAAGACTTCAGAGGGTTCACTAGTCCGATAGTCAGGGCACTGTTAGGAATTGTCTTCCAGAACTGAGCTAAAAGTTACTTAATTGACTTACGGAGATGGTGTGAGAGGACCGGACCCAAGCGAGAACACTGCCAAAGTGCTCGCTGGGAACTCCTCTGGGGTGTTGGAGTATGGAGGGAGGAGAGGAAAACAGGAATCCAGAAGAGTTTGGGGAATCCTCCACAAGTGGAGGTTTCCACTATTCCTTGGTGGCTGTGTCACTTTAAGTGAGAAAGGGGTTATTTCCTATTCAGATTTGTATGTCCTTGGAAGAGAGCAGAAGAATTTTCCATTGATAAACCTAGGAGTTTGAGAATCTATAACTCCAAAGTGGGGGATTTCTTGCATAACATCTTGATTTCAGGGTTTCAGTGGAGGTAGATAGGGTGAGGACTGAGGATAGCCAGGGTGCCCCCTTGAACAAATGAATCATATAAAAGACCTTTGTGTTAACTGACCTTCCACTGATGTGACAAATGCCTGAGAAAAACAGAGAAGGATTTACTTTATCTCAGAGTTTCAGAAGTTTCTGTTCACAGTCAGCCGCCTCCATTGTTTTGGGTCTGATACGAGGAGGAACATCATGGTGGAAGGACATGGGAGAGGGGAGCTGCTTACCTCATTGCCGCTGAACAACAGGAGGGGCCAGGGACAGGAATACTCTTATAGGGCATACCCCCCGTGATCTACTTCCTCCAACCCTGTCCCATCACCTACAGTTTCCACCACTCCCAGTAGTCCATTTAATTGTCAATGGAATAAACCACTAGGGAGATCAGAACCTTCCTGATCCACTCACTTCCCCAAAGTCCCACCTCTGAACTCTGCTGCACTGGGGACCAAGCACTCAACATATGAGAATTTGGGGAACACATCCAAACCATAGTGACCTTGAATCATGTGGCCCCATCTTCCTTTCACCACAGACATGTGTCACATAGTAGCCCAGACAGATGATTGGGTGGCTACAGTTTTTGTCTTTCCGAGTAAGGAAACTTACTCGGATGCCTCTGAACAATGATAGCTTTGAACATGCTACCGGGGGCCATCTTTAAGTGTTAGAAGCTGCTTTCTTGTACAAAATTAAATATGCTTCCCCTTAACCATAGTTCTGCTCTCTTAATCTAAACATTTACATTGACTTCCAACATGCTGTTATTCCAAAGAGAGATGTGAAGTAGCTCCCACCTTTACTCTGCCCCCACCAAGTGTACTCTTCGGGCTGAATATTCTCACTTTATTCCATTGTTGATCACAGGAGACAGCTCTAGACTCCTTTCTGGTCTTCTAGATATTTGCTGACGATCAGTGAGAGCAAGGACCTGGCCACTTTCTTTTCTCTTGAGTCTAAGAGGATCATAGCACTGGACATTTTTTACATGTGGAAGTTAGTAGTTTTCTGAGATTTCCTGCGTAATTTGTTTCCCACAGTCTGACCTGTTGTGAGCCTAGAGACTGTGCTTGTCCAAAGTCGTGGCTTTGCCTAGGTGGAAATACTCTGACCTGGGAAGGGTTGTTCCCCCAAAAGGTGGAAAAACTCGGTTGGAAAACACTTGTTTATCTCTTTGGGGAACTGCCTGCTCCCCAGAATGATCCCTCTTCTCATTTTCTCCCAAAGCATAGCTACCTTGGGGCCCAAGGTCACAGCACAAAATTAACATGGGCCCTAAAAAAGAGTAGACAATTGTGTAGTATCTCTTACTTCCATTTAGCCATCTCTTTGTCTGTCTGTCCAACCATCCATCCATCTAATCATTATAGGAAAACTTTTTTGGGGGGGGCAGGGTGAAGTAATAATCTATGCTCAAAAAACACGTGCTTAGGTCATTATTACACCTTTTACTTAATTGAACTCAATATACTTAATTTACTTAAAATTTATACAACTCTAAAAGAGGATGAGAGATGTTCATGTTGATCACACACAGCATAGACTTTTAAAAATGCCAAGAGCCCCTGGCTTAGCACTTATTTGGAAGGGTTAGGACTTTCCCTAGACATTTTCATTCTTCCTTCTGCTGAGATGGATGTGGCTATTTTTACTCTTGCTGTTTATGACTTACAGTTCACTGATTCTGAAGAATAGGGAATCTTTTCTTGGCATATCCTATAGATCAACCCACAGGACCTTCTGTCCTTTGGGTCTCTGGCTGCTCAGAGATGGGCAGGGCTCAGGAAAAGAGAAGTTAGTTACAGGAACCAGGGTCCCACTGCTGTGCCCTCTGCCATTGTCTGTCCACTCTTTGGGCCACTTCCTTTGAGATGTTCCTGTGCCTGCAAAAGTTGAGGGCTCTCAGTGAGTCCAGGCCAAAGGTGGCAGACTTCCAACCCCCACTGCACGTCTTGGTGCTGACATCCCAGAGGATGGTGCACATGGATGCAGACAGTCAGCAGTAATCACGTCACAGCAGCTGGAAGCTTATGAACAGTGGGCAGGAGCTACCGCAGGTCTGCAGAGTCCTACTCAGTTGCCCTGCACTAACTGTTGGAGCCAGAGGACACCCTCCCTGCCTGTACTTTCCAGTACTTCCAGAATTTTCTCTATAGTCCAAGAAAATGTTTTTCAGACCAAATTGCCCTGAAATTGGTCTTACTTTAAGTCCTGGAAGACGTTGTTGTTCTAGATTTTGTTCCTTTAGCCAAATATCTCTCAGTTCTAGGTGAGATTTGCCTATGGTCAGGAAGACGGGGTCTGTTGTAGCCCTGCTGAGTTCTAGGCACATAGTAGGTTCTTAATAAATCTTGGTTGGGTGAAAGTTGTGCTGGATTAATGTCAGGGACTCTTGAATTCTACGGATGATTTTTTTGGGCAGAAGTCTTTCCTGTGCACTGGGAGTGATGAACTGGTGCACTTTTCTAACCCACTCAGTTACCGCAGAGAGGCTGGGTGGGTCATGTGGATTCGTGAGTCTGGAGGCTGAGAGGAAACCAGGTGTGCTTAGTGTGGCCTCAGACAGGATGCTCAGAGGGGCATCTCGGTCTGACTGCTCAGGAAGCCTCCAAGCAGAAGAAGGTCATTTCAGAAAAAGTAGGTAATTAAAAGAGCCTCACCAGTCTCTGTAAGTGGGGGAAAGGTCAGAGACATCATCTGTGGGGCCCAGTTAAAAATGACTATGCCAGGTCCCTTGTTTAAAAAGTCTTAAGAATTTCAAGATGATGACCAGGATCATTAAATTAATCACAGTTCTTCTAAACCCCGGCCTTGTGTGACTGTGTGGGTCACGCACCCATGAAGCTGGCCTTGATGAGAGCCATGGCTTATTCCAGTTTCCGCCTCAGAGGCAGACGGTGGTGGCTTTCTGGGGAAGCAGCTGGAGTCCGCTCCTCTCCCTGACCTGTCAGCACGGGCCCACTCTGCTCTGGTTCCACCCGCACTGCGTTGGTTCTAGTATCACTGCTTTACTCCTCAGTTAGCTGTAAACAATCCTGAACTTCTCCACAGCTAGTAGTGCTGAGACACCATCGATCAGGGTCTATCGCTCCCTGGGCAGACCCGCTTTGTACACAGTATCTCTAATCTTTTTGGAAATGTGAACTATTTTTACCCCCATCTTAGAGATAAGAAGACGTGTGATCAGAGACACAGGTAACTTGGTGAAAGGCCTCACAATTTGTAAATGACAGACCCATGACCAGGATGGTTTCTTTTTTATTATTATTATTATTATTGTTATTATTATTATTCTTTATTTTTATTGTAAACAAATGGGATACATGTTGTTTCTCTGTTTGTACATGAAGTAGAGGCATACCATTTGTGTAATCATAAATTTACATAGGGTAATGGTGTTTGATTCATTCTGTTATTTTTTTCTCCCCCCCACCCCTCCCACCCCTCTTTTCCCTCTATATAGTCCTTCCTTCCTCCATTCTTGCCTCCCTCTCACCCCCCATTATGTGTCATCATCTGCTTATCAGCGAGTTCATTTGTCCTTTGTTTTTTTGAGATTGGCTTATCTCACTTAGCATAATATTCTCCAATTTCATCCATTTACCTGCAAATGCCATAATTTTATTATTCTTTATGGCTGAGTAATATTCCATTGTGCATATATATATATATATATATATATATATATATATATATACCACAGTTTCTTTATCCATTCATTAATTGAAGGGCATCTAGGTTGGTTCCACAATCTGGCTATTGTGAATTGAGCAGTTATGAACATTGATGTGGCTACATCAATGTAGTATGCTGTAGTATGCTGATTTTAAGTCCTCTGGGTATAGGCCAAGGAGTGGGATAGCTGGGTCAAATGGTGGTTCCATTCCAAGCTTTCTAAGGAATCTCTACACTGCTTTCCAGAGTGGCTGCACTAATTTGCAACCCCACCAGCAATGTATGAGTGTACCTTTTTCCCCACATCCTCACCAGCACGTATCGTTGCTTGTCTTCTTGATAATCACCATTCTAATTGGGGTGAGATGGAATCTTAGAGTAGTTTTGATTTGCATTTCTCTTATTAGTAGAAATGTTGAACATTTTTTCATGTATCTGTTCAGGATGGTTTCAAAAACCCTTTTTATTCACTGCCTGGTCCTTGAGGGCCCAATTGTGCCTTATTAATTTTTTTGTCATCTGAAGGGCCTTTTCTTTTCTCTCTCCTTTGTTTTTGTTGTTTGAAGGCCAGGTTAGTGATAGGAAAAGCTTTCAGAGGTAACTCGTAAGACAAGTAGGGATCTTGACTCTCAGGTAGTGCTCTGCTCACTTGATTGTACTGCTGTCCATTTCTGAGCATCCTGAGATAAATATAGTTGCTATATGTTAGGGGCTTCCTGGCTTCTAGGGCTCCCTTGACATTAGGAGCTCCCTGATGCGCATATCTTCCTGCCTCTCAGAGGTCTGGAACTCTTTCCAGCCAACTGCATTCTTCTGAGTAGGTCCTCTGCCTAAACTGCATCTCTTCTCCTGCCCGGAGAAGCTGGGAGGATAATGCAGAAAACTAAACAACTTCCCTCCCTATTTTTCCAAAGACATTGAGCAACTCCCTGTCAGCCAGCTGTTGGTCCCTTTCCCCCAGGCTTCTCCCTGACCCCTCTCAGTCTTCCAGGGGTCCCTCCCCAATAGTGGGGAAGGCAGTTTGCTTCATCTCTCCAGGAAAGAGAGAGAGAGAAGCAGGTGAACGCAAGAGCTAGGAGGCAGTTTTTGGATAATGGCGATGAGTCCACTCCCACTTTTGCGAAGTTGGAGGAGCCCGGTGAGCAGTGTTTTGGTGAAGTCATTGTTGTTGCTGGTGCCTCCCTTTATGCTTAACTAGAGTCCCTCTGGGAGCCTGCAGGAAATTGGAAGGACAGGTCAGCCACCATTGTAGATTCATGTAAAATAGAGTCTCATTGGCCTCCTCCTTTCTAAAGCTCGGCTCACACCCTCACTTCACTTGCTGAACACACACAGTCTGCACAGAGAGGTAAGGGGCCCATGGGGCTTTGACTTGGCAGACTGTCAATGTCTCCAGACCCCGGGCCTGGACACTGGTTTAAGAGTCCCGGTTCTAACTAACTCTCTTCTCCTTTTTCTTTGGACAGGATTAGGTTAGTGCCTTGTGAAGCTTGGGATCTTGCTCAACTGAGCTTCTTTTCCACTGGCCCCTGATGAAGAATAAATTGAGGGGACTGATAGGAATATTCTGCTGAGCCTCACTGTTTGGGGACGAGCGGGTGCGTTGGCAATTCTCATTTTGAAACTGTCATTTCTATCTCTAGAATATTCAACAGGACAGATTTTTACATAAATAATGTGGAAAATTGATTGTATGTGCCTGCTGAGCCATAGGGGATTTCGCCTTTGGAATCACACTGCAGCTAACTAGAGCTTCCTCTTGGAAGATCCTATTCTCTTGAGTCCTTCTGCGTGAGCTGGATCAGGTTTCATGCTGTTTTGCTCATCTCTGTTCCTGTATTTAGTAGCTGCAGCAGAAGGAAAAAAACAATCCCTTTTTCTGATGTTTATTTGACTATTGAGGCTAATTGTTCATTTGCTGAAAAGGATAAAATCAAAGACCAAGGATCTCTAAAATCAATCTCTCTCTGCACATACATGAATATTTGTGCGCATGTGTGTGTGTGTGTGCGCGCTTCGTCAAGGTGTAGTGTGATGTGAGCATAAAGCTAAAAATAAGAACGAGAACATTTTTTAAAGAATATTTTCCCGTTTCCTCTTCTCCCCAAAGGTGCTGCCTTGCAGCTGTAATTACACCCTCCATGTACCATGTGTGGAGAATCAGTGGCACACATCTATGCATACTGTGACATCATCGTGTTTGTCTTGCAATGTCTAATGTGGTTAAGAGACAACAGGGACGATCAGATTGCAAGGGTAAGAAGGGAAGCAAGCTGAGCTTCCAGATCACAGCTCTCTTATAAATGTTTGCCTGGGGAAAGAGAATCCTGTCTACTGGACTCAGGATGCAGACAATGCTCAAAACACAGGCAGACATCCACAGGCTGTTCAAAAAACCATTTCTCCAGAATACGTGTCCGTATAGGGAGGATGAGGTAAAAGTAGTAAAAGACTTCCCGAGATTGTAGCCACCAGAGGCTGCTGATGAAAATTATGCATAGCTGAAAGGGCAAATCACTCTTATCTTTTCAGTGATCGTGCTGGATTTTGAAATGAAACCCAGCAGGGCGAATGTACCTGCCCCAGCTCTGAGAGAGGTGTTGGGCTGGTGGGTTTATGAGCTGTGAATATCCATTTTCCAAGCTCTGGAGCTGTGTGCCTGCCCTGCTGGAGCTTCTGTGTGACAAGTCTCAGGATTGGTGATCTCTTTTTAGCCCTACCGTAGGCAGGAAGGAAGCAGCTGTCACTTGGAGGTGGTGGTGGCAAGGGGGTGGTGGCTTGGGTGTTAAGTGACAGCCCCTCTTTTCACATCTGGGAGGTTTTGATTCTACTCTCAGGCTAAGCTTAGGGGCTATTTAAATTGCTCAGTGTAAAAGACCAGTTCTTAGAAAGCCTTCAAGATTGCCAATTCAATGAGAACTTCCTCAGTCGGAAACTAAGAGGGGTATTGGGGTGTCTCCTTTTTAGTGACTGTTGGGTTCTAAAGTCTGCAGGGAGGGAGAAAATTGCAGGCAGTCAAAATTAGACTTGAAAATCCCTTAACTTATGGGCAAAGTGTACTTCAAGCTGCTCAGACCAAGAGGAATACTGGGAAAGTCGCAGTACGGGAGGGAGGAGCTGGTGCCAGGTGTCTTTCCTCTTGAGCTCATGTGGGGGCCTGTGTTTTCTGAAAGAATGTTGGGGAGGGCTGGCAGCATTTAAATCATTTTTTTCTCAGTCTCTCCTGGCCAGCTAGGCATTCTTTAATTTATTGACGCGGAATGCTTGTAGGATGCAATTTCAGTGCACCAATGGGTGGCCCCCAAACCATGCATTTGCTTTATTTGGAAAAGGAAATAGGAGGTAGGGAAGGAGGGAGAGAAAGTGAGGGAGAAAACAAGAGAACAAGTACCCGGATGTTACCACCTTGACCTCAGGGACCCTCTGGCTTCACGGTGACACATTTACAAGCCACTAGCTAATACTTATAGCCTATAGATAGCACTGAAGATGTGCTGGGTGCTGACTAAAGCCACTTTACTTATCTGAGCCCACTCCATACTAATCACTCCATGCGAGGAAACTTTATTTTCCATTTTATAGAGGAGGAAACAAAGTCTTAGAGCCCTTTCATGGTTTTGGCCTTGCAGTAGTTAAGATGAAGATGGGTGTTAGGAGCATGTGGGTGGAGATCATGGGAGGGAACTGAGGCTTCTTTCATGGGGTCAAGTAAGGATGTTACAAGTGGAAAGCCCTGACTGCTCCTCCTCTGGGACTCAGGGATGCCCCTGGGTTCAACCGCTGGCTGGCTGTCTCTGGGCTTTCCCATAGGCCATTCTCGCTGCCTGGCATACTCTCCTCACCCGCTCTACCCAGGAACTCTTACTCCTTTGTCCCTGATTCCTGCAGCTGGATCAGGCTCTGCCCCATGTGTGCCCCCACCCCCCTCTCACAGCTCTCACTTTGTGGCACCCACCGGACCAGGGCCTTTGGACAGGGATGGCACTCGGCACCATGCCAGGCCCCCTGTAGCGTGCAGTGAACGTTTGCTGAAGGGATGCTGAGTCCCTGAGGAGCTACAGTATATCATTTCCTGTCCAGTTTCTAAAATATAGTCACCTAACATCAGTAATCCACTTTTAAAAATCAGATGTTCTGTACAAAAATGGTAACTGGAACCTATTTCCCATTACTTTAAATGAGAAAAATTATGATGTGTTACACCTCAACCTCAAATCCCTAACCAATTTCCTAAAACAGAGCCGAAGTATAGTAAAATGCCTACATGTAGCTAAAAGACTCTCAAGTCAGGATGTAAAATGCCTCAAACTACCTTCCTGATCCCTAGTTATTACAGTGGCAGTTATAAATGACTACACTGTATACAGTAAAGTACTTCTTCAAGGGTCATGGCTTTTCTCCCTGGCTTTACTCTCTTCAAGTTTTTCTTCACTTCCTCAAATTTTGGGGACTTATTGTGCATTATTAAACAAAAATCAGTACAAGTTATTCAAGGTTCCAGAAAAACATTCAGGGTAAGCACACGATAAGTAGACGATGGCTCACATGAGACAGGAAATGCCACTAATTGAATTTGGAACGTAACAAGTCTTTTCCCACACGTTGTTTTGAATGATGCACTGAGTTTTGGGATTACAAATGTAATTGGTTTTTTCTAAAATTTGTACATCACCTGAAGAATATTTTTGTCATAGCCTGTGCCTTCTTTCTTTCTTCCTCCTTTCATTTTTTTTCTTTCCTTTCAAAATAATTGAAATCATGAAATTTGGGTGTGACCAATGAAGGTCAGATCTGCCACTATAGCAGGGAGATTATTTTAAGTTAAAGGCATTTGAGACTCAACAGATGCAGGAAGGGCTTTTCTCTGATCTCTCTTCTCTGCCTCAAAGTAGAGACTTCCAAAAAAATTTTGCTGTCAAAAATCTGCCCTTCAGTGACTTTCCATTCCAGGGGAAAAAGTGACTCCTCAAACCGAGGATGAGAAGTTAGCATCAGATGCATAAATAACCCTCAGTAAAAGAAACCTCCTGGTGTGATAAGGAGTTGATTCACATGGTAATGGAGGCTGAGAAGTCCCATGATTTGTGAGCTGGAGACCTTGGAGAGCCAGTGGGTAGTTCCATTCTGGATTCAAAGCTCTAAGAACCAGGAGAATGATGGTGTCAGTTTTTAGTCCATGTTTGAAGGCCTGAGAACTAGAGGAGCTGATGGTCTAAGTCCTAGTCCAAGGGCAGGAGGTGAATGTTCAGCTCAAGCAGTTGGGCAGAGAGAGAGCAAATTCTCTCCCCCGCTTTTTTTTTGTTCTGTCTAGACTCTCAGCTGATTGCATAATGTCCTACTATATTGGAAAGGGCAATCTATTCTGCTTAGTTTATTAATTTGCTTCGTTTTGAATGTCCTCACCAAAACTTATCTGGGAGCTTAATACTCCTGTGAGGTATTAAGAGGTGGTACCACGTGTGACCTTTAGAGGTTATTAGGTCATGGGAACTCTGCCCTCATGGATGGATTAATTTAATTGTGTATTAATAGGTTAATGAATTATTATAAGAGCAGGTCTGTTATAAAAGTGAGTCTTCTGTAGTATCCTCTCATCATGTGATGTCCTACATTGTGTTAGGACTCTAGAGAGTTCAGAAGTGCCAGCAAGAAGGCACTCACTAGATACAACTGCCCAATCTGAATTTCTCAGTCTTTGACACTGTGAGCAGAATAAAACTTTTTTCCTTATAAATTACCAATCTCAAGTATTCCATTAGAGTGACAGAAAATGGACTAAGGTACAATTCAAATATTAATCTTATCTGAAAATATTCTCCCAGATGCGATAATGTTTAACCCATTGTCTGGTCACCCAATCAAACTGATATAACAAATGAGCCATTTCTCTTACCTTCCATTGGTTTCTCCTGTGTATTTCTCAGTCATTTCCTATCATTTGTCACCTTTTAGATCCAATCCTGTCCTTGTTAAGATGGAGTGTAAGCACCCAATTCTAACTACTTCTTTCAGTCACTTTTTGTGAGCTCCAGAATACATACGTGGATGATCTTTGTCTTTTATCAGTTTAACCATGGACTGCAGATCATTGAACCTAAGAGTAATGAAGCAAAGTTTTTCTCACCGACACCAAGCAATGTTCTATCAGAAAAATTTAAATAAGGAATAATTCTGCAGTGTGTATCTTATTTTTAAACTTTAAAAAGGTCAACATATGCCTCAACAGGATGGAACTGCTTCTTTTTTTGGGGGGATACTGGGGATTAAACTCAGGAGCACTCAGCCACTGAGCCACGTCCCCAGCCCTATGTTGTATTTTATTTAGAAATAGGGTCTCACTGAGTTGCTTAGGTTCTCACTTTTTGCTGAGGCTGGCTTTAAACTTTTGATCCTCCTTCCTCAGCCTCCTGAGCCTCTGAGATTACAGGTGTGTGCCACCACACCGGGCCCAGAGCTGTTGCTTCTCTGACGTTTTCCTGCATGGTGATGTTGAAATGGTTCACCTGTGAATCCTGAGACTGCACCTAACTCTCATGAATTTGAAATAGGGTTTGATCCCAGTTGAGAAATCTGCTTGCATGGCTCTTGGTTTCTTGTTATCCCTCCAACTTTCTGGTCTATGGAAATGCCCAAATTTCTTGATTCATTAGACTAAGACACTAAATCCTTTTGTGTTATGATTTAGATATGAGATAGTCACCAAAAGTTCATGTGTGAGACAATGCAAGAAAGATTAGAAATGAAATGATCAGGTGATGAGTCTTAACCTAATCAGTGCATTAATTCACTTGAATGGATTAACTGGGGGTAACTGTAGGCAGGAGGAGGTAGGTCACTGGTGAGGTACCTTTGGAGTATACATTTTGTTCCTGGTGAGCTGAGCTCTCTCTCTCTGCTTCTGAGTGCCATGTACTGAGTTGCTTTCCTTTGTACATCCTCCACCATGTTGTTCTGCCTCATCTTTGGTCCAGAGCAATTGATTCTTTTTTATTCTTTTTTTTTTATTGTAAACAAATGGGATACATGTTGTTTCTCTGTTTGTACATGGAGTAAAGGCATACCATTTGTGTAATCATAAATTTACATAGGGCAATGTTGTTTGATTCATTCTGTTATTTTTTCCCTTCCCCCCACCCCACCCACCCCTCTTTTCCCTCTATACAGTCCTTCCTTCCTCCATTCTTGCCCCCCTCTCACCCCACATTATGTGTCATCATCTGCTTATCAGTGAGATCATTCGTCCTTTGTTTTTTTGAGATTGGCTTATCTCACTTAGCATGATATTCTCCAATTTCATCCATTTACCTGCAAATGCCATAATTTTATCATTCTTTATGGCTGAGTAATATTCTGTTATATATATATATATATATATATATATATATATGTATATTTTATCCATTCATCAATTGAAGGACATCTAGGTTGGTTCCACAATCTGGCTATTGTGAATTGAGCAGTTATGAACATTGATGTGGCCGTATCTCTGTAGTATGCTGATTTTAAGTCCTTTGGGTATAGGCCAAGGAGTGGGATAGCTGGGTCAAATAGTGGTTCCATTCCAAGCTTTCTGAGGAATCTCCATACTGCTTTCCAGAGTGGCTGCACTAATTTGCAACCCCACCAGCAATGTATGAGTATACCTTTTTCCCCACATCCTCGCCAAAACTATTGTTGCTTGTGTTCTTGATAATAGTCATTCTAATTGGGGTGAGATGGAATCTTAGGGTAGTTTTGGTTTGCATTTCTCTTATTACTAGCAATGTTGAATATTTTTTCATATATCTGTTGATTGCTTGTAGATCTTCTTCTGTGAAGTGTCTGTTCATTTCCTTAGCCCATTTGTTGATTGGATTATTTGTACAGAGCAATGGATTTAGCCACCTGGGGGCTAAAACCTCGGAAACTGCAAGCCTCAAATAAACTTTTCCTCCTCTATGTTGTTCTTGTCAGGTCTTTTGGTCGCAGCAGCAAAAAAGCAAGTATCTAACAAGAACAAATACACTTAATATTGGTTTTCCTTTTCTTTCACCTGGTAACCAAACCCCTGAATTTTAGCTAGGCATAGAATTGAGACTTTATTTCCCAGCTTCTCATGCAGACTATGTGTAGTTACATTATTAATTTTCACTAGTGGAATATGAATGGAAGTGATATATGCTACTTTTGGAGTGTTGATAGAATTGTCCCTGCTTGTCTATGGGAATATGTTGCAAGACCTCCAGTGGATGCCTGAACTGTGGATAGCATTAACATCTCTCTACATTAGTTATGCATGCCTCTATCATAGGCATACATATTATACACATATGGCTATGATAATTTAATTTATAAATTAGGTACAGTAAGAGATTAATAACTAATAATAAAATAGAACATTATAATACTGTATTATAATAAAAGTTATGTGAATATGGTCTCTCAAAATATTTTATTGAACTATACTACTCATTCTTCTTTGATGATATGAAATAGTACAAGGTTGAAATAAAGTGAGGTGAATGATGTAGGCATTGAGATATAGTATTTGGTTTACATAAAGGTTACTTGAACACAAGCACTGTAAACCACGACAATTGATTTGACAACTGAGAGTTGGCTACTAACGGGTGGGTAGTGTATATAGAATGGATACACTGGACAGAGGGATAATTTGTGTCCTGGGCAGGACAGTACAAGTTTCTCTCATGCTACTCAGAACAATGTACAATTTAAAACTTTTGAATTACATATTTCTAGAATGTACTACTAAATATTTTGGGACCATGTTGACCCCATGGGTAACTGAAACCATAAAAGGTGAAACCATGGATAAGGGGGACTACTGTTTTATTTTGGAATCTGGGGAATCCATAAATATCCCAAACATTGTCATAAAGTGATTTTGCCCCAGATAGGCCCTTTGCAAATGACTAAGAGCTTAACATTGCATAGTTCATATTTGGTGAAATTAGGGACATGTTTAGCACAGTCCCTGGCAAAAAGTAGTGCTCAACGAATGCATATGTGTTGAGGGAATGAACAGATGAATGAATGAATGAATGAATGAATGAATGAATGAATGAATGACTATAGTACATAGAGATGAAGGTATTCATGCTGAATGGTGGTCATCTTTCATTATTAAAGGTGGAAGAATTATGAGATATTCCTAAATCAGCTTATACAGTCTTAGGGTGGCATTCAGTGGCCCCAGTTTGGCTGTCGTATCACTTGAACCTCTCTACTTCCTGTACAAGATCCTCTTGGTGGGTCATGGTAGCATCCTCCCTATTTTGTGTGCCCATGCATGATGCCAATCCTACCTTCTCAGAGTATGTTGGGGCCTACAGAGAAATAGGGTTGAAATTAAGGTATAGTGTTTTGTGGAATTTGCCAAGTTGTTTTATAGCCAATTTCTAGCTTTCAAAAATTTATTCCTTGGTTAGAAGCCGAGATGATCAAATAAAGGAACAGAAACTCATTGGTTGTGTAGCAAGAGGTGAATACAGTGCCTTGGGGGTAACAATCTTTTCCAACACAAGATAAAATAGACAAGGCCCCTTTTGAAGCCTTCCAGAACTCAGTTACCAAGAAGTGTTGGATTTCTCAGATGTTAATTTTCTTGCACGTGGAGTCAGCTGGATTGAACTTTGCTCTCAACAGATCAGGCCTCAGGGTGTACCAGTCCTTTTGCACAATGGCTCTGTCCATCCAGGGAGGGAGATAAGCCTGATGTTTGCTAACAAAGGCCTTCTGAGCAGCTTGCCTACATCCTAGCACTCTGCCCTTGGATTTTTATCTTTCTTATTTGGAAAAAAATATCACAAGGACATGGGGGCCTAACAGCATTGATTGTCTTGATAGTTTGTTGATTAAGTTCAGGAGATGCTGGCATCTGCAAATATATCTTATTAGGTGTGATCAGGCAAGTAAATTGTCCCTGCCCTCCAGCATGCTACAATAATTAACTCTAACACTAACAACTAAAAGTTAATCACAGCAGGTGCAAAGCCAGGCTCTCTTTGTCTGCATGCAAAACCTCTTTCTTATCATGGCTTCAAGGTGTTAGTTCTGAGACTTGGATCAGTTTCTTTGAAAAAGAGCCTTTCCTTTCAGTGAAAGTGTTTTACATATTATTATTTTAATTTAATTAGATTTATAAAAGGCTAACCATGACATTTTAATAGCTTAAGCTCACATTAATATTCTGAGAATACTGTTTATCCCAGCCACTTGTGATTCAAAAAGATGTTTTTCCAGTAAAGGAATTGGCTTTTAGGGCAATTACTGAAAAATAGCTTTCATTTGATTAAGATGGGTATCTTGCTATTTAAAAAAAAGTTATTGAACTAAAATACATATAAGACATTGAAAAATGTTAAAACTGTAGCTTAACACAATGTGTCTAGGAGAAGGGGAGACTGGGCTCTGTGTTTATGGAGATTACCCTGAAGGCAGCTAATGTCCTTCAGCAATGAGCAAATTAGTGGACTGTGCTTGTGATGTGCTGTGTGTTGTCAACCTAATGTTTTATTTATTTGCCTGAGAGCTGCTATCTTCATTAGGGAGTTTAGAGAGCAAAGCAAGATGATATTTACTGGCCTGGCAAACTAATAAGCTCTGCTCATGTTTCTTCTTTTGCTATCATGGCTAATCGTTGTTTTTAAAAAAATAGCTATTCAATATGCTAATGGTTCCTGTGGGAACAGGAGTCAACCATAACTTCCTGTAGAGGGAGGCAGCGAGGAATAACTCAGTTTCCATGTGCGTGTGGCTTTTGTGTACCAAGTGTGCTAGTTTGGCGACAGAGAAGCACCGAAACTCTTGGCCAATTTTGCAGACACTCACAATTTGTAGGAGTTGACACTGATGATCCAACCAACCCTCATTCTGCAGTGTATACAGCCATAGGAACTCCTCACTCCAAAGAAGGATAGGGGACTAGTAATAAGTTTGGCCTGGTGTCATTAGAGATAGATGCAAAGAGTAAGGAGGAACTGGGCCTTGAAGGACTAGAAAGATTTGGCCAGAAGGGAAGTTAGTAGTTCTCAAGGTATGGGCTTTAGCATCAATTTGACCAGGAATTGTCAGAGGCGCACATTCTCAGACCTCACACAGGACCTATGCAAACAGAAAATTGGTGGGAGGCGGGTAAGTGTCCCCAGCAGTTCATGTTTTAACCAGCTTTCCAGGTGGTTCTGATGTTTAGCAAAGTCAAGAACATGTGCATTCTTGATACTTGATGGACCAGAGTTTAAGGTTGATAGGGACGTGGAAGGATGGGGTATCAGGCTTGAGGCTAGAAAGATCAACTGGGCTCAATTGTGAAAGAGTGCTTTTCTAAAAATGACAGATCTGACGCCAGGTAACAGGCACCAACTCAATTGATCTTGAACAAAAAGAAAATTTATTCAAAAGGCACCATGATATCTCATCGCTATCCAAGGGAGAATTTGACAACCAGGTATCAGGAAGGTACTTTTTCCCTCTTTTTCTATTTTATATTATATTCTTGGGTTAGATTCTCAGATGTAAGATTACTGGTTCAGACACTGTGAACAATTTCATGGTTCTTTATGTGTATGGTCAAACAGTTTCCCAAAATTTGTTGTAGTATATGAGGCCACAGGTACTAAACATAAACATGAATTTTACTGTATTTTTACCAATAATAGTTTTATTGTTTCTAACTTGAGGGGGAAATGGACATCAGTGCTATTTATAATTGATTATCAATGAAGGCAAATATTTAAAATTGTAATAATTTACCAATTATGTGTCCCCCTTGCAAAATATTTTTTGCCTTTTTTTTTTTTTTTTTTTGAATCCTCTCTAGGGATTCAGGATAACAGCAATTCTACCAAACTGAGAGAAAACCATGAGGTTTGGGTGGCTACAGAGGCTGTCAGATCAGCAATGGGGACACCCTTGTAATTGCCTTCACTGGAGTGGAAAGGGCCAAGGGGTCAAAAGAACCATGCAGAGCTCTGAGCTCTGTCCCTTATATGGGGCTGGGGAGATAGCTCAGTTGGTAGAGTGCTTGCCTTGCATGCACAAAGCCCTCGGTTCAATCCCCAGCACCAAAAAAAAAAAAAAAAAAAAAAAAAAAAAAAAAAAAAAAAAAAAAAGACGTCTTGTGATTTGGAGTAAGTTTCTATACTCATCTGAACCCCTTTCCTCCTCTAGAAAAAAGGAATAATTTCTCCTACTTACATGATATTTTGAAGCTCAGAAGGAGCTCAGGTACTTGATTCTGACTTAGTTTGTGCTTGAACTAAAAAGCACTACATGAATGTAAGATGCACTGCTGTGACATTGGCTTGATGGTGGAGGGTTCCACAAGGTCACTCTGGCTCAGGAGATTTTTGCTGTTAACCTACAAGCAGAAACATCGCTGTTCTAGATCAACCTTTTCACTTCTCACAGGAATGGGATTCCATTCACAGAGGCAAATTCTGGAATCGTGAGGGGTGTCCCACGTGATATCTTATTCCCACCAGCAGGTGATTACAAATAAGTGGAAGGGCCTGATGTTTCACACCTCCTGGGTGCACAGTTGGATTTGTTCCTTCCTTCCTCATTTCACATGTCAAGTACTGGGGTGAGCAAGAGCTGCCCCAGTCCGTGCTTCTGTGGAGTTTGTGTATTTACTCAGAAGGACACACTGCCCCAGGGTCACTAGGTTTGACTGGGTCCTTAGTTGACTGAATAGTGCTTTACAGTTTATAAGGCAATTCATAACAATTCACGCATTTGATTCTTCCAGTGAAGTCATGAGGATGAAGGCGAAGAGGCCTCATGTTTTGTGACCTAAACGTTGAGTGACTTGCTTGAGACCCTTGGCAGTGAGTGTTGGGGCCAGGCCCTGTGCTGAGTGCCCTGTCCACAGCACCACTGTCACCAGTCCTTTTCATTCCCATATTTACAGTGGGTTACGCTTAGCTCTGTTTTGAGGAGGGAACTGAGATGATGGGTTTCCCCAACAGGATCTTAATTCACCTTAAAACTGGATTGGTTTTTGTTGTGTAAAATGCAGCTTTAAATGTAATTAAGAAAAGAAAGCCCTGCAGCCAGAAAATCAAATCTAAAAGAAAAAGAGTTAAGGTCTGGGAAGTCCCTGCTGACCTAAAAAGCCAGGGTCACAGGGCTGTCAAGGGGAGGGTCGCACGCAACAGGGGCTCAGCTCCGCTCTAAGGGAAAAGTGTCCCTGCCAGTCAATGGAATTACTGGAGATGGTTCTGAAGGATAAAAGGAGATAAGTGAGCTAGAAAGAAAAGCTTGCAGAAAATTGAACAAAACCAGGAGAAAATGAGACGGACTAAAAAAAGCAGCTTGGGGAACCTGGGTTAGAGCAACAGCCCGTACCTTAGCCTGCCTTCACAGAAGGAGGTGCAGTCTACACCACCGGGCAGGGGGCAGGTCGATCTGAGGCACGGCCAGGAATGGCAGTTTCATGACTCCTCTGCCTGTCGCGGCTGTAGAGGGGAACAATTTACTCACCTGATGATCTCCTCCACTGGACGGTGACCCCTTGGAGGGCAGAGCTGCTGTGTTCAGCTTTTATCTTGAGCATAAGGTAGGGTACCTGGGCATATCCAAGCCGGAGAGCAGGCACCCTGGGATTGTGCAAAGCAATGCCTGCTGTTTCTGTTTAATCTGTTAAGGTTTTCAAGCCATTGAGATGTTTTTAACATGAAATAAAAAATGCTATTACCAACAAAGATTTCCTGACTCAGGCGAAGAAAGGAGCTTGGAATTGTATTATGTCCTGTGAACCCCCATAGGAGGAATAAAAGTGAGACAATTATCCTATAATCCAGGCCAAGGTTATTTTTGTAAATCTCAAATTTCTGGGAAGTTGTTCTGTTCTCTGCCTTAATCTCAGGGAGGAATGGTTTGATTGTTAGCTTATGAGTCAGATAAGGGCAGAACCATCCTGCTTTCCAGTAGGTGAAGTAGCAGTTCTCTGGCTTTACCTAAAATAGGAGAAAATAATAAAGTCTCTTTTCTCTACCTGCCTCCCTACTCTTCTCTTTTACCGCCTCCTTCTCTAGCCTCATCCTGGTCGAGAACTCTTTATCTCCATCGTTTTGGGTCCTCCTTCCAGTTGGCAGTCCCATAGAATGACTTGAAGCTCCAACTCCTACTAGAGAAGCCCAGTGTTCCTCAAGTGTCTCCAGAGATTTCTTTTCTAGCTCCCAGTTCCTACTTCTGGTGAATTCTTTCTTGATTTCTTCTTGTCTTTCCTCCTGTACACACTGTCCTTTCCTGCACATCACCTCCCCCATAGGGTCATAGCCCCATCTCCTCAGTTCCTCAGGACAACCACACGCGAGGCCATGCTGTGTGGCAGACTTTATTGAAGGACCGTGGGCACTGAAGCATATCATATAAATGATGATTTTTACACTATCAAAAAAAAAATCTGAATGTTAGCCATACTTGTTATGGGAACATCCTCACATCCTTATTTTCTCCCTCCCTAACTGCTTTATCCCTCTCTTGCAGGTCACCTTTGAAAACTGATTTCCAGGAGGAAAGGGTAGGAGCCAAGCTGAGCCAACTCTACTTACCCTTCTGATATTTATGTCATAGGGTAAGAAGAATGACTTCCGGAAGGACAGTTAAGATCCAGGGTGGAGAGAGAACAGGGAAATGTCTCATCCTGCAGACTATTTTAAACCTGTTGAAATTGGTTACTTTTTCATTTTCTATCTCTGTCTAGTCAGACTCACTTTCATGCCTAAATGTAAAATAGTGGGCCAAAAGGGAGCCTGGATTGTCCTAACTTTGGAGCTCAGTTAGTTCCAGAGAGGGGATTCCTTTTGCCCTTTAACTGCCACCATCCTTCTGTAGATGTCACATGTCATGTACAACCAGCAGGCACCTCCAGTCTTCACTGTTGGCTTTTATTTCTCTTTATTTCATGACAGCCATCATTTAATATCAACATTTATTGAGCACCCAATGATAGCTCTGGGCTAGGAATGCTAGAATATACAAATAGGATCAAGATGTCCTCTGCATCCTCATGAGCTAGTAAAAAATGAACTTAAGGTTGTGTCATATCTTTTAAAACATTTTAAAAAGAATTATCCTGAAATACCTGTGGAGTTGGGAAGGTGGATGGTTGTCTTGAAGAATGAATGACGGAACAGAAACTCAGACCTGACTCAGTGACTCAGCCACACCCTCACAGGTATTAAGACAGAACTAGAACTAGAGAATGTGGTTTCTGACCTCTGTTCTAGCCCCCTTCTTATTATACCAGTGCTCACACTGGTGCATCACATTCTCAGGAAGAGAGAAGAGTATTCTGAAAATTATTGGATTTGTTCTGTATATGGAAGAAACTCACCAACTCTTGGGGAAATCCAAGAGCTTCAATAAGTCATATCAGGATGATTTTCAAGAGGCTGTTTAGGTTTTTAGGATAGCTAGATGTGAATTTTAGCTTTATAAAGGTTATTACACTGTTCAAGGATGCACTTTTTTTTTTTTTTCCAGTAGAGGGATTGAATCCAGGGACACTGTACCACTGAACTGCAGCCCTCAGGTCTTTTCATATTTTATTTTGAGACAGGATCTTACGAAGATGCCCAGGCTGGCCTCAAACTCATGATCTTCCTGACTCTACCTCGCAAGTCACTGGAATTACAGGCTTGCACCAATGTGCTGGACTCCAGGGTAAATTTTTAAGTAAATATTACTTGTGAGAGATGAATAATTGTTGATACCCCAGAGTTCAATTAAATACTTACTGAAAGCACATAGTTAGGCAAATTATATAATAAGGTCTATTTTGACACAAATTCACTATTTTGTAAAATTTACATTGACTTCTGGTCAGAGAAAACCCAATGAGGAAGATGTAACCGTGACTACAGAAAGCCTGCGAGTTGTTGCAATCCTAGGAAACAGAGATAGAACAGACACTGAATCACTTTTCGACCTCCCAAAGTAGGTTTTCACAGTGCCACTTGATTTTCCTTATGCAAGGAACATTCCAGAAGAGCCATGAGCCATATTGAAGACTGTGTGGACTTTTGCATTCTGAGCCACAAAGCAGAGAAAATGAGAAACCCTAATGGCATTGAGTTACCCAACAAATAGCTCCTGAAGATGGCCCTCCTTCTGGACTTGCTTCCTTATTGTGGGATTTGAGATTGATTTGAGGTTTTCCAATATTTGCTAAACAAAATCCAAAACAAATCATGAAAACCTAAATGAGAGAACACTTACCTGTCATTTGATGGCTCTTTTACTTTATCTTCCTGAACTATTCTGTGATTTGTCCCTGACAGTGCCAAAGTTCTTCTGTAGCGCTGTATACAAATTTTCAAAATATGTGGAAGTTCTTTCTCTGTTTTGGTCACAGATAAATGTATGAAGGTTTCATATGCATTAGATTGTGGCTAAAAAGTCATGGCTCTTGATGCAAATCAATCAGCCATTGGCATGATGCCTGGTGTAGATGTCAATAAACATGTTAGCTGTCTGACTATAGACCTCTGATAAGCGTAGCACACATTATCATCTTTCTCTTGAAATTTTTACCATGATATTAAATATATCTTATGACTTGCCTGGTTTAAGTGTATCATGTTGTATTACTCAGTGTGTTTGATAAATAACAGCATTGTTGTTTGAGAATGTAATTATTATTTTCTAAGTGCTAGGATCTGTGTTAAGTGTTTTTATTCCATTTTATTATATTAGAATTCTCTAGGGTGTGCCTTATTATCCTCATTTTTAAAATGTTGAAATTGAGGTGGTCTTTTGATGGAAAAGTTCTCAACTTTAATGTGTTCAAATTTATTAATCTTTTTGTTTATAATCAGTGCTGTATACGTCTTCATTAAGAATTTTTTCCCTACCCTAAGGTATAAAATGTATTCACTCAAATTTTCCTTTAAAATTTTAAATTTGTTTTTTGACATATAAGACTTTAAAAAATTATTTTCTTTTTGATTAGCATGCGTTAATTGTACATATTTTTAGGGTTCTGTGTATAGCTCAACACATACATATAGCATGCATAGTCAAATGCAGTCTTCCTTTATCATCCTCCCACCATAACCCAAACACCTTTCTCAATGTCTGTTAGTCACTATTCTACATTCAGGTTGATGATTTTTAGCTTCCATGTAATGAGAGAGAACGTATGGTATTTTCTTTCTGTGTCATGCTTATTTCACTCATATAATGTCCTCTAGTTCCAACCATGTTGCTTTAAATGACAGGATTCATTCTTCTTTATGAGAACAATATTTCATTCTGTATATATTCCACATTTTCTTTATGTACTCATCTGTTGATGGGCACCTAGACTGGTTCCATATCTTAGCAATTGTGAACAGCACCTCAGTAAACATGGGGCACACATGTTTCTCTTTGGTATGCTGATTTTATATTCCTTTGGATATATATCCATAAATGGGATATTTGGATCTTATGATAGATCTATTTTTTTTGAGAAACCTCAGTACTATTCTTTATATTGGCTCTACTAATTTATATTCCAACCAACAATATGTAAGAATTCCTTTCTTCCACATTTTTGCCAGTATTTTTTATTTTTTGTTGGTAATAGTCGTATTAACTGATGTGAGATATTATCTGATTGTGATTTGGATTTTGCATTTTCCTGATGTCTGATGATATTGAGCATTCCTTTATATATTTGTTAGTCATTTGTGCATTTATTTATTTATTTGTGTGTGTGTGTTGACTGTTGAACCCAGGGTTTTGCACATGCTAGCAAACATTTTCACTACTGAACTACATCTCTAGACCCAGCCATTTGTATTTCTTATAAAGAGAAGTGTCTATTTAGATCATTTGCCCATTTCTAACTAGATTACTTTTTTATTGTTGTTAACTTTTTTGAGTTCCATATATATTCTGGATATTAATATGTTTGTCAAAGAAATGGTTGGCAAATACTTTTTTCTCATTCTCTAGTTTCCCTCTTGAATTTGTTGTTTTCTTTTTCTTTACTGGACAGAAGTTTTTTAGTTTTTAGTTTTTTAGTTTGGTATAATGTCATTTGTTTTAGTTTGATTTTAACTTCCTGTTATTTTGGGGGTCATATCTAAAAAAAAAATCACTGCTTATACCAATGTTTTCTTCTAGTAGTTTTAGATCTTATGTTTCAGTCTTTAATTCATTTGAACTGATTTTTGTAACTGAAAGAGATAGGGTTCAAGTTTCAGTCTTCTGTATATGATATCCAATTTTTCCAGCACCATTTATTGAAGAGACTGTCCTTTTTACAATTTATAGTTTTTGTACCTTTATCAATAATCAGTTGACTATAGGTGCATGGGTTTATTTTGGAGATATCTTCTGTTCCATTGTTCTATGTGTTTGTTTTTATGTCAGTACCATGCTGTTTTGGTTACTCTGGTTCTACAGTATATTTTAAAATCAGATTTTGTGGTGCCTTCAGCTTTGTTCTTTTTGTTCAAAATTGCTTTGATTTTTTGGGATATTTTGTGCTTCCATGTGATTTAAGATTGTTTCCTCTAGTTCTGTGAAGAATGTCATTGGTATTTTGATGGAGATTGCATTGAATCTATAAATTGTTTTTGGTGGACACTTTAGCAATATTAGCTCTTTCAATCCATGAGCATGGGAGCTTGTTCCACTTCTTTTGGTGTGTGTATTCTTCAACTTTTTCCATTAGTGTTTTGTAATTTTTATTGTAGGGTTCTTTCACTTCCTTGGATGAATTTATTCCTGGGTATTTTTTTTTTTTGTAGCTATTGTAAATAAGATTGCACTCATGATTTCTTTCTTAGAAGTTTATATCGGTGTACAAGAATGTAACTGATTTTTGTATGTTAATTTTGTGTCCTGACACTTTGCTAAATTTGTTTATCAGATCTAAGAGTCTTTTGGTAAAGGCTTCAGTCTTTTCAGAACCTTGAAGTGTGTGTGTGTGTGTGTGTGTGTGTGTGTGTGTATGTGTGTATTCAGATCATCTGCACTAATAATTTGAATTCCTTCCTTCATAGTGTTATCCCTTTTATTTCTCTTGCCAAATTGCTCTGTCTAAAACTTTGAGTGCTATATTGAATAAGAGTGGTGAGAATGGATACTCTTATCTGTTTCAGATCTTAAAGGAAATGCTTTCAACTTTCCCTATTCACTATAAGTTTTACTGGGGTTTTGCCACATATAAACTTTATTATGTGAAGGCATGATCCTTCTGTACCTAATTTGTTCAGGATTTTTATCATGAAGGGAGTCTGAATTTTATCAGATGCTTTTCTGCATCTATTGAGATGATCATATGATTTTACCCTTCATTGTTGATGTGATGTATGTTTACTGATATTCTGTTCACTACTTTTCATAATGTCAAACAAGCCATATGTCTCTGGAATAAATCTAGCTTGATTATGGTGAATATTCTTTTGAATATGCATTTGGATTCATTTGCTGGTATTTTCTTTAGGATTTTTGCATCTATGTTTATCGGAAATATTGATCTGTAGTTTTTCTTTTTTGTTGTATCCTTGTCTAGTTTTATTATCAGGATAATGCTGGACTTGCTGTTTGGAACCATTCCTTCCCTCCCAATTCTTTGGAAAAGTTTAAGGCTTGAGAAGAATGGCATTAGTTCTTCTTTAACGTTAGGAAAAATTTAGCCTCAAATTGAAGCCATCAGGTCCTGAATTTTTCTTTGTGAGAAGATTTTATTACTCATTCAATTTTATTACCTATCATTGCTCTAATCACATTTTTGTTTTTGTTTTTTTTTTTTTGTCTTCATGGTTCAATTTTGGTAGGTTACATGCATCCAGAAATTTATCCATTTCTTCTAGGTTTTCCAATTTGTTAGTGTACAGTTGTTCATAATAATCACTAACAATCCTTTGTATTTCTGTGGTAACAGTTGTAATGTGTCTTTTATCATTTCTAATTTTATTTATTTCTGTCTTTTCTATTTTTCTTTTGATAAAAAACCTACTGTTTTGCTGATCTTTCATTCAAAGTTTCAGTATCTATTTAATTTACTTTTTCTATGAGCTTTATTATTTCTTTCCTTCTACTAATTTTGAGTGTGGATTGTTCTTGCTTGTCTATGTCCTTCAGATGCATTGTTGTTTATCTGAAATATTTCTATTTTTTTATATTATTTCTTATTGCTATAAACTTCCCTCTTAGTATTGCTTTTTCTCTATCCCATAAGATTTGGTATGTTGTGTGTGTTCATCAGCTCTAAGTTGCTGTAATAAAATACCTGAGAAAATCAACTTAGAGGAGGAAAGACTTATTTTGGTTCATGATTTCAGAGGTTTCAGTCCATGATCACTTTACTTTATGGATTCTGGGTTTGTGGTAAGGCAGAACATCATGGTGGAGTGTGTGTGGTACAGTAAAACTGCTCATTTCATGGTGAACAGAAAAAGATGACAGTGAGAGTGTTTGCTTTCTTTCAAAACAAGTCCCTCCCCCAAACCTTTTATGGTATGAATTCATCAGTGGATTAATCCATAATCTGTAGATTAATCCATTGATGATTTCAGAGTATTCATTATTCAATCACCTCTAAAGGACCTGCCTCTGAACACTGCTGCACTGGGAACCAAACCTTCAAGCAAGTATTTTTTTTTTTTTTGGGGGGGGGGTGCTGGGGATCGAACCCAGGGCCTTGTGCTTACAAGGCAAGCACTCTACCAACTGAGCTATCTCCCCAGCCTCGGAACCAAACCTTCAATGCATGAGTCTTTTTGGGGCATATTATCCAAACCACAACATCGTGTTTCCCTTTTTGTTTGTTTTGAGAAATTTTTAAATTTTCTTTTTGATATCTTAAATAATCCATGTTCAAAGTAAGTTATTTAGACTCCTTGTATTATATTATCATGTAATTTCTAGAGTTTCTTTTCTTGTTGATTTCTAATTTTATTCCATTATGGTCAGAAAAGGTATAGGATATTATTTTAATTGTTTTGAATTTAAGAGTTGCTTTTTGGCCTAATATATGGTTTATTCTAAAGAAAGTTTCTTGTACTTATGAAAAGAATGTGTATTCTGTAGCTGTTGATGATATCTTCTATAAATGTCTATTTAGTCCATTTGATCTATAGTATAGTTTAATTCTGATATTAATTTTTTGTTTGGATGATCTCTCCATTGATCTGATGAAAGTAGAATATTAAAGTCTCCTGCTGTTAGTTTCAGAGCCTATTTATCTCTTTATAACTGATAATGTTTGTTTTGTACAATGGAGTACTTCAGCATTGGGTGCACATACATTTACAATTATTATATTTTATTATTGAATTAATCCCTTGATCATTCTGCAGTGACCTTCTTTGTCTCTTCTTAAGGTCTATTTTGTCAGATATAAGTGTAGCTACTCCTACTTTTAGTTTCCATTTGCAAGGAATATCTTTTTCCTGCCCTTTGCTTTCAGTCTGTGTGCATCTTTACTGGGTTTAATGAGTTTCTTATAGGCAGCATATTGTGGGTTTTTTGTGTGTGTTTTTTAAAAAATCTATTTAGATAGTCTATATATTTTAATTAGAGAACTTAATCTATTTGCATTCAGGTTATTACTGATAGGTAAAGACTTACTCCTGTCATTTTGTTGATTTTCTTCTAGTTTTGAGTATTTCTTTTCTTTTCTTTTCTTCTCTTGTTTATCTTTGTGGTTTGCTTATTTACTGATAAGGTTTAACTCTTTTCTCTTTTGTCTATCTACTCTTTCAGTGGAATTTATACTTTCACATGTTGTCATGACAGTAGTTATCTGAATGTAGGTCTCTCTTAAGTTTTTTTTTTTTTCTGTTTTGATCAGTCTGGTCTTGGTGGTAATGAATTCCCTGTTTTTGCTTGTCTGAGAAGATTTTTATTTCTTCTTAATTTATGAAGGATAGCCTTGCTGGCTATAGTATTCATGGTTGGCAGTTATTTTCCCTCAGCACTTGGAATATATATTACATTTCCTCCTGGCATGTAAGGTTTCTTCTGAGAGATCTGTTGTTAGTCTCATGGGGCTTCCCTTACATGTGATTTGGCACTTTTCTCTTGCAGCTTTTAGAATCCTTTGTCTTGCTTTTGGCAGTGTGATTATAATATGCCCTGGTGAAGGTCTTTCCTGATTATGTCCATTTAAGGTCCTACATGCCTCCTATCTGTGGATAATCACATTTTTCCAATTTAGGGCAATTTTCAGCTATTATTTTATTAAATAGATTTTCCTATGCTTTCCCCTTTTTCTTCTTCTCCAGGTATCCCTAAATTGTGGACATTTGTTCATTTAATCATTTTCTAAAGTTCTCAAAGTTTCACTTATTCTTTATTACCTTTTCCCTTTTCTTTTTGTCCAACTGGGCTGTTTCAAAAGACCTGTCTTCAAATTCAGATATTCTTTCTTCCACTTAATCTGTTGTTGAGGGTTTCAGCTTTTTTTTTTTTTTTTAAATGTCTTATTGAATTCTTCATTTTAAAGATTTTTTGTTTTGGGGTTGGTGATGTGACTCAGTGGTAAAGTACTGGTCTAACATGTGTGAGACCCTGAATTCAAGCTACAGCACCAAAAAAAAAAAAAAATCATTTGGTTCTTTCTCATGATCTCTGTTTCTTTGCTACATTTCTCATTTATATCATTCATTGTTTTCCTAATTTAGTTCAAGTGTCTTTCATTTTTATCTCATTGAGGTTTATTCATAATTTTTTGTTTAAATTCTCAAGTGGGTGTTCAGTATCATTTTCTTTGAGATCTGTTGTTAGAGTTATTGTGTTCTTTTGGAGGCATTATTATAACCTTATTTCTTATGCTCTTGTTATTGAGATTTGTGCTTCTGGTGGGTCAATAATCTCTACCATTTTTATGGGTCAGCCTTCTAAGTAAGCAACATCGTCCTGAAGAGGTATCTTGGGTTGTTGGTTTGTTATAAAGTATTCGGCTTTGATTCTCCCTGGGCATCTCCTCTAGTGTAGTTTCCTTTCTTTGGCTGTAATTAATGACTTTGGGGATAGGGCATACCATAGCAGAATTGAAGAAAGTCACTGTCTCTAGGGGCCACACAGGGTTGGGGGCAATCTAGCTGCACAGGCAGACATGGTGCAGACAGCAGTGGGTATGGGCTGTTTCTATAATGGTAGTTGTGACCCCATTTGGGCAACAGGGATTTTCTCAGACATTGTTGAGGCTAGTGCTGCTGTTGGCAAGGGCCTCTGGCCCTGGCAAACCCAGTAGTGTGTCCTCAGACAACACTGCACTGGAAGTGGCTGCAACCACATTGCATAAGGAGAGGCTGGACCCATAATGCCCAGTCTGTGCCATTCATTCCCAGCCCTGATGGTAGTGCATGCCTATATGTGACGTGGGGGCAGAGAAGAGACTGGAGTCACAAGCCCAGGGCCTGGGCAACAATAGTATTTGCTTCTGGCCCTGCCAGCAACATGTACCAAATGAGACACAAGGGCCAGGGGTGGAAGTGAGGTGGACAGGTGGTGAGAACTGTGTGGGCACCTGTCTCCAGTCCTGGTGTTGTTGTGAGTTCACACATGGCTGGCCATACCCTTGTTCTCAGAAGCAAGACCCCGATCTTGCTCTTGAGAGCAGTATCCTCCAATATCTATCTGATATAATATAGGGCACCAAGCAGGTTTAGGTGCTGGGGTCATAGTCATTCTGTTGTGTTAACTTGGGTTCCTGAGGCTGTAATCTCCTGCTTCCCTACCAAACCACCATAATGCAATGTCTGTGGGGTCCCAGAAATGGGAATATGACATATACGACTTTAATTCATCTGGAGTTGATTTTTACATATGGGTTCATTTTGGAGATTCCCTTTTATCTTATTCCATATGGAAAATTAGTTCTACTTAGTTAACAGTTTCTCCTTTCTTCCCTGATATGTCTTGCCAACTCTGACATAGATCAGAGATCCATATATACATTCACATAATGAGATTTTATACAGCAGTTCAAAAAAAGATAATTTATATGCAATGGTATGAATGAATCTGTGCCATATGAGGGACTAATAAAGAGAATGTGTCAAGAATCAAGGTTTATGATATACTGAATTCTTTCTATCTGAGGCCCTAGGAAGGAAACAAACCAACCCAAGGTTAAAAGAAGTTAAATGATTTGTCTGAGCTCGCTTGGCAGGGAAAGTGGCAGAGCCTCAAAACCAGTTCATCCAAATGCCAAGTTTTTCCATCACACAGTGCAGCACAGACAGCTCATAACCTTTCTAGAAGCATATCATCTTAAGCTATCAGCACTTGAGATACATCTATCACTCCTACTGATAAACAGAATACCACAGTTAGAAGGTTCTAGATTTTGCTCCCTTCCTAGATCCTCAAGGTCCTCTATCTGTTAGGTACTTTCTCTCTCCCCTGTATAGCCTACCTCTATCTCTTCTTGGCTCCTTTCCATAAATAAATATGCTTGAATTCTTGAATATTTTTGGATATGCTTACATGTTTTTGTCATGATAAAAGAAGCACAAAATCCCTTTGATCACTTGCCTATCTGCTGTCAGTATCCAATATATCTTGTCACAGTTCTCACTTGTTTATATCCTCTTACACAGAAAGTTCTGTGGGGTAGGGTTGCAAGCTTTGTTCACTCCTCGACCTAGTACCTAACACTATGACACATAGAAGGTTCTCAATGTTTGTTTAATGAATGAATAAAGACAATATACTTTCTTGTTTCTATTTTACTGTTGGTAGTTTCTGCTTCCTCCCAGGTGCTCAAAAGAGTCCTGTTCTGAGGTGTTGGAATTGGAAGTTAGTCTGGATGGACAGCTGAGGATTTCATTAGCTAGTATTGTTGCCAGCACACTGCAACCATGTGTTTTAGGTCTAGTAACTGGGTTCTTATTTCATTCCTGGTTCATAAAATTCTGCCTCAGTTCAGTGTCAGTGAAGAAGTTCCTGCTTTGTTCCTCTGGCAGTCCTCAGGAGACATGAGCCCTGCTATGCACCTTGGTCCTCTTGACTGAGTCCCTGCCACTCTAATCATATGCCCCTGATGCAGTTCTTCCTTGACTGCAGCCTGAGGACTTCTCCCTATGGCCTGTCCCACTGTCATTGTGATCCATGCCTCCTCTGGGGGATTCTAGAGAGCTGTCTATTTCACATGTTCCAGATTCAGCTTGCTCACTCCTCTCCAGACATGTTGCTGAGCCCTGGAAGGACCTAGGCATCTCCAGGATGTCCTTAAATTCACTATAGGCAGAACCACTCATCCCCAGTCTTGTTCTCCATGAATGATGGGAGGAGTTGTGGTGTGAGTGTGAGTGGTAGGATAGGAAGAATGAAGGTAGCAGAGGAGAACCCTAAGAAATTGGTGGTGTCCACAGTCTTTCTGTAGGTCTCACACCCTGTCTAAAGCAGAGATTCTATCACAGTGGAAGTGGGTGACCCAAGCTGAGGGGCGTGTGTGTATATGTTCAGAGGAGCTTATATTCTTTGTCTTCTTACCCCCAGCACCTTCCAGAGTCTAACATAAACAGGCATTCAGCAGATGTTAGTAGAATGGATGAATGCATTCTAGTGTAGGCTGTGTTTCTAATACTCTAAGTGACCACTAAGTTCAGTTTTCCCATCTGTTAAGTGTGAATTATAGTACTTCTTACAGTGTAATTTCAAGGATAAAATTATTTAATGTACTTGATATTTTGGTTTGGATATGGGATGTCCCCTTAAAGCTCCTGTGTTCATGCAGGAATGTTTGGAGGTTAAATCATTGGACGGTGAGAGCTGTAACCTGATCAGTTCATCCTAGTTTGAATAGGAAAGGTTCATCCCTGTTTGAATAGGAAAGGCCCCGGAAAGGTTCATCTTTCCTGCAACCCCTTCCCCTTGCTCTCTGCCTCCTGGCCACCATGAGTGGAGCAGCACCCCTCTACCATGCCCTTTCACTCTGATCTTCTGCCTCATCTTGGGCACAGAGCAATGGAGTTGCCTACTATGGACTGAACCTCCAAAACAGTGAGCCAAAATAAACTTTTCCTTCTTTACATTGTTTTTATCAGGTATTTTGGTCACAGTGAAGAAAACCAAATTAACACACTTGGGAATGTGTCATCAACAGCCTCCAGTAATTTTTTAACATGTCTGATATGTAAGAGGTTTTAGATATGTATCCCTATGCATGTGTATTTATTGATTTTAAAATTATACACATATTCTATCATATATTTATATACTATATATTTTTATTTTTACAGATGCATTTGATTCATTGTACACAAATGGGTACAACTTTTCATTTCTATGGTTGTACACGATGTAGGGTTACACTATTCGTGTATTCATACATGTATATAGGGTAATGATGCTTGTCTCATTCTACCATCTTTCCTTCCCCAGCCCTCTCCCCACCCCTCATTTCCCTCTACACAATCCAGTGTTCCTCCATTCTTCCCTTACCTGCCTCCCTGCCCCATTATATATCATCATCCATTTATCAGAGAAAAATTCAGCCTTTGGTTTTTTAGGATTGGCTTATTTCACTTAGCATATTCTCCAACTCCATCCATTTACCTGCAAATGCCAGCCATAATTTTATTCTTTTTTATAGCTGAGTAATATTCCATCGTGTATATATATGCCACAGTTTTTTTATCCACTCATCTATTGAAGGGCATCTAGGTTGGTTCCATAGTTTAGTTATTGTGAATTGAGCTGCTGTGAACATTGATGTGGCTGCATCACTGTAGTATGCTGATTTTAAGCCCTTTGGGTATAAACCAAGGTGTAGGATAACTGGGTCAAATGGTGATTCCACTCCAAATTTTCTGAGGAATCTCCATACTGCTTTCCAGAGTGGTTGCACCAATTTGTAGTTCCACCAGCAATGTATGAGTGTGCCTTTTTCCCCACATTCTCACCAACATTTATCATTGCTTGCATTCTTGATAATAGCCATTCAAATCGGAGTGAAGTGAAATCTTAGAATGGTTTTGATTTGCATTTCTCTAATTATTGTAGATGTTGAACATTTTTTCATATCTTTGTTGATTGCTTGTATATCTTCTTTTGTGATGTGTCTGTTCAGTTCCTTAACCCATTTATTGATTGGGTTCTTTGTATTTTTGGTGTAAAGTTTTTTAAGTTCTTTAGAAATTCTGGAGATTAGTGTTCTATCTGAAGTGTGTATTTTTAAAGGATGAGGCAAAAGTAAATAGAAGTTCTAATGTATTTGTCCTGTAACCCAGTGAATAATCTTGTATACCCCTGAGTTGGAGACCACGACTTTAAAGTCTGATATACACCCAACAGGGAAAAGATAAAACATCGGTCTGCTTTAACAACACTTCTGACTCCAAATGCGTGGTGTCTTTTCTGATAACACTTCAACTCTTAGATACCAACTGGGTGTCCCTACAATTCAAGTTAATTCTGACATTATCTACCTAGAGTTAGCATCAGATCCCCCTAAAGGCTTAGTTGCATAAGACTGCCCCTATTTCAGATGTTCAGATGTTGGTTTCAAGTCTTAGCTTGTCACTAGTACTTCTGACTGACCAGCTGTAAACCAAGAAGGTTCCCACAACACACTCCTCAAGGATTTTCCAGAACGATTCACAGAACTCAGGGAACTACTTCACATACTATTTCTGGTTGGTTATAAAGAATACTCAGAAAAAGTCAAAAGTAAGACATGCACAGGGCAAGGATATGGGGGAGGGCTGTGGATCTTCCATGCCCTCTCCAAGTGGGCCACTCTCCCAGCACCTCCATGTGTTCACCAACTCAGAAGTTCTCCAAACTCCTTTCCTTGGCGGTTTTTGTGGAGACTTCATTATGTAGATGTGATTGATTAGGTCACTGGCCAGTGATGACTGAACTCCATTGCCAACCCATTTCCCCTCCCCGTATGTAGGGGGTGGGTCTAAAATTTTAACTTTCTAAATCACATGACTGGTGATACTGGCAACCAATTGCCATCCTAAAGCTATCTAAGGGCCACCAATAGTCACCTCAGTAGCATAAACTCAGGTATGGTTGAAAGGGTCAAGGCTTGAATGACAAGAGTTGGTCCTAATGCCTCTACTGCTCAGGTAATTCCAAGGTTTTAAAAGCTCTGTGTCAGAAGGTGGGGACAAAGATCAAATATTTATTTCTTATTATATCACAGATGTTTGTGAATTGCTGCTCATATTAGCATTTTAGTCATTTGAAAGTAATGTCCATTGGCTCATTAATATTTATCTGATCAGCAAGCTAGATCATCTCAATGGTAAAACTCCACACCACTTAAAATTCACCCCACAGGATTCAGTAGTTACTTTCATATTAAATTTTAAAATGTTGATCATAAACATTTGTGTTTTTCCCAAGTTGGCTCTCAACCAGAAAAGGTGGCTCACCACTTGTTTAATGTCACTAGTAACCACATGTGTTTCTTGGAAATGTAAATTCTTGGGCTTGTTAAAGCAAAATGCTCCCTAGGGTACCATAAACAGATGTTGTGAGGCATTACCCACAGCAACAGAGAAAACTTCCTTCTTTCTCCCTCAAAGTAGTTATACTGGCAATAAACTGTGATTCGGTCATTCCTTCATTGAACAAGTACTTAATGAGTACCAGGTACTGGACTAGTTCCTGGGGATAAAAGGTTAAATGACAGCAATTTAGCCTCTACCTTCACAAACTTACGCACTGAGGGGGAAGCAATATGATGACAATGAACCAATGTACAATTACAGATAGGGTGAATGCTATGGTTTGGATCTTGAATGGCCCTGAAAAGTCCATGTGTTAAAGACTTGTTGCCCAGGGTGTTGGTATTGGGAGGTGGTAGAATCTTTGAGAATTAGGAGGTGTCCTTGAAGGGGATTGTGGGATTCCAGTCTCTTCCTCTTTCTCTCTTTTGCTTCCTGGCTTATGATGAGGTAAATGGTTTTGTTCTGCTCTTTGTTCCAGTGATGTTTTGCCTTGCCACAGACCCAGAAGCAACAGGGTTAACTGATGGTTAACTAGAAATACCAAATCTATGAACCAAAATAAACCTTTTCTTTTTATGAGTGGATTATCTCAGATTTTTCATGATAGTTATGGAAAGTTGATTGACACAGTAAGTCTATGAGGAAATGCTCTCAATGTGAGCAAGAGAACAGTAGGGTTGGATGTGGGCAAGAACTTCCTTGTGAACAAGGAAAGTACCTCTGAAGAGTTGATGCTTCAGTTCTATTGGAAGAATGAGAAACCAGATGAAGAGTATCTAATCAGCTTAGGCCATGTGACAGAATTTTGGTAAGCAAGTGGTGAAAGGGCTTGGGCAAGTTTTGGGACAATATGATTGATGTAGGAAGGAAGAGACCATATGAAATAGGAAGGTGAAGATCATCAGTGTGGCAAGGTCAAAGACCACTCATGGCTTACCTTGATAAGTCATGATAAGGAATCAAAATTTTAAGTACAGAAAGCTGTCACTGAAGGGCAGAGGAAGAATACCATGTAGTGAGTATACTGTGAATAATCAGTAGCAAACCTGAAATTGAGGGAGAGAACTGTTAATAGTTGTAATGGGGTTGAGTCCCTCAGTATGCTGCAAAAATGTAATGAACAACCCTTACTCTAACAATTTAGCTTCCCTACCCTGGGTAGTAGAAAGTTCTAGATTCTAGACAAGCCCAGATAAACATAGCCATGCCAATGTTTTCTTTATCACTTTAAGATTTTATCTCTCTTCCACTTCTTTCTCTTTCCTCTTGACTGGCCTAAGTTCTGGGGATTATTCACATACCTTCATGGCCCCAAGGAATTGGATTCTTCTCTGTGGGCATTATTAGCCTCTGTGCCTGGTGGCTTCCCTGAGATGAACAGTGCTTGTTGGATTTGATCATCATTCCTTGCTCTTCCCAGGGTCTTGCAAATCAATAGCTCCTTGGCTAATGCAACTATTAACTACCATGAATAACACAGACACTCAATTGAATCATCTCTTCACTGAGATAGATGCATAGGCACAGCATTCAGAGCAATGGGTGAATTCTGTTGACTGTGTGTGGAGCAGGAAAGGGAAGAAAGGCATGGAATGGCACAACAAGAAAAAACATGGGCTAATAATCCCAATCCATATCTCTGTACCTATTTTTCCTTATAAAGCTTTGAACATCTTCTTAGCTCCTCTCCCAGTCACTCCCCACTATCGTCTAGCAGCAGGGAACTGGAGTGGAAAATAGCAAATTCAGTCTTTTTGTGGATATGTTCTTTTCATGGAAATGTTCCTTGGAGATTTCCACCACCCCAGGGGAGATTAAGATAGTCTGTCAGGGCTGCAGAGAAAGAAGTGTCTTTGTTCTGCTTTGGACTATCAAAATAAGATCTAGAATATCAAATAACCACGGTAACTATAATAATGATCTTGAGAGAAAAGGATGTTTTGAACACTTATGAGCTAAGTTCCTGGACTGACCAATAGGTAAAGAAGATGGGTCAGAACAAGCTCTCTCCCTCTACCCACCAGAGATCAGGCAAGGGTTTCCCATGCTCCAAGAGTGGTGAAGAGGGGACAGTGCCCAGTGCCCCTGGCCAAATACGAGTTATTAGTTTCTGGAAGAGAGTGAGGGAAGAATGAAGACTGGAGTCTTGCTTTCTGTAAGGGGAAATAGTGTTCGCTATGTGCACCCCTCTCACCCTCAGGCATGGGGGTGGGGAAAAGGGCAGTATCCATGTGACAGGAAAGAGTGTCCTTGGTTCAGAGTTAGGGTTCAGTTAAAGATAGGAGAAGGAACAGGCATTAATGGAAAGGGTGAGGACTGGGGTTTGTTTCCCGTGGTGCATGTTCTAGGAATGCTCAGGCGTCAGTATTGTGAGAGGAGACTGGATCAGGAGATGTAGAGGGTAGAGTCAGTGGAGAAGAGAGATAATCAGAGGGCTTTATGCTTTAGATGGTGACCAAACAGGCTACAGGACTGTGAGACTTCATGGGTGCTTGTGACTGTGAGGCTGCACCTGCAGGAACCTAGAAGGACATGGTGATTCCTACCCATAGCTTCCTGTGACTGAGGGAGCAGTTAGGAGGTTGGGATCCCTGAGATGAATGGTCACAGGCTAAGTCAAGCTTTATATTCCTCAGAGCAACGTTGGCTTTACCTAGCCCTTACTACATACAAATGTAAGCTGAACGAGTTCAACGTGGCTCTCCATGGTGTTGTTTTCTAGGACTTCCACAACGAAGTAGCCCACACTGGATGACTTAAATAACACTCACTGCCTCATCAATCTGGAAGCTGGAAGTAAAGGTATTGGCAGGGCTGGTTCCTTCTGAGGGCTATGAGGGAGAATCTGTTCCATGCCTCTCTCCCAGGTCCTGGTGCTTGGCTGGAAACCTTGGCATTTGTTGGGTGGCAGGCACCTCTCCCGGATCTCTGCCTCCATATCTGACATGTTCTCCTTGTGACTCTGTCTCCACAAGGTTGTCTTCTTATAAGGACAGAGTCAGAGTAGGAGCCTGTTCTGCTCCAGTATGACCTCTTAACCCAATGTATCCAATGTATCTCAATGTATCCAAGGAAGGTAATATTTGGAGGAACTGGGAGTTAGAACATCAGCATCTGGAGGAGGACACAATTCAACCCCTAACAGTCTTCTTTTTAAAATATAATCTGTCATGGTGCCCTGTAAATTCCACTTCTGAAATATGACGTAGAGTAACCCACTTGCCTTCAGCTCATCTTCTGTTCTGTCCACGCCACCATCAGCACTCACTTGGACTACAATTACTTCTGTGGTTTAGTTCTAACTTCTCATGTGCAGAAATAGAGCTTTTTAATTTTCCTTTAGCTTGATTAGATTTCCATCTCCAGTCACCATGGTGACTGATGCAAAGAGCTCACTGGTCACCTTGGTCAAATCTGGCCCTTTCTTAGTCTGTTTGGGTTTATGTTCATTGCATTCAGGTATTTCTCTCTTCCTTCCTCTTCTCAACAGGGAGAGGTTATTCTTCCTATGGGGGAATGTCATGGTGCAGTAGCACTGAGGAGGCACCAGAATTTAGGGTCATTCTGGGATGGCCTCCAAGTGCTTAGTGCTGTCAGGTTATCTGGTAAATATCCCCCACTGGCATTCGTTGAAGCCACCCAGGCTCACCGCTTGGGACCACATTGTCATCCATAACTGCTTCTCATCCTCATGTCCACACAATTAGTCAAGCTTGTTTAGTGGAAAGTAGAGGAATTTGGTTGTTCTTCCCACAACTGTGGGATATTCAGGACCCTAGGAGGCTGCCCTTTGGCTCAGTGCCCTGGGCTCTGAGTAGTAATTGGTCCTCTGTGGGTTTATCTGCTGGGTTTGCCAATGCCTCAGAATTCCAGGTGTAAAGGTGGCCCTGGTCTCTTTCATTCCTGGACTTCCTGCAATGTATTTGAGGGTCCAAGTGTCTGTTTCCCCAGGATGCATTATATATTGACTATTACTTCTTTGTCTATCTTTCATAAACTACTATAAACATCCTGTTCATCTTTGCATCCCCTGTTCCTAGACAGTGGCTGACCTAATGTAAGTGCTCAATTAAAATCTCCATGGAATGAATACTTTTCCAGCTTTCTGCTAGAGAGAACATGTGACACCTGCAGCAGATGCTGTCTTAGGAGTTACAGTGCAGTGGATAAACCACGGGCTCTGGAGCCTGAGCAGACCTTCATTCAGATGCCAGCCCTGCCACTTGCTAGCTGCACACCTCAGTCAAATGACTTTAGCACTGCAAGCCTTAACTTTCTCAGACATAGATGGGAAACTACTTCATGGGTTGAGACTGGGTGTAAACTAGATAATGTATATAAAGCACTTAGCATGCCTCCTACTGCTTAAGTAAGTGCACCGTAAAAGGCTACTTTTATTATTATGGTGCTTTCTTTAGCTTCTGAGAGCCCTCGGAGCTTGAGGATAAAATGGTTGCTGTGAGCTCTGAAGGAGGCACAGTGCCGCTTTCCCTCAGTCCGTGCCTGGCTAGGGGTTGAGTTGGGTTAATGAAGCTGAGCTCTTGCAGGCTCTGGAAAGGATCTGTGAGAACCATGGCACCTTCGCCCTGGGCCCTGAGAACCATGGCCCTCTTGGGTTTGATGCTGGGTGTTATCTGGAAGGATACATGATTCTGATAGCTGTTCGTGTGTTCAGACAGAGGGAGGAAAAAGTGACCATGGTTGAAAAATGAAAACCAATTCTGTTTTTTCTTAGAAGATGGATCAGGACTCCACTTCAAACTCCAGACGCAGAAGGGATAGGCTAGAAGATTCTAGACCTGGGGGAGGAAAGAGATTTGTTTTCCTGGCAGGAATTCCTATTGGGATTTAGGGCAAAACCTGCTCTATGTTCACGAGCTCTTATCACTGTAATGAAAGTGGGACAGGCAGCCTCTCTTTTCTCTGTTCTTTTCTTCACCAGTTATGTTCAGAGAGGTCAGGGTTCTGTGGGGAAGAGAAGACATCACTATTTTCTATCTCTAGGTCAAACAGATGCCAAGTTGAAGACTGGCTCCTATTTTCCACAATTAGATCTCCGTTTGTTGGGAAACTGTTTCCAACGTGCATTTTTTTCTTACTACACTTTTATTTTTATGGAGGAAACTGAAAGGTGTCTAGAAAGTGAGAAATGGAGGGTGAGTTGGCAAGGAATACTGACCTCATTTTGTTTCTAAACTGCTCCAGGGAAAATAACATCACCCACAAGCCGTACCCACCCACCCAAATTCAATCTTACGTTCAGAGTGGAGTTTCAGGGGATAAGCAGTACAACAGAAGACCGAGCTTCAGACCCAACTCCCCCAAAACTTGCTGCCTAGGTTTTTCTGCTGACAAAATGAGGACAAGAATAATAATCCCAATTAAATCTCTATTAGTTCAATGAGCTCCTAATAGCATTAATTGGTCCCATTTTTAGTTTTTTTTTGAGAATGATATGCCAGGGGCTATTTGTCACAGCAACACTTGGAGGTAGATTTTATTACTTCCATTCTATAGGTATAGGAAGCAGAAGCAAAGAGGAGTTAAATGACTTGTGTATACTTGCACAGGCAGGAAGAAGGGACCAGGACTTGACCCAGGTCTGCTTGACCTTAGCCATTCTTTCATGTGGCCTCGAGAATAAAGACCTTCAAAGTCTGGATGCTGGTGAGTAATGCGAGGTCACCCTGTGCTGGAAGTGAAATGAAGTGATGCAAGAAAAGTGAGTGTTCTTAATAAGAGAAGCTTTGCTCTCAAGAATATAAATCTAACAAAAGCTAGCTGATGAAATCTGCCCACAAACATCTTTTTCTCTACTTTTAAACAGAACATATAAGCAAATGACATAACTACTTTTGCCCTGATATAATTGCCTTCAAATTGTACTGTGTGCTAAAGTTATTCCAAGTGCTTTTCCTGCATCACCATATGCTTCAAGGAGACACCTATTGACATTGACCCCTTTTTCTGATTATAATTGAGAAACTGAGAGGTTAAACAACTGGCCCTGGGTCATAGGGTTTTAGTGTAAGCAGACTGATCCAGAGCCTCTGCACTTTCTGAGTTATGGCAGAGTGGAACATGCATGGTGTAATAATGGTAATGGCCATCTTTGCTGTTTTTGATCCTTGAGTCTGTGCCAAGTGTTATGCTAGGAGACTTGGGTGCTGTAGCCCATGCAATTATTTCCACATTCTCCTGGGTCAAGTGCCACTGTAACCCTGTTTTATTGCATAAGAAACAAAGACATTGAGAGGTTAAGAAATTTACCAACATCACATAGCTGATAAGTGGTGGAGTTGAGGTTCAAATTCATGTCTGTAGCACCCAAACTCATGCTCTTCCAACTACACAACTCTGCCTCTTAATACTGGCCTCAATAGAAAAGAGCTTCAAAAGTCGTTGATGGGTAGAACAAGGTTGCCTCCTGGGGCATGAGGCATGAGTTCTGCTGTGTCATTTTCCTGCTCAGCTGCTCTGCCTTCCCCAGAGCTGCAAGTCTTGGTATCTCTCTCAGCAGTTCCCTAACCCAGCAGGATGAACAGAGACTGAGCAGTGCTGGTCAGCGCTGGTTTAACCCAACTCAACCTTTGACTGAGTCCATCTTTCAATTATTTTGTAGGATGACCCAAGACCCAGTCCCTATTCCCAGCTCTGTTCTCTCATTGGGACACTGATTAGCTGTTCACAAAAACACTTGGTAGTTATCATTAGACAGAGCAATTCTTAGCTAAGGGGCGGACCCTGAGTATAGTCATGTGATCCTTTGTGCATTAGCATCAGGTTTATTGTTGCCACAAAGGAGCAGGGTCACAGTCATGCTGAAAGAGGGACATGCCTTCCTCAGGTGGAATCAGACAATGCCATCTTAAAAATTATTTCCTTATGCAGCATGTGTGAATCTCTATGTTTAAATTTAGGTGTTCCAGAAACATATCTTTAAATGTTGTAACAAAACTCAATTTCTATTTCTGACTCCTTGATATTTAAGCTGAAACTGGGCTTTCTTGGAATATATGCCCTGTATTAGTCAGCTTTTCATTGCTGTGACAAATACACAAGGAAAACATTTCAGAGGAGGAAAGATCTATTTTGACTCATGGTTTCAGAGGTTTCATTTCATGATTGGTTGGCTCCTTTGCTTTGAGCCTAAGGTGAGGCAGAACATCATATAGTGGAAGGGTGTGGTGGAGGAAAGCTGCTCGGCTTATGGCAGCCAGGAATGTGTGTATGTGTGTGAGAGAGACAGAGAGAGAGAGAGAGAGAGAGAGAGAGAGAGAGAGAGAGAGAGAGAGAGAGAGAGGGAGAGAGAGAGAATGTCAGGCTGAAGACAAAAAATACTCGAAATACCCTCCCTTCTAGGGCTCTCTCCCAGTGATCTACTTCCTCTAACCATGCCCTGCTGCCTAAAGTTTTCACCACCTCTTGGTAATCCCTTCAGCTATGGATCAATCCACTGATGATGTGGGAGCCCTTATTTTCCAGTCACTTCCCCAAAGTACCACCTCTGAACCTTGTTGCACTGGGGATTAGTCTTGAACACGTGAGCCTTGTGGGGACATTCCAGATCTCAGCCATAACATGTCCCCAAACTGGAGTTTACCCAGCACCAGGGCTCATTTGTTCCTCGGGGACTGGATCAAAGCCAGGCAGACTGTTTCCATAGTCTTTAGATGTGATGCTTCTCTGTTGCCCCTGTGTTGTTCTTTGTACACAGGTGTCTTTGGTGAGGCTGTTCTAGTCCAGAATCTCATGATGTGGGTGCAGTGATTCTTCTCTGGAGTCCTTCCACATTTCCACTGTGGCTGCCTGGACTCAGTTCTTTTTTGCCTTTAGAACCCACAGAACAACTGATCTTTCTCCCTTCCTTTTCTTCTTGGTCCTTCCTATTCTCCCTTCTTCTCTCCTTCCTTTCCCTCTTCTTTCTCTTCTTTCCCCTCCTCACTCCAAACTTGAAGGAAAATGTTTTCTTAAATGAAGAAAGTCCTAATACCTTCACCTTTCTTCCAGAAACTCAGTCTATACTCACCTAATAACGCTTCCTCTAAGGGTTTTTTGAACAAAAACCAGAAATATTTACTGGTCACTTGTCTGTTCCACCACAATTCTTATCTGTTATTTCAATGCAGGGATATGGGAGTAGAGAAAAAAAAGGGATAGACACATAAGTGATTGAGTAATATCTCTAGGCACTGCAGAGTGACACTCCCTTCATGTTTCCTCAGAAGGTGACTGATAACCCACAGGGCTGCAGCTCTTCCTGCTGGGGACACAATTATGTGCCCCTTTCTATTCTAGGACCAGAACCTACACTTCCCTTTGGATCCTTCAAAACCTGAAGTACTGGAGTTTACTAGATATTTGAAAGGAAGTAAGTGGGTGAAGCACTGGGGCTTTTTTCTCATTTGGGGAGGTTAGCCTTTCCCGAGGTAAAGATTGGGCTCTGGATTCAAGGATATTCAAAGAAAGATATTTTGAAGAGATGGTGAGATGGAACTTTCCAGTAGACCTTTCCTGCCTAAAGTCTATGACTGTAATAATGGAAGTAGGACAAGGTCATAACTTCTGTTCATCCTCCATTGCACAGTTCTGAGTTATCTATGTATTGGGCATAGCTTACTATGTGTATGGTCCCCAGAGAGCCAGGGGAATTCTGGGGGGTTGGAGAGGGGAAGATGGTGACAGTTTTCTAGTCACCTCATAGGATCCAGTCAAGATAGAGTTGGAAGGACCTTATCACTATTGGTTGCCAGCAGGTAACAGGACCTATGGACTGGATGTGATCAAGATAATTTTTCCTCCTTCAAGACCTCATTAAGTCTGAGGTTCCTAATTTGTCTCACTCCCAAAGGTGGACACATAATCTAAAGGACAGGAGCAAGGATCCCTGCCATACTTGGGATACACATTTATTTATTCAGTTAGCATCTACTGAATATAGCCTATGAGGCAGCAGAGAAGTTTTTTCTTGTTATACAAAGATGAATGAGGTAGACCTTGCCCTTGAGCTGTTCAAAGTCAAGAATAAGAGACAGAATTCTATACAGAAAATTACAGTGTGTGCATGCATGTGTGCACATGTGTGTGTATTGATCATTCTTGCTTTTTCATGCCTCTGTCCCAGTCTTCTCTAGAATATGGGAAATATAGGTTCTGCTTTTGCCCACCACTTGCCACCTATCACTTGCTCCTCCCTGGAGCAGGAGGAGTGACTTACCTGTTTGCTGGAATGGGGAGACATTGACATTCATTGCTCCATACTGGAATGAGCGATGTGTTAATTTAAAGGTCAGTCGTCCCAAATGACACTCCCCTTTCTTTCTTATCAGAGCAGCACCTCTTGGCAAATATGCTTGCATGCACTGTCTTCTCTGGTAGCATTTTCCAGTTGCTCAGTGTGGCCAGATGGATAAGTGAGGAAAACCTGGGTGTGTGTGGCATATTAGGAAGCTCATCTGGTAGCGAGGCCAGTGATTTCTCCCATCCAACCTCATCCATATGTCCTGAAGCTGATCTTGCAAGAAGTCTCAGACTTGTGTATATGTCTCAATCAATTCCAAAACAACAGGGGAGGGGTGTAATTTATTATTCTCTTAAGTCTAACCGTAGGATAGACACTGTAAAAGAAACATGGACAAAGGACTGTGGGGTCAAAGAGGCTGGGGTACTTGTCAAGGAAGCCTTTGCAGGGCTGGGGTTTTGGCTCAGTGAGTGGTAGAGCACTTGCCTAGCATGTGTGAGGCACTAGGATTGATCCTCAGCACTGCATATAAAAATAAATAAAGGTTAAAAATGTTAAAAAAGAAAAAACCCAGAAAGTCTTTGCAAAGAAGGTAATTTGAATGGAAGGGCATTTGCTAGATGGAGACTCAGCTTACCTCAGCTTCTACCCCAGCTTTAACAAGGGCAGGAACACCCAGTAGGAGCTCCATACCTGTCTGTGGAATAGAGAGATGATGAACCCTGGGGAATGTGCTGAGAGAGTTGAGGAGCCCTCAGAAACCTGGGAGAACCGCCCTCCATACTCATCACCTGCCACTCTCACCTCCCACCTCCACAACACCAGGGCCATAGGTCCTGCACAAGGCAAAACCCACAGGGATCTGACTCAGCACTGACCTGCACATACACAAATCTATGAGTGGAAACGTAGAAGACAGAGATAGGAAGGTGGGCAAGGAGGGAAATCTAGGACTGAGAGGGCAAAGAAGTTAGAAAAACTCAGGTGCTTAAGGCAAAGGGTTTTTGAAAGAAGTCATGTTCTTGGGAGAGAAACCAAAGACAGCAGTTCAGTTAGTTGAAGCGGTCAAGACTTTTTCTAACCCAGAATGCCAATTTGCTGGAGGATTCCTCCTGGGATTTGTCAGCGGGTTCAAGCACTAAAGGATTCTAGGAAAACCCACTGCACAGGCAGAAAACTGACTTTAACTGAAAACAAATGACTGGAAAATTACTATTGAAAAAAATTGTTTTTCTGTGGTTAATCATTCCACATTAGAGAGCTGGGTTATTTTCATTGACGTAATTAGTGAGTGCATTTTCTTTTTTTTTTTTTTTTTTTTTTTTTTTTTTTTGCGGTGCTGGGGATCGAACCCAGGGCCTTGTGCATGCAAGGCAAGCACTCTACCGACTGAGCTATCTCCCCAGCCCAGTGAGTGCATTTTCTAGAGGGCATATTTCATGTCAAGAAGATAGTGGATCCAAAGATGAGGGAGGATGGAGCTTCATGGCAAGAAAAAGAAGTGTCTTGCTGACCCAGTGACAGGATGAAACTGGATTTTGCAAAGCATCTCCAGCAAACATGAGCTAAGTTTTGAAATTCTTGAAATTTTGAAAGACTGTGATAACATACCACTGGAATTTCCAAGAACTTTGGCTATGGTGAAACTTTGCAAATTCAGTTCAAGTTCACTCAGTCAATCTCCCCACTCCACTGCCACTACATACTGAGCATTGGAAATAACTCAGATGAATTATAAGACTTGGTGTCTATCCGTACAGGAACAGAGCACAGTACATCAATAATATAGCACAGTGTGTTGACTATTGTGAGAAGAGTAAGAATAGGATGTCCCAGGAAGGATGCCTAAATGAGCCCATGGGAAGGGCAATGAAGCATTTCAGAGAGGCCATAATGTCTGGTTGAGCTTTACCAGGGGAGGGGAGTTATTGCAATTAGTTACTTGGTGGTGGTTGTTAATCTTTCTTGGAGCTAATACTTGAAATCTGTTATTGTCGTCTTTATTTCACTTCGTCTAACTCAGGGGTGCTTTACCATTGAGTCCATATTATTTTTTGTTCTGAGACAGGGTCTCACTAAGTTTCCCAGGCAGGCCTTGAACTTTCAATCTTCCTGCCTTAGCCTCCCAAGTTGCTGGGATTACAGGCGTGCACCACAGTGCCCAGCTTCACTCCATTTTTGAGTCTCCTAGTTCTTCACTTTGACTACCAGCTGTACTATTCCATCCATAGCAGCCTCATCCTGGTATCTATCTATCTATCTATCTATCTATCTATCTATCTATCTATCTATCATCTATCTATCTATCTATCATCTATCTATCTACTTCCTTGCCCCTGATAATCCCAGCTGACCTTTGTGATACCTGTGTGACAACTGACCATAGTCACAGGGTTTGATGCACAGCCTTGCCACCATTTAGCCCTCTGGTGCATTAATTAGGCTCTTCCCAGTTTAGAGATCAAAGCCAAGCTCCAGGAAGAGGATATGTTGCTAAGGTCACTGGAAATATGGGGAGGAAAAATGTCTCAGTAGCTGTATGGTCAGGACCCCTGGAGATCTGGAATGTGGTTCTGGGGCAAGCAGCTTGGCGTACCTTTGTAATGAAGATCCTGGTTTCTGGCCCAAGTGGCTTTTTGTTATTAACTTTTAGCCTCGCAGTCTGAGTTGTCTCTCCTCTGCTGCCACTGTTCTCACTGCCTCTTCTTCTGCCCATCTCTTGCATTTGTATCTTCAAGGAATTGCTTCCCCAAATTCTGGGTCTAGTTGGCATTTTTGGGTAGTAGTTTTTCTTGCCAGGAGCTAGCCAGTGTTTGGTCTGCCCACCAGGGGCCTGGTTCATGGCAATGGCATAGGACTTCACTGACTGGCCCTGGGGATGAGTTTCTATTTTTGATCATTCCCTCGTTCCAGAATGCCCAAGCATTCTGAGTTTGGATCCCAGAGTCCAGCCTCCTACAAGATGCTCTACTCTGCTCTCCCAGTCCTGATACCACCCTACTGACATCACAGTTCTCTGTTGTTAGCCTTTTACCTCCTCAAACTATTATTGGTTTAAAACAACGCTGTTGTGACTTAGGATGAACCATGAGGGCTCTTTCTCCCTTAGGTTTGGGGATTGATCAGCCCGGCCTCAGGGCTCTCTGCCTGCCCATATAGTAGCTCAGCCATCACCCTGTGGACTCAAGGAACTTGCTAAACTACTAGCACTTTTCTTCCCGCCTTGGGACTTTATTTCACTTCTTGCTGCAGTTTCACATTATATTCCTTTATAAAATATTCTTTGCCTTCCTATCACCAATTTTTGTCTTTTGAAAGGGGAAATAGGAAGCCCCAGATTAGAGGGTCAGCCCAGGAGCTAGTCCAGGCTCTCCAGAGGCCCAGCTGCCCAGACATCTCCCATTTGGTTCCTAGCAAACCTCTTAGGTTGCAAAGCCAGCCCCCTGGGAAAGCCCACAATCCCCCCACACCCTCGGATGGTCCTTTTGGCAGCTCTGCAGAGCTGAAGGAGAAAGATTCCATCTAAGGGGCACTAAGTCCAGCCTCAAAAGTAACTTCAGAGGACTACTGGAAACTGCAGGGTTTTAAAGGCCATTCAGGGTGTGATGTGAGTGTATTTATTGACATTAACAGGAGGGTTCCTGCTTTCCGCTCTTGGCCAGGTCTGCTGGGCAGCATATGTTAGGAACTGAGAGGAAGGTAGGCAGTATTTCCCTATTTTTAGTCTTTCATATGCTCATCATCATAATTCTGATTTTATATCACCTAGATTACTACATGTATATATATTTATATTCATTTAAATTAGCTCATTTATAAAATACTAGCCTTAACCCTGTTCTAATATTAGTATCTTTGAAATTATATTTTTGAGGTATTATTTGCATTTTTATAGTTAACATTTAATACATTCATAATAATTATAATAAAATATTTGCTTATATATACATTAAATCATCTTGCATATCTGCAAAGGACACCTACCACACTTTGTAAAATAGCCTCAACGGAGCTGTAATTGACGGGAAAATTATTTTTTATATCACTAAACTCCATTCTATTTGTCTAATTTTCTTCCACTCAGGATAGGACTTTCAGAGGGTTTTCCTTGATACAGCTATTTCTGATACTTACTCAGTATGGAAACTTTCACCAGGAAATTTAGTTTTGCATAAATGATAGAATTTGAACTCTCTCAACAAATATTTGAGTGTTTACTAGATGCAAGGTGCTAAGTGCTATACATCACTTGTGGCCCTGCCTTTAAGCAGCTGCCTTTCCCTGTGAAGTGTCCGAGGGAGGCATATGTAGAGAAGATGAAAACAATGAAATACAAAGTTCCACTTACTATGATACATTGTTGTGACAGAAATCCTATTGTGAGATCTGTGGCTTAGGCTGGGGGCTTAAAGAAAACCTCTGCTTCCCTAAAACCCAAACCTTCTGATTACTCATCAGCCACATCAGAGGAGAGAAAATGAAACAGATGAGAGACCATGGACAAGGAAAGATGGGGGAGAGGGATGGCCAGGCCCCCTCATGACCATTTACATCTGCTATGTGCAGAGAAATCCATTTGTGTGTAGGAGCTGTGAACATACTGTGACCTCACTCCTGGTTGCATTGAGAATTTCCAGTCCAGAGCACCCAGGATCCCTGCATGAGAACAAGAAGGAAGGACCATCCAGGGGACTGTCTGGACAAAGTGGCATCATGGTAGGTCCCTGAAGGGTGAGAGTATTCCCAAATGCATGAATAGACTTAAGGTTCCCTTCTGGGACAGAAATGTTGACTCCTTCTGCCATCACCTTTACAGTTAGTCTCCTTTCATTGTGCATCTAAAGAGAAATTAAGTCCACAAATATCCACGGTAGAAAATTATTATAGTAGGAATCCCTGAGGCAATTTCCTCCGGTGCCTGAGTCTTCCAAGAAAATACCACTGTGTAGTGAGACTTTCATGGGTCACCACTCTGTTCTGTAGAGCAGGAAAGGCATGTAGCCTTAGATATGAGGAGTTGATGTACATCAACTTAAATACTGTAGTTTGAATTTAAGTGTAGGTCTATGATGGATGTATTACTGCATGATTGTCTTCTACCTGTTTATATGTATCTGAAAGTGTCACTCTGAAAAAATGAGGATCATACTTAACTGGCCCCATTGGAGGAGAAACCTGATGTCCATTCCATGGGGACAGCCAACAGAAATACACAGGGCCTCTTCCACGTGCTGTTGTACCTGCTGACCCTATGAAATGTGGAGATGGCTTTCCTGCTCCTTCCTGCCATCATCGGGACCATAATTCTGCCTAGGATGGTGGCAGATTATGACCCTGAACTCCTGACTTCATTTGGGGTTCATTCACTTTCCTTCCCTTTGGGTCTGGGGAAAAGGGGAGATGGAGTGAAAGCTGTCCTGGGTTTTGCCTGTACTGTGAGTCTTTTAAATTCTCATTGGAGCAGAATAAAAAGAATCTGCTTTATTTGTACTACAGGAATGAGTAGATCAGTCCTCAAACAGATGAATGCCACATTGACTCCACCACCAGCTCACTGGGTGTCTGAAGAGAATGGGTGCAGTTTTAGAGAACCAGAGCAAACAGCACTTCACGTACTTGTAAGAGTGTCTGCAACCTAGTAATTGCTAAAGGCCAGGTGAGACTGTCACTTGAAGAGCCAGTCTAAGGGACGTGCTCTGTATCACTTTCACTATATCCTCTAGGCACCATTTATACATTAATTCAGGTTTCCAGGAAACATCACTTGAATACTTTGCAGCTTGCTAAAAAAAAAAGGCGTTATCAGGTGTTCAGACTGAATACGATGCTTTTGAAAGTCCTGAGAGTTGTTATGGCAGAGGGCCACTTTGCAAGTGTTTTTGTATCTTTTGTATGTCTGTTTCTTCAAGTGTCACTTGTTATATGATTCACGTAACATATACTGAAATTCAGTGCTAGGAGAAAGCTTCTTTGACCAGATTAATTGATTAGTTCTCCCAACATGTCTTTGTGTGTTGGGTACTGAGCTAGATATTGAAATAAGGGGGAATCGTATGCATTCTTCTGTTTAAACACATACTTGCATTCATTTTTGTTGCATTTGGCAGGATCATCATACTTCATTTAGTGCTCAAGTACATTGACTACCTCTTTTCAGATACAACTATCTTATACTCTTATTATTATTTATCATAATTATTATTGCATTTTATGCAATAAAAATTAATTAATGGGTTACAAATTAGTGGTTTCACTGCAACATTTCCATATTGTGTGTATTATGATTTGATCATGTTCATCCTCCCTTCTACCCTCTCTTGTCCTCCCTTCCTTTCTCTCCCCCAGCTCTCTTTCCCTTCCCTAAGAGTCCCTCTTCTACTTCCAAGTCATCTTTATCTTTTTAAAAAAATTTCCACATATGAGAGAAAACATGTAGTTCTGACTTTCTGTGTCTGACTTATTTCACTTAATATGATGTCCTCCAGATTTATCCATTTTCCTGCAAATGATGTGATTCCATTCTTCTTGGTGGTTGGGTGACCAATACATAAACTATATTGTATACACTATAATTTCCTTATACACTATAATTTCCTCTGATGATGGGCATCTAGACTGATTCCATATCATGACTATTGTGACTAGTGCCACAATAAACATGGGTATGCTGACTTCATTTCCTTTGGACAAATACCCAGGAGTAGTATAGCAGGATTATATGTTAATTCTATTTTTATTTTTCTGAGGAATAAACAAGTATATAAAAGGTTCTTTATAAGGTCTCTGCATTCTTGCCAGCATTCCTTATTTTTTGTTTTTTGATAATAGCCATTTGACTAGGATGAGATGGAATTTCATTGTATTTTGATTTGCATTTCTCTGATGGCTAAAGATATTGAGCATTTTTCATGAGTTTATCAGTTATTTGTGCTTTGTTGTTTGGGACATATCCATTCAAATTATTTGCTTTGCCCATATTTGATTGCATTGCTTCTTTTGTTAAGTTTTTTGAGTTCATTATGTACTCTAGATATTAATCCTCTGCAGATTAATAGCTGGAAAGGATTCGCTCCTATTTTGAAGTTTTTATTTTGTTGATTGTTTCTTTTGCTATACAAAAATATTTTAGTTTGATGAAATCCTATTTGTCAATTCTTGCTTTGTTTCCTAAGCTATTGGAATGCTACTCAGGAAATCATTGCCTGTACCAATATATTGAATTGTTTCCCCTGTTTTCTTCTAGTAGTTCCAAAGTTTCAGGTCTTACATTAAGGTCTTCGATCCATTTTGAATTGGTTTTTGCACAAGGTGAAAAACAGGAGTCTAGTTTCAATATTCTTCCTCTGGATATCCAGTTTCTCCAGTCCATTTATCAAAGAGGCTATATTTTCTCCAATGTACATTTTTGTCACCTTTGTTGGAATCACTTGGCTATAGATGTGCGGGTTTATTTCTGAGTTCTCCATTCTAGTCCATTGTTCTGTGTGTCTGTTTTTATGCCAGAACCATGCTGTTTTGGTTACTATGGCTCTGTAGGGTGTTTTGAAATCAGGCATTACTCTTTTTGCTCAGGATTGCTTTGGCTATTCTGTGTCTCTTGTGCTACCATACGAATTTTAGGATTATTTTTTCTAGTTCTGTGGAGAATGTCATCGGTATATCGATGGGAATTGCATTGAATTTGTAGATTGCTTTCAGTAGTATGGCCACTTTGACAGAATTCTTTCAATCTATGAACTTGAGAGGTCTTCCAATCTTGTAGCATCTTCTTCAATTTCTTTCCTCAGCATTTTAATATATTTTATTATAGAGTCTTTCACTTCCTTGGTTAGGTTTATTCCGAAGGGTTTAAAAAATGTTTTTTGAGGATATTATGAATAGGATTGCTTTTCAGATTTCTTCCTTAGTAAGTTCATTTTATTGGTGTATAGAAAAGTTGCTGATTTTTCTGTATGGTGATTTTCATCTTGTGTTGCTGAATTTTTAAATCCGTTTTAAGAGCCTTTTGTTTGCATCTTTAGGGTTTTCTGAGTATAAGAATCATAACATCTGCAGATAGGGATAATTTGATTACTCCTTTCCTATTTATTTCTTTCTGTTGTCTAATTTCTCTGGTATAAATTTCAAGTACTAGGACAGGCATGGTGGTTCCATGCCTGTAATCCCAGTGGCTCTGGAGACTGAGGCAGGAGGATCGTAAGTTCAAGATCAGCATTAGCAACTTAGCAAGACTCTAAGAAACTTAGTGAGACCCTCTTTCAAAATAAAAAATAAAAAGAACTGAGAATGTGGCTCAGTGGTTGAGTGCCCCTGGGTTCAATCCCTGGTCCAAGAAAAAAAAAATATGTATTTTTTTGTTTCAAGTACTATATTGAATAAGACTAGTAAGAGTTGACATACTTGTTGTGTTCCTGATTTTAGAAAAATGATTTAAGTTTTCCTCTATTCAATGTGATGTTAACTATGAGTTTGTCATATATATCCTTTATCATGTTGAAGTATGATCCTCCTATACCTAATTTATTTAGAGCCTTCACCATGAAGGGATGGTTCATTTATCAAAGGCTTTTTCTTCATCTGTTGAGATGATCATGTGATTTTTATCTTTGATTCTGTTAATGAGTTATACTATGTTGAACCATCCTACATTCCTAGAATGAGACAACATGATCATGGTGTGTGATCTTTTTAATGTGTTGTTGAATTTGATTTGCAAGCATTTTTTTGAGAAATTTTGCATGTGTACTTATTAAGGACATTGATCCATATTTTTTCACTTTTTGTGGTATATTTATCAGGTTTTGGTAGCAAGGTAATACTGGTTTCATAGGATGAGTTTGTAAGGGTTCATTTCCTTTTCTATTTTATGTAATAGTGTGAGGAGTATTAGTATTGATTTTTTTTTTTGAAGTCTGGTAAAATTTAGCAGTGACTCCATCTGGTCCTGGGTTTGTTTGTTTGTTTTAGTATTTTTATTACTCCTTCAATTTCATTGCTTATTACTGATAGACTTAGGTATTTTTTATTCTTTTCGTTCAATTTTTTTTTTTTTCAGTGCTGGGGATTGAACCCAGGGCCTTGTGCTTGTGAGGCAAGCACTCTACCAACTGAGCTATATCCCTAGCCCTTGGTTCAATTTTGGTAGATCATATGTGTCCAGAAATTTATTCACTTCTTCCAGATTTTCCTGTTTTTTTTTTTTTTTTTTTTCTTGTACCAGGTATTTAATGCTGCAATACTTTACCATTGAGCTATGTCTCCAGCCCTTTTTATATTTAAGAAAAAATTTTTTTTCAGACAGGGTCTCACTAAGTTGCTTAGGGCCTCATTAAATCACTGAGTCTGGATTTGTATATGCAATCCTTCTATCTCAGCTTCCTGAGTTGGGATATAGGTAGGCACCACCATGCCCAGCTAGATTTTTCTGTTTATTGGCATATAGTTTTCAAAATGCTTCCTAATGATACTGTGAATTTCAGTGGTATCTTTTAATATCCCCCCTTTCCTCTCTAATTTTATTAATATGGGTCTTTTCTTTCTTTTGATTAGATTGGCTAAGGATTTGTCAATTTTGCTTATCTTTTCAAAGAGATCCAATTCTTTGTTTCATTGATCCTTTGTATTCTTTTAGTCTCTATATTTTTCTGCTCTTATATTTATTGTTTCTTTCCTTTCCTTATTTGGGTTTAATTTATACTGTTTTTAAAGACCTTGAGATGTATAATTAATTTATTTATTTGAGCTCTCTGTCTTTGAAATGTAGGCATTCATAGCCAAAAACTTTCCTTTTAGTACTATTTTCTCTTTTTCACATAGATTCTGGTATGTTGTGTTTTCATTTTCATTTGAGTCTAGGAATTTTTTAACTTCTCCTGTGATTTCTTCAATGACCCACTGTTTATTCAAAATTGTATTATTCAATTTTCATGTGTTTGTATAATCTCTATAGTATCTCTTGCTTTTGATTTCTCTTTATACTATTATGGTCTCTTAACATTTAAGAAATTATTTCAAATTTTTAAAAACATGTTAAGACTTGCTTTATGTTTTAATGTATGATCTATTTTGGAAAAACTTCCATGTGCTGATAAAAAGACAGGTGTTCTGTGGCTGTTAGATGCAATATTCTGAAGATATCTGCTGAGTTCATTTGCTCTATAGTGTAATTTAACTCAGATGTTTCTTTGTTAACTTTTTGTTTGAATGACCAATTGGTAAGAGGGGGACATTGTAGTCACCTATTATTATTGTTTTGGGGTCTACCTATCCTTTATGTCTAGTGTTACTTGTTTTATAAAATTGGGTGCTCTAATGTCTGATGCATATATTTTAATAACTATTTTATCTTCTTGATGAATTACTTCCTTTATTGATATGTAGTGACTTTCTTTATATCTTGTAATTGATTTTGGCTTAAAGTCTGTTTCATCAGATATGAGTATAGCTACTCTTGCTTGCTTTTGGATTCCATATACTTGGAATATCATTGCCCATTTTTTCACTTTCAGTAAGTATATGACTTTTCTGTGAAGTAAGTTTCTTAAAGTTATTCATTAGTCTGATCATACCATCTGCATATTTTTATTAGAATATTAGGAATATTTATATTCAGGGTTATTATTGAAAGATATTTACTTGTTCCTGTCATTTTTTTCTTCTGGTTGTTTTGGATATTCTATGTTTATTCTTCCTTTTTTATTCATCTTAGAGGCTTAATGTTTTTCTGTCTTACTAATATTTGATTCTTTCCTAATTCTCATTTGCTTACCTAGTCTACTGGTGAGATTTATTCTTGCCTATGCCCTCATGATTGCATTTTGTTTTCCTTTTGGGTATAGACTTCCCTTAAATTCTTCTGTAATGCTGTGTTAGTGGTCATAGATTCCCTTAATTTATGCTTATCATGGAAGGTCTTGATTTCTCCTTAATTCTGAAGAACAAATTTCACTGCATATAGTAATATAGGTTGGTGGGTATTTTTCTTTCAGGACTGGAAATACATCATTCCATGCTCTCTTGGTCTTTAGAGTTTCTGCTGAGAAATCTGTTATTCTAATGTTTTTGCCTTTAAATGTGATGTGGTACTTCTCTCTTGCAACTTTTAATGTTCTTTTCTTGTTCTGTACTTTTGAAATTTTGCTATAAGTTATGGAAAGGTTCTTTTCTGATCATGTCTATTTTGTGTTCATGTGTATTCATGTTTTCCCCAATATTTGGGAAATTTTCTACTATTACTTTACTGCATAGGTTTTCTGGGCCTTTGGTATGTAGTTCTCCCTTGTATATTCTGATTATGTGTATGTTTGGCGTTTCAATGGTGTTCTAGAGGGTTTTCTTAAAAATGTTCTGTTCATTCTTTTTTTTTTTTTTTTTTCTTATGTGATGATTGAAAAGGGAGCTGAACTGTGGCCATCACAGGCTACGTTTAGGGCATGAAAGATTTCAGGCCTAGATTTCTATTTCCTGGAACTCAGATAGCGGATTCCAGGAAGGCTACTAGATTAGGACTGGCCTTTGGTAAACAACCAATCGGGAGCTAACAAGCCAATGCCTAGCATTCCAAACCATATATGTCAAAATGTTAAGACCTGGGTACGCTAAGCCAATGGAAACATGCCAAAACACATATGCTGAAAGATCAGCCAACTGTATACTTTGCTTTGTTCAAATTTCCCACTCTACTGTGGAGCTCATAAATATCCCACTGAATCGAGACTTGGGGCTCTCAGCCAGTACCTGCTGCGTCAGTGAATGCTGTGAGTCCAATCTCCAGCTTGCAATAAAGACCCTTTTGTTTTTGCATTGGAGATGCCTCCCTGGTGGTCTTTGGGGATTCATGATCTGGGTACAACATTAATCATTTGACCTTGTCTTCAAGCTCTGATATTCTTTCTTTCACTTGATCTAGTCTATTGGTGAGGTTTTCAAATGAGGATTTTTTTTTTTTTTTCTTTTAGTAGACATCTTAACAATGGTCTTAGTCAAAAGTTATGCTTGATGGGACACACTAATGAATGTCTTCACCAAAAAAAGGATTTTCACATCCATCTTCAAAGTCTGATGAATTTCAGACTTCATAGTGTTCCAAATAACAGACAGGAAGACGAAAGCATGAAAATAGTATCTGTGACAGAAATATTGAAACCACCATTTACTGGTGATGAGTTCTGCTTCCTCAAATGTTGAAGTATAACATCAGAGAAGCGTGACAAGAAAAGCATATTAAGCAGGTTTTATTTAAAGGTAATAATACAGACTCTCCTGGGAGGGAGAAGGGGCCATGACCGATGTTTTAAAGTCCCAAGAAGTGAGCGCACCCTACATCTTTTATAGGTTAAGGTCTCTTTTGTTCTCCAGTTCTCTCCCTGCTTATGTCTCCTTCCTGCCTATGTGACTAGGCGTGTTTTGCAAGTGAGATGCATAAAGTGAGATGCATAAAGTGAGAAGCTAATGGGCAGGGGAAGCGAATGGGCAGGGGGGAGGGCCAAAGTGATTCAGCCAGGTAAGGGCCCAGGGGGCATTAATTAACAGCTCCTTGCCTGTAGTCCTTGACAAAGGCAGGTAAATTTGGTAATCAATGGGCTCAGGAAATCCTTGACATTCCATTCTCCTAGGGGCAGTCTCCAACTTCCAGAGGCAGATGGCTTTCATGGCCTTCATTTCCTCCATTTGACCTGATCCCCTATTTCTACACTAACTGACTGTCCCCAATTCTGACTTCAGTATCATGGGCAAAAACCAACCATGCTTTCTCCATAACATTGGTATAATAAATGAAGCTTAATAATTAATTTAACTAGGAAAGCAGCTCACCTAAGTTGAGAGTGAAATCTAATAAGTCATCTAAACCTCCAAACCTCCAAACTCTTCAAGCACATTAGCTGAAGAACAAGAAAAGTGGAAAGAAAATGGTTACTGCTGAAGAGCTACTCAGGGCTGGGGAGATAGCTCAGTTGGTAGAGTGCTTGCCTTGCAACCACAAGGCCCTGGGTTCAATCCCCAGCACTGGGGGGGGGGGGGGGGGGGGGGGGGGGGGGAAGGCAACCTAAAGAGATACTCCTATGTCCCTACATAGGACTACATATTAGATGACTATCTGCAATACTGCAATAACTTGGCCACAGAGGGAGGAGACTAATCCCAAAATCTGCAGAGTTAGAGTGGTTCATCCCAGTTCGCTGATTCACTGCTGAGAAGTCCAGGCAAATTAGCCTCTCAGGATAACAAGGCAGATTGTAAAGGCACAAGAATTCAAGTCAGACAGATGTGGGTCCAAGCCCTCCCTCACCAGAGGAAGTCCTGCTGTTCTCCCAACCACCTCCTCCATTGGCCCAGGCTCTAGGACATTGGTAAGCCTCTGGTCCCAAGGCTAGACACCCCTGTGAGTACTTCTAGAGCAGCCTGTGTTTCCTTCCCATAGAACATGTCCCTCCACATTGTAACTCCTTCCATTCAGTCTATAAATATGAAAGAAGCACCTACCACATGCCAGCCACTGTTCTGCGAGCTAGGATTCAGCTGTGAACAAGACAGGGAAGGGCCTTGCCCTCCTGGAGATGTATGGTAGACAAGCAAGGCAGAGAGTAAATGGGATACTTTCTTTCTTTTTTTTTTTAAATTTTAATTTAAAAAATTTTAAAAGTTTTTAAAAATTATTATTTGTTCTTTCTAGATATACATGACAGTAGGTGTATTTTGGCATATTGTACATACATGGAGTATAACTTACTGTAATTAGGATTCTATTCTTGTGGTTGTTCATGATGTGGAGTTTCACTGCTCATGTATTCATATATGAACATAGGAAAGTTATGTTTGATTCATTCTACTATCTTTCAGTCCCATCCCCCCTCCAGTCCCTTCATTCCCCTTTGTCTAATCCAGTGAACTTCTGTCCCATACCCCCTTATTGTGTGTTAGCATCTGTATATCAGAGAGAACATTTGGATTTTGGTTTTGTAGGACTGGCTTATTTCACTTAGCATGATAGTCTCCAGTTCCATCCGTTTACTGGCAAATGCCATGATTTCATTCTTCTCTATGACTGAGTAATATTTCATTATGTATATTTACCACATTTTCTTTATCCATTTGTCTATTGAAGGGAACCTAGTTTGGTTCTATAGCTTGGCTATTGTGAATTGAGCTACTATAAACATTGATGTGGCTGTGTCACTTTAGTATGCTGATTTTAACTCCTTTCGGTATATACTGAGGAGTGGGATAAATGGGTCAAATGGTCATTCCATTCTAAGTTTTCTAAGGAATCTCCATATTGCTTTCCATAATGGGATAATATCAAACTAAAAAGTTTCTTCACAGCAAAAGAAGCAATCAAGAATGTGAACAGAGAGCTTACAGAATGGGAAAAACTCTTTATTAACTGTACCTCAGATAGAGCATTAATCTCCGGGATATACAAAGAATTCAAAAAACTGAACACCAAAGAACCAAATAACTCAATCAATAAATGGGCAAAGGAACTGAAAAGACATGGTCAAAATATGAATGGTCAAAATTTTGTTTTTCAACATCTCTAGCAATTAGAGAAAAGCAAATTAAAATTACACTGAGATTCCACCTCACACCAGTCAGAATGACAGTTATCAAGAATACAAGTACAATAAATTTTGGTAAGGATGTGGGGAAAAAAAGTTCACTCATACATTGCAAGTGGGGTACTTTCTAATGGGATAAATAGTACAAAGGAAACAAAATAGAGCGATGCACTGTGAAAACATAGATGAGATTTTTGTTTTCCTGTTCCTGAGTGTACATCCACGGTGGGGTCAAGGGAATGCTTGATTAGAGCATCAAGAAATCTGACTCCATCATTAACCAAATCAATAGTTCTCAGCCTCAGCTGGTCATCTAGGGATATTTTAAAAATTCTGATGCCCAGACTGCAATCATGACCAATTAGTGAAGAACGTATGGGGAGGGGACCCCAGAATCAGTAGTTCCCTAGCGATTCCAAATTGTGTGAAATAAACAGTTGGGTGGCTCTGAGCAACTTTGACTCTCCTGGTTTTCTTAAGAGTCAAATGGAAGTTGATTTGGGCAGATCTTCTCCAACTTTGTGTGCATGCAGTTCAGCTGAGGCTCTTGTTTAAATGCGGGTTCAGATTCACAGGTCTGTGTGGGGCCTGAGAGTCCACCCTAAAATGTCCCAGGTGCTACCAATTCCATGATTCATGGCCACACCTTGAGTATGAGGAATCAGATGATCAAACTTCCAGTTGGTTTTTGGTAGCCATTTCCCCTCTGCATAGCGCATCTTCCTCTAGTGCTCACCTGAGTGTTTAATCAGACTTATTGAGCTCTCCATTTCCAAACTTTATGTTTGGTCCTTTTCCAAAATCTCTTTCTCTCGTTATGGACTAGCTCATGGGAATCCTGTATTGTCCTTATTGAATCTTAATTCATTCACTTATTTATTTGTGTTCTTTTTTTGAATTTATTGAGTTTTAAAAAATCATTCTTTTTAATTTTCTACCCAGCACTTCATCCACTTTGATATCTCTAGAATCAGTTACTGGAGAGTTATGAACTTAAGGAAGTGTCAAGTTGCCTTGTTTGTTCTATGTTGAGATTTGCACATCTCTTTTTTTTTAAATTGTAAACAAATGGGATACATGTTGTTTCTCTGTTTGTACATGGAGTCAAGGCATACCATTTGTATAATCATAAATTTACATAGGGTAATGTTGGTTGATTCATTCTGTTATTTTTTCCCTTCCCCCCATCCCTCCCACCCCTCTTTTCCTTCTATACAGTCCTTCCTTCCCCCATTCTTGCCCCCCTCCCTAACCCTAACTCTAACCCTAAAACTAACCCCTCCCATGCACCATTATGTGTCATCATCCACTTATCAGCGAGATCATTCTTCCTTTGGTTTTTTGAGATTGGCTTATCTCACTTAGCATGATATTCTCCAATTTCATCCATTTGCCTGCAAATGCCATAATTTTATCATTCTTTATGGCTTAGTAATATTCCATTATATATATATGCCACAGTTTCTTTATCCATTCATCAACTGAAGGGCATCTAAGTTGGTTCCACAATTTGGCTATGGTGAATTGAGCAGCTATGAACATTGATGTGGCTGTATCTCTGTAGTATGCTGATTTTAAGTCCTCTGGGTATAGGCCAAGGAGTGGGATAGCTGGGTCAAATGGTAGTTCCATTCCAAGTTTTCTAAGGAATCTCCATACTGCTTTCCAGAGTGGCTGCACTAATTTGCAACCCCACCAGCAATGTATGAGTGTACCTTTTTCCCCACATCCTCGCCAACACCTGTTGTTGCTTGTATTCTTGATAATCGCCATTCTAATTGGGGTGAGATGGAATCTTAGGGTGGTTTTGATTTGCATTTCTCTTATTACTAGAGATGTTGAACATTTTTCCATATGTTTGTTGATTGCTTGTAGGTCTTCTTCTGTGAAGTGTCTGTTCATTTCCTTAGACCATTTGTTGATTTGGTTATTTGTAGTCTTAGTGTTGAGTTTTTTATAGATTCTGGAGATTAGTGCTCTATCTGAAGTATGATTGGCAAAGATTTTCTCCCACTCTGTAGGCTCTTTCTTCACATTGCTGATAGTTTCCTTTGTTGAGAGAAAGCTTTTCAGTTTGAATCTATCCCAGTTGTTGATTCTTGCTTTTATTTCTTGTGCTATGGGAGTCCTGTTGAGGAAGTCTGGTCCTAAGCCGACATGTTGAAGATCTGGACCTACTTTTTCTTCTATAAAATGCAGGGTCTCTGGTCTGATTCCGAGGTCCTTAATCCATTTTGAGTTTAGTTTCGTGCACGGTGAGAGATATGGGTTTAGTTTCATTCTGTTGCATATGGATTTCCAATTTTCCCAGCACCATTTGTTGAAGAGGCTATCTTTTCTCCATTGCATATTTTTGGCCCCTTTGTCTAGTATGAGAAAATTATATTTATTTGGGTTTGTGTGCATGTCCTCTATTCTGTACCATTGATCTACCTGTCTATTTTGGTACCAATACCATGCCGTTTTTGTTACTATCCCTTTGTAGTACAGTTGAAGTTCTGGTATTGCAATACCCCCTGCTTCAGTTTTTCCTGTGAAGGATTGCTTTAGCAATTCTGGGTTTCTTATTCTTCCAGATGAATTTCATGATTGCTTGTTCTATTTCTGTAAGGTACATCGTTGGGATTTTAATTGGAATTGCATTGAATCTGTATAGCACTTTTGGTAGTATGGCCATTTTGACAATATTAATTCTGCCGATCCAGGAACATGGGAGATCTTTCCATCTTCTAAGGTGTTCTTTAATTTTTTTCTTTAGTGTTCTGTAGTTCTCATTGTAGAGGTCTTTCACCTCTTTTGTGAGATTGATTCCCAAGTATTTTATTTTTTTCCAGGCTATTGTGAATGGGGTAGTTTTCCTAACTTCTCTTTCTGAAGATTCATCACTTATGTATAAAAATGCATTGGATTTATGAGCATTGATCTTATATCCCGCTACTTTACTAAATTCACTTATGAGTTCTAAAAGTTTTCTGGTGGAATTTCCTGGTTCCTCTAAGTATATAATCATGTCATCAGCAAATAGGGATAGTTTGAGTTCTTCTTTTCCTATTTGTATCCCTTTAATTTCTTTGGTCTGTCTAATTGCTCTGGCTAGAGTTTCAAGGACGATATTGAATAGGAGTGGTGAAAGAGGGCATCCCTGCCTTGTTCCAGATTTTAGGGGGAATGCTTTCAGTTTTTCACCATTTAGAATGATATTAGCCATGGGCTTAGCATAAATGGCCTTTACAATGTTAAGGAATGTTCCCACTATCCCTATTTTTTCTAGCGTTTTGAGCATGAAGGGGTGCTGTATTTTATCAAATGCTTTGTCTGCATCTATCGAAATAATCATGTGATTCTTGACTTTAAGTCTGTTGATATGGTGAATGACATTTATTGATTTCCTGATGTTGAACCAACCTTGCATCCCTGGGATGAAACCCACTTGATCATGGTGCACTATCTTTTTAATATGTTTTTGTATGCGATTTGCTAAAATTTTGTTGAGAATTTTTGCATCGATGTTCATTAAGGACATTGGTCTAAAATTTTCTTTCCTCGATGTGTCTCTGTCTGGTTTAGGTATCAGGGTGATATTGGCTTCATAGAACGAATTTGGGAGGGTTCCCTCCTCTTCTATTTTATGGAATACTTTGAAACGTATTGGAATGAGCTCTTCTTTAAAGGTTTTGTAGAACTCGGCTGAGAACCCATCTGGTCCTGGACTTTTCTTTGTTGGTAGGCTTTTGATGACTTCTTCTATTTCATTACTTGAAATTGGTCTATTTAAATTGTGTATGTCCTCCTTGTTTAGTTTAGGCAATTCATATGTCTCTAGAAACTTGTTGATATCTTTGAAATTTTCTATTTTGTTGGAGTATAGATTTTCAAAATAGCTTCTAATTATGTTTTGTATTTCAGTCGTGTCTGTTGTGATATTTCCTGTTCATTCCAAATTTTGGTGATTTGGGTTTTCTCTCGTCTTTTCTTTGTTAGTGTGGCCAAGGGTTTATCGATTTTGTTTATTTTTTCGAAGAACCAACCATTTGTTTTGTCAATTTTTTGTATTGTTTCCTTTGTTTCAATTTTGTTGATTTCAGCTCTGAGTTTAACTATTTCCTGTCTTCTACTACTTTTGGTGTTGGTCTGTTCTTCTTTTTCTAGGGCTTTGAGCTGTAGTGTTAGGTTGTTTATTTGTTGAGTTTTACTTCTTTTATTAAATGCGCTCCATGAAATAAATTTTCCTCTAAGTACTGCTTTCATAGTGTCCCAGAGATTTTGATATGATGTTTCTTTGTTCTCATATACCTCTAAGAATTTTTTAATTTCCTTCCTAATATCTTCTGTTATCCATTCATCATATAATAGCATATTGTTTAATCTCCAGGTGTTGGAGTAGTTTCTGTTTTTTACTCTTTCATTTATTTCTAACTTCAATCCATTATGATCTGGTAGAATACAAGGTAGTGTCTCTATCTTCTTGTATTTGCTAACATTAGCTTTGTGGCATAATATATGGTCTGTTTTAGAGAAGGATCCATGTGCTGCTGAGAAGAAACTGTATTCGCTCTTGGTTGGATGGTATATTCTATAAATGTCTGTTAAGTCTAAATTATTGATTGTGTTATTGAGATCTATGGTTTCTTTGTTCAATTTTTGTTTGGAAGATCTGTCCAGTGGTGAGAGAGGCGTGTTAAAATCACCTAGTATTATTGTGTTATGGTCTATTTGGTTTTTAAAATTGAGAAGGATTTGTTTAACATACATGGATGAGCCACTGTTTGGGGCATAGATGTTTATGATTGTTATATCTTGCTGATTTATGCTTCCCTTAAGCAGTATGAAATGTCCTTCTTTATACCTTCTGACTAACTTTGGCTTGAAGTCCACATTATCTGAAATGAGGATGGATACTCCAGTTTTTTTGCTGAGTCCATGTGCATGGTATGTTTTTTCCCCATCCTTTCACCTTTAGTCTATGGGTATCTCTTTCTATGAGGTGAGTCTCTTGCAGGCAACATATTGTTGGATCTTTCTTTTTAATCCAATCTGCCAGTCTATGTCTTTTGATTGATGAGTTCAGGCCATTAACATTCAGGGTTATTATTGAGATATGATTTGTATTCCCGGTCATTTGGTTCATATTTTAAATTTTATTTATTTATTTATTTTTTTGACACAACTTGGTTCCTCCTTTATTTGACAGTTCCTTTAGGATAAATCCTCCCTTTGCTGATTTGCTTCTTTGTTTTTTATCTCTTCCTCATGGAATATTTTGCTCAGAATGTTCTGTAATGCTGGCTTTCTTTTTGTAAATTCTTTTAGCTTTTGTTTATCATGGAATGATTTTATTTCATCATCAAATTTGAAGGTAAGTTTTGCTGGGTATAAGATTCTTGGTTGGCATCCATTTTCTTTCAGAGCTTGAAAAATGTTTTTCCAGGCCCTTCTAGCTTTTAGGGTCTGGATTGAAAAATCTGCTGATATCGGTATTGGTTTCCCCCTGAATGTTATTTGGTTCTTTTCTCTCACAGCCTTTAAAATTCTGTCTTTATTTTGTATGTTAGGTATTTTCATTATAATGTGCCTTGGTGTGGGTCTGTTGTAATTTTGTGTATTTGGAGTCCTATAAGCCTCTTGAACTTGATTTTCCATTTCATTCTTCAGATTTGGGAAATTTTCTGATATTATTTCATCGAATAGATTGTTCATTCCTTTGGTTTGTTTCTCTAAGCCTTCCTCAATTCCAATAATTCTCAAATTTGGCCTTTTCATGATATCCCATAGTTCTTGGAGATTCTGTTCATGATTTCTTACCATCTTCTCTGTTTGTTCAACTTTGTTTTCAAGGTTAAATATTTTGTCTTCAATATCTGAGGTTCTGTCTTCCAGGTGTTCTATCCTATTGGTTATGCTTTCTATGGAGTTCTTAATTTGGTTTATTGTTTCCTTCATTTCAAGGATTTCTGTTTGGTTTTTTTTCAATATCTCTAACTCTTTATTGAAATGGTCTTTTGCTTCCTGTATTTGCTCTTTTAACTGCCGATTGGTGCATTCATTCAATGCCTGCATTTGCTCTTTCATTTCATCGTTTGCTTCCCTTATCATGTTAATTATGTACATTCTGAACTCCCTTTCTGACATTTCTTCTGCCATGCTGTCATTGGATTTTATTGATATAACATCCAGATTTGTTTGAGGCATTTTCTTCCCTTGTTTTCTCATGTCGTTCAGGTATCAGTGGACTGCTGAGATGTTGCAGATTTCCTCTATTGACTTATAATGTCCCTGAAGATTGCTAGTGTATCCCCTCTTATCCTTCATTAGCCTGAAGTCTTGGAGGAAGTTGATAATGCAGTGGTCCCCAAGGAAGCTGCCTCTGTAGGGTTGGTGACCTTCAGGTGGGGTATATTCCCTGATAGTGGGCAGAGGTGCCTCCACTTGTTGACCAATGGTCAACCAAAGGGGAACTAGGCTGCGGACTGAGGCAAGGCCTGTTTGTGCCTGTGTCTCTGGTTTTACTGTCCTTGTGGGAAAACCTCACCAGGCGGGGAAGATTCACCCGGTGGGGAGGTCTCTCTGGTCAGTTCCCCTCCTGGACGTTCCCCTCAGTCCACAACTACCGCCTGGGCAAGGCAGCCTTCCCAGGCAACATTCCCAGGGGCCCCGACCTACCTCCTGGGCCTGGGAGCCTCACCCTTCGCAGACGAGTCTCCTTAGGCTGCCCCTCCTCAGAGAAGCTGCCCACAGTCCTGGAACCTTCGCTCCGCCCCTCAGCTTGTCTCTGTGTAGCTCTTCCACCTAAAAGCGCCTAGGTCCCCGGACCGTGCTTTGCACCTAATCGCCTGACTATGCGACCCTTCCTCTGAGCAGCCACCTGGAGCCTCGTACAGATGCTCCAAGCCCCAGCGACCCGCTGCTCGCCTCTTCCTCCAGGCAGCCACCCGGTGTTCTGTGTGGTCGCTTGGAGACCAAGCAACTCACTGCGCACCTCCACCTCCTCAAAACAGCCCCCTCCATTGTTCAGGAGGTTGCTCTGAGTCCAAACAGCTCGCCGCCCAGCTCTTCCTCTGGCAGCTGCCAGAGCCCCGGCGGGTTGCTCCGAAACCAAGCTTTGTGCTGAGCGGCCTCCTCTGCAAAGTTCCCAGCTGTCCATGTTCACTGCTCCAGCGGGGGGGAGGTGTATCTTGCCGCCTGGGCAGGGCAGCCTTCCCAGGCAATGTTCCCAGGGGCCCGGACCTACCTCCTGGGCCTGGGAGCCTCACCCTTCGCAGACGAGTCTCCTTAGGCTGCCTCTCCTCAGAGAATCTGCCCGCAGTCCTGGAACCTTTGCTTCACCTCTCAGCTTGTCTCTGCAGCTCTTCCGCCGAAAAGCCGCCTAGGTCCTGGGACCCAGCTCTGCACCTAATCGCCTGCCTATGCGGCCCCTCCTCTGGGCAGCCGCCGAAGCCTGGCAGGTTACTCTGAAACCAAGCGCTGTGCTGAGCAGCTTCCTCTGCAAAGTTCCCAGTTGTCCGTGTTTACCGCTCCAGCGGCGGGAGGGGTGTCTCACCGGGCAACTCTACTTCACAAAGTTCCCTGCGTTCCAGGACTACCGCCCCATCCGGACACCTCCCCAACGGGAGAGACTCACCCGGTGGCTTTGAGTTGGTCCCAAGTCTCTCAATATCTCCTCTTTTGAATCCTGAGTCCTGGAGCAACATGAAATGCAGCCGCCCTCTAGTCTGCCATCTTGAAACTGAGATTTGCACATCTCTTGAGATGCATATCCGTTCCACTTGTATGTGAGGGACTTCTCAGTAACAGCCTTATCTTAATGATGTACCCTGAGATATCAATCTGTTGTGTAGTATTGAGTTTAATTCCAGCTGGGCTTCATAGTGTAGTTTCCCTGTGGCTTCTTTGGCTGTGAGTAGTGAGTTTTGACATAATAAATGTGCCAAAGTATAAGGGATTAGTTTTCTCTGTAGCTCTCACAAAAGTAAGGTCCCTCTGGTGGTTTAGGCAGTGGTGGTGTAGATAGGAGAATATATGGAGTGCATACTCTGTGACTACTCCTCCAGTCTTGTCAGCAATGTATGGTCTGATAGTGTGTGAGAATGACTGATGTGGAGTCCCTCATAGATGTGGTGTCCACAACCATTGAATTATTTCTCTCTGTTGTGTAGGGGTGAATGTCCAGAAATAATACCTCTGACCTGTGCCCAGCTGTACCATTTGGAACTGGGTCAATGGTTGGAGGCTTTTATCTGCTCTGTTGTTTAAGTTGAAGTACCTGCTAATGTTTGAGTAGGGTAGGTCATGCTTGGAGTACAGAATAACTTTTCTTAAGTGGGATGGGAATATAGTTCAGTGATAGAGGACCCACCCAATGTGCTTGAAATGCCAGGCTGAATGCCCAGAACTGCAGAGAAAGAAGAAAACAAACAAACAAACAACAACAGATGAACCAAATAAAGAAAGCAAAACCCAAATACAAACAATAACACAATGCCAACAGAAAGAGGGGCAAAAGTAATACAGAATAAACCAAAAAGTTTTAAAATATTAAAAATAAAATTGATCTTAAAAGAGAAAAAATAATAAAAATTTAAAAATTAAGAAGAAGGTGGATCCAAGATGGCAGAATAGAGGGAGGCTGCATTCCTTGTCACACCATAACTTGGGATTCAAGCAGAGGAAATACTATTTCTCTGTGAGGCAGTTTTCACTGCTCACTGATCCCCTGCTGTTAACCCCATTTTTCCACTGCAATAACCTGCTGTCTGCCAGCATATCACCTGCTTTTTGAGTGCAGATTGCTCACTGACTACTGCCTATCATCTGCCATTTGCCCATTTGCCTACCTCTTGCCTATCCATCACCTGCCTTTCACCTACCTTTCACTCACTGCCCAATGTCCACCTGCTGATCATCCACTGTTAGCCAGCAGACAGCCCAAAGACCCCCAGTGTATTGCCTGCTGCCTGTTGTTGCCTGGAAATCCAGTGTCACAGTACCCACAGGTTTGGTTACACTTGGCTGCCACCATTTTGGGAGAGCAGCCAGGACCTGCAGGTTTGCCGCCATGGCTGCTGCATGGCCACCTTGGTCTGGGACTCAGGCTAAGGCCTGAAGATACATTGGGGTACCTGCAGGTCTGGTTGCACCTGAGGTCTTTTTGCTTGGTGTGATAGTGGCTGCCATGCCATCTGGCTGCCTCTTTGCAGGGTCCCTCCTTTGTGTGATTGCATCCGTGGTGGTCTCTCTGCTAGTTGAAAGGACATTGAGGTCTTGGGAATGCAGCAAGACAGTGTCTGGGGAAGCTGAAGCCCAGTTCATCAGATTGCAGCTGGGTTTGCATGGACCGGTCTGGGTCTGGCAAGCCTGTAGAAAACTGGAGACTAGGGGAAAGTCCCGGAGGGGAGCACAGCTTGGAGAAACTGCAGAAAACTGAGCTTTCTCAAGCTCAGTGAGACCTGAAGTGTGCAGGGATGAAAGGGGCCAGTTACAACAGATGGGAAGACTATAAGATAGTATCAGGGCATCTTCCTATTGGCTCACCCACCCATTGAGTCTGGCACCCATTGGACTAGAGCTAACATCAAACTTCAGACAATCTCACCTCTTGGCGGAGAAGGGAAGCTGAGAAAATTTTTGAAAGTCAACAGAAGAAACCATTCAATTTTCCATTGAAACTTTCCTCCTTTTTTCGCCCTGTGTCTCACACCTCTACCATCTTTGAATCCAAATATTTTTAATGCATCAATTTATTGAGGAATGGGATATTTGAATAGTATCTGACAGTTTTGTTGTATATTCTTTATTTTTACTTAAAAAAAATCTGTACATATATATTTCTCTCACTTACCTGTCTCCCTGGATTATCTTTTCCACATCTCCCATACTAACAACCAACCTCTATTAATTCCTCCCTTGCTCTTACTATAAATTTTTACCTCTATCTTCTCTCCTCCCTTATAAACATCACATCCTACACTACTTCTGTTCCCTCACTGTGCATCATTTAAAATGGTAAACCCTTTTAACAAACTTACTTTTTATATTGTAAATAATAATTGGATACTTCATTTCTGTCTATGGTGACAAAACTGTAAACACCTTAAGAGGAGTCAATTGGTTTAAAGTGGTATGTCATTTGCATTGAGTGCTGTTAATATTGGTCTCCCCCTTAAAGGTGAGGTACTGGAAGTAATCAGGGACACTAAAATACTACAGGGTAGAATCTGTACTGCCTCAGTTCCATACCACTAAATGAGAAAACACAAAAACAACATGAAAAAACAAGGGAACAAAGTGCCTCAAACAAACCAAGATGTTCCAACAATAGAATCCATAGTTAACACAGTAGAAGAAATGTCACAGATGGAGTTTAGAAAATACATAGTTAGATTGATCTTCAAAATAAAGGATGATATTGGGGAGAAAATACAGAAAGTGAAAGATCACTTCAATAAAGAGTCAGAGATTATAAAAAGGAATCAAGCAGAAATCCTTGATGGATAAACCAAACAATAAAACAAATTAAAAATTGAATGGAAAATATCACCAACAGACTAGACCACTTGGAAGACAGAATGTCAGAAAATGAAGACAAAATATATACTCTTGAAAATAAAGTTGACTGCACAGAAAAGATGGTAAGAAACCATGAACAGAACTTCCAAGAAATGGGATAACATGAAAAGACCAAATTTAGGATTTATTGGAATAGATGAAGACATGGAGATACAAACCAAAGGAATGCACAATCTTTTCAATGACATAAAATCAGAAAACTTCCAAAATCTAAAGAATGAAATGGAAAATTAACTACAAGAATCTTACAGGACCCCAAATGTACAAAATTACAGCAGACCCACACCAAGGTACATTATAATGAGAATGACTATCATATAGAATAAGGATAGAATTTTAAAGGCTGTGAGGAAAAAAATCAAATTACATATAGGGGGAAACCAATCTGGATCTCAGCTGATTTTTCAACCCAGACCCCTCAAGGCCAGGAGGTCCTGGAATAACACATATCTAGCTCTGAAGGAAAATGGATGCCAACCAAGAATTTTATATCCAGCAAGACTAAGCTTCAGATTTGAAGATGAAATAAAAACATTCCATGATAAACAAAAGTTAAAAGAACTTACAACTAGAAAGCCTACACTACAGAACATTTTCAGCACAATATTTCATGAGGAGGAAATTTAAAAAAAAAACAATGAAAAAAAGTGAAGGGAAGAACTAAAGGAAAGGTCAATTGAAGGAGAAACTCAGTCAAGTTAAAAACCAAAAATAAACCAAAACGACTGGGAATACAAATCATATCTCAATAATAACCTTGAATGTTAATGGTCTAAACTCATCAATCAAAAGACACAGACTGGCAGATTGGATTAAAAAAAAAAAAAAGACCCAACAATACGCTGTCTTTAAGAGACTCATCTCCTTGAAAAGACATCCACAGATTTCATGAAGGTGAAATGTTGGGAAAAAAATATCACTTACATGGACTGCATAAACAAGCAGGGGTTTCCATTCTCATGTTAGACAAAGTAGACTTCAAACCAAAGTTAGTCAGAAGGGATAAAGAAGGACATTTCATACTGCTTAAGGGAATCATACAACCAGAAGACATAACAATTGTAAATATATATGCCTTAAACAATGCAGCATCTATGTACATCAAACAAACCCTTCTCAATTTCAAGACTCAAATAGATCACAACACAATAATACTGGGTGACTTTAACACACCTCTTTCACCACTGGATAGATCTTCCAAATAAAAACTAAAAAAAGAAACTATACAATTAACTGATACAATCAATGATTCAGACTTAATGGACATATATAAAGTATTTCATCCATCATTGAGTGAATACACTTTCTTCTCAGCAGCACCTGGATCCTTCTCTAAAATAAACCCTATGCTATGCCACAAAGCAACTCTCAGCAAATACAAAAAAATAGAAATCCTACCCTGCATTCTATCAGATCATAATGGAATTAAACTAGAAATCAATAAAAAAATAAAAAATAGAAGCTACTCCAACACCTGAAAACTAAATAGCATACTATTGAATGACATGGATAAAAGAAATTAAGGAGGAAATTAAAAAAATATACTTAATAAATGAGAAAACCGATACAACATATCAAAATCTCTGGGACAGTGCTATGAGGAAGGTTAATTGAATTGAGCTCATACATTAAAAGAATTAAAAAGTTAACAATCAAATGATTAACATTACATCTCAAATCCCTAGAAAAAGAACACATCAACACTGAAAGCAGTAGAAAACAGGAAATAATTAAAATCAGAACTGATATCAATGAAATAGAAACAGAAGAAACAATTGAAAAAATTGACAAAACAAAAAGTTGGTTCTTTGAAAAAAATCAATAAAATTGATTAACCCTTAGCCATACTAACAAAGAGAGAGTGAAAATTCAAATTACTAAAATTCATGATGAAAGAGGAACTATCATGACAGATACTATTGAAATACAGAAGATAATTAGAAGCTATTTTGAAAATCTATACTCAAATAAAATGGAAAAACTTGTACACATCAACAAATTTCTAGAGACATATGATCTACCCAAATGGATGCAGGAGGACATACATAACTTAAACAGATCAATTTTAAGCAAAGAAATTGAAGATGCCATCAAAAGTTCAACCAAGAAAAGCCCAGGACCCTATGGATTCTCAGCCAAGTTCTGTAAGACCTTCAAAGAAGAATTAACATCAATACTCCTCAAATTATTCCAGGAAAGAGAAAAGGAGAGAACCCTTCCAAACTCATTCTATGAGAACAGTATTACCTTTATACCAAAACTACAACACAATAATAGTGGGTGACTTTAACACACCTCTTTATGTAGGTTTGTCTCAGTATCTTCTATTTTGTACCATTGGTCTACATGTCTATTTTGGTGCCAATACCATGCTATTTTTGTTACAATTGTTACATCAAGAAAAGAAGACTTCAGACCAATATCCCTGATATTGATATTTTGCATAGATGCAAAAATCCTCTAAAAAAATTCTTAATAAAATTTTGGAAAATTGCATACAAAATTATATTAAAAAGGTAGTGCACAACAATCAAGTGGGGTTCATCCCAGGGATGCAGGGTTGGTTCAACATATGGAAATCATTAAACATAATACATCACATCAACAGACTTAAAGACAAGAATCATATAATTATCTCAATAGATGCAGAGAAAGCATTTGACACAATATAGCACCTCTTCAGGTTCAAAACACTAGAAAATCTAGGGATAGTAGGAATATACCTCAACATTATAAAAGTTATCTATGCTAAGCCCATGGCCAACATCATTCTAAATGGAGAAAAATTGAAAGCATTCCCCCTAGAAACTGGAACAAGACAGGGATGCCCTCTTCCTTCACTTCTATTCAACATTGTCCTTGAAACCGTAGCCAGAGCAATCAGAGAGATGAAAGAAATTAAAGGTATATGAATAGGAAAAGAAGAACCCAAACCGTCACTATTTGCCAATGACATGATTCTATATTTAGAAGATCTGAAAAATTCTACCAGAAAACTTCTAGAAGTCATAAATGAATTCAGCAAAGTAGCAGGATATAAAATCAGTACCCATAAATCAAATGCATTTCTATACTTAAGCAATGAATCCACTGAAAGAGAAATTAGGAAAACTACCCCATTCACAGTAGCCTTAAAAAAATGAAATACTTGGGAATCAATCTAACAAAAGAGGTGAAAGACCTGTACAATGAAAACTAAATAAACAGAACACTAAATAAATTAAAGAAGACCTTAGAATATGGAAAAATCTCCCATGCTCTTGGATAGAGAGAATTAATATTGTCAAAATGACCATACTACCAAAAATGTCATACAGATTCAAGGCAATTCCTATTAAAATCCCAATGACATTCTTCATAGAAATAGAAAAAGCAATCATGAAATTCATTTGGAAAAATAAGAGACCCAGAATAGCCAAGGCAATCCTTAGCAAGAAGAGTGAAGCAGGAGACACCACAGTACCAGACCTTAAGCTATACTACAGAGCAATAGTATCAAAAACAGCATGGTACTGGCATGTAGACCAATGGTACAAAATAGAAGATACAGAGACAAACCCACATAAATATGGTTATCTCATAATAGACAAAGGTGTCAAAAATATGCATTGGAGAAAAGATAGCATCTTCAACAAATGGTGCTGGGAAAATTGGAAATCCATATGTAACAAAATGAAATTAAACCCCTACCTCTCATTCTGCAAAAAAAATCAACTCAAAGTGGATCAAAGACTTAGGCACTAAAACAGACCCGGGGCCTAATAGAAGAAAAAGTAGGCCCAAATCTTCATCATGTCAGCTTAGGACCTGACTTCCTTAAAAAGATTCCTAAAGCATAAGAAGTAAAATTAAGAATCAATAAATGGGATGGATTCAAACTAAAAAGCTTCTTAGCAAAGGAAGCAATCAATAATTTGAAGAAAGAGCCTAAAGAATTGGAAAAAAATCTTTATGACATGCACCTCAGATAAAGCATTAATCTCTAGGGTATATAAAGAACTCAAAAAACTTAACACCAAAAACCCAATTAACCAAAGGGCTAAGGAACTGAACAGACACTTCACAGAAGAAATACAATCAGGCCTGGGGAGACAGCTCAGTCGGTAGAGTGCTTGCCTTGCAACTACAAGGCCCTGGGTTCGATCCCCAGCTCCACAAAAAAAAAAAAAAAAAAAAAAAAAAAAGAAATACAATCAATCAAGAAACATATAAAAAATGTTCACATCTCTTGCAATTAGAGAAATGCAAATCAAAACTGCTCTAAGATTTCATCTCACTCTAGTCAGAGTGGCAATTATCAAAAATACAAGCAATAGTAAGTGTTGGCAAGGATGGTGGGACTGCAAATTGGTGCAACCACTTTGGAAAGCAGTATGGAAATTCCTAAGAAAACTTGGAATAAAACCACCATTTGACCCAGCTATCCCATTCCTCAGTTTATGTGCAAAGGACTTAAAATCAGCATACTACAGCTATGTAGTCGCATCAATGTTTATAGTAGCTCAATTCATGATAGCAAAACTTTGGAACCATCCTAGACGGTTTGATAGATCAATGGATAAAGAAAATATTACTCAGGCTTAATATAAGAATGAAATTATGGCATTTGTAGGTAAATGGATGGAACTAGAGAATATCATGTTAAGTGAAATAAGCCAATCCCTAAAACACAAAGGTCAAATGTTTTCTCTGATAAGTGGATGCTGAACCATAGTGGGGGGTGGGTAGGGAAGAACAAAAAAACTTTGGATTGTATAGAGGGGAGTGAAGGGAGGGGAGGGGCGGGTAGGGATAGGAAGGAAGGTAGATTGAGACAGACCTTATTACCCTATATACACGTATGAAAAAAATAAAAAAAAATTTATTACTGTCAAAAAAAAAAGTTAAAAAAAATGTGTTCAAAAAAATACAAAAAACAAGAAAAAGAAGAAGAAAAGAGGGGGAAGCAAGAAAAAGGTAGAAAAGTTAAAAAGAGAATAAAGAAGAAAATGAACTAGTTAAATACTAAAAAGGGGAAAAGAGAGAGAAAAAATATATACAAACAAATACTGGTGATAAAATTAATAAAAATAAAAATTTACTCTCTGCTGAGGTGCTTGGTTTTCGTGGGTAAAAGTGTTGCCCCTAGAATGACCTGTGCTGGTCAGTTTCTTTCTAGGTCTTAGGCTATGTACTGCTTGGAGAGAGCAAAGACTAGGGGTCATTCACCCCGCTCTTTCCTTTGTGGTGTTCACCAGGCAACCATTGGGAATAGCTTGGGGCTGGAGCAGGTCAGAATACCTCTCAGCTCTCCAGCACACCAGAATGAGCTAGGGTGGAACTCAGAGCTCCCCAGGCAAAGATTTTTCAGTCTGGAGTTATTTAGGTCAGCGTGGGCAGATGCCAACATTGCAGTGTGTTACCAAGCTATCATGGAGTGCAGAACTCATCTGGCATGGGTTCTCTCTTGTGCCTGTTGTGCTGTGCACTTCAAGGGCTGGGAGAGGCGATTATGGAATCCAACTCTCTGTGCTGGGGGTGGGTGGAAGTGGATCCCCCATTTGATCCACTGGCTCAGACTGGGTTCTGAGATAAGTTCCACATGAAATCTCATACAACGGTATGTTTACCCAGACTCCTGCAGTTGGATTTCTAAACTACTGGTTTTAAAGGGGAAGCTTCCTCCATTCCCTTATGCATCATCGTTGGTTTCCTAACACATAGACTTCTCCATGGGTTTGTGTCAGAGACTTTCCCCATGGGCCAAAGGGGTTCTGAAGGTAGCTGCTCATTGAGATAGAATAATAATATTACCCCAGGGACCAGCAGACAGGAGAAAGCAGGGGTCTTGACTCCCAGAACAGTAAAGTCAGATAAGACCTTCTCAGCATTGCTCCCTGTTATAGCCTGGCAAGAATACACTGGGATGTGGAGACCTTCTGCAGAACAAGTTTGCTGTGCTGATCCCAGCTTCACTGTCTCTTCAGATCGTATTTCTGCCAGTCCTGATTCCTGTGCCAGAGGGCCTCTCCCTGTGCCATGCTGTGTGTGATCTGTGCTGCAACACGCTGTTTCCCACTCTGTTCCTCTATCCAAAGTCTCTGGGTTTCTCCAGGTTTCTGTCTATCCACTGTTGACCCTCAGCATTCTCCCATGGTTACCCACCTAGAGACGTAGCTGCTCTCCAGTTGTTCAGATTCTGTCTCACGGAGAAAGGAGTGTGTGCTGGGTGCTTCTGCTCTGCCATCTTGTCTCCCATTTTTATTATTGATTGCAAGTACATTATGAGAGATATAGTCTCATTTTAAACTTTTCATATAGGGAAGTTTGTAGGTACTCTGTTTTTCATACATCCTCCAATTCTGCTCCTCCATGCAATCGCTATTAACTGTGTTTTAGATATGAATCCAGCTAGGAAACACACACACACACACACACACACACACACACACTCACTCACTCACTTAACTTTCATACACACTTGGGCTCCATTCCAGACCCTTTAAGCACACACTTGGGCATAGCAAGGACAAGGAGATCAGATATGGTCGCTTTCAGATGCAAACAATAAGGAATTGCATTGTTAGAAGAGAGATGTAAAAATAATAAAAATCTCCTGAAAGTTGACCTACTTTTTATTCGCACCATGCACCAGCAATTGTAAGCAATGTTGGGTGTAAGATACTCCTTCCTGTGGGAAGGGCCAACTCTATTGGGACCCAACTGAACATACACACATTTACACGTAAACAAATACAGATACATATAGGTAAATGTATAAAAATGTATGTGTTCAACATATATCCTTTGTACAATGAAATAACATACATTTTTATTGCGACATTTTTCTGTTAACTTACATTGAACTTTCTAAGTCATTTCGTACATATCCAATTCTATTTTAATGACCATCAGATACTCTGGATTCGAATATACCATATATACTTTATCCAAGCCCCCTGTTATTATTATTTTTTTACTATTAGCATGAAAGGTAGGTTTTTTTAATCCAGACTGATAGTCTCTGTCTTTTATCAGGTGGTCGTAACTTACTTACATTTAATTTTTTTTTAATTGAAGCAAGCCATCTCTTTGAATATCATAATTACATCAGCAGGTTAATGTAGGGGAACATACATTTATTTTTTATAACAGATGTTTGCTGCAATTAGTTTTGTCACACTGTTTGGTTATAGTATACTTATACTTCATTTATATTGTTTCCTTAAGTTTTTTTTTTTTTTTTTTGTTCTGTGCTTTCTTAGCTTATCTTCTAATAATAACATTTGAAACTTTGATATATTTAAACCTCTGTTTTTTGTTTTTCAATCTTGGGTAGTATTTATAGCACTTCATGAAATAAGAGAAAATTCATATTTTACACTTCCAGCTCCTTGTTACCAAGATTTATAACTGATACAGAGCTGAGCTCTGGAAACAATTACACACTCGGTGGTCACCAACAGCCCTTTCATCCATGGCTTTCCCACTCATGATAGGACTTTATACATTTTTTACTTATCTTTGGGTTGGCTGGATTTTGTTATCAAGGGTCTTTTATATGAAGGACTCATAAGTGCTATATTATCAGTACCTCTGCATTATTAAAGCTATCTTCCTACTACATTTAAACATAAAGAACTTATTTTGGGGGGCACACACTTTTCTCATCTGAATTTGTAGATAATATTCTACCAAAGTTTTGCACTGAATGTTACAGTGGAGAAGGCTGAGGTCAGTTACTTTCTCTTTTTGGGGAACATGCTTCTATTCTTGAATGCATGTAGGATTCTTTTGTTATTCTTGAATTTCAGGAACCCCATTAACATATGGCTCAAATTTGGGACTGTTTTTCCTTGAATGAAAATTCTGTGTTCTGAAGATTTAGTCAGTGGGTTCATGTCTTTTTTTAGTTTTCTTTTTTATATCTTTAAATTTTATATCTTTAAATGTTTGCCATTTTAGGAAAATCAATTATGTACACAAAGAACCTACTCATGCTGATTGTTTTCATAATCTCTTTTATTTTCTGTTCTTTTCCATTTCATTTTGTATGAATTTCTTAAGCTATACCTTCATATCCCTGTGCTTTCAATATCATATATTCTTGCTGCCTCCAATGTGTTTTTATTGCTTTTTAAAGATTTCTTCCAGTGCTACTTCAGTTTATATTTTATCTTGTTGTGTTGCTTTATATTCTAATCTTTGATTCCATTGTTTCTTTTCTTTGCTCTCTCTTTTCCCAAAGAATTTACATTCTCTTTCCTTATAAATTGAATAAAAGTATATACATTTTTCTCTTCTTTTCCAAAGTGATTCTTCTTTTGAATAGTTTAAAAAAATCTCTATATATTTTGGTATATTTTCTTCCTACTTTTTGGGTACTGCCCCTAGATGGATCCCATTTTCATTCTTTGTGCTAATATTTGAAGGGGACAAGTCTATATGGGGAGTAGTAATCAGGGAAAACCAAGAAAATCAATTTGGGGACTGTCTTCTCAGAACTCTTTGTAGATTTCTCTTCCTCTCTCCTGAGAGCAAATCTCTCCTTAGTTTTTTGCTCTTCTCCATTTGGGGAAAAATAATAATAATAAAAAAAGATAAGTTGAAAAATAAATCTTCCTCCACATCTAATTCCTTCCTATGATGTAACCATTCTTCCTAGTTTTGTGTGTATTCTTCTAAATCAAGTATCTATGTATATACAGACCTATTATTCCAATAGCATCATAATACTATGGTGTGGTTATGGTTTGAGTGTGTCACCCAAGGATCCATGTGTAGGCGGCTTGGTCCTCAGTATGGTGATGTTGGGAGGTAGTCTGGAATTTTAAGAGGTGATGCCTGGGGGAAAGTAATTAGGTCACTGAGGGCTCTGTCCTTGGAAAGAATTGGAAGAGTTCTGGTAGGATCCTGGTTTGTTCTTGTGCTGTGGTTGTTATAAAAGAGCAAGCCTGGCCCTTTCCCCAGTCTCTCTGGCTTCCTATCTTGCCCAGTCATCTCTCTCTCCCATGTGTACTCCCACCATGATGCCATCTACCAGGATGTGAAATAGCCAAGGAGGCCACTGTGAGAGCCAGTGCTGTGCTATCTGGACTTTGAGTTTCCAAAACCGTGACCTGAATAAACTTCTTTTTATGCATTATCAACATCAGCTATTTTCCATCAGCAATGGAAAATAGACTAACACATGCGTGAAAATTCAATATATGAGTTAACAATATATGCTTGCAATTGTTCCTTATTAGCATATATCAATCTACTTCAGTCTCATTACTAACTTCTGAGTGGTTGTTTAGAGTCACATTTGGAGCCTATTGTACAAATTCAGGCTTTCTCACCAGCACATGGCTTCTGAATGGTGTGGAGGAAATACTTCCTTTTTTGTTTTCTTCTTTGTGTTCTTCTGTGTTCTGGGTTGCTAGGGTTGCCAGGATTCTCTGAAGACCTGGCAAGGGCCAAGAGATAGTCCCAGTCATCTTGTTTGCTGAAGGTGAATAAACCCTGCTTAGACCTATGTCTGTACATGCTTAAAATGCTGGACTGAGATAAATGTGACTATGATAATTTGACAAAATAGGTATTATGAGGGGAAGGAAGTAACATTCCTTCAGTAAACTGGTAGTGTAGAGGAAGTATGGTACTCCAATCAGTAAATATGGTACTTTAGAGTAAATGTGGTACTCTAGAGATCCTCCTTTTCTCTCTTATCCCTCTTCCTATGACAGGGGATGAAACCTAGAAGATGTGTTTTGTTTTCCTTAGCCTATCAGAAGCTTGGTTAATACAGCTGGCTCACTCCGTACTTCAAATGTTTTTCATGAAAACAATAGAGTTCCCTCTGAGATTGGGACAAAAAAACAAGTTAACAACATCAGATACATTAAATAGATTTAAGAAGAGCTGAGATAAACCATGGAAAGTTTTGACCTCAGTGGGAAAGAGTTTTAAAACACAAATCTTGGGTCTGATCTCCCAACTTATATTTGTTGTCTTCCATTCATGAAGACAAATAGAAATTTCCCCAGGGAATTATTTGGAGTTCTTTTTCTGATGAGGTATGACTTTCCCCTATGGTTTCTGAGTAGAGTAGTATTTGAAGTCCTTGTACAAACCCTCTACAACCACCAGTAACTTGTAATCTAAGGAGGATAGCTTAGTGGTAGAGCACTCACCTAGTATGTGTGAGCCTCTGGGTTTGATCTCTAGTACTGAAAAAAAAGAAAAAAAAAGTAGATCTATTTGTTGATTCTAGTGCGACTGGGGGAAGGGTGGTGTATTCTTATTTGAGAGAGTCTTTAAAATATTTATAATACATGTTTATTATATCCCTGGCACCATGCTAAGCATTCATATGCATTATCTCATTTAACTTTCACAACCAACATGATGAGGCAGTTGAGTCAGATGCCCAGATTAAATTCTGACTCTGCCAACCCTAGTGCTCGGCAAGATCATTGAATGTGACTGTCTCTAATGTGCAAGATGGGGGTGGTGATAGTATTCACCTCAGAGGACAGCTGTGAGGCTTCCATGAGGCCATGCATGGAAAGTTCCCAGTTGGTGCCTGGCACCTCATCAGTACTCATTAAACACCTGATTATATTTATGTCATCGCTTCTATTGCTGCCACCTTATAAATGAAAAAGGCTAGGGCCCAAAAATGGGGAGTATTTGCCATGTCACCCAGCAAGCAAAATGGAGCCAGGCACAGATGCTGATTTGATTGAAAAGTTGGTGTTTTTTTTTTTTTTCCCCCGGATACCAGGGATTAAACCCAGTGGTACTTAGCCATTGAGCCACATCCCCAGCCCTCTTTAAATTTAAAAAAAAATTTTTTTTATTTAGAGATAGGGCCTCACTAAGTTGTTTAGGGCCTTGCTAAGTTGCTGAGACTGGCTTTGAACTTGTGATCCTCCTTCCTTAGCCTCCCAAGCTGCTGGCGTTACAGGCGTGCACCACCACGCCTGGCATCTGTGCTTTTAAATACGAGGCTGTCTAGTCTTTTCACCATGTTTAAAACTACCTCTCTGGGGCTCAAAGCTTTTTAGGGACACTCTGTGCCCTAACAAAACAAAATACTTTCGAACTTCCTCATGTAGTAGATGCATTCCCCAAAACTATTCATGTCCAATCCCGTTTTTCCTTGGCTTTCATTATATGAATAATTTTATCACTGTGCTTTTCTTTCTTGCTCAGTGTTTTCATTCAAAGACTGACAAATATATTTGTATCCCAGCTTACTGTCTGGAATCTTTATTATTCATTCAGAGGTTTTGTTTACTTCAGAATTGAGCCTCCGCTAGAATTACTCACAGGGAGGAGCTAAGGACCCTTGGTTGGATGTGACCAGGAGTCTCACTAAAGCATGCCCCTTTACCAATTAGCTATTGTATTCCTAAAATGTTTGACTTGGAACAAAAGGTCGCTTTTCATGAGACCAAGCAGGTATTTAGATGACAGTTATTTTGATATTTGGAAATATATAATTCAATCTGGAGATAAGAATATAGTGCTTGTTATTTTAATATCTTTTATAGAAGATGGTGCTCAAAAATAGATGGAAGTAGAGTTGATTCTTATTATTTATAGTAATTATAGTTTACAAAGTCACTGTGAACACTGAATGAACAATTGCTGAACTCTTATTTCAAGTGGAAATTCAGTGTTAGATTCCTGTGAGACCCTGGTTATAACATTGTGTCTACCAATCAGGATATAATCTTGCTTTAGTTGTGTGTCTGTTTGAAGATATTTATACGTAGTTGGCTTACAAACATTAAACTCATGACCTACAGCAGTAACTCATGCCTGAACGAAGCTTACCTAACACGTGCATGGACACTTCACAGGCCTGTATTCAGAAACACCAGACAGCACTACAGCACTACCCTTGGGGGCCATTTGAGACATCAAAATCACCAAAAAAAAGCACAAAAATGCAAAAAATGTGGTGTCAAATATATTGCAATAGGAACACTTGCTTACAGTGTGAGGATTGAAACAGGAAGGCAGAGTGTGGCCTGTTGGACCTCACTTGGGAATGTGAGCTTGGGTCAACTCAAATTTTTCACTGTTCTAGGCATGTCTATAAATGATGGCAAAGGCCATCGGTGTCGGTGTCACAAATTCATTTTAGCATGTAGGTGAATTTGCAAACTTGGAATCCCACAAAAAATGAGGGTCAATTTTATTTTGTTTTCAAAATGTACCTTTTTGCCCAGCTTTTAATTTAGGAACTTTCATAGATTGACTGTATTATTCATCTCCTGCTTCCGGGCTCCCTGCCCTGCACTCTTGGACCCATCCCACTTTAATTTCAGGTTTGGAAGATAGATAATAAACTTGGTGTAAGCAGAAGCTCAGAAAACACATGTAAATATCCTTTTTTTCTCTTGGCCCCTCTGTGGCTCCCATGAGAACATGCTGGGCTGAACTGAAAGAGGGATGTGAGGGAGGGACCCATGCGCAAGAGCAGAGAATCATCCCAAAGAAGGCCATTCTAGATGAGATGACTCTGAGCTGGCCCAGCAGCTGACCACACATGTATGGAAAAACCCAGGTGAGACTGGGCAAGCCTTGCTGTGGATCCAGAAACCACGAGAAATAAGCAATAAGGAATAAGTTTTAAGAATAAGTTTTGTTTTAAGTTGCTACGTTTTTGGGGTGTTCTATTGTGCATCAGTAACTGATGCAGGGACTTGAGCACCTCTCTGTTTCAATTTGGGGACTTTTGCCTTCTAGATCCTCTAGAGGAGCATCAGGCAGCTACTTCAGCTACAGATTGATGTCTCTGTCTCTCTATCATGTGGAAAGTGAAAAAGGAGATCAATCACTTCAACATAGACCAGGGAAGATAGAAGAAAAATAATGATAAGGGAGGAAGGCATTGGACTGCAGCAAAATGGAGAGTGGGGATTTTTATACCTGTTTCCTGGCCTTGCTGATAGCTGCTCATCACTTTAACCTAAACTTAGCTTGGTTAAAACATGAACTGTTATTTTAAAAAACTTCCACTGATAATGGTATTTATTTTATTTATTTTGCACTAAAAAAATAAAGCAAAAGAAAAGCTTTTGGAAAAAGGAAAAGGAAAAAGGAGTAGTAGAAATGGAAACGAGGGAGTGAATTATATACAGAAAGTAATTTCTCATGTTCCAGCCTCAAAAAATGAAGGAAATTCGCAAGGGGAAGAATATATCAATAACTCTGGTATATTTCTCTAGAAAAGTTGCTGGCCCCAAGGCATAGTGAAAGTTACACTTAAGAAGACCATAAACCTTTTAAAAGTCACATTTTGTAACAAAATAATTTTCTTATAAAATATTAATTCTCAAAATGAGTTGTAAAATATGAACACAAATGGCTTAGGCTATTTTTATTTCTGGCAATCAAGCTGGAATTTCTTACAGAAAATGACAGTGACTAGAATGTGGTGAAAGTGTGAGTCTGAACTACACTCAGGTTAGATTCCATCTTCGTCCTTGGTTACTGAGCTGCTGGGTCCTGTGTGGGGCCCTGGAGCGCTCACCACGCCAACTGTCGGAGGGAAGCCTCCACGTCCAGCAAGATCCCAAAACGCACTTTCCACGTTACTCATCATTCTTTAGTGGTTCTGACTTATTTCCTGGGCACTGGTTTTTTAAAAAATGAAAATGTAGATGTGAGTTATAGATATAGATTAGAGGCAATTGCTTTAAAATTTAGGGGAAAAAAGACCACATGCAGAAATAGCTCGGAGTGGAACTGAAAATTCTGTAAATAGCTGAAAATTACCTTATGGAAATTTATGCAAATATGATAACATTGCCTTAATGTTCAAAGGATTAGTTGCCCAGCTTATAAATTTTACTGGGGATTTTGGAATCATCAATATTGATATTGTGATGTACTCCTATAATAGTATGGGTCTCTTGAGTAAGACTCCTTGGTTCAAATCTTAATTTTACCATTAACAAAATCTGTAATTCTAGATAAGTTTCATGACCACCATGTGCCTCAATTCCCTCCATTAAGTGAAGATAATAATATTACCTGCCTCATCTGTTTGCAGTGTGTGCTAAATAAGATGATATATGTGTGTACTCATTCTCTCTTTGCTGTTAATAAATATACATTAGCATCTACTAGGAAACCAAGGCCTTCACCTGACATTTCCAAAATCCATTTTCTGACCCATCCCTACCATTGGGTCCAATTCCATCCACATTAATGCCCCCTCCAATTCTTTTCCCCAGTAGCAAATGAATTTTAGGTATTCCTGTTAGAATTCTCTCCCAGGAGTATACTGTCCTCCTTGTGAAATGTAAAATCAACATGTGTCCTTTAGACTTGGCCGACTACATCTAACATCACTTCCTTGTGTGGGCATCAATTCTCCAACCTGCTCAGAGAAACTCATACCCAGGCTGCTGCAGAACCCCACTGTGTCAGTCATCTTTTCATTGCTGTGACCAAAATACCTGAAAGGAACAACTTAGAGGAGAAGTGAACTTTGGCTCATGGTCTCAGAGATCTCAGTCCATGGACAGCTGACTCCATTGTTCTGGGCCGAGGGTGAGGTAGAACATTATGGTGGAAAGCTGAGAAAGGAGAAAGGAGAGAGAGGGGGAGAGAAAGGGGGAGAGAGAGAGGGAGAGAGAGAGGGAGAGGGAGGGGGAGAGAGAGAGAGGTGGGGAGAGGGGGAGAGAGAGAAAGAGAAAGAAGAAGGCCAGGGACAAGATATAATTCTCAAGGACAAACCCCTAGTGACCTACGTTCTCCAGTTATGCCCCACCTGCCTACAGTTACCATCAGGAATCTATTCAAATTATTAATTTTCATCAAGTAGATTAATTCACTGATAAGGTTACAGTCCTAATCACTACCTAAAGGTAGTGATTGCCTCTGAGTAATCACTTAGAGGTGGGTTGCCTCTGAACCTTGCTGTACTAGGGACCATGTTTTTAATATGAGCATTTAGGGATAGTCCACATCCAAGCCATAACACCCATAATGCTACTCTCCTGTCCTCGCAAACCTGCCTGTGCCCCCTACCTCAACTTCTCTGCTTATTTGCTCCAGCCTAGAAATATTCCTGCTTGCTAGATCTGTAAAATCCCTGCCCAAGAATAGGACCTGGTGATAACTCTCTCTGAGACTACTTAAATTATTTGTTTACATCATTTTTGTATTTCTATGTGCTGTACTCGAAACTAACTCAAAACTATAATTCTTTAAAAATGTGCTCATTCATATTTTCCTTCACTTGAAATTATCTATTTGCCTATAGTGTCAGACCACTGGGGATCTCCTGCTCACTCCTGGGAAAACCTGTGTGTCTGTTGGATGCTGAGGACAAAGCACACCTGAATAAATTGAATGTACATCACTGTTCCCCGCCCCTCCTTTTTTTTTTTTAATCTGTTTAAGTGCAATTCCAGTCCAGAGCCTCTGGCAGCTCCCTATCAGACTCGCTGAGCCAACCTCCTGATTGACTGTCAATAGATCAATTCTCATCTTGCCTTATTTAACTTGTATGCTCTCTTGAGCTCCCGTTACACAAACAACATACAGTGTGGAGGCTCACAAGGGGTAAGAAGTAATTTAGAGTCCTACGATGAGAAGCCATTTGGAAAGGCCTGACCCTGGCTGACCCAGCCTCCAGCCATAATTCTACGTCGCCATCCACACTGACCTTCATCAATCTTCCCTCTTCCAATTAGCCCCCTTCCCTCACCAACAGCGACTCGCCCACCGTTACACGACACCCAGGAACAAAGTTAATTAGAAGTTAGGTCTCTGAGTAGTTCTTCTTTTCCTCAGGAAAAAAAAAAAAATTCTTCCTGTTTTCTAGAAAATGTGGTTTAAAACAAAGCAAAACAAAACCTTAATAGAGCAAGGGCTGACACCTTGTGAAATGAAGTCTGTGTTCCACGTGGCACGTTTGCTTGACAGCAATAATAACTGAGGAAGACTGAGGCAGACTGTCTTATTATTTATATAACAGTTATAATGGCCAACACTTATTAAGCATGTACAATGTACTGTACATTGTTGTGAGAACTTTCCATATTTTATCTCATTTTGACCCCTACAACAACCCCATTACTCATTTAAAAGGTCTCTTTGTACTGCTTACCATGTGCTTCATAAATAACAAAGAATATTGCTGTGACAGCAATAATATTTTCAAAATATTACACCATTGCATTTTAATTTCTCCCCCCATAGTTTCTGGTAGCCATTCTCTTCCCTATTTTTGTTCCCAGGAAAGTAGGGAGGATCATGGGACGTGACATGGGAATGTCAAATGCAGAAAGGACGAGGAAGATTAGAAATCCTAATCTTTCCATCCTGGGGGCTATGGGAAGCAGAAAAGGAATTAAATAGGGGATGAAAGTGGTGGGAACATATGGGCCCTGACTTTGCTCATTTGGCTGGAATCCAGGGTGTGTGTGTGTGTGTGTGTGTGTGTGTGTGTGTGTTTATTATGGTGGGTGGGAAAGCTCTGCTAGGTTGAGGTATAAGTTGAAATCAGAGATGATGTTGGTGAGGTACCCAGTTTAGATTTCATGGTGAAAACATGGTGAAGGCAAAAACAGTCTTGCTGAGGGAACTCCGACATGGACAGCTGAGTTGTGAGGCAGAGAGAAAGTCTGATCCTTCAAGATCGTAAATGGGGTCAGTGGTGATGATCAAATGTCTCCTTACTATTCATACCTCTATTGACCCAATCGAAAGACACCTTTTCCCGGTCCCTTTTGCAGCTGGAATGGCCATAGAAATAAGCTGTGGATAATGAAATATAACCAAAAGTTTGGGCGGAACTTCTGGAAAGGTCTCTTACAGAAAGTTATCATAGGAGGGAGACACTTTCCATCCTTCTTTCTATTATATCCCATAATTTCTTATTGGCAAGCTGGACACAATGGCTGGAGCTCCAGCAGCTATCTTGTAACACAAATTGATCTTGAAGACAGAAGTATGCCCAGTAGAGCACAAACATATAGGTCTCTGGATCTATAATGACTTTATGAAGCCACCACACAAACCCTGGATTATCTTCCTCTGGATTTTAAAATTTTTTATTTATTTTGTTTTTGATTTTTTTCAAGTAAGAGAATAAACATCATGCTTTAAATTCACTATTATTTAGGGGTTTTGCTAGTTACAACTGAATTTTGTACTTAGAGTCAGGCCAGAGAGATTGTGGGGAGATGGAGTAAGAAGATGCGCTCACAATAGTTAGGGTAGATGAAATTACAGTTAAGGCCAGCTGCTCAATCTGGGACTTGAATGAAAGTCACAAAAGATTTCAAGTTTCATCGTGGCTCAACAGAGGCCAAGTTAGCAGAGAAGGTCCTCAGGCTATGGTTTAGCCAAGAGAGCAAACAACATGAGAGACAGACACCATCACTGGATGGTGTCATTGGAGAGCCACGGGGTACCCTGCAATCAGGCAGAAGAGACCAGAGTAGTCAGCAGAGTGTACCGAGAGGCTCAGGTGGGTCTTAGTTCCCCAGGGAACTCCTCACAGGGAGCTGTCATCATGGGAAGGAGGAACAGAATGGCAAAAATACTAACAACTGAGTATCACCTGAAAGAGACTGAATTAACTGAAGAAACTGAATTGTGCTGATGCCCACTGGATTGGATTAAATTTGTTTTTTCCCCTACCTTCCAATTGACAGTGGAGGCTGCAAGGAAGATAGAATTGTGAATTTGAGTGTAGCGCCTGGATTGTCTTCCCCAGGTTTATCCCTATATCACAGATAAGAAAACTGAACCTTGGGGAAGTTCAGTTATTTTCAGGTTACATAGTTATTAATCATGTTTATATTTAATATTTCAATCTATAACAAATTTTAGGTTTGGGGGCTTGGTCTGCTTGTTTCTAAGGTCTGGGTTGTTGCCACAGCCAGTATACTAGCTTCGTGTGTTAGTTATTGGGTAGCAGATTGAACTAGAGTTCATTCTCAGAGCCTCTCGAAATTCCAAGCTCCTTTCTGCTAGATCATACTGCATTTAAGAACTGAATGATCTTGATCTGACTCCAAAGTATGTCAGCATGTGGTCATAAACCTATCACTCTTGGTTACTGAAATCATCAGCATATAATTGATTTTCAAAATGAAAATTCAAAACCTATAGGCTCCATTCATACATGCAGTGGTAAAACTGATCTAATAGATTTAAGGACCACTGATTTATCAGGGTAGAGCTAAAAGGAAATGAAAGTGGTAAAACTTAAAACACTGGCCTAGGCTCCTTGAGCAAGTTCCCTTCGCTGTGTTCTCCTCTGATTCTTCAGAAGTTTCTGAGTACCTACAGTATGCCAGCCATGGATTGAATGGGGAAGAAAATAACTGGGAGAAGCTGGGTGGAAGTTGATCTTTCGATCTAATTTTTTATTAGTTCTACCATCTTTTCTACTTCAACTGTTTCAATTATTCCAGAAAATTCTATTCATCCCCTCAAATTGGAGACCATCAAAGAAACAAAAATCTTGTAAACTGAAATGTCTAAGGTAAGAGAGGGAGGTGCAAGGAAGGTGTATACATAGCAACTCCCAAAAGATTGACCACTCTCACCTGTCAATTTTTAGAGGACAGTTCTGTAAGTTGTCAGAAGATCTGCCTTATGATTTTAACTTACCTACTATAGTTATCTATCCAGATGTCAAATGAGTTTACCCTTTGACCCAGCAATTGCAGTTCTGGGATGTTATCCTCATACACGTGGTTGAACATGTGTCAAAAAATGTTCACTGGAGCCTTATGTGAAATATAAAAGTTTGGAAACAACCCAAATGCCCATGGATATCAGACTGATAGAATAAATTAAAGTAAATCTTACAATGCCACACTTTGCAGCCGTTAACAGAACTGAGGGAGACCTGCTTCTGTAGATCTAGCATGGAACTGCTCCAGTGTATGTTATTAAGTGAGAAAATTCAGGGACTTCCTTACATGAATATGATGCTACCATTTGAATAACAGCCCATGAAGTGGGGAAATTTACAGAAAAAAGGAAAGGAAAGGAAAAAGGGAAGGGAAGGGAGGGAAGGGAAGGGAAAGGAGGAGGGAGGGAGGAAGGAAGGAAGGAAGGAAGGAAAGGAAGGGAAGGGAAGGGAAGGAAATGTTTTTCATAATTGTTGGTAAGTATGTAGAGGTGATAACTCCTGAGTTGATGAAGTATTCCCTGAATGTGAGTCTAAAAGGGATATTGATCCCTTATAATAATATAGATCTTAACATTCAGTTGAAAGTCTTAATGCTTATGACATGCCTGTTAGATAACCTGCAGCTTGCCTGCCACATGTTGTCCTTACTTTTTCTACAGAAGAGGCAAGAAGGCATATGAGGAAGGAAGAAGGGTGTTTAGAACATGCTGGAAACTAAAGTAGGCAGAGGTGGTGGACAGCTGTGAGATGAAGGCCCTGGGCTCCACATGGCAGGGTGGAGAGCTTGCTCCATTCTGATTCTTCTCACTGAGAGCTGCTACCCATCAGCCATATTTGGAGATGATGCACTGAGGGACCGAAGGGGAGTGAAAACTGTAGCTCCTCACCAGAGCCAAGCAGCTAGCTGCTCTGAAAGGGCGGGCATCCCTGGTATCTCCATGGTCCCACTGTCCTTTTGTGCCTCACATTTAGGATTCATTGATCTTTCAGTGGGACAGATTCATGGTGGGAAAACAGCTCTGTATCACCATGTCCCCTGTGAATAGAATCTAAACATCATTAAATATTCATAAAAGATGGGCGACAGATGGGCCGTTTTAGAACAGTCTCAATTATGGTCATTAAATGGGGGCCTTTTGAAACAGAGCACCTGGAATGTTGATGATCTCTTCCAGAAAAGAACTGTGCACCTCGCTTAAGCAGTGCCTGCTTCCATAGCTTTCCCAGAACCCCCAGCAACTTTCCCACAATGCCCCACTCAGATCCTGGGTCTCCCCTCCCTACCAGGGAGGCCACTATAGATCTGGTTTCTTGCTTTCTGTCTTGGTGCCATCAGGAACCCACCCCATACTGTTGAGGCTCTTTGCTGAGGAGGGATAGTTCTCAGTTCTTGGGGAAGAGGTACTGGGGTTCTGGTACCTCACATGGGCTGACGCAGTCACCCACTTCCATGCATTCCTGAATTCCTTTTCTAATTTTACTTTAAAAAGAGGTACTCAGGAGAAAACACTGGCATATGTTTCATTCAGGGAAGTAATAAACAGCCCTCATGAAGGCTGACCTGCCGAAGGCACTGAGGCATGGAATCTGCTTGTCTGGTGTCCCGGAATCTGCTTGTCGGAACTGTGAAGAATGATGGATCAACATTTCTTATTTAATGTTAAATGTTCAAATTTTAATTAATCAAATTAGTATCCTAATTTTAACATGTATAAAAGCACAAATAACACTTCTAAACTCTAATTTTAAGGCTATTCTTGTCAAGGATGAATCTAAATAAAAATAAATCTATCTACAACTGACTTAAGAAAAATATTAAATGAATAAAATTTCAGGTATGCTGCAGAAATGTCAAAAGTCACAGAGGTGGTACCCAGAGGACAGAAGCTGGAGACACATTAGATTTTTGTGACACCCTGGCTTCTTGCTCCTGTGACCGACCATTGAAAGAGTTTCAACATCATTTAAATCTTGAAGATCTCCTCCTTTCCCCACCGTCAGTGTTGAAGGCTTTGTGACAGGAGAGATTCTGCCTGACTAATGTGATGTTCGGGTATTTGGAGAGGAGGCCCCTCAGCCTGACCTGGGTAATGAAGAGTTCTCCTCCCTGGCAGCGGAGGCAGCTCATCATCCGTAGCGAGGCTCCTGATGCCGCCGCTGATGAAGACAGAAGGGCTGGCCCGCAGTGTTATTAATGCCACGTCGGATCTACGAGCATTTGCAAGTGAAACAAAGTGATATGCCCTTCACCGAGGCCCACGAGGACAATGAAAGCTCGTGCGCCGCTTGGATAGGAGCCAGAAACAGGTCTGTTGTCAAAGTAAAGGAATTCATTAAGGAAGATCTCATAGCAAGGGCTGGAGAGAGAGAAAAAGAGGGGGCAGGTGTTGATGGAGACACAGCAAATTAGAACTTTGCCCCTTGGTGCAGGAGGCACTGAAGTCCCTGCTTCTCGAGGAGATTTATGACACAGAGGCCTGAGAAGGTCTTGAGGTCACCCAGCCACATCCTCCCACCACCCTCCATGAGCCCTGGGCCCATTTGCTTTCTGGAATCACAAGAAAGGGCCCTCATGATGTCTGTGTGCAGTGGTAGAATTCTGAACCGGGGAATGTGCTGTCGACAGAGAAGGACGGAGTCTGAAGCCCAGTGCTGTCACTGAAGATCCAGAGGTTAGTGAAATACCTGGTATGAGGTTTGCAAATTTAAAGAAGCCAGGCAGGTCCCATGAACTTGAAGTGTACTGGGAGAGTGTGATAAAGGGCAGTGCTAGAGGTCATGACCACCTGGAAGGCCCAATGCCCCATTTAAAGGGGAAACCACGGTTCAGCACCTGCCAATTATTTGGAGATGGGAGTCTCAATGTTGGCTAGGTTGGCCTTGAACTCCTGGGCTCAAATAATCCTGTACCACTGAACCTGGCTAGGACTGTATCAATTTTTAATAGCTGTCCCTCTAGGCAGGCTATGGATGTTGATATAACTGTCTAACTGCCCTAGACTTTTGACCCATTCCATGCAAGAGATAAATCAGAATTCCAGACCAAGCCAGAGTGCTGCTTTCTTATCCAATATGGGGATTCAATCTTCCTAATTCCTCTTGGAGAGAGACATTTTCCCCTCCATCTGACTAGGGACTCCCAAAGACAGAGACCATACTGCCCTCCTGCCTTTTCAGCAGACAGAGTGATACTCACTTTGGTCATCTGTAGCCACCCAAGAACCAAGTACAAAATCAAAGTGAGTTTAGCACCCACACTTTCCCTAAACTCAGAGCCACAAGCCAACCCCAGGAAGCCTGAAGGTTTTGATTTGCTCTTCCACCTCCTGCTTTGTCTCCAACTGAGTCTACATTATACTTTGCTTAGCTTAGAGAACAGAAGTCTCTTGGATGGAAGTGGTGAGAAACTGGCCTACAACTTTAACACAAGGTGTCCTTCTGGGTTAAAGCACAGTTCACCCCATCTTGCCTCCAATTCCTGACAGTTGTGTTTGGGGCATCTGAACATCTACAATGGTGACGACTTCTACCATGACTTGGGCCTCAAAAATATACCAGGTACTGCACTATATGCTTCAATACATTATTTAATTTAACCCTCTCAACAATGCCATCAGACTCCGAGAGGGTAGGTACCTTGCCCATGAAAGCCACATTGCTGCTAAGTAGGAACATTCAGTTTTTGTTCTGCTTCTGCCCTACTCTAGAGACCTCATAATTCTGGTGACACTGTGGGGCGATCTGGGCTGCAGGTGAGGTCTGTACAGACAGATGACATCTTGTGGCTGTCTCTACCCTCCTGGGGTGTCCCATGGCAGGCACTGAGCAGAGGAGGAGCACCTGGAGCAGGATGTTGAGCACCAACATGTGTCCCCGCCCACAGCAGGAACAGTCGTACCACACTGGTGCTGCACAGCTGGGTCAGGAGCCACTCTGTGGATGCCTCACCTGAGCAGAAAGTCGAGACTGAAAGGAGCAAGAGTCGGGTCAACTGGCCCCGCAGTGTCCCGCTGGGTCTCCTGCCCTCCACCCTGCCCTTGTATCCAGACCTCCGCTTGCATCTACCTGGAGTCAGAGTTAGTCATTTGTTTTGATGAGGGAATCCTGACCCTTGTTCCTAGGTCTCCTGAATTTTCAAGAGCAGCTAGACATGGGTAGCTTTGAAAATGCAAAAAAATCTCCTAATTTGAAATTATTTAAATTTAAAAAATTCAAAAATATTAGGAAAGAAAAAAAACCCTACTAGACTGATCAAATGAAACATGGACTGGATATATCCTAAGGGCCTCTGAAGCAGAAAAATGGTCTCCCAAGGATGTGTACGTCCTAATTCCCAGGACCTATGCATATGTTGTTACACACAAAGGAGAATTAAAGTCACAGATGAAGTTGCTGATCAGTCGACCTGGAGATGTGGTGACCATCGTATATTATACGAAGGGGCTCAGTGTAATCTCAAGGGTCCTAAAAAGTGGATGAAGGAGGCACAGTCTATATGGCCTGATGTAAGAAAGAGGTAGCAAATCCCTGACTTTGAAGATGGAAGGGTGCACAAACCAAGGAATGTTGGAAGGAATGTATCACCCACTAATGGAAAGAGGGACAGTAAAACATCATATCTCTGAATGCCTCCTTTCTGTTCACCAAAACCCAGGCAAGTTAAGGGAAAATGAGAGAGAGCCTGGACAGAAATGTCCAGATACAAATTATCCTGAAGGACACTGGCTCTCCCTTAAGCACACTGGGAACCAGGGCAAGTTTGTGTACTTTCTTGCACATGCACAGGTGCTCCTTGGGATGCTGGTCATACAGGGCAAATGAAGCCAGCTAATGCTGATGATGCCACTGTTTCTGCAGCCTAACGCACAAAACCCCTCTCTCCAGGGTGACTGGTGCAGAACTGAGGGTACCCTGGAAAGGACATGTGTCACTGTTCAGCCAGCTGCCACTGGACAGAACCCTGGCGAAGCATCTTGAGGGAGGAGGTGCTATCTGTTCAGCCTGTCTCTGCTGAACTCTTCTCGGAGTGGCCACTGATCTCTGGTAAGCCTTTCTCCTATGCCTTGCCCACCATCTCTGGGCACTTTCTTCAGTTTTTCAGCAACCTATCCCACTGCTCTGGCACAAATGGGCTGTGGACCTGACAGGCACAGGAAAGATTCTCCCTGGAGTCTCCAGAAAGGAAAGCAGCTGTGCTGACACCTTGATTTGAGCCCAGTGAATCTCATCTGGGGTTTCTCAATGATGGAACTTTAAGAAGAATTTGTGTTGCTTAACTAAATTTGTGGTAAGTTGTTCCATCCATAAGCAATAGGAAACAAATGAAGCTTTAATTTTCAACTCTAATCTAGAGGATGAGAGGGGGAAGTTAAGTACAGTGAAAATAAAGAAACACTATAAAACTCTATTTGCCCTTTATAATAATGAGGAACAGATGGAGAGAAGAAATGTCAGGCTGGGTTGTTTCAATTTCTTTAATGACCAGTTTGATAAAAGTACCTGCCCAGTTAAGCAGATGCATATGAGATTTTAATTCTCAGACACCCAGCCCTGTCTGAGGGGCAGTTTTTGGGGCAGTGACCCAGAGGATCTCTAAGTCAATAGTACTTCTTTACAATGGCAGAGAGCCTTAGTACTCACAAATACCTGGGGGATGTGCTATATTTCTATCTCCCAGGCAGCTGAGTTGGGTCCATATGGCCTGTGGATTGTGGGCAGATGTGACACAGACTACTTCCAGGCCTGTTCCTTCAGTCACCCTATAGGATCCCTAGCTCTTCTCTCTCTCTCTCCGTTATGGTAACCCTAGGGGCCTTTTGTTCTACATGATTTAGATTATAGATGGAAGAGGGCTGTCCCACCTATGTGGTGAGCAAGATATACACCTTTTTTGTTGTTGAACCACTAAGATTTTAGAATTGTCTGTGGCAGCATTACTTTTTCGATAAATTATTGAGTCAAAAAAATGGACCAAACAAACTGGGAGAGTGAATGTGGAGACAGATGAGCTGGGAACCCAGGAGTGACGTGGGTGATGGTTCAGAGTAGGATCATATTTTTCCAAGTATGATCTGTAAATGGCTAATGGGAACTGAGCATATGTAGGTGACAAATAGAACAATGCTAAAAATTATAACGGGTATGAATTTATTTGATTAGTTATTAGAGAAAAGATTTAATCTAGTATGTATATATCCTTCCTATAATATCATTGATTTTATTTTTATTTTGGCTTAGGAGTTCATTAGAAGTAGATTTAAAGAAAATATTAAATTAAAATATGGAAGTGGTATTATGGATACAGAATAACTAAAACTTGAGGACCATGGAAATAGGGCATAGGAAAATAAGGAAGGTGTGGAATATCTCTGGAAAGGGCGGACAGCGCTATGGTGTTTGCTATGGATAAATTATACAGATAACTCTAAAATTCGAGGGCTGGAGGGGAACCTAAAATTGCCCACTCCTAGTTGCCTTTTTAGTGATATCTGATTTTTCTCCTGGCATTTAAGACTTTCTAGATTATCTAGAATACAAAAGTGACTTAACTTGCCAGTTCAACTTTTGTTGACCTCTGTACATGATTCTGTCCCTTAATTCCATCCAACTCGTAAGGTTCAACACAAAGTCCATTTCTTCCATAAAGTTTTATCACACTGCCCTCAAATGCAAAGGATTTCACTGTCTTTGAAAGTCTTAGAGCACCTACTCTGGGTACAACCCAGATGTGTGGTCTTGAAGTAATATAAGCATTTTGCCTTCACATTTAAACAGTGAACTTGTGAACAAGACTGTATCCTCTTAAAATATTTCTTTGAATCTTTCATACTTCTTGGTAATTATCAGTAACACAAAATCGACATACGTATTTGTTGTAAAACATCTGTGTCTCATGCTTCAGAGCTTTTCAAAGCACATGCTGAGAATTGCTGGATATAGCAGAGCCAAGCTCTCCTATGACATGAGGGTAATTTATTGAGCTCCCTGTTTGAAGAAATTTCTTGGCGCTAATGAAGTTGGCTGTTGGGAATGTCATGGGTTTTGCTATTACCCAGCTTATTAAAATGGTCATATTGGTGAAATGTTTTCAGGCAAGATGTTAAAGTAATGGTAGTTGCTGAACCAAATATACCTCAAAAATAAGTAATGGGATTTTCTTTCTCACTTCTTTTTAATAGCCACTGCAAGTCAGCTTTCCCCATTGTGGTCATCCAGGGACATAACAAGAACTGAGCATATGTAGGTGGCAAACAGAACAACACTAACAAATTTAATACATACATATGCTCCTTCCATCTTATGGCTCATTCTCTAAAGCCTTCTGAATTCAGCTTGCAGAAGGTCAAAGAGAACATGAAGAAGGTATCCCCACTTTAAAAAAACCCATGTCAGGAAATGACACACACAATTCCAATTCACAGTCTGTGAGTCAAAACAGGTCACATGGCTACATGTAGATGTCACAGGGCTGGGAAACATAACCCCTAGGTACTTCCCATCACAGTTCTTAATTATGGATTGGAAAGCATGCACTCAGAACTACCTCTGGCACACAGCTACAGCCAGCTCATCAGCCATCTCCCAAGTTTAGTCAACTTTTAATTGATTTTATGGGGAAGTACAAAGGAGTTCAGCACATAATTGGAACAACAGGAAAACACAGTGGAATAAACTAACCTGAAACAAGTGAAACAAACAAAGTCTGTCAGGGTCCTAATGTTGCTTTCTCATCTTGGAAGATGAAGGAAGGTCTAAAACAGGTCCTGGAGCTCAGGTGTGTCAAGTTCTGGAATGGGGAAGTAGGGATGGAGTGTGGCTCTTCTAATCTGTGTGCTTCTAAGAAGAGTTATTTTCATCAAGTAGAGAAGTAAGGTTTCTAGGCACTTCTAGCAACTTCTGGCCAGGTTATGTGTCTTCTGAAATTCTAACTACTAGATGTGGGAGAGAAGAAATGACAACACTGGCTTTTATGTAGATCACTGTATTTTTTTCCCCCAATGCCGTTTTACCTGTTTGCTTATTTGAACTTTAGGATAATTTAGTGGAATAGGGAATGTTTCTATTTAACAAAGTGAGGCTGGAAATGACCCAAAACCTTACATGAGTATGTGAGACAGGATCAGACCCTAAATCTCTCAAGAGGGTACTGGTAAGCATGAGGGCCTGTGGCACACAAACAGTCCCATGCTCCACAAAGCCAGCTCTGGCTTCAGTTGGCACTGTCATCATCATCGTAATCATTACTTCTTGTCCAAACAATTCATGTAAGTCAAATTTTATATCTGTGAAGAATTCTAGAAATCAGTCAATTTAGCTATTTATGTTTGGGCAATAAATATACAAGTATTTAAAAAGATGCTCAGTCCTACTAGTGATCAGAACAATGAAATTAAAACAAGACGAAGTTTTTACTTGACAAGTTGGCAAAAGCAAAAATTATCTAAAGGTATCTAAGGTTAATCAGGCTATGGGAAAATCTGACTTACATGCAATTGTACGAATACAGATTAGTAGCAACCTTTTGGGTGTACTTTGGCATACATTCAGAGCAAAAACCTATCCTTTGACATAGTAATTTTATATCCAAGAATCCCTATGAGGGTATATTAAGTATGCATTCATAAATGCTCATAATTCATTGTAAGCATGAAAAGAATGGAGAAAACCTAAATGTATTCCAAAAGCAGAAAGGTTAACTTAATTATAGAACATCCACATTGCCATATTGTGGAATTTTGTATAGTTATTAAAAAGAATGAATTAGCAATATAAAATTATACAACTGCATTGGAAAACACTCAAAAAGTTAAATGGAGAGCTACCATATGACCCAAAAAAATATACCCAAGTACTGGAAACATGTCCATACAAAAACTTACACACAGATGTTCTTAGTGGCATTATTCATGACTGCCCAAAGTGGAAACAACTGAAATGCCCATTATTTGATGAGGAGGAGTGACTGCTCCCCAGTGATTACAAAGGTGAGCAGTGCCCCTCCATTGGTGAGACAAGCTAAGGAGACATTATTTTCAAAGGCCAGATGTAGGGTCATTTACTGTAAGCTGGGAGCTGAAGCCATGGAAGGATTTCAGCCACTACCAGAGATGCCATCAGAGGCAGAGTGAGACTTTTCTTCTCCTTTTGACTTCCAGTCCTCCTCCATCACCTCCCATTGGCCATATCTACTCAGAATTCAGAAGAAAAGAGATCCTGAGAAATGGAGTTCCCAGAACAAAGCAAAAGGGAATCAGAGAGTGGATATACAGTCAGGGAGTGGCCTACGTAGTCAACCCCTTTTGCAACCTGGCATCTGTTCTCATTTTCCTCACAAGGCACATGTCACACGAATCAAAGTATTCTCACCCTCTCCCAACAAGGGTTGAACCAAGGTCCTTTCAGATGTCCTCTCCATTTTGAGTGTATCATGTCCAGTTGATATCCTCCTTCCCAAAGGTCTGGATGTGACTATAGTCTGGCCCTATTAACAAAGTTTTAAAGTTAAACGCCTCCAATACTGATCATAAAAAATAATGGAGAAAGAAAGAATCAAATAATACAGTTCTAATAAAATATTAATAGCTGCTAGAGTCCTTATATCTTATATATGATCATGACACTATAGTTGATACTTATCACTCTCTCCTTCTACCACCTGTTCCTTGTCACTGTTCCTGTAACCCATACTCCACCTGGTTAGGGTGCTTGACATAGGGTGCTTTGATTTCAGGGTAACTAAAATCAAAATTCCTAGAGGCTCTGAGTTTTCAGTGGCCATGCCCTTAATGGATTGTTATATTCTTCTATTGATCTTTATTGGAGGTTAAGGGGCATCTCAGATTGTCCCCAGTGATGGTTTCCTTGTCTTCATTGGGTTATCACAATCCATTTTCCCCTTGATAATTGAAATCAACCCTTTCTCTGCATGTTGATGCAGTGACACAAAGGACTTCAAGTAGGTGGATGGCAATTTCCTCTTCTACCTCATGTGGAAGAAGTCCTTCTTTAGGGATAGGTCCAAGACTGCAGGAACAGAAAGTGAACTCTGAGAATAGGTGAAAAGGGCTGGTTCTTACCCCTTGGTCCCCAGGTCCATGCTTTCTGGCTACATTGGAAAGAGCACCAAACATGTGTTGCAGTTTAAAGCTTATATTAGATCCTATAGCATTAGTCCCCAAAGTCATGGGCTATTTTCTCTTATCTGGGACTGTCACTGAGTCTGCAACAAGTCATTCTATCAGACTAGCTTCCTCGGGGCAATGGTGCTATATCCTAAGGCCAGAGGTTTCCATGAGTGTGAGATTGATGCATTTCTTTTACCATAGAATGTCTTACTTGCTTAGAGCAATGTGTGAGGCATCATGATGATAAATGGGGCATTCCCTGAATCCATGGTCAGTGGTGCTGACTGAAGTACACAGAGCTCATTATACCAAGGAAGTTTGGGCATCTTGATGTAATTCAGTGTAGGCAGCTGAGTCCAAAGTTCAGTCAACCAATCAAGAAACGATTGGAACTATTTCCAGTTGCATGAGCTAGAACATCAAGCCTGGAATCTTGAGTAGGTGTATCCTTATTGATAAATTCAGTCTCAACTTATTTTCTATTCTTAACTGCTATCACCCTTAGAATTTGCTCACACATCTGTTCTCCAGGTTCCTGCTCATGTGAATTAGAACATCTTACATTTCCCAGAATAGTCACTGAAATTTCCCCCCTAGTGTACAGTAGTATCTGATTCTATATATGGGTCCAGAACTTGTAGGAGAGTAGTTTCCCATTGCAAGAGGCTGCCTAAGTTGAGATCATTATACTACAGGGACTTTCAGCTAGGAAGCCTAGCTTCTGCAGAAAGGGGAAGGGAGACTGCTTCCACAAAAAAAGGGGATTCAGGGGGACTGGTCAGTTCAAGCTTCTAAGCATTCTCAAATTTCCCCTCCCAAGGCTCAGGATCCCACATCTTCTCAACTAAGTGCCCTGATGTTAACATAGGAGACATGGCGACATTTTGTGTTCTGTTTACAATGTAATTCTGCAACATGCACAATTAGATTTGGGGCCAAATCTTCAGCTATGTCTACCCAGTGGCGACTAGAAATAACAAAGATATCAAAGAAGCCCACAGGTTCTGCACCCCTGCCTGAGTGGCTAGCTTCCTTTCTATAAGCTCTCAGCACCTTGAGAAGCAGGGTCCAACTAACAGCTTACATCAGTTGAGTGAGGGAGTTATTTGCTTTCCCAAAGCCTTATCTTAACTGGCATATTATCCCAAGCACTCTTTAAGTGATGACTTAAGTAAATATGTTGCCACTGTGTGTCATGTATTACTTCTGTTTGCAAGGAGATCATCACTGTATTCATGTACGGACAGGTGAGCCACCCAAACCAGAATTTTATCTTGAGAATCTATTTCTTAAAATTACTGCAAGAACTATATCAACCAACAAAATAGAAATGTCTTTAGTGGTATTTTAAACAGAATGAATCTAAGACAAGATGAATATACTTAACACATTTTGAACAAAAGAAACTTACTTTCTCATAATTTTGGAGGTTAAAGTCTAAGATGAAGATTTGTTTCTGGTGAAGGTACTTCCCGGCATCTCTAAGCACATAAGTCAGTTGGAGAGAGGGCAAAATCCTGGAGAGTGAGGAGATAGAGAAATCTGGTGCCTCTTCCTCTTCTTATAAAGACAACCATTCTATCATATTAAGGCCCCACCCTTATGACTTCACTTAACCTCTATTATTTTGTTATAGATCCTGACTACAAATATAGTGACATTATGGGTCAGGGCCTCAAACATGAATGTGGTGGTTTGAGGGGGCATGAATCAGTTCTTAGTATACAAATTAGATAAAACATTCTCTGGGAGTATGTGCATAGGTTGGCTTTGTGTATGGAAGGACTGGGACACTTTTATCTTCTCTTTACCTCTGATAGCGCTAGAAGGTGCCTGAGTTTTTATGTAGTGATGAAGGAGAATTGAAGCAGTTTACGCATGACACCAATTAACTGCTCTACATTGCCATTGCTGATTACTGACCACTTCACCTCTCTCTTTCAAAATAAGGAGCGTAGCTCCTAGGACTTCTGCTCTCTATATGCAACCCTAAAAGGTTCCAAGATGTGCTAGAAAGGAGTCTGTGGGAAATCAACAGAGGCAGACACATGGCTTCTTCCATGCCCTCCCCAACACTGGCTGCCATATGTCTGGGCACAGAAGAATAGGACAGCTTTGACATGGTTATAGCTTCTTTCCCCTAGGATCAGACAGAACCGTTTTAACCATTAGTTCCCACAGGCATTACACTATGGTCCATGGGATTTTCAAAGGGTCTCTGAAAATGTCTGAGACTTGAGAAAAAAATTGATTCCAAAATTAGAAAAAAAAAGGATCTGACAGAATTTTTACAGTTGTATTTAGTCATACACAAAACCCCACATTAAGAATTAACTAGTTGATTGCTGCCTCACCCAAGGCCATGGCTGTCCCTGGAGCACTGATATCCAGTGACTGATTTTAATAGGATATAAAGACCAGCTGTTTAAGCCCAACATGGAATAACTGTCCTGGGCGCTTGAGTTCCCAGGGGAGTTGGTCAAAGCTGCTTTTGGACCCGTGTCACAGCTCGCTTCTCTGCCTTCACAATCCTGATTCCTTCTCCTTCTTTCCACAGTTGTTGGTTCCAAGGGAATTCCCTAATAAGCTTTCTGTACTTGTCTGTTTTCCATTACTATAAAATATACCTCAGGCTGGGTAATTTATAAAGAAAGAAAGTTTGTTTAGTTCACAGTTTGGGAGGCTGAATATCCAAATAGCATGCCATGGGCTCTTTCAAGGGTCTGCTTAAGTGCATTACATCATGGCAGAAGCAGATGTGTGGGGAAGAGATCGCATGGCAAGGCAAGACACCAGAGCAAGGGGGATGTTGTTTGATAACAATCCAGTCTATGAGTCCAGTATTCTGAGGGCAGCACCCCCAATGATCTTAATCATCTTCCACTAGGCCCCACTTATTCAAGATTCCACACCACCTCCCAACTTCACCACACTGAGGATGAAGCTCCCAACACATGAATCCTTGGAGAGCACATTTAAACCATATCCAAACTATAACACTGCCTGTATGTTAATCTTTGTTTAAAGTTGGCTTCTAGAGAATCCAAACTGTGACAATTCTGTTAGTCTCGGAAGGCACCGATCTACACAAGTATATTAAAGGGAATGCAGAAAAATTTTTTCTATCATAAAGGAAATAGATAGCCTTTGTAGTGTTTTGTGCTTGCAGGAGTGTCTTTCATACTTGACCTATGAAACTGAAAGGACTAGTGTTTTATCACCTATTGCTACCAGAAATCTGTCCTCATTTTTCTGAAATATGATATCTTCTAATTTTCTGGTCAGAGGCTTCTCTTCTCCATTGGTCTTGGTTATTTTAGAGACTTTCCTAAGGGGCTTGGTGAGACCAGATCCCTGACAATTCCCATGACTCTGAGATTTACAAAACTCTGCTTCCTGGGGATAAGAGGGTGCAGGATACCTTGGATACTTGTGTCCTGGACTCCAGTTCTCATCTACACCCAGTTTCCACATTCTAATCATAATGGCTTTGTAAATTTATGCTTTGATTCATTTAATGTGTTTAAAATACATGAAAATAGAGATAAAATGTCAAAAGATAAAATGAAAAAGATATGGGATGACTTAAAAGCAAAACAAACATTACTATGAACCCAAAATGACCAGCAAAGAAAGTTACAAGCCAGGCTGAGATCACAGGCTACTGACCTCTGAGGAAAGTCAGCACAGGTGAATGGATGTTGAATTATTGTGGGGTAAATATGCTTGAGGCAAGATAGGCAAGATTAGAGTCATTGTTTTAAATAGTGTTCCCCTCCTCATAAAAGAAAGCTGAAAAAATTTTCATCTACTCTCAGCTGTTAAGGGGCTATAGGGCTACCCTGGAAGCTGTGGGCTTGGGGACAATCTCACGACAATCTGCTGAGCTGATGACTGGACAGGAGAATCACCCTGAGACAGAAGCTACAAATCACATATGAAAACTAGTTTTGGATTTAAGAAACAAGGATTCAAGAGGAAGTAATTATGAGATAGAAAGGAGAATGTTACAAACAAATTTAAAAAATAGACAATTAAATGCAAATGAAAATCCCAGAACTCACAGGTGAAATTTAATGCTAAAAAAGATAGCCAATATAATGTACAATTAGAAAAAATTCATAGCAAATAAAAATAATTTCATAAAACAATTCTATAAAATTTTCATAATAATGCTAAGGGTATTTAAAGAGCTAAGTGAGAAACCAATATCCATAATAAAACATGAAACTATGAAACAGAGAAATGAAACAATAAGAGGTGGCTATAAACAAGATTAAACTAGAATGTTGGAAATGGAAAAAAATATAATTGAAAAATTTAAAACTCAGTTGATAGAATAAACTATAAACTAGTCATAACCAAACAGGGAATGAATGAATTAAAATATAGTATTAAGAAGTTCACCAGAGTGCAACGTAGTGAGTCAAGATTTTTTATTTTTAACCTGAAAGTGCATTTAGGAGGTACTGACAGAGAAACTCCAACAGACATCTAAATGGGGTTCCAGAAGAACATGATGAACAATATTTCAATATTTGAAATACATTTATAGCTGAGGATATTCTTGAATCGAAGAAAGATGATTCTTGACTGAAAGTGCATCCTGAGAAAGAAGCAAGGTTAATAAAAGTAAAACCATGCTGAGACACACTGTGGGGAAACTGCAAAATACTAAGAACAAGCAAAAAAGGCTTTTGAAAGTTGCCAGAAGTTAAAGCTGCTTTACCTACACAGAGTAACCAGAAAGATCAACAGCAGACTTCTCATCAACAACAGTATGTGCCAGAAGAGAGTGCATCAATTTCCTGAAGGTCCCGGGAAAGGAATAGCCAACCTCATATTTTATAGTCATTTAACCCTTTTCATCCCATTGTTCCAGGTATTGAATATGTAAAGACTTAAATATAATTTATAGTATATAATTATCTAATAATAAGAATATAATTTTGTTTAGCAATTATAATAGAATCATGTTAATTAATATTAATATAATATATATGCTCTAGATTATTTCCAACCTATTTTAATGCACCTGTGTCAATTTTGTTGAAATATTTGCAGAATTGGAAAATTGAGACCTAAAGGATTAAGCTATCATTTAAGAGTGAGAGAAAAATAATAAAATTGTTAGCATCGCGGAGTTAAAAGAATTTAGCATCCTCAGAAATGGTTAAAAATAATCTTTTGCAAGAATGAAACTTGAGTCCAGAGAGAAGGTTGGGTTGCAAGAAACACTGTGAGTATACAAATAATTTTTTATAAATTTTGCTATATTTAGCAATTTATATAAAAAATAATTAAAATTATTTTTTTGTGTTGAAAATATCAGGGTTAAAAAAGATGAGTAACCAGATGGAGGAAGGAGCTAGTCAATGTTCTTGTAAAGTGGGTGAGTTTCTTTTCATGTACTGGAGGAATATGGAAATAATGAATATATTTAGACCTTGTGAGAAAATTTATGGTTGAATGTTTATGTTAAAAATGTAAAGATAAACACCAAAGGAAGATAAACAAAATTTATGGATTGCAAGCCAGCAGAGGCAGGGGGGAAAGAAATACAGGAAATTATCAATTCAAACAAAGGGATAAGCAGCCAAGATAAAGGATGGAAAGCAGAAACACAAAATGGAGTGATAAAAATGACTCCAACTTGATCAATGGCCAGAATAAATGTAGAAAGATTAAATTCACCTATTAAAAGGTAGATTATTTGATTCGACTTTAAAGGCATAAAGACAGGCTATATGTTTCATGTAAGAACTGTACTTAAACAAAGAGGGTTGGGAGAGTAGCTCAGACAGAGCACTTGCCTAGCACATGTGAGGCCCTGGTTTTGATGCCCAGCACCACCATTACCACCACCAACAAACAGAACTAAACAACGATGAAAAAACAAAGGCTGAAAATAAAGGGACGGAAAAAGATACAGCAGACACCAATCACTAGAAAGCAAGCCAGGGTTTCACATTAGCTTGTGAAAGTAGGTGATTCTTTTTATGGTTTGATTTGGAGCATCTCCCAAAGACTCAGGTAGCTTGGTCCCCATTGCAGCCATGTTCAGAGGTGGTTGGATCATGAGGGCTTTAACCTCATCAGTGAATGAATCCATGGATGGATTCCTAATCAGGTGGTTTCAGGAGGAAATAGAAGCTTTAGAATCTGAATCTTCACTGGAGGAAGTAGGTCACTGGGGGTGTGCCGTGGAAGGGTATATCTTGTCCCTGGCTGGCCCCTTCCTCTTTATCTCTCTGCCACCACAAGATCCTTGCCATGATGCTCTGCCTCACCACAGGACCAGAAACAAGGAAGCCAAAGTGACCATGGATTAATACCTCTGAAACCATGAGTCAAAGATAAATCTTTCTTCCCTTTAAGTGGTTTACCTCAGGTATTTTGTCACAATGATGGAAAGCCGACTCACGTGATTCTCAAATCTTAGGTTCTGTCTTTGACCATTCTTGAAGGTTTCCAGGATGACTTTTTGCTCAGGGTCCCACAGGCATCTCTAACTCAGCTTTTTAAACTTGACATCATCTTTTTCCTTATTAGACTATCTTTGAATCAATTATTGACTCTCCTGTACACAAAGTTGCCCAGTTGCCTTTGGTTCCAAAATCTTTCACTTTTTTTTTAAAACTTGGGTTTGCCTTGAGTGTTACAGCTTCTAACATACAGACTTCTGGGAATAATTTATGCCTTTGAAGAGAGCACCTCACTGGCAGTGGCAAGTGCTGAGGCAGGCTGCCTAAGGGTAGATGCACTAGCAAAGAAATGGTCAGCTGGGACTGAACTCACCAGTCAAAACATGGTCCTGTCAAATGGGGTCCTGTCTTCCCCGGTCCAGCTCTGCCTAGGGAGGAGTGGAGTAGAGTAGCAATGCTGGAAAATCTAGACACAGAAAAGGAAGCTCTGCTGAGTAGTGAGAAGTGGTTTTGGAGGAGCAGGAAGTGGAGTAGCAGAGTGAGCAGACAGCAGGAAAGGGAACTGTTGGATACAGACCCACCACTCTTAGTGTGTCCAGTTTCTTTTAGAAGACAGGCAGCAGGAGGCAGGGAAAGGCAGTGTGGAAGCCTCGGACTATTTTGACTTTCCTTATATTTGACTATGTCAGTTCCACTATGTTTACCTCAATCAGCAGCTGACAGTGCCTTTTACAGCCACACAAATCAGATATTCTATTGGGTCGATGCAGAGCAGTTATTAAGTGACCTGCCTTGGGGAATTGCCTGCATCATTGTCATCAAACTGGTGTTTTCCTGTCAAGCAGACACAAGTCTGGCTGCCACGCCATGGTTATTTCATGACCCAGGCTGGACCACAGGGACAGTAGCAGCCGTGCCCTCGTAAACCCCGCCTTCTTTCTGCATAGGTCAGCACTCTGCCTTAACTGAATTACACCAATATTCAGTTTTTAAAATGCAATAATGAGGCAATTGCTTAAAAGGAATGTAGGTATTCTGGGTGGTACTTTCTGCTCCTTATGGGAGGGGTCAAATAGTCTGCAATCCCGGGAGTGGCCAGAATGAAGAAAGGGTGACAAGCAGCAAGGAAGCCCCTCACTCTGACAGGTCTGTGGGATGCCCCAGGGGCTTAATTAATCTATCCCTGTGTTCCCTGTTGCTGGCCAGAGACTGAGGTGACGACAGATGCTTGCACAGTCTAAACACACACCTTCCTATCCTGGCCTCCATTTGAAGGGGAAATGGCTGGGCCCTGGGCGCCAGCAAGGCTGGGAAGCATGGCCCGTCTCCTCTGAGCCCATGGTGCCAGGCCACTGAGGCCTGCTCATCTGCTGTGCTGCCTTGGTTTTAATGAAAACTATCCACGTGCTGCTCCTCGTTCCTAATTATCCATGCTCTGGCCTGGCTGCTGACATGTTTATTTTATAGCTGCCAGACTGGTGGAGATGGTTCCTTCATAAAGACTCACACCCCTTTCAAGTTGAGTTTTCTTTTTGCCCATCATTTGTTTTTGCAAACATTTCAGGATTAATTGAACACTCTCCCTCCTTCCAACCAAAACACATGCTCGCTGTCCCTGCACAATATGGCAATCTTGGCATTTGATCATCCCTGCACTCTTTCATTTCTGAGGCCCCCGTGCTGACAAAAGACCCGTCTAAGTAACCTCAGGCCGCTGTGTTGGAGAAAATTGAGTTTCATTTCAGATTAGCCTCTTCAGTTTCAGCCTCTGAAAAGCTCATTTTCTATAAATCTAGGTTTGGATATCTTGAGGCTCACCTTGAGCATGCGACTGCATATCTTTTGCTCGTCTTTTTAATTATAACTATGGGTTTGGAAACTTCTACAATATGTCATGTTTCAAATAAGGGAAGAAGGGGGAGAAGAGTTAGCTCTGGGCAAGTTTTAGAGAGTGTCAAATAAAAATTGTTCTTCTCCAACATAATTTCACTATTAAGACTTCACTGAAAAATGGAGCTAGGGATTGAAATGCTTGTCTACATTATTTCTCTCTCTCTCTCTCTCTCTTTTTTTTTTGTGGTATGAAGAATTGAACCTAGGGGCATGCAGCCACTGAGCCACATCCCCATCCCTTTTTTATTTTTTAATTTTTATTTGAGACAGTGTCTTGCTAAGTTGCTGAGGCTGGTTTTGAACTTGTGATCCTCCTGCCTCAGCCTCCCAGGCTGCTGGGATTACAAGCATCTACACACCCTATCATGTAGAACAAAACCAATTGAAAAATTTGTCAGCCCCATTGTTATACCCTCTTTCCTTCAAGTGTTGCTTAGTCCTTCTTTTCAGAGGAAACAAAAGGAGCATTTTAGGAGTTTACTTGTGTAGACCTTCCAAATATGTCTACCATTGCTATAGTTTGTCCTCTCCAAAACTCATTTTGGAGTTTAATCCCTATTGTGAAATGTGAAGAGGGTGGAAACTTAATCCAGCTATGGTGTTTGGAGTTGGGGTCTTTGGGAATCAATTAGGGTTAGATCAAGCTATCAAGGTGAAGCCCTTGATAAACTTTGACTATAAGAAGCAGGAGGGAGATGGAAGACACACACACAAACACAGACACATATGCCACCTGTCTCACCCTGCGCCAGCCACTTCAGGACTCTGCCAACCATCACCAGATGCAAGCCCTAGACCTTGGACCTCCAGAACCATGAACCAAAATAAGCCTCTTTTTCTTTAAAACTTAGCCAGTGAGCCAAACTGAATTTCTTTTCTCTAAAACTTACCCTGTCTGTGGTATTTTTATTAACAATAGAGAATGGACTAAGATAACATCCTAATATCAATCTGTCATCTTTCGAGTGATTAAGTTAAGGTTCTTGAGGTGGGAGATTATCCTAAGAGCTATCCCTGGTACCACCCAAAAAGATATAAAAAAAAAAAAAAAAGGTGTGTAATAGGCCCTAAATGTAATCACAATGGTCCTTAAAAATGGGAAGGGGAGACGGGAGACAGAAGAAGAGAGTCAGAGGGAGACAAAGGTCCATAGAGATTCAACATTCCTGGCTTGGAATATGGACAAAAGGGTTCTTTAGAAGCTGAAAAGGTAGGGAAATGGATTCTGCCTTTGGTCTCAGGAATGGCCCATGGTGCAACTGATGCATGGGATTTTCCCTGTGAGACCCCCATTGGACTTCTGGTCTAGAAAACTGTAATCTAATAAACTTGTATTGTTTTAAGTCACTAAACTTGTGGCAAATTGTTGTAGCAGCTATGGTAAACTGATATATCATACAAATTTACTCCAGTTCAGTTGTATCTGAATTCTCTGTGCTGGGCCCAGAAATCAGTAGTGCTCAAAGGTCTGCAGGAGAGTCTCACGTGCAGCATCGCTGAGCACCACGGGACTTCGCTGAACCTCTGTGTCCTCATACCTCTTTGCCTCCTAGCCTCCTGCATCTGGCTGCTAGTCCCACCATGCCTCTGATAATCTTCTTACACACCAGTTACCTCCTTGCTGGCAAATCAAGTGGACGCTTCCCCCTCCTTATTTTACTCAAAATTTGATTCTGCTGCTGATTCCTTGTACTAGAACAGTCAGTCCCTTGCTGTGGCTTCCATGATACAACCAACTGTTTCCCGCTTACCTTGTCAAGGTTGTTATTTTCTTAGGCTGCTGCTTTCCTGGGTCCAACCCTTAACTATTAATATCTTGAGGTTTCCATGCTGAGGTCTCATCTTTTCTTGCTCTGTATGCTCTTCCTGGAATTTTTCACCTATACCTTTGTCTTACATGAAATGTTGGATGCCTAACTTAAATCTTTTGCTGAAACCTCTTCTCTGACCTTTTTTTTTTTTTTTTTTTAGTTTGCTTCTATTATTTTACAATGTAGATTCACACTGTTTGTGTAATCATATATATACATAGGGTAATGATGTCTGTCTCATTCCACCATCTTTTATACCCCTGCCCCCTCCTCCCTCTCATTTCCTTCTACATAATCCAAAGTTCCTTTATTCTTCTCTTACCTCTACCCCTCTGCTCCCATTATGTATCATCATTCACTTATCAGAAAAAAATTTGACCTTTGGTTTTTTGGGATTGTCCTTTTTCACTTAGCATGATATTCTCCAATTCCATCCATTTACCTGCATATGTCATAGTTTTATTCTTCTTTATGGCTGAATAATATTCCATTGTGTATATATACCACAGTTTCTTTATCCATTCCTCTATTGAAGGGCATCTAAGCTATTGTAAATTGAGCTACTATAAACATTGATGTGACTGTGTTACTGTAGTATGCAGTCCTTTGAGTATAAACCAAGAAGTGAGATAACTGGATCAAAAGGTGGGTCCATTCCAAGTTTTCTGAGGAATCTCCACACTGCTTTCCAGAGTGACTGCACCAATTTGCAACTCCATCAGCAATGTAAAAGTGTGTCTTTTCCCCCACATCCATAACAACACCTATTATTGCTTGTGTTCTTGATGATAGCCATTCTAATTGGAGTAAGATGAAATCTTAGGGTTGTTTTTTATTTTCATTTTTCTAATTACTAGAGATGTTGAACACTTTTTCATATATTTATTAATTGCCTGTATGTCTTCTTCTGTAAAGTGTCTGTCCAGTTCCTTGGCCTATTTATTGATTGGGTTCTTTGTATTTTTGGTGTAAAGTTTTTTAAGTTCTTTATAAACTTTGGAAATTAGTGCTCTGTCTGAAGTGTGTGTGGAAAAGATTTTCTCCTACTCTGTAAGCTCTCTTTTTACATTATTGATTGTTTCCTGTGCTGAGAAAAAACTTTTTAGTTTGAATCTATCCCATTTATTGATTCTTGCTTTTATTTCTTTCACTATGGGGGTCTTGTTAAGGAAGTCTGGTCCTAAGACAATGTGATGGAGATTTGGGCCTACCTCTTCTTCTATTTGGTGAAGGGTCTTGGGCCTATTCCTATATCCTTGATCCATTTTGAGTTGAGTTTTGTGCTGGGTGAGAGATAGAGGTTTAATTTCCTTCTACTGCCTATATTGATTTCCAGTTTTCCCAACACCATTTGTTGAAGAGGTTATATTTTCTTTTCTCCATTGTATGTTTTTGGCACCTTTGTCTAGTATGAGATAACTGTATTTATGTGGGTTTGACTCTCTGTCCTCTATTCTGTACCATTGGTCTACCTGTCTATTTTGGTGCCAATACCATGCCATTTTTGTTACAATTGCTCTGTAGTATAGTTTAAGGTCTGGTATTGCGATACCTCCCACTTTACTCTTCCTGCTCAGAATTGCTTTGGCTATTCGAGGTCTCTTATTCTTCTGACTTATAAAGCCATATATTTAACAATCTACTTCAAACTCAGCATGTCCCAGGGTAAACTCATTTCCTGTACTGTAATTCCCTTCCTCTGCTTATGGTGCTCTTTTCCATGCAGCTACTTAAGTTGGAAACATGGGAATCATCTGCCTTTTTTTACTCCCTCCTCCCCTCCTTCCCCAAATGTAATGAATTGCTTCTCTTCATCCACTCAGTATCATCCTGGTTCATGCTACCTTCACCTCTGATTTATTGCAAGAGCCAGAGCCAAAGCTATCACTCAAAAATAAAAATGTCATAATTCTATGTAAACACTTTAACATCCTCAGGAATAAACTCCAAGCTTTTCATTGTCTTTAAGATACAGTATCACCTTGCCCCTGTTTTCCTGTCCAGAATCATCTCTGCCTATTCTTGGCCTCTTTATCCCTACCCCTCCTCCTTCTATAAACTCTATACCTCTAATAAGATGAACTAATTTAATTGTCTACATTCACCATTCATCCTCTTGTTCCCAGACTTTCCACATGCTGGTTCATTTTCCTAAACATGCCCACTCTGGGATTAGAAAAGTCTTGCCCATCCGTCAGTCTCAGCTTAGCCATTGCCATGGACTTTTGCCATGTTTTGGCAGCTTAGCATCAGTTCACCCTTCCTGCAGTGTCCTGATTTCTTTCTAGAGAACTAACCCTTTTTCCTTTGCATTTTCTTGGCTAGGTGGTAAATTTAAATGTCTGGCACCTGTCATGGAAGGGAGTTCATTAATTCCTTTTTCTTGTGGCCCTGGTAAAAACAGGCAGATGAGCTATGACTTAACCTGGTCAATCAGATGCCTTTTTTCTAGGACTTTAAATCTTGTGTAAATAGTGTTAAGAGGAAAAAAATGGAAATTCTTCACATCAGAGGTAGAGCTTTGACCCAAGTGTTATGGTTCAGAGACCCTGCCTGGGTTTTTTCTTCCCAGATGCCTTGATTTCTGCCCCTTTATAAGTCTCCTGTTCCACTGTTATGTTTGTATTACCCTGCCAGTAAATTCCTTTGAATGTGAGTTATAAAGAATTGGTTTCTTGTGGATTTTCATTGCTAATGTCTTCTATGGCTCCCTAACCTGGACTAAAATCCTCTCCCAACAGTTTGTCCTCATAGTGACTAATTCTGCACATTAAAAGGTCACTTTGCTTCTTTGTCTCTGCTGCTGGACATAAACTTCTCAAGGGAAAGGACAATACCTGTTCATTATTGTACACCCAGAGCCAAAGATAGTGCCTGGTATATATTAAGCACTTAGGAAGCATTTAAGGAATGTGTGAATGCAGTTTCATTATTTGATGTGAACAGAGTAAATGTGGAAATAGCACAGAGTGTGTGGCTCTGATATTTTTAAACAGGTTATTACCAATTTATATAAATTATTATCAGAAAGTTTTATTAAGGCTTCCTCAGCTCAATGGCAAAAACTGCAGATGATTTTGCAAAGTGCAAACCAAGTAAAATCCAAACAGAAAATATCAGAACAGAGACTTCTCATTCCAGGAAGATGAATAGACATACTTTTTCCTATTCCATTTTCTAGGTTCAGCAAAAATCCCTAGTGGGGTAGAATCATCTCCTCCCATTCTTGGCCTCTTTATCTTCACACACACACACACACACACACACACATACACACAACTAAAATTGTTCATAATGGTTGAAGTATAAAGTTTGGAGAAGAAGGTGGGATGGAGTTATATATACATACACACATGCATATATACATATACATACACATACATAACAAAAAAGATGTGTTATATACACATACATATATGTGATAAATCTTTTTAGTTATATATAATATATGTATATTATATACTTATTATTCCACCTCATCTTCTTCTTCTCCAAACTTTATACCTCAACCATTATGAACAATTTTAGTAAAAAAGATTTGTTTTGTGTGTGTGTGTGTGTATGTATATATATATATATATGTATATATATATATATATATATAAAACAAAAGATTCTGAAAGATGGAGAAAGAAGACAGACAAGGGACTCAGGACTCATGGAAAGATGTGGCAGTAAGTTCCTGGTGTTTTCTTTTGACTTCATATATTCCAGAATTGGAGATAAAGAAACCAGCACTCTGGAGACCCTGATGGGCACTGACAGAAACAGCTCCAACAAAGGCCTGCTTTCTCTAGGCAAAGGACTTGAAAAGGGACAACTTAGGAGGATAAGAGCTGCTTTTCTCTGACCAAACACCACAGGAAAAACTATGGCCTCATCTCCACCAATACTAGTAAAGGATGAGTGGGGAGTCTAGGGTATAAAATGGGTTCCAACCCATATGTGATAGGATAGTGTCAGAGAAGGTGGAGTAGCAAACCAGGCCTTTATTCCCACTGGGTGGTAATAAGCACATTCTTTCTTCCATGTGATATTAGTGAAGCCCACCCGGGGAGCCCTTCACATGGCAATAACAAGGTGAATGCCCCTTTTCACTAACTATCAGTGAAGGTCTAGTGGGGAACCAAAACCACTACCTCACCTACCAATAATGAGGGACATCGGTCCATTACTTTGATATAAATAGAAACATAAATTTCCACCTGGAAGTAATGAAGTGGTACCTTCTCTTCCCCTGCCAGAGTGATGTTGGAGCAATCCAGCTTAAAAAAGATCCCAAACCACATAACGTGCTATCCAAAATATTCATACTTTAATCAAAAGATCATTCATTACATAACAAATATGAGTAAGATTTAAAACTGAATGAAAAACACAACATCAAGATGACAGAAATGTTAGAATTTTATATTACAAAAATATTAAAGGGGATATCATTAAATGCTTCAACTAGCAATTATAAATGTACTTGAAACAAATGGAAAGAAACTCATGAATGATATATAACATCTCATTAAAGAAATAGAAACTTTGAATCAAATGGAAAATTTAAAACTGAAAAATACAATAACCAAATAACTTCACTGCTTGCGTTAAAATAGAACAAAGAGGACAGAGGAAGAATCAGTGAACTGAAAAAAAAAATAATAGGAATACTCAATTTGAACAAAAGAGAGAATATAAACTTAAAAAATCAGAGCCACAGGGACATGCAGGACTGTATCTGAAATTCTAGTAATCCATAATCTGGGTCCTGGAAATAGAGGTTAAAGAGGGAGGGATTGGTCCTTGAATAATGTCTGAAAATGTCCAAAAATTTGGCAAAAGACTTTATGTCACAGATTCAAGAAACTTAGTGAACCCTAAACAAGATAAGTCCAAAGAAATTTATACCAAGACATAATAGACCCAAACTTTTAAAAAATGAAAGACAAGGAAAAAGTATTGAAAGCAGTATTGAAACATTACCTTACCTATAGGGGAAAACCAATCCAAATGACAGTGACTTACTGTGAGAAATCATGGAGGCCCAAAGGAAGGGGCATATTTCTCAAATGCTGGAGAAAATAACTGTCAACATAAAATCTTATATAGAGTGAAAACATTCTTCTGGAGTGAAGAGGAAATTAAGAATTTTCAGTTGAAGAAAAACTAAAAGATTGAATTTCCAGCAAACATACCCTAAAAGAGTAAAGGGGAGATCAAAGATGGTGGATTAGAGGAAGTGTGCACTTTCCAGTTACTCCTTGGCTTGGGATTCAAGCGGCAGAAGAACGTTTCTCGGTGAGGTGGGTGATAGAAGGAATTCACTGGAATTCAGCATCAGCAGAATCATATAGTCATAGAAATTTGGGTGATATGAACAGAGGATAAGAAAGAGTACATTGGAGCCAAGTTTGTTCATCCAGTGGGTACCAGTGGGGTGAGCTAACCCAAACAGAGAGAGACGTACAGCCAACGAGTGTGACATGGGAGAACCTGTGGAAAAGAGAAGCAGTCTGAACTCCATGGAACCAGCTTCTGGGAAGTTGGCTGGTATTTGAGAAGTGCTTTGTGTTTCTCAGCTGGTGAGTAGAGAGCCGAGGAAGGAAACTATATGAAGAACTGTGGCTTGTGCTGCAGGAGCCTGGGAGATCATATCAAGCGTTGCCATACTGCCCTGGTAATCACCTGCTGTGTGATCTAGAGCGTGCCTGGTGGGGCATGATTGAAATGGTGCAGTGAGGGTTATGCCCAGGGGGATTCAACTTGGGGATATGTAGGAAAGTGTGGCTTCCTTGCCCTCTGGGTCTGGTGGCTCACGGGACTAGCAGGGGAGGATGCAGAAGCTGGACAGGTGGGCATGACTATACTAGGCACTGATCCTGGGAAGACCACAAACGTGAGCAGTGGAGTGTGCGAGACCTGTGGAGGGTTGATAACCCTACCCTATGAGTGGAGCTCTTGGGAGACCCCTGAAATCCAGATGCCCAGCAGAGATCAGAATCTGCCTGGCCCCAATATATGTTGATCTAATCTCTCAAGAAACGGATACCAACCAACAAAGTTCAAAGGTCTAATCAGAGCTAAACCCCAGCACCCAGCACTTTCCATTTAGAATCTTGCATCAGCCCTATCTGGGTGTGTATCCATCTAGTCTGTCCAGACAAAACTCCAGTTGACAGTCTCTCCTACTCCACCCTGCCTTCTGTTGGTGAGAAGGAAGATGAGAGCTCTTTCAACCAACGTGGGTTCTAGGCTGCTCCAGCTGGCAGCTTGCTGAGCAACACAAAGAGGATGGGTTTACAACCTCCAGCTCTTGTTCTCTCTGAGGGGTATACAGCCCAAAAAAGGGAAAGAAGGGCAGTCTGACATAGACAGCGAACGACCATCCTTGTCCACAGTTCTGACCACCTCAGTGGAGAGAGACACTTCATTCTTCATTAAGAAATATTTTCCTTTTCTTTTTCTCCATTGTGTGTGTGTGTGTGTGTGTGTGTGTGTGTGTGTGTGTGTGTGTGTTTTCTTGATGTGCTAATTGGTTCATAGGTCATGGATATACATACACATACCTATTCTGTTTTTAATTATTATTTTTTGCCCATGTATTATTTCTTTTCTTTTTATTTGAGGGTTAGGATTTTTGCTTGTGTTGCCTTGATTTTTTTATGTTTTTGTTTCTCTTATTTATCTTTCTCTCCTTTCTTTTGCAACAGTTCAACTCTTTTGTTCTCTATTTACTTAGTCCATTTTCTCTCCCCTTCTCTGTAGTTGTCACTTGCTACCTCTCCTCTCTTTTCCTTCTCTATACCTTTTGCATATTTTAAACTTCATTTTGACTTTCTATCCCATTTCTTTTTCTTGAATAGTTGTACTTTTTATTATCTTTTAGAACTATTTACTTTATAAAGCCCCCCCCCCATATACACACCATTCATATTGTGGGTATTAGTTACTGTGTATGGCAGAGTTGACACCTGCTGTTTATTTTAATGTTAGATCCAGTTCATGACTGTTTATTGTTTTTGCTATTGTTAATTACTGATCCTGCCATTCCTCTTTTAATGGTAATTAGTTCTGTGGATGTCACAGTAGGCCCTGGGCATTTATTTGAATGCTGTATATTGTTTGCAGCTGTAGTTTGTTTTCCCTTCTGTGAGAGGTGCTGGGAAGTGAGTGGGGCACTATGGGTTCATGGAGGGGGGAAGGGAAAAAAATAACAGAATGAATCAAACAACATTACCCTATGTAAATTTATGATTACACAAATGGTATGCCTTGACTCCATGTACAGAGAAACAACATGTACCCCATTTGTTTACAATAAAAAAAAAAAGAAAATTTCTGAAAAGAAACTAATCAGGGCAGATGTCGCTGCCACCACCACTGCAGACAGCGCCACTACCCAGAGGCCTTCTCTGGGGGGCAGGGAGCAGCTGCCCCGACACTGCTGCTACAGGTGCTCAGAAGTCATTTCTCTGGGTGCTGCTGCTGCTGTTGACACTATTGCAGTCACTGTCGCCTGGAGGTCTGCTGCTCTCCACGCTGCCTTGGATGCCTGGCTGCCATCTACACTGCTGCTGCCACCAAAGCTGCTGCTGCTCCCTGGAGGTCACCTGGAGGTGTTCTCTCTGGGTGCTACTGCAGCTGCAGCCACAGCCACCTCCACAGCCCCTGCTCTCGCAGCCCCCGACCTGCCGTCAAAGCCACCGACTTCTGCAACTGCTGCTGACCTCCTGCTTGCTGCCTCTGACTCTTCCACTACTTCCAGCACTGCCCAGAGGTCGGCTGCAAGGGAGACTCCAGGTTTGGTTGCACGTGGCCACGCCCATTTTGAGATGCCAGCCAGAGTCTGGGGTTTGTTTGGGATGCTGGTGAGTTTGCTGTCACTGCCATCTGGGGATATAGCTGCACCTGTCCGGGGACACTGACCAGGACCTGGAGATTCAGTGTCAGGGTGCCTATGGGTTTGACTGCAACTGGGGTCTTCCTCCTGGGAGTGTGGGTTGCTGCCATCTATTTACTGTATCTTAGTATTGCTCATCTCTGGTGGTCTCTCCCCAAATTCCAGTGACATTGAGATCTTGGGACTGCAACCTGGCTGAACCCAGGAAATCTGAGGTCCAGATTGGTGAGATAGTGACTGGCTCTGCCAGGGCCTGTCTGGGCCAGGCAGATCTTGTGGGAAGCCAGAGACAGGGCTGAGAAGCTTTTGGATGCTGGCAGAGACAGTGGTTCAATTTTCCACTGAGATTTATTTTTATTTTTATCTTCTTTGGCATCTCCCCACAATATTTGGAGCACGGTGTTTTTTGTGCATCAGTTTGTTGAGGACAGTGATATATGCATGGTGTTTTGCAGTTCTGCTGTATATTTTTAATTTTTTTTTTCTCTTTATATGTATTCTTCATCTCCCTTATCTGTCTTCCTAGATTCCCTTCCTAACTTTTCTCCACCTAACAGTCAATCTCTGTTGGTTCCTCTTCCACTCTTCCTGTGGATTTTTGCTTCTGGCTTCTCTCTTTCTCTTTCATGAACACCATGTCCTGCACTCTTTCTGTTCATTCTTTGTCTACTCTTTGAGATTGTAAATCCATTTGGCAAATTTTCTGTTTTTATTGTGGACAGTGTTTGAATTCATCATTGCTATTTATAGTGAGAGGGCAGTAGACACCTTGCTGGGAACTTTTAGGTTTGAGGCTGTATATTGTTTGCACTGAGTGCTGTTAATATTGGTCTCACTCTTAAAGGCAGGATACTGGAAATCTTCAGTGACAATATAGGTCTACAGGGTAGAATCTGTACTACCTCAGATCCATACAACTAGATGGGAAAACACACAAGCAACATGAAAAAACAAGGAAACAAAATGCCACAAGCAAACCAAGTTGCCCCAATAAGAGAATCCACTGACAACACAATGGAAAAAATGTCCAAGAAGGAGTTTAGAATGTTCATATTTAATCTTATTTGCAAAGTAAAGGATGGTATAAAGAGTGAAATCAAAGAGAAAATACAGGAAGTGAAAGATCACTTCATAAAGAGAGATTATGAAAAAAACCAGGCAGAAATCCTTGAAATGAAGGAATCAATAAATCAAATTACAAATTCAATGGAAAGTATCACCAACAGACTAGACCATCTGGAACAAAACCTCAGGCAATGAAGACAAAACATTTAATATTGAAAATGAAGTTGACTATGCAAAGAAGATGGTAAGAATCCATGAACAGAACTTCCAAAATTACAGGATAACATGAAAGACCAAATTTAAGAGTTATCAGGATAAAAGAAGGAGCAGAGGTACAAATCAAATGAATACACAATCTTTTCAATGACACAATATCATAAAATTTCCCAAACCTAAGGAATGAAATGGAAAATAAAATATAGGATGCTTACAGGACCTCAGATGGACAAAACTACAGCAGACCCACACCAAGACACATTATAATGAAAATGACTAAAATACAGAATAAGGATAAAATCTTAAAGGCCATGAGAGAAATAAAGCAAATTATGTATAGGAGAAAACCAATTTGGATTTCAACTGATTTCTCAGCTCAGACCCTCAAAGGTAGGAGATCATGGAACAACATATTTCAAGCTCTGAAAGAAAATGGATGTCAACCAAGAATTTTATATCCAACAAAACTGTTTCAGATTTGAAGACAAAATAAAAACCTTCCATGATAAACAAAAGTTAAAGGAATGCACAATTAGAAAGCCTGCACTACAGAACATTCTCAACAAAATATTCCATGAGGATGAAGTGAAAAAAAAATGAAACCCAGCAAAGGGCAGAACTACACTAAAGGAATAGTCAAAGGAGAAATCAAATCAAATTAAAAACCATAAATAAACCAAAATGATGGGGAATACAAGTCATATCTCAGTAATAACCTTGAATATTAATGACCTAAACTCAGCAATCAAAAGACATAGACTTAAGATTAGATTAAAAAACAAGACCCAACAATATGCTGTCTCCACAAGACTCACTTCATAGGCAAAGACATTCACAGACTGAAGGTAAAAGGGTGGGAAAAAACATATCACTCACAGAAATAGAGAAAGCAATCATGAAATTCATTTGGAAGAATAAAAGACCCAGAATAGTCAAAGCAATTCTGGGCAGGAAGAGTGAAGTAGGAGGTGTCACAATACCAGACCTTAAACTATACTACAGAGCAATAGTAACAAAACCGGCATGGTATTGGCACTAAAATAGACAGGTAGACCAATGTACAGAATAGAGGATACAGAGTCAAACCCACATAAATACAGTTATCTCACACTAGACAAAGGTGCCAAAAACATACAAGTGGAGAAACCTGTTCAACAAATGGTGCTGGGGAAACTGGAAATCCATATGCAGTAAAATGAAATTAAACCCCTATCTCTCACCCTGCACAAAACTCAACTCAAAATGTATCAAGAACCTAGGAATTAGACCAGAGACTCTGCACCAAATAGAGGAAAAAGTAGGCCCAAATCTTCATCATGTCAACTTAGGAACAGACTTCCTTAACAAGACTCCTAAAGCACAAGAAATAAAAGCAAGAATCAATAAATGGGATGGATCCAAACTAAAAAGTCTTTTCTCAGCAAAGCAAACAGTCAACAATTAAAGAGAGAGTCTACCACATGCACTTCAGATAGAGCACTAATCTCCAGAATTTATAAATAACTCAAAAAAATTTACACCAAAAATACAAAGAACCCAATTAATAAATGGACTAAGGAACAGGGCAGACACTTTACAGAAGAAGATATACAGGCGAATATATGAAATATATGAAAAAATATGCTCATCATATCTAGTAATTAGAGAAATGCAAATTAAAACCACCCTAAGATTTCATCATACTTCCATTAGAATGACTATTTTCAAGAACACAAGCAATAATAGATGTTGACGAGGATGTGGGGGAAAGGCACACTCATACATTGCTGATGGAATTGTAAATTTGTGCAGCCACTCTGGAAAGCACTACAGAGATTCCTTAGAAAACTTGGAAAAGAACCACCATTTGACCTAGCTATCTCACTCCTTGGCCTATACCCAAAGGGCTTAAAATCAGCCTTCTAATGACACAGCCACATCAATGTTTGGAGAAGCTCAATTCACAATATCTTGATTGTGGAACCAACCTAGATGCCCTTCAATAGATGAATGAACAAAGAAAAAGAGGTATATATGTAGAATGGAATAGTACTCAACTTTAAAGAAGAATGAAATTCTGGCATTTGCAGGTAAATGGATGAAGTTGGAGAATATCATGCTAAGTGAAATAAGCCAATCCCCCAAAACCAAAGACCAAATGTTTTCTCTGATAAGTGGATGATGGTACATAAGGTGGGTAGGGGTTAAGGGAATAATGGAGGAACATTGGATTGTATAGAGGGAAATGAGGGGTGGGGAGGATCAGAGGGAAGGAAAGATAATGGAATGAGACAGACATCATTACCCTATGTATGATTACACAAATGTACATGTATGATCACACAAATGGTGTGACTGCATCATGACAATCAGAGAAATGAAAAATTGTACCCCACTTGTGTTCAATGAATCAAAAAATTAAAAAATTTAAAAAAATCTAGACGTGATGAACACATTAGTGGTTGTAGGACTTAAGGAGAAGTTGTGGGGGGGAGGAGAGTAGGTATGTTTATAAAGGGACCCTAACCGTATCATTGTCAATATCCTAATATCACACTGAATCTTATGTGCTACATATAATTACAGAAATATTAGCATTGGAGAAAACTGAGTTAAAAGGCAAGCAGGATATCTATGCATTCTTACAACTACATGTGAATCTACAATGATCTCAAAGTAAATGTTTTGCTTTAAAAAAAAATCAAAATAACCGAGATGGAGTTAAGGCCACTACATCTTATCTCTCATATTAATTTTTTAAAAAGTGCTACCAGAGGACCATGGAAAGTAAATAGAATCAGGTAGGTTATGGAAGAGTCAGTCAAAACTCGTGAAAATGGCACATGCAGGAATGAGCTTCTTAATTTTTTTTCTATTCTCTCCTGGCTTTGTGTTGAGGGTCAGTTTCCATCACAAAGCCATGAGGCAGCTTTCTGTATGCAGTTAAAACACAAAGCAATGTCATCTTTCTGTCAAGAAGAACTGGGAGAAGGGACTTCCATGAGTATTGGAGGATGTGGAAGGGATTCCTGAGAGGAGAGAGCTATGCATGAATTCACAGAAGTTCTGGGCTAATTCTGGAGCTGGATACACATGTAACAGACCCAAGGCAGCCCAGAAAAGGCATTGAGAGTTGAGCTAAGGTTTAGACCACTGCTCAAGACTCTGATCAGTCTTCAAGTCGTGTATGTGCAGAACTGACCTAAAGTAGCAAAACAGACTTTGAAAACTGAACTAAAACTAAAGTTATTTTGAGAAAGTGAGACAACATTTGCAGTCCTAGCCTAACCAAATTGATCATCATTCTGTGAAGGGTTTTAACTGGATCGGAAGTCTATACAACCTAACATCACATGGTTAGGACACAGTCTGAAGTTATGAAATATATAAAGATCCAAGAGATGTGACTGATGAGAGAGAGAGAGGGAGGGAGAGAGAGAGGAAGAAGAGGAGGAGGAGGGGAAGAGGAAGAGGAAGAGAGAGGGGAGGAGATGAGGAGGAGGAGGAAGAGTAGGAGGGAGGGGGTGGAGAAGAGAGGCGAAAAGAGAGAAACAATCAATAAGTGCCAACCCACATAAACTAGAGCTTTGAATGATCAAAGACTAAAGTCTGAGTATGTTCTAACAAGGGGAGAGTAAACGAACTTGAAATAAATGGAAGGATAGACATCCTCAACAGAAATAGAAAGGAAAAGAAAAAAGAGCAGAATGGAAATTTTAAAGCTAAAAAATGCTTTATCTGAAATAAAAAATTCACTCAATTGACTCAATAGCAAGTAGGAAATGACAGAACAGTCAGTAAACATGGAACTAATTGTGAAGAAATTATCCAATAATGTCTCTGTCAATAATAGTATCTGTGCTATTTCTCTGAAAAACAAGAAAAAATAGTTCCTTCAGTTCACTAAAAGTCAACTGAAAGGAAAGAGTGTAGTATTATTTAATGGGATGTTCTGTGTGTGCAAATATAATCCATATGTATGTAATACATAAAATAACCATAATAGAAAGGTCAGTGTGGAGGGTAAAAGGACCTGTATAGTTGTAAGACATCCACATCTTACTCAAAGTGGTAAAACATTAATTCAAAATGTGGTAGGTAAGACAGTTATTTATCTAGTTATACTGTAATCCCTAGAGAAACCACTAAAAAAGTAATAATTCAGAGAGCTATCCCCAATGGCAGTAGATCTCTTAGAATGAAATACTAAAAATATTCAAATAGAGGAACAGAAGAAAAAAAAACTGATGTGGGGTAGACAGAAAACAAATAATAATGTAACAGACCTAAATTGGACCATGTCAATAATTAAAATGCAAATTATCTAAACATACCAAGAAACTCACTTTAAATATAAAGACAGATAAATTAAAAGGCTAGGAAAAGATACATTATACAAATGACAATAAACAGAAAACTGGAGTGGCTGTATGAATCTGAGAACAGACTTGAGATCAAGAAGTATTTCTAGCTGTAAAGAGAGCATTAAATGATGGAAGTAGCATAGCTGGTATGGGTTGAATGTATGTGTTCCCCCAGAGTTCACAGGGAGGAGCTGAAACCCGAGGTGATGCTGTTCAGAGGAACCAATAAAAAAGTAATAATTCAGAGATACATCCCCAGTGGCAACAGATCTGGAGCTGTTTGGGAAGTGATGAGGTCATGATTAATGCACCCTTAGTACTACAGAGCCTGGCTTGCCTTTAGAAGGCATCTCGCAGGTCCTTCCAGGGGATGGAGCATCGTCTGATTCCGATTCCTTCTGTATTTCCTCACAAGGTATAGGAGAGTCAATGGGCCAGCCTGTTGCTGGATTTTGACCCATCTACCAACTGTTTCTTCAAGTCACAGGATAGAATCTATTGAGAGAAGTCAGATATCAAAAGGAAGTTGGTAGATTGCTGCAGTAAAATAAAACCATGAGATGAAATATCAGGAATAAACATTGAACTCAGTATTTAGATTTAAAAGATCAATTTCATAATAATCAGTCTAGAAGAGGCCCCTGTAAGGAACCCTGAGGAAACTGGTAGCAAGGTCACTGAGAGTGAAGGAAGTAAAATCAGCTTAAAATGAAAGGGACAAAGAGCACACTCATATACCCCCACATACACTCAATCCTACCAACTAATCTCACTCGTGACCATCATTGCAACAACCCTAAATAAAATATGTGCAAACAGACAGCATATTAAAAGATTAATATTACATGACTGAAGAAATTCATTCCATGAATGTGAGGCTGTTTCAATATTTGTGTATTTATTAATATATTCCACATTAATGGATTCAGGTAGGAAAATCATATAATCATTTCCATGAATTTTTTGGAGAAAATTCAGCACCTAGTCTTGATGTTAAAAAAAAAGTTTTCATAAAATGGGAATCAACAGATATTATCCTGTTATGCAAAACCTAACATTTGCCTAACAGGTTTTAGAGTGTAAGAAATGTTATTAAAATCAAGAGCTAGGAAAGGAGTCACCATTACCAGTGTAATTTATCAGGGTCCCTTGGTGTTTTTCAGCACAGGGAGGAGAAAAATATGAGTTGTTTAAAAGTTGGAATAAAGGACATAAAATTATAATTATTATTAGATATTGGTACAGCCAGGGAATTTATTAAGATAACTGAATAAAAAATCACATATGAAAACCAATAACTTTCATAAATGCAAAATATAATCAATAGGAAGAGACGCCAAGAGTAAATACAAAATACATAAAACACTTATGAATAAACTTAGCAAGAATATATATGCAAGATCTATAGGGAAAAAAACCAAATACTAGTGAGAATCAGAAGAGACTTGTACAAACGAACTGTGTACTAAATTAATAGATAGGAAATTATATCATCACACAGACCTTAATTCTCCCTAAGATAAGCCAAAATGGATATTCTCTCAATAAAATGCAAACTGGATTTTTTTTAGAACTAGATAAACTAATCCTAAAATTTATATAGAAAAATAAAGAATCTAGGAAAGCTAGGAAAATTATGAAAACAAAAAAATAATAAGGGGACTGTCTCTATTAGATAGGAAAATATAATATTCAAAATAATATGATACTGGACCTAAATAGATAAATAGACTAATCAAAAAAAAAAAAAAAGATTAGAGAGTCTAGAAATAGACGCTCGAGCATGGAGGAATTTACTGTATGATAAACATGGCTTTTGGAATCAGTGGGTGGACTGATGATTTCCTGGCGCTTAGCCGGATTCCTACCCTCCTTGTTCTAGTCTGTTACAAAGGTGCTGAGAGGAAGCCAGCGTACCACGTTGCCAGGTTTCATCAGCAGCTGCCTCCAATCTCTGAGCGGAAGCGAGTGCAAGAGGTAAGAACCTCCCTACCCCATGTTTCTGCTTCTGGGCCTCTTCTGGAGGTAGCAGTGATGTTAGTGGCGGGCGACTTGCACTCCACCAGCATTAGCAAGAATGGTAGTGGTTTCAGCAGCGACTTTAAAGAGAAAGTCCCTGGGTTCTTGATCAGTGTCTTCAGTGAGGTTCTGGAAACATCGGTGTCTCATGCTACCAGAAGCTCAAAAGGGAGCCCAAACTGCTGGTGGCCAGCTCCAGAGCTTTGGCAGTTTTGTGACGGCTAACATCCCTTCCTCCTTGACTGCTTTAGCCCTTTCAATGTCTTTGTCACTAATTGTATTAAATTACTCTCTGCTTAAAATATCTAGAGTGCTTTCAGATTTCTCAACAGGATCCTAGGTGATAAAAGAAGGAAATAACAATTATTGAATAAATAATATCAGTGCAACTAGGTGGTTAGCTTCTAGGGGGAAAGAAAAGTTTGGTTCTTTACCTCACATCTCCTGCTGAAATAATCTTTGACGAATCAAAGATTTGAATGTGAAAGAAATTCTAAAAATACAAAAGAACACATGGCAGATTAAAAAACTAATCTCAGAGAACTGATGATCCAAATAATAGAAATGTTTGAAAATTTAATTTCATAAAAAAGTTGGCATGAGAAAAAAAAATCCCACTACAAAAGAAATCAATGAACAGGAAGAAACAACTTGGAGTGCATATCCATAGACAAACATTTAACACCCCAGCAGAAAATCAACAAAGGTTAAGGAGAGCAAGCTTACAGAAGGGAAATATGATTGGGTCTTGAAATAAAACAAAAGAAAACAGCAACAACTCAGAATTCACTAGTGAAGCCATCAGGTCCCCATTTTTTCTTTGTGGGGAAATTTTTGATTATTGATTCAATCTCCTTACTTGTCTTTGGTCTGTTCAGATTTTCTATTTCTTTATGATTCAGTCTTAGTAGATTACATATATGTAGGAATTCACCCATTTCTTTCAGGTTATCCAAAATGTTGAAGTATTTTCTTTTTTTATAAAACTCTCCTATGATTGTTTGTTTCTGTGTGATTAGTTGTAATGTCTCCTCTTTCATTTCTGATTTTATGAAGTTGACTCTTTTCTTCATCTAGCTAAAGTTTTGTCCATCTAGGGAGGCACTGGATGTGTCTGGTACCTTGACTGTGGTGTTTGCAAATGTCCTAACTCATCAGATTGTAACATGAAAAACATGCAGTTCTCTGTATATCAATTATACCTCAATAAAGCTGTTAGAAATACTAAGTCTTACAATAAAGAAAGTGCACATTAAAATCACAATAGAAGTTTGGGGGTATTACTTGGTGGTAGAGCACTTGCCTTGAATGAGCAAGGTTGTGGGTTTAATTCCCGAACTGCTAAATAAATAAATAAAATCTCAATAGATATCATTCCTACCTATCACCTATCACATCCTACTTATCAGATGGGCGAAGATAGAAAAAAAAAGTTGATGCTTCACTCTGGTGGTTTTAAAATATATCTTCAATGTCTCTGATCTTCTTCTCCTTCAAGAGGTAGAGCTTAATTTTCCTCCTCCTGGGGGTGACCTGGACTTAGTGACTTGCTTCTCATGAACAGAGGATCAGATGTGCTGGTTTGTGACTTCTGAGACTAGGTTTCCCCAGGCATGGATATTTCCTACTTGCTCTCTTTGGGATCACTTCCTCTGGAGAAGGCCAGTTGCTCTGTCATGTGGACACTCCAAAAGCTCTGTGGAGAAATCCACATGGCAAGGACCTGAGACTTTCTGCTAATGGTCAAACAGGTGAGACATTTGGAAATGGGTCCTCCCACTTGGGTTAAGTCTTCAGGTAACTGCAACACTGGCCCACCTTGTGGGAGACCGGGAAGCAGAATCACCCAGGTAAGTTCTTTTGAATTCCTAACCCACAGAAACTATGAGTGAATTCACTTTTGAAGCTATTAAGTATTGTGGTAATTTGTTACACAGCAATAGATAACTGATGAACTTGCTCTGTAGTGAGTGTGCAGGGAGGGAAATGTTTAACAATGCTATTTATTACAGCAGGCTTGTAATGACAAAAGACTGGAAATAACCTAAATATGCATTATTAGTGGGACTATTTAAATAAATAGGGTACATCCATACAATGGAATTCTATGCAGCGGTTAAAGAGAGCAACATAATTCTGTAAATCAGAAACAAAGCATTGCATAGAGTTACTACCATTATGCGAAACAAAAGAAAAGAATATGTAAGGATTTTCTTTGGATGGATACAGAATAGACTGATAATGGTGGAAAAGATTGGAATCAGGGATTGGGAAAAAAAATCTTTCACCATGTGTTTTGTTCTAAAAATGAAATAATTAGAAAACTAAAACAGATGAAACTTCACTCATTTTAAGAAAGATATTCTAAATGTGTTGCTGGTATAAAACTGGAATGCCTTTTACTATAATTATGATAGCTAGGAGAATACCTTCAAGCATGGGTTATAGTTTAAGAGAGTAATGACCTAAGACATTGGATTTTTTTTTTCTGTCTAGAGAAAGAATAGGAGGTGAATGTTCTACTTAGAGTCTAGATAAAGGGAAATCAGATAGTGAGAATTTGTCAGTGTTTACCCAGACCAAGGGAGAAAAGCAGTATTTAACAGTCATGAGTACTTTGATACTAGGCATAATTTATATGACTCAAGAACATTCAGTTCACTTTGTTTAGATTCTGTGCTCAATGTAATAAACTTTTAATTATTTTAATTCTCTAGATTTTTACAAGAGATCCCCTTCATATTGGACATAAGGATAGTCATTGTAAGACTATATATCCCATTGGAAATTTTACATAGGAATTTTTGATTCTACTTCAATCTTTTAGGAGTTAGTTTTGTGTGAGTCAGGCTCAAGAGTCTGAACTGCAATGATAAACTTAATAAGATGGAATTTCTTGACGAAAAGACTGAGGATCAGAATTCACTTGTGCCCCATCTCTCTCTGAGGCTTAGAAGAGTAACCAGCCAATCTCTTTATCTTGGACAGTTTAGTCTTCCCTTTTTAAAAATGTAAATGATCAAAATAAGGGAAAAGGGAGAACATGCTGAAATTTGGTTCTATCTCCATTAGATGTGGTGTGAACTAACTCAGAAGGCTGATGGACGCTCAGGTTCTGTAGTTATACAGGGACCAGACCATGGAAAATCATTCTCCCCTTGGGTTCTTTGTTAGTCTACTTGGACAATCTTTCACTTTTCATTTGTTTGTTTTGTTTTAAGCCATTGTGGTTTTTTTTTTTTAATATTTTTTTCTTTTACTTTTTAGTGTATTATAGTTATACATAATGGTGGGTTCACTTTGAAATATTCATAAATGCATATAAAAAGTTTTCTCAACTTTTCATGTTTATAGTTTGAAAGAATCCCACCCCAGATCATTGCAAATTCCCAGAATTTCTGGTACCAATATAGAATATTATTTTCACTATAAAATACCTGCATAACAGAAGTCAAATTGAGATTTGTATGTTGGAGAGTCAGCTGTGTTCACTCAATTGCTACATGATTTAAATGACTTGGCTGGCACACTAACCTGGTGGCATCAATTCAGAATGTTTCCATAACCATAAATTACTGCATTAATAGGACTTTAGAGTAACAAATAATTGAAGGTACAAATGTTAACTTGGTGATTGTCATAAGTCAACTGTACTGACTTGTTGCAGGCAACCCAGGTCTGAATTCCTCATCTAAGCAGAATCACTGACTAACGGGAAAGGGTGGGAAGGTTAACATATGTGTCCCCTCCATTCATCATCCATTTATCCATTATTTAACTTAAGTTTTCTGAACATATATTTGGCAGGAGCCATGGTATGTTTTGGGGGGTAATCTGTTGAGAAGCTGAGGGAACTTAAATGTGCCACCCAAAGAGATTTAGAGCACACAACAGCTGTTTTCAAGTGTGTGAAGAGGCCAAGGCTTATCTGTGTTTTTCCAGAGGGCACAATTAGGGAAAGTGAGAAGATGATAAAAGAGTCAGATATGAGCATAAATTACAGAAGAATCTTTCGACTTCGTGAGTTGACCAACAGTGGAATCCACAGCCTTGTGAAACAGCAATCTTCTGGTAGGTCAAGGGATCTGCAGATAAGGAAGATGGGGTTCAGACATTAAATGTTAACTTGGTGATTGTCACAAGTCAACTGTAACTGCAGATAAGGAAGATGGCATGTGGGGGACATGATTAGTTCATGAAGGGCCTGGTTCGAAATCCAGAATGCAAGGCAGACCAGGCCAGGCAACATTTAGATGTCATGATTTTAACTTTTGCTTTCTCAATTCCAAAGCTACGTGATATGTCGTAATTTTGATGAAGAGATTGCTTCAAGGCTAATGAGTGGGAGGGAGGCCCTGAGCCAGCCAGCAACCAAATATCCACATTTCAGACTTTGAAGTTCCATGCTTGTGGAAAACACAGTAAGTCTTGTGATGCATTACAATTTTCTTTGTTTCTTTATGAAAAGTAGCTAATGCTTAACAACAGTGAGAAAAAAAGTGAAGTAAGAAAGTGAAGATTCTTATCAGAAATAGGAAGCATTGGATTTTTGACTGACACAGAAATGGATGAGGAAATGAAAAAGAGGAGTAAAAGAGTAGCTGGCCACAGTGGCACACACCTGTATTCCCAGCAGTTTGGGAGACTGAGGAAGGAGGATAGTAAGTTGCCATTTCTATGGAAGACAGGGGTTGATGATATAGCTCAGTCACTCAGTGGTAGAACACTCGCCTAGCATGCACAAGACCCAGTTCAATCTCTAGAAAAAAAAAAAAAAAAAAGGGCATTCTATACTTATACAACCATGTTCTCAGTCTCATGTGATCTTTTGCTCTACAAAATTTGAACAGTATTGGTTATGAGAAAGGAGAAAGAATCCCTAGTGAAGTTTTATCATCAGGTAAGAAGTGGGAGACAGGTTATGACATGTTACACTGGGGTGTCTCATGTGTGTGACTTCCCGCAGGTCTATGCTGCCCCTGAGAGAAACTGGCTTCCTCTGACTTGTCAGGTATTCCAGGTTGGTGTGATTCCAAATGAATTTCTAAAGACAAGCACTAAGTCCAAGATATTTCTGCATATCCCTTTAAGGTACGGGGCCCAATCTCTTCAGCTATAGGCTTAGGGACAACAACTCTTTCAGTTTCTCCAGGATAATTTCCCCTGAGTCAGCCAGCAATTCAGGACTTTCTTGGAACTTCCCAGTCCCCTAAGTTCCCCTAATATAGTAGTTCTCAAAGCATGATCCCTGGAGCAAGCAGCAGTAGCATCTTTTGAGAATTGTTAGAAATGCCAGTTTTTAGTCCCCGCCCCAGAGGCACTGAACCATGAACTCTGGGGGAGCACTTAACAAGACCTCCTGGAGATGCTGCTGCACCTGGTATTGAGAACTGCTAGAAAACCTTCAGGAGCAGGAGAGTGACTTGGGTTTCATGGTTCCTTTGATGTCCACACTTGACTACACAGTCTCCCTCCTCCCAGAAAGGAGAGTGGTCCTAGAAGCCAACAGGGATCCTGACTATCCTGAACCGCATCAAGAATCTGTGTGGTTTGCCTGGAACAGAGGACGGTGAGTAGAAAATGCTGTTCAGTGATTTCTGTTTGGCTCCCTGTGGCCCTGCCAAGGTTTAAGAGGCACCTAGATTTTTCATAAATGGAAATGGAGGTGTCAGCACACCCATGAACAATGATTGGGTTTGCAGAAACCGTGCAGAGACTCCCAAACCAGCTGCTTTTTGCATATTTCTACCTACAAAGCTGTCAACACAGCAACTTTGCCAGCTCCAATTTTACTTGAGAAAGTCAAAGCCCAACCATTTATATGATTCATACTTTATATTAGTAGAAGTTTACCAAATTACATGTTTAATAACTAAAGTAACAAATTCTCTGTGTGCTTGTGCGAGGGTGTGTGCCTTTCACCTAGTAAATATCTCAGTCAGTCATTTCCCTCTTCCTGGCCTCACTTGGTTCTTGTTTTTCTTCTTTATGGAAGGCTGTGTTTATGTGACAGCTGTTTTACATTGATATAAACATGCACCCCACTCCAACTGAATAAATGTCAGGAGAACAGCAGGAAGTCTATTTCTTCCTGTTACATCCTATCCCTGCTATGACTGTGTGTGCCTAGTAATGACAAGCCACATCTGCAGAGTCCACACCTGGAAGCTAAGAGGTTGTCCACATTCCAGGAAGGACCCAGAAATCAGGGAGGTCTCAATTAGAAGCCCAGAGTGGACCTTCCACTGTAGCACGGGATCGCGCCCACTCACTGTTTATATAATCAGTGTGTTTACAGAGGCCAGGGGATAAGCAGAGACTGTTGAAGGAGAGGAGGTGCCCAGGAATGGTGTGTTTGGGGCAGGGAGGGCTGGTGGGCTTCAGCAGCCCTGCAGCAACACCTCTGGCATGGAGTGGTTGGTGAGTGGCAGAGACCTCACCAGACCTCTGGCTTTTACCTGCTTAGAAAGACTATTTGTCTGCTCTTACACATCCTATTTCTAGGCAAGTAGATGGTTAAATGATTAATAAAGTCATTCTTATTTTCATTGAGGGCACTTGTTTTCAGATTTTAACCCTGAAATCTCTGCTTCCCCCCTACCCCATGGTTTGAAGGAAGGAGATGGGGAAGTTAGGAGAAAAACATACCATGATTTAGTTACATTCATAAATTCTGATCAAGGGTCCCTGAATACATGTTCTCATTGGAAAATTGACTTTAAAAATTCGAGATGTGGCTCCATACATTTGGAAAGGGGTGAGGGAGGCTCCCCTCTTCTCCTGGCTGGCGTGTCCAAGTCCAAATGAAGAACTGATCCTTCTTCCTCTGCTTAATTGAGGCCTGCTGACAGCCTGTATAAAGCAAATCCCGGTTTATGGATGAAAGTGGGCCTCTTCCTATAAATTCTCTCTGGTAGTTAAAGAAAGGGCAATCATTTATGAATAGACCAATCTGTGTTGGCCTTTACCTGATTGGCAGAATTCATTCTGGTAGCTTGTGTGTTTTTATACAAAACCTCTGTGTGCTAAATAAAGGTCAACAAAACAGTAGGCAACCCGTTTCATCCCATTATGTCCCCATCTCGTGACAAACCAATTTAGCTTCCAAACCTTCCTAACGATATGGGGCTTGAGGGTGGCCCTGTCACAGAGCTCTGCATGGCAGGTCGGTCCCACCGTTCTATTTACAGTCATTTTCCTGAACCACATCTGGATCCCAGTGGGCACTGGAGTGGGTGAGATTGCCCCTAAACTGTGGGGGCGGGGACTAATTCAAGCTCTTGGAGCATCTTGTGCCCCCACAAGAACCCCTGTCATGGAAACTTCCCCTCTCAATAAAATTCTGGTAATGAGAGGGTTGGCAGGGGGTTGTTTGCAAGGAAAGATCAATGACAGCACGTAGGTTATGAAATTGAGACCCAAGAGTAAATCAGCACATTTTCCCTCCAAAATATTTTAGCATGTAAAATTATGTTGGAATGAATTTCAGGAGGGAACAGAAGGGAAAACGTGTAGAGCACTCAGCTACCTGGCAGGCATCAGGCATTGACTCTTGTGGGCTAATGCAAGGAATTCTTTCAGTCAGTCCTCATAATAATCCTCGGGTGGAGACATCCTTATTGTCCCCAGTTGAAAAGATGAGTAAAGGAAGTTTCAGTAATGAACCTGAGGTTTAATTGGAGATTCTAACTCAGGTGCTATAAATCAGGCCTCTATTCTAACCTACTATAAAGAATGATTCCCAAACTTTAACATGTACCTGAATCACCCAGACATCTTGTGAATGGCAGGTGCTGATTCCTTAGGTCAGAGGTGGGGCCTGGGGTTCTGCATTTCCATCAGCTCCCAGATGCTGCAGGTATTGCCAGACTGCCGTCCTTCTGGCAGGAAGGAGTAAATGATCTGTCCAAGAATCTAAGGCTGGCCTCCTTTCTCCCAGCAGTTTCACATGATACAGCACCTTCCTTGTCTTCCCATTCCTCCTTGTTGACCCAGGAAGGAGGCAGGGGAAGGGATGTCCAGAATCCCTACTGCTGACTGTCTTTGCACCCACAACCCAGCACCCTGCCACCTTCCTGTTTTCCTGACCCTAGAGCTGGGGTGTTTAATGGCAAGAACATCAAAGTCACCCTGCTTCAAGCTGTTGGTTTCACACCCACAAGCCCTTCCCTGCCCTGCTCTCTCCTAATATCTTAAACCACATCTTACAGCCACAAGAAGACATTTTTGTGCATCTCTCATTTGTAGTGTTGTAATGGAAACAGCCCTGAGCTGGAAGGCAGGGCTTGAGTTCCATCCCTAATTTACATCTTCATTTGCTCAGTGACCAGAAGCTAGCACCTTAACCTTTCTATGCCTTCCTTTTCTCTACCTTTCATTGGAGCTAATTAAGTAAATCCCCAATCTGTAGCCTAGGGATACCCCAAGGATGAAGGAACTTGCATTTATAAAACAATCCAAGCTCCCTGAGAAATAAGTTTGCATTAGAGAATGGGTAAATAATACTACAAGCATTGCCTAAGTCTGCGAATGCCTTCACTTACATTTGGCAACTCATCAGGCTTAAGGGCCACCTCTCCTTTCCTTTGGTGTTAAAATCCTCTCTTCATTGCAACATCTGCCTTTAGTGGTCAAAGGAAAAGGCCTGCTTGAAATTCACACTCATTTTCACCATCAGTCAAACCCCACTTTCATGCCACAGCTCTGCAATTTCTAGAGAGAGAATTCCAGGTCAACAGCCCAGGCTGTGGCAGTATGTGGTGGCCTGGCTTTTGTGCAGAAACAGGCAAAAACCAACCTTATCAGCCTGGTTAGAAGCAGACAGGCTGCAGTGAAACTCTGCTTACCTCTCTGTATCCCTAAGACTAGCCAGTCACTCAGTGAGTGAGTTCCAGGCAGGCTCACATTGCCATCACCACACTGGGGGCTAGATTAGTTGGAACAGCAAGAAAGAATTCTCCTGGCTAGTGGGCATCCAGAGCCTGGGAAGGATGGAAAGTTGAGAATGCGTGTGACAGGCACTTTTAATCCCTTATCCAAATTGCCACTTCTCACTTCCTCTGCAACATGCAGGGGAATTGTTCTTGTCTTAGGGCACGATTGCTTTATTCAGAAAAAGAGCCGTTCACCTGGAGTATTGTCTGCCTGGGAATCCGGCAATCAAGGTATTGAGACGATGATTTATCCTGCACATGGGGTGTCTTAACAATCTTTCCATCACTTCATTACAAGGTTAGGTTTTGCTTCCCCTGTCTCTTGACAGACAGCATGGAGTTCTCCTGCCTTTTCCCATTTGATTTTCATTTGTTCCCCTGCCACATGCATTGCAAAGTTAGGGGTTCACATTGCTCGTGACATGGCTGTAGTCTCGGAAATCATTTATAAGCAGTTAGTGCAGGGCTGCACAAATCCAAATCACGAAGAGACCCAAAGGGCTGGTTGGTTTGTTTCTTGCCAGACATATTATCTTTCATTTTCATATGAATAGATGAAATGGTAGATGGGGTTCACAATTCTCCAAATACCCCTCAGTTTAATCAGTCATGCCTGTATACACCATCCCCCCAAAGACTGGAAGGTCTGGTGGCCCTGGTTGCTTCTCTCACTTGTCATTTCCATTTAGTGCCTCTTCTTTGGGTCCCCTGTTTCCTCTTCCTCACACTTTCTTCTCTTTTTCTTTTCCCAAGTCTTTACTTGGTATCTGGGACAGCCTCCCCTCCTTGTCACCTCATTTAAGATTCTGATTTCCAAGTTATTTTCCTTCAGGAAATCTGACCAAATAAATCTAGCTGTAATCTACTATGTAATCCCAGCATGACCACTTCAATTTCTCTCCCACCTCTGGATTCCAATTTAATATTCTTAAAAGTCAGTATTGGCCCTTACCTCTCTTGATAGAGTCCATCATATGCCTCAAATATAAAAATATGCCTCCAGATGCCATAGAAACAAAACAAAACCCCTCATAAAGGTGCAAGTATCCCTGGCACCCAGGTTGTGTTTTGGTTCTGCCTAAATTGACCAGGGTTGTCTTCCCTGTTCCCTCCTTGCCCTCTTCAGGGAACAAGACATTTAAAGGCCCAGGGGAAATTGGTTTATTCCAAAGTTGGGGATGGTCCATCCTTTATGGCAGGCCAGAAAATGACTTGCTGGTGTGCAGCTCTCAAGTTGCTGGCTACAAAATGGAGCCCTGGGTTTCACCACCCGCTGGCTCTACCTCCTAATAGCTGTTTGACCTTGAGCTTAATATTCCCATCTGCAAAACAGGGATGATAGTATATACCACGAAGTGTTGTTGGAAGTCTAAAACAAAACAATTTATTTAAAATATGTAGCATGGATCCTGGCATGTGTTATGGAAATGATAATTTATTAATTCATACATTCATCAAGTACCCATAAAGCACGAGAAGACATTCTATTTTTAATGTGACAATGTCTTTGCCCACACTCCCCGGCCAAACACAGCCCTCATCAGTCTACAGGGAACAATCTGAACTTGTCAATTCACAAATCAATTCGCCCTTCCCTACTCCCAGCTTTTATTTGTGGATGATGGATGCTGATATTTTCCCCCTGGATAAAGATGGAATTAACACAGTTCAACCTAAACTCTGCAAGAAAATATCTCTCTTTCTTAAACAACAACAACAACAATAACAACAACAACAACAATAGAAACAACAAAATGTTTTCTTCACGCAAAGAACCATAATGATCATTATTGTTATGATATAAACACAAGTTCCCTCATAACTTTTGAGGAGGACCTTTTCTATGGGGCTTTGGAATGCTCTGTTTTTACTTTAATAACCAGAGAGTTGATGTGAAGCATACAGAATGGTTCACTTTTTTTTTTCACCTTAAGAGACCTGCTTTCACTTATCTAATTCAGTGCATTTGGTAAAATACATTTTGAGAAAACTTTTCCAACAGTGGAGCCAGCTGCTAGATAGTTTATTGTTCTTTCTAATAAAAACTCTCAGGACACTGTTCCCTCATTTATATGTTCTTGCCAGTAATGTACTTTGAAGGAACTATTCTATTTTCATTGTAAGTGCTTTGGATTTTAGGGACTTGAGTTTTGTTCTGTTTTGATTTGTTTTAGACGTGGATGGTGTGTGTGTGTGTGTGTGATGTCTGCCAGCCATCTTGTCCTCTTTTCTTCCTTTCTCTTTCACGCCTTTCTATCTAAATTTTGTTAAGGTTTCTTTTTCCCAGATGAATGAATGATATCTATATGCTTCTCAAATACTCATCAGTACTCAGAACATAATCAACCCTAGAAAGTCCTCTCCACTCATTCAAAATAAGTAGTTGAGAATGTGGTCAGGTATCATGTGCCCCTCCCACACTCTCAGCCAGTTGATTCAATGGTCAATATCCTGACCACACACAGGTCAACTGCTCCCTAATCACTAAGCTATTGATCTGATTGGATTTACTTAGATCGACCATTTACCTCAACAGTTTAATCATTCTGCAATTAAATGTCTATCTATCTATATCTATATCTTTATGTATTTTTTTCCTGTTATGTCTGTGGAAGCAGCCAATTAGAGAAGAAAGTTATTGAACGGGTATACCAGGAGGACACTTTAAAACCTCTCTATCACTGTTAGAGTTACAATTGGAACAAGTATACAGTAAAGCTCTGAATGAAATTCCTGAATTGATCATGCTTGATTGATTTGACTGTTCACTATGGTCAAAATCCTTATCAGTTTGATCAGGGAACTAATTTGACTGACAAGTCATACATGGAACTGAATTTTCTCAACAGTTTATTCAAAGTGGTTATGGGAGCAACTGCATTCATTCATTCATATACTCATTCATTCAGCACATTTTTATTGAACATCCCCCTGTGTTCTAGATATTCTGAGAACTGGGAATAGAAACAAAATAGTCACTGGTCTCATGGAGTTACATTCTAGTGAGGAAATAGACAATAAGTAAGAAAGCAAATGATCCATGAAGGAATTGGGACTGAGACAAGCATCTAAAAAGATGAAATCAAAGATTTGGAGAACAATGAAGGAAATCCCTCTATGAAGAATGTGAGAGTTCATCAGTCTGTGAAGGTGTCATCTGACCAGTCTCCTTGAAGAATGGCAGACCCACCATGTTGATCTCTGTCTGTCTACCCAACGTCTTCTGGGAAGAAGCCTGGAAAACTTTAGTTTTTTGACAGAAAAATCAATTTCTCTACAGTCTTATGAAAGTACCTGTGGCTGTTTTGCCCTCCTTGTTTAGGTCAGTTAGGACTCTGAACAGCAATTCCTTACTTTTTTGGAGCTGAAACTCTGCATGTGGCCTCTACAACATAAAAATGAAGTTGTCACCTTTTGTGAATATTTTGAAACAACCTCTAAGAAAATTTGAAATGATTGGTGTTATAAAAAGGAGGAGTAGGAAAAAAAAAACCTTCTGTGTTGACATACCTCTGCTGTTCCTAGAGTTTTTATTTCCATAGGTTTTTACGAAGTGTAGAAGACGATATAGATGAGCAGATTTTTCTGAAAGCTGCAGGAAATATTTTATGATTTCTTTGCTTATACAAACATGTTTTCTTGAGTTTTTTCCCTTTGGGATTTAAGACCCTTCCCCCCGCCCCAACAAAAGAATGGCTGTTGTAAACAGAACTTAAGTAAGTGTTCAGACAAAAGTCCATTTCAGGATATACAGATGAAATAACTTTACCACAAAGTTTCTCTTCTTTCCATATCCTACTTCTCAAATAGCATTTCAGTTAAATTCCCAAAACCTTCCAAAAAAAAAAAAAAAGCGAGCAGTTTTGAAATTCTTGTAGTTCCAACCATGCAATGTGTCTGTTGTGAGTTTCTGGTTTCTTTTCAAACGTTTTCTCTCCCATCTGAATCAAATATCTGAAGCACTTGGGATTTTTCCACAGTTTGTTTAGTTGGCCCGAGTTGCTAATTGGATTTAGGAGTTTTTCCAAGGAGAGATCATGGTTGCTTGAATGCATCATTGCCTGTCCATGTGGCCTCAGCTTGTCTGAAGGAGAAGACTCAGTTCTGTGTGTAGACACAGGCAGATTGCCCCAAGGCCCAGGTCATTGTTCAATAATAATAATAATACCTAACATTTATTCATGTTCTCCAGCATTGTTCTAAAGCTTATTTTTCAAGTTCTATGATTATCTCCATTCTACAGAGGAGGAAACCCAGAAAAGTTTAATAACTATCCCAAGATCATACAGATTAAATGTGGCAGAACCAGATATAGAATCCAAGTGAACTGGATCTCTGTGTTAATCAGCAAAACGCCTAATGAAACATCTGAAACAATTCAAAAGAGAAAACATTTGTTTTGGTTCATACTTTTGGAGGTTCCAGGTCCTTTGCTTTGCGCCTGTAGCAAGGCAGCATATCAAGGTGGGAGCACATGGCAGAACAAAATTGCTCACTGTATTACCAGGAAGCAAAAAAGAAAGAGGAAAGGGCCAAAGTTCCACAATCCCTTTTTGAGGGCCTGCCCCAGTGACTTAGGAGCCTCCCACTAGGCTCCATCTCTTAAAGTTTCTGCCATCTTCCAGTAATATCACCCTGGGGACCAAGACTTTGAGGCACACTTAAGATCCAAACAGATTCCATAGCAATCTGGAGCCCACGGTAATCTCTACTGCCCTTCAGTGTTAACTGGTGAGGACCCTCAGGAGTTTCATATTCAACCAGCATGACCTCATAGGTGGTTTATGTCCTGTCTCCTGTCCTGATTGGTTGGTGGCCCATTTTGATTTGTGGGTAGCTATGCTAAAATTTTGCTTCTATATTGCTCCCCATTTTCTTAATCTCCAAGCTGTGGCTCCATGTCCTATACCTCATTTTCTGCAAGGGTCAACAGGATGGGGGTTTTGCTACTCACTTGTAGCAAAAATACAGTTGCTGGGAAAATTCTTGGAATTTTAAAAAAATTGTTTGTTTCAACCTAGTCATTTAATAAATGAGGAAAGTGAGATTCATAAAGTAAGAGGAGATGCCTAGACTTAGGTGGGTTTCTGACCACTAAGAAACTGCATACAACTCTCTCTGCATACAACTTCTTCTTCCCCTCAACACCTTCCAATGGACTGTGGCCTCAGAGTGGCTCAGAAACAGATGGGAGTTGGTGGTGATTTGAGAGGGGAGTTAGAGAAGGAACATAAACTTTTTACTGTGTGGCATCCCATCAAAGCATCTTGAGAAATTTCCAAAATGACTGATGTCAGTGAAACTGCTCTACCCCTCTCTGGTCTACTCATCACCCGTCTCTGGTCTCCTATGTTGTTTTATTTCTAGATGTCCTCCCCTATATATAATATTGATGCTACCCAGAGGTACAACCTAAACTCACCTCACTTTCAAAGAATTTATGAAACTACATTCTCCTGATTACCTTTCAACTGACACCACTTTATTTACCACTGACACATCTATGATTTATATCTATTTCCTGGATCCTCTTCTTTCCCAAGAGTGGACCCTTATTTCAAGTTGTCTACTGCCTCAGCTCAACATATCAAAAATAAAACCAATTATTCTGTCCCTACATCTTCCCTTCCTTCAGTATCCTTCCTCCATGAACCCTGTCTTGGATAATGCCAACACTGAACCTGGCATCCTAAAACACTGTGACTCCTGCTTACATTCTATTAATTATCAAATCCTACTTATTTTACCACTGAAATCTCTCAAATGTGACTTCTTATCTGCACCTGTACACTAATGCAGGTCTCCTTATCTGCCTCCTGCATTTAACACTGTTGACTTAAGGTCTCACATTCATATACAAAAGTGCACACGTTATTTGTGTACAACTGAACACAGCAATGTGACAATAGCCAGATCAAGAAGCAAAGTATTGCTGGGTGCTGTGATACAATTCCAGTTACTTGGGAGGATGAGGTAGGAGGATTGCAAGTTCAAGGCCAGCCTGGACAATTTAGCAACACCTTGCCTCAAGATAAAATTTTTAAAAGTTGGGGATGAGCAAGGTATTGATTTAGATCCAAATACCAAAATCAAAATGAAAAAACACAGTATTACCTGAGCTACATCAAAGCCAGGCCTCTCTGGTAACTGGTTGCTGACATTCTGCTACTGATGATTAATGACTTGAAGGCCCCAATCCTTATCAAAATTCAAATATCCAAGGTGGAGTAGTATTTGAAGCCATCAGTTATGCATACTAAGTGTGTATGAATGATGTAAAAACACAGTTTAGAAAATATGTGGAGAAAGAGCAAGGTCCACTGGTGACTTGTAAGATGAAAATTTTCCCAAGGAATATGGGGGTACTGAGAGACCAGGTTGGGGATGCCAACCTGGACTGCCAAAGACCAACTGCTGGCTCCACAGCTTTGCCAAGGACCAGACCTGATGATAACTAGATAGGGAAATAAGTCTCCCTTTCCCCCCAAATGTCCCGCTCCTTATCTGAATTCAGCTACTTGTAAAACTTGAAGGAGTCAGAAATGATAACAGCGGAAAAAAAATGTCAAGGTGAAACTCAAGAGGTCTTCAAAGTGAGAGTAGCTGAGAACAAAGCATAAAAAAGCCATTTGTGAATTTGCCTAATTTGTGCTATAGTAAATCCACTCTCTGCCTCATGATAGATCAGCATAAAATTCACTGTACTGAATTGCATTTGAGGAGACTCGGAATAGCACATTCTTTACCCATAGCTTGGTCTGCAGGAAACTAAAGCTCACATCAAGCCTTCCTTATCTCCAGACCTTTTTCTTTAACCTGTAGATTGTAATTTTGCCCCAATTATATTTTTGCTTTTGTCCACTACTGCCACAATCCTAACTATGTAAATAGCTATTGTATTTTTAAAAGGCTCCTAAATTCCTTTACAGCCATTAGAAAAACATCTAGATTTATTTTAATGACTAGAAAATAGATTAATATTATTGATCAAAAAATTGGAAAAGGGTCTCTTGTAGGGTAATTTTCTTGCAGAGAAGAATTTTTATATGCCATAGAGTCATGGCAGAACAATTTTTAGGCCTAATCAAATAGTGAGAAGAAATTTTCAAGTGCAAGAGAGTTGTTCCCAACTCTATCAGACACTCTTCAATTGCCTCTGAAGATATCAACAGGCAACTCCTTTCTGTCTGATTTCTTCAGGAACTATTGGATTGCTACTGCATTAACTCAGCTGATTCTTACTTTTTCTGGCAGATATCAGTTGTACAGAAAAAAATGAAGGACATATGCTTAAAAGTATTCAGTGAATTTCAGCTAAGAATTCATCAGATGTCTCTTTGCACTGCAAAATTTGTTGCACTGGAACAAAGATAGCAAGAACTTTGGGTACAATGACTTACAAACCACACATTTATTTTCTCATTAGACTTTCTATTCCATGCTAGGTTCTTAGACTGGAGACTACGTAGAAAGTCAACACTTGTTTACCTGCCCAGCTTTGTCCTCCTTTTTCTGGTTTCAACCTGATTTTTTGGCTGGAGAATCCACCCTCCATGTTAAACCCATGCAATCTGGGGGCATTCACCCCAAGATCTGAAGGTGGAACTGTGATCTTTGTTTAAGCCAATTCCTGCATAAGTTGCATGGCTGCAGTGATTGACTCAAGAGATGCCTAGTAGCCTAACCTGGTACAATCAGAGTGAACCTCAGACTTTTAAGAGAACTTTCTCCAAAGACTCTTGCTCTTTTGTCCACCTGAGAGGATTTAGGGTCTGCATGTTTCACCACCACAAAGAGAGTTCACAGCAGTCAGAGCTCATCATGGAGATTAAGCATTGAGCCCCCAGAGCTGGAGTCCAAAGGATGGTGAAAACTAGTTACAGTAAATTATTTGAGCCCTGCATCTAATTGTAACTGAAGTATCTGTACCCCTACACCTTGTAGTCCAACTTTTAAATTAATGGGCCAGGATGAATTCAGATCTTAATGGATCTGAACAGGAAAATAGGCTGAGCTGTATTGTCAATCTCAGTCAATTCAGAATCAGTAAAACTGAGGTTGGTCGAAAGAGAGTGGTAGGAGTATAACAGTATTTATGGAGCAAAGGAATGTTCGGATTCTTTCCTTTCCTCTAACGTGCTCTTTATCTTCAGGATGATACTGACCCCACTGGATGAAAGTGAAAAAAGAGTCAAGATTCCCAACTGCATGACCCCAAGTAGCCAGTGCAGCTCCTGGTTTTATAGTGAATTGATTTGCTGTGTGAATACCCCGGCTAGATCAAGTAGAAATAGCTTTAAGATAAGTCTTAAAAACATAAAAAGCATAGAAGGTAACCAATAACCCTGAAAGATCTTAATGTGAAGCTATAGAAGGAGTAAAGAAGGAGTATAGTTCACCCCAAATGCTTGATCTCTTTGGCAAAGATAAAGAGCAAGAATTCTGTGAAATGCAACTTAAAGCATAAGAGCAGGTGACTTAGCCATTGAGAACAGCCAGCATGTAGAGATGCTGAAAAGTGGATGACTCTGGGATGCCATTTGAGGGTCACAGAGAAAGTCACTTCTCTGACTTCATGACTTCCCCAGGAACTTGGGTCTTTTTAATGTAATAGTAAAAATGTACTGCCCAATAAATGACAATCTTAGAGGAAGCATAAAATTTTGAAGTTGTGTCATATGGTTTCAAATGCTGCTAGATCCTATATGGGGGTAACAGTGCTACCCTTGGTATAAATATTTTAACCTTGTCATCATATCTTCATCCTGGTAGTAAATATGGGGGAAATAGGAGCTTGGCAGTCAACTTTTTAAACATATTTTTATTGATGCATTATGTTTATACCTAATGGTAGGATTTGTTGTTACATATTTGTACATGTACACACGGTAGTCAACTTCTAACCAATCTTCAGTGTCTTGAGAGCTATAAGAGGTATTTGATAAACTCCCTTGAACTCAAGTTCTTGAAGAAATTTGGGTTCTTCAACTGGATACATTCAAATGAGATTTGAAAGACAGAGGTGAGGTATTGGACACCATTCTGCTGTTTGTACCATACTTTGTAGGCAAACATACTTGTGGATATGCTGTTTTGCACAGGGTTCCCATTACATGCTTCATAGTTATCAAGAGATTGTAGGTGGAAGGTTCACTTTTTGCCAGTGTAGCCTTAGCAAGTGTAGTGTGATCTTAGAGCTCCAGTCGCACAGGCAGTGACTTTCTGATCCTTCCCCGGATCACAGTGAGGATGCTGTTTGAGAGTCAGCACTTGCAGTGGAGGTCCCAACTTCCCTGACCAGGCTGAGATAGCCATTTCCCTGATGGTCAATTCTACAGGGCTGCTTTTGGAGGCCCAGTCTTTCTCCCTGCTCTATCCCTTTGTATGAGTTTGCAAACACCTATGGCCCTCTATTAAATTTGTTTCCATTTAAGGTACCTAGAATGGTCTTTCTGCCACTGAACCCTGATTAAGATAATTGTCCTGATCCAAAAGCACTCGTGAAGAAAGGTTCTAGTTTGAAATACTATCCAAAAAGAAACACAGAGTTCTTTTCCTTCCTTTAAGGAGCTTGTACTCAAGACAAAGAACAGCACTTCTATTGAGGATGAAAGCAAAGTTAAAATATTTAGTTATAGATCAAGGAGGTGGAGAATAGAGCTGGTGGAGGGAAAATACAGAAAGTGACTGAACTGGGCACCCACACTTAGTGGGATCAGTAGAAGTAATTAAAATTCATAAGCACGAAAAGAAAATTAAGTGAAGTTTTGTATATGCCTTACAACATACACAAAAGTCAACTCAAATTCTATGAAAGACCTACATGTAGGACTAAAACAATAAAACTATTAGAGGAAAATGGGGGAAACTCTTCACAACATGAGTTTGGTAATGATTTCTTGTGTATGACACCAAAAAGGCAGACAACAACAAAATTTAGATATGTTGGACTTTATCAAAACTAGAATCTTATGCATCAAAGGACATTATCAGCAGAGCAAAAAGGCAACCCACAGAATGGGAGAAAATATCTTCAAAAATACATGCATGATAAGGGATTAGTAAAGAGCTACCAATGACAACGAGATTTTTAAAAAATGGACATTCTCCAAAGAAGATATACTAATGACTAATATAAGTTCATAAAAGATGTTCACCATTACTAGTAAATTAGGGAAATGCAAATTAAACCACATTGAGATATCATTTCATACCCATTAGGATGTCATTTATTAAAAAAGGAACAACAACAAAACTGCAGGAAATAGCAAATGTTGGTGAGGATATGGAGAAACTGGAACACATGTACTATTGTGAGAAATGTGTAAAGGTGTAAATACTATGGAAAATGGTTTGCCAGTTACTTGAAAAATCAGAAATTACTATATGAGTTAGCATTTCACTCCTGGGTAAATGCCCCAAAGAAGTGAAAGCAGAGACTCCATCAGATTTGTATTCCCACATTCACAGCAGCATTATTCATACCAGCTGAGAGGTGGAGCCAACCAGTGTGATTGGAGGATGAGTAGATAAACAAATTGTGATATAGACATCTATAGGAATAGCCTTCAGACTTAGGGACAAATTCCCACACATGCTACAACGTGGATGAACCTTGGAGACATCATGCTAGGTGAAATAAGCAGTCACAGAAGGATAAATATCATATGATTCCACTTCTGTGAGGTACCTAGAGTAGCCAAATTCATAGAGACAGAAGGTAGAATTCCAGAAGTGTAATAGCCAGATCGCATGGTGATTTCTAAGTTTTTTGAGGAATTTCCATACCATTTCCCACAGAGCCTGCACCTCTTTGGTTTTTTTGGAGTAACTAACAGTCAAATTCATAGAAGCAGAAAGTTGAATGGCGTTGCCAGGAGGTGGGGAGGGGCGAGAGGTGGTTGTTTAACGTGTATTGCATTTCAGTTGGAGAAAATGGAAAGGTTCTGGGATGACCGGTGGGTGGTCGTAGCACACCGGTTTGATTGTGCTGCATGCCACAGCACTGCACACTTAACAATGGTTCAGATGGTAAATTTTGTGTCATATATTTTTACCACAATTTTTAAAAAACAGGAAAAAGTTAAGAGATGGGTTTTTATTAGGAATTACAAAAGAGGCATATCCCTTGGTAGGATTGGAGAGAGGAATATTTAAGAGACAGAAGCCAAAATAAGAGATATTCTTGTGTAGCATGGGGAATGGGTTTCATTATTTGAAAGTACCCATCTCTAAACTTTTAAAAGAACACACACACACACACACACACACACACACACACACTTCAGTTAGTATTATTTTTCCTTAACTGAGAAGTAAGAAAACATTTGTATAATGTGGATAATTGTATGCTCCACTCAAGACAGAATTTCCTGATCCCATGTTTCCATATTTAGAGCTCAGGCTTAATTCCTTGGTAGGACATTTTTTTTCTCCATTTACAATGTAACATAATAATATCATTTAAAAACTGGCATGGAGTAATTGTCCAGGTTGACTTGTAATGGGACGCAATGTATTTTTATGGCTCTGCTCTACTCTGTGACATCATTGTAAAAATTTGATTCAATTATGGAACATAATCTGTTGGGAAGAAGTGCCAATGATGTTTTAAAAAGAGCAGTGAGCCCAGGAATACTTTGATTTCAAAGTAATTAATTCCAAGGGGAACCTTTCTGAGATGAAATAGGGCGGTTATTTGGACATGAGAGCTCTCGTAGTGTGAAGGAAAAAAGGAAGCACGATTCTTGTATTAAATTGGCGTTGCATCAGGAAAAAGAGCTAAAAAATGATTGATTGCAAATATAATGTGGAGGATAGGAGCATCTGGTTCAGGCATAAATAACGAAGGCTCTTCAACATATGGCACTAATTTGCGTTTATGCGTCTGTGATCCACCTTTTCCAACCGCTCTGCCTTTCTCAGCACGGGCTGCCCTGGGTTTCGGTGTGAGGCAGGTGGCACAGGGCAGAGCAAGTGTCCTCCTGGTCCATCTCTGTGAGGAGGAGATGTTTTGTATTAACACAGGGGGCTTGTGGCAGGTGTGTATCTCTGACTTCAATTTATCCACAATCACAGCTGTGAACCCAAGAATGAAAGGGCATTAAGTCTAGTGGCCTTGAATAGAAATTGGTCTGGAAGTGTCAAGGCAGAAGCACTTCAGGGGCTTAAAGTTCTCCCCATTTCTAAAGCAAAACTAAAAAACTAACTTTCATAAAGCACCAAAAGATGGGATTTTTCTAGGCCGGCAATTCCATACCAAAGGGAATTAATATTGTTTAATTTTAACAAAATTGTAGAGGACTAAACAGCCCCTTCAAAGCTGGTGGCATCAAATGACTCTTCCTTTCACGGGTGACTCTCAAAGGAGGGTTGCAGCAACCTGGTGCTGTCCCTTCCCCTGGGGCCACGTGCCTGCCTTCAGGCACACTGACCCCTGGCAGCCACACGCAGTCTGGACCTTGGGCTTCTGAACTCTGCTACTACCAGCTCCCAGAATAGGTAATCAGAAAAACTCATTTGCAGAGAGGACTGTACTTCCAGAGGTCTAATAGGCCAGAAATAATGCAGAATCACTCATGTTTCCTTTGGATTTAACTGTTGAGCAGAATGTCTCCTTCCCCATTTCTGGACCTGCCACGTTTAAACCTGCCTTTCCTCCATTTTGTGAGGTTTCTAGCCCGTGGCACAGCACCTTGCTCCACCTGGAGCTCACAGCATGCTGGTGACTCAGCACACAGCACAGGGCCTTGACCTTGCACATAATTTCAGGTTCTTCACTAGCTGATCTTTGAGAAGAATGAGTCCTGTTCTTAAAAACAGCCGTTCTCTCTTCTTATGAGAGAAAATACTCCACTTCTCATGACCTTTTCTCATAAATCTAATTTTTAAATGAATTTTTTTTTTTTTTTTTTTTTTGTATAAAACAACACACTGGTTCTCTGAGCTGAGTGGTCTCCTACTTTCCTATAGCCAGTTACTTTCACTACCAGAGCAGAAGTCTCACCTGAGTTCTAGGAGACCCTGGAGTTTTACCAACTCTAAATTGTCTTATGTAGATTATTTCTGATATTTAAGAGAAATATTTGTCTTTTCAATTTTTTAGTTTCATCACTGTCACATCTAAATTTTCTTGACAGTAAACTTCTCAGCCTTTTCTCTTTGTTGGGGACAGGATCCTCTATTTTATATTCTGATCCAAGGAAACACAATTGATTTAGTAGAAATTTTCTCTCAGAAATGGTTTGTGTTTCAAGATGGTCTGACATAGTATCTAGTTCCTATTTTTTACATTTGAAAAATTTCATATTGGTGTCTAGTGATTTTTAAAATACTGATTTCAGATTAAATTTTCAAATTATGAAGCTTCTCCCATGTTCTTTTTTTTTAAATATTTTTTAAGTTGTCAATGGACCTTTATTTTATTTATTTATATGTGGTGCTGAGAATTGAACCCAGTGCCTTATGCAATGCTAGGCAAGTGCTCTACCCCTGAGCCACAACTCCAGCCTTCTCCCATGTTCTAATAGTATCTTCCAATGATTTATAATCTCCATGAAAATCTGTCAACTAACTAATAGATAAAAATATAAGTTTTGTTACTTGTATTCTTTATAATTGCCATTCTGACTAGAGTGAGATGGAATATCAGTGTAGTTTTAATTCATATTTCTCTAATTGCTAGAGATGTTGAACATTTTTTCATATATTTTTTGACCATTCATATTTCTTCTTCTGTGAAGTGTTTGTTCAGTTCCTTTACTTATTTATTGATTGGGTTATTTATTTTTCTGGTAGTAAGTTTTTTGAGTTCTTTGTATATTCCAGAAATTGATGCCTTTTCTGAGGTACTGGTGGTGAAGATTTTCTCCCAATCTGTAGGATCTCTATACACATTCTTGATTGTTTCCTTTGTGAAGAAGATTTCAGCTTGATACCATCTCATTTATTGATTCTTGATTTTACTTCTTATGCTTTAGGAGTCTTATTGAGGAATACAGTTTCCAAACTGACATGTTGGAGAGTTGGGCCTACTTTTTCTTCTAATAAGTGCAGGGTCTCTGGTCCAATGCCTTGGTCCTTGATCCACTTAGAGTTGAGTTTTGTGCAGGGTGAGAGATAGAGGTTCAATTTCATTCTGTTATATATGAATTTTCAGTTTTCCCAGCTCCATTTGTTGAAGAGGCTGTCTTTTCTCCAATGTATGTTTATGATGCCTTTTGTCTAGTGTGTCTCTGTCTCTTCTATTCTGTTTCATTGGTCTTCATGTCTATTTTGGTATCAACACCATGCTGTTTTTGTTACTATAGCTCTGTACTATAAATTAAGGTCTGGTATTGTGATGCCTCCTGCATCACTTTTTGCACTAAGGATGGCTTTGGCTATTCTGGGCCTCTTATTTTTCCAAATAAATTTCAAGATGGCTTTTTCTATTCTGTGAAGAATGGCATTGGGCTCTTTATAGGAATTGCATTAAATCTGTATAGTTCTTTTGGTAGTATGGTCATTTTGATAATATTGATTCCGCCTGTCCAGGAACAGGGGATCTTTCCATTTTCTGAGGTCTTCAATTTCTTTCTTCAGCATTCTGTAGTTCTCATTATAGAGGTCTTTCATGTCTTTTCTTAGGTTGATTCCCAAATGTTGGTGAGCATGTGGGGAGAAAGGTACTCTCATACATTGTTGGTGGGAACACAAATTTGTGCAACCACATGGAAAGCAGTATGGAGATTCCTTAGAAAATTTGGAATGGAACCACCATTTGACCCAGTTATCCCACTCCTTGGTCTATAACTAAAGGACTTAAAAACAGCATCTTACAGTGACACAGCCACATCTATATAGCAGCTCAACTCACAATAGCCAAGTTATGGAAACAACCGAGGTGTCTTTCAATGGATGAATGGATCAAAAAAAAAAAAAAGTTATACATAAACAATGGAATACTACTCAGCCATAAAGAAGAATGAAATTATGACATTTTCTGGTGAATAAATGGAACTGGAGAATATCATGCTAAGTGAAATAAACCAATTCCCCAAAACCAAAGACTGAATGTTCTCTTGATTTGTGGATGCTAACCAAAAACAAGGGAGGTTGGAGAGGGTAATAATAGAAATCCATTGAATTATACAAAGGGAAGTGAAGGGAAGAGAGGGAGGAGGGGAATAGGAAAGACAGTAGAATTAATTGGTCATAACTTCCCTAATCCTGTATTTGTATACATGACCAGGGTAACTAACTCCATATCACGTACAACTACAAGAGTGGGATCCTAAATAGAATAAGGTATACTCTGTGTATGTATAATCTGTCAAAATACATTCTATTGTCATGTATAACTAAAAAGAGGAAACAAAAAAAATAAAAAATAAATAAAAAGAAAAAAAATGTTTTGGATGCATAATAATTCCCTGCAGTAGGGAATACAACAACCAACCAAAATACAGACAACACCTTTAAGTCCAATTTGTTTTTTCCTTTAGACATGATGTTTACCATCTGAACACTCCAGGAAACCACTCTTCTTAAAGAGCAACAACCCAATAGACTGGGACATGGGAAAATTTAGAGGACTGCTATACTTTGGCTCTGAAATGTCCCCCAAAGTCTCATATGTTCAAGGCATGGTCTCCATATCGTGGTACTATTGTGAGGGAGAGGAATCTTTAAGAGGTAGAGCCAAGTAGGAGGCCTTAGATCATTGAGTATATGCTTATGAAGGGGATAATGGAACTCCGGCCCCTTCCTTGTCTCTGTTTTACTTCCTGGCCATGAGAGGAGCACCTTTGCCTCACCACATGCTCTTCACGAGAATGTACTGCCTTGTCACAGAACCAAAACTAATAGGGCCAACTACCCTTGGACTGAAAGTTCCAGAACTGAGCCAAGATAAACCTTCCTTCTTTATAAGTTGATTATCTCAGATAGTTTGTTAAAATAATGGAAAGTGACTAACACAAATAGCCTTGATGAATTAAGGTGTATCTATGTGAAACTCTATGTGAAAATTCTCTCATTCTGGAAACTGAATTACATTTACCCAAATTATGCAAATTAGTTGTTTGTACTCATTTCTGGCAAAACTTTGGAGATGTCAAATTATAGTAGTTAGGACTTGCAGATTGTAGGCTGAAAATGTAGTCAAATATAACAAAATGTGGTTAATCATAACAACTACTTCTTATCTCTGTGGAGGCAAAATCTCTTGAAATATCTGCAGGAAAGAAGAGGGTAAAAGGCCCTGGGCACTAAGTGCTTTCTGGAATGGAATCATGGCTCAGTGTGGTAGTTTGTAAAGCCAGAAGTAGTTGTCAACTTGGGTGTGGTGGAAAAGTGCACAAACTCAGTTTGGTCTGAGTTCTCATTATTATACTGCTTCTGGGAACTAAATTGTTATTAAATATGAGGTCTTTGAAAAATCTCCATGTTTTAACAAGAGTTATAAAATTATCCACACTAACAGTGGTCAATCATGTAAATATTTTGGAGGACTTTACATGTTTACTAGAAGATTAAGAGAGTGACCCTGATTTTGCAAACGGTTTAATTCTTCTTTTTCCTGTTCAATTTCTTCTTCGCCTTATCGTTATGAAAAATAGGCACTATGTCAGAAATTAGATAATATGAACAATAGCTAGGCATAGTTTGAATTTGGGAAATACATGTAATTAAATTAAAATATTTCTTATGTAAATATTTAGCAGATGAACTCTAATGGAAACTTTTGTTTGTTCCCTTCTAAATGCACCTTTTGCTTTATCACCCCTTTTCCACTTGTCCCCACTTTCTCCATCTCTACTGTTAATATTACAATGCAACATGAACATAAGCCTTTATGAGGACAGACATGATCTTCACCTTTGATCTCTATTGAACTTAATTTCTGTTCCAGATGCTTGAAACTTATCCTGCAAAATGATTTGCATCAGATCAACATGACATAGGTCCTATTTTGACTGGGACAGTCCAGATTTACCTCTTTTTCTGGCATCCCTTCTTATTTAGAATTTCTCCATTTTTAAAACAAAATCTTTTTATTACCAATGGCAACAATATAAACCCAGATGGCTTTGCTGGACCTTGACTTTGCACTTCTATCTTTTGCCATGGGGAGGGGTACACATACAATGAACAGAGTTCTTATTTGACCATGTAGTTAAATAGGATGATGACCAGCCAAAATCAGTCTCTCTTTACCTGACCTTTTTCAAGATGTGGTGTTAACTAACATTTGCATCTCAAGGACAACAGGCGGGACACTCACTGGTCTTGGGAACAGGAGTACTGAAGGACAGTTTGCTCCTGGCAGCTCAGGTGATGGAAGGTATTGACACTATTGCTTCTGCTGAACACTTGGTGTGCCAGCCACTTATGCCAGTGCCTCTAGGAGCCAGGAGCAAGGCCTCAAGGACACTTGATAAGAAGGCCAGTGGATAATTGGGTAAACGATAGGTTTGATGACGGAATTCTTCTGGAAATCAGGTTGGATAGTCTTGCTGTCAGGCTCGGAGAGAAAACTGTTGGAATGCTTTTGTTACAATTGTTCATTCTCCCATTTATCATATGGTGTGTAGTAACACAGATTTATTTTGTTTCTTAACACTTTTTATTTTGAAAAAGAAATTTCTGTCATCAGTATAAGGTTTGTTATTGTTGAGATAAAATCCACAAGCAAAAATTCACCATTTTCACCAATTTAAAATATACAATTCAATGGTTTTTAGTATATTCACAATGCTGTATCACCATCATGACTGTCTAATTCCAGAAAATTTCCACCATGCCAGAAATAAGCCTTGTACATGTTAGTAGTCACTTCCAAATTTCGTTTCTCCTGTCCTTTGGTAACCATCAATCTAGTTTCTGTCTTGATGGATGTGCCTACCTTGATGGATGTGCCTACCTTGAGTATTTTAAATAAATGGAAGCAACAATAGGTGACCTTTTGTATCTGGTTTCTTTCACTTAGCATAATGTTTCAAGCTTTATTCATGTTGCAGCAGGTATCAATACTTCATTCCTTATTATAGTTGACTAATATTTCCTTCTATGGACATACCAAATCTTCTTAACCCAATTCATCAGTTAATGGACAATTATGTTGTTTCTACTTTTGACTATTATGAATAATGCAGCTATAAACATTCATGTTTTCATATTTTTTGTATGTGTACTTTCCATTCTCTTGGGTATAAACTTAGGAATTGACTTGCTTAGTCATAGGATAACCATGTCTAACTTTTTGAGAAACTGCCAAACTGTTTTCCAAAGTGGCTCTACCACTTTCTGTTCCTATCAGGAATATTGAGGGTGACAACTTCTTGGCATTCTTGCCAATAGTTGTTAGTGTTTGTCTACTTAATTATAGCCAGTCTAGAGCTGTGAAGTCATATTTTGTTTTGGCTTTGATTTATATCAATGATGTTGAAAATCTTTTCATGTGCATATTGGCCATTTGTATATCTTCTTTGAAGAAATGTGTATTCAAATCCCTTGCCCATTTGTTAACTGAGTGATTATCTTTTTATTATTGCATTATAAAATCTACATTGTATGTCTGGTTATTATATCCTCATGAGATATGTGATTTGCAAATATTTTTTCCCATTCTGGGGGTTTCACTCTTTTGATAGTGTCCTTTGAAGTACAAATGCTTTTAATTTTAATGAAATTTAATTTATCTATTTTTTCTTGTTACTTGTGATGTTGGTGTCATATTTAAGAAATTGCTGCCTATTCCAAAGTCACAAAGACACACACATGTTTCTAAAAGTTTTATAGTGTTGGCTCTTACATTTAGATTTTTTATCATTTTAAGTTAATTTTTGTATATGGTGTGAGGTAGAGTTCATATTCATTTTGCATGTGGGCATCCAGTTATTCCAGCAGCATTTGTTGAAAATACTATTCTTTCCTCAGTTGATGGTCTTGGGATCCTTGTCAAAAATAAATTGACTACAGTTACGTGAATCTAATGCTAAGTTCTCATGTTCATTCCATTGATCTATGTGTCTGCCCTTATGCCACTAGTACATTGTCTTGATTACTGTAAACTTGTAGTGAGTTTTGAAATCAGGAAGTGATTTTGCTCCAATTTTGTTTTTCTTTTTCATAATCGTTTTGGCTACTCAAGATCCTTATATAACCTTAGCTTAGTGTTTTGATAATGAATAAGTAGAGGTTACATTTAATGCCTGAAAGCAAAACAGAAAGCCCCAAACTCTCTGTCTTTGCAGAAGGGCTCTGTGTCAGAGGATGCCTTCAACACTCAGTCAATAAGATTATGACTCTACATTAGCCTTTGCTTCCTCCTTCTACAGAGCTTCAAGGTCAGTCAGAGTTTTTTGGGTCTTTCAGATCTTTCCTAAGCATGTACACAGCCATGGGCACACGTGTAAACTTTAGATTCCTAGGACTATGTCAAAGTTTTTCAAAGCTCATACTCTTTACAACATCTCATTCTCAAGGCTTTTTTCTCCCAAGCATTTTGGCTCATCTATTTGCTCCAATTGTTATTTTTTGTATCAGGCATCAGGGACTAAAACATTTGCCTACAAATGTTTTGGATAAAGGGTCCCTACCCCCATATCTGCTTTAGCACAAAAGGGAGTTTCAGTCAGATCAAACAAAGATGAGTCTTCTGAGCTGGTCTTCCAAGGAGCCAGAAGACAGATAGCTAAGGACAATGTGCAAATGATGCCTGCTCTTTGCTTTCCTTGACAGGTAATGAATGGGGCATGCAGGTCATTATATTTGAGGCTACCGTTGATCTGGGGGATGGGGAATGAGACTAGGGTGAGTTAAGATAGCACAAAGCTCACTGTTCCTGCTGAGATTCAGCTCTTTTTCTTGAATAAGTGTTCCTGGGTTGCTACAAGCCTTTGGTTAGTTTTCAATATTCCCTTAAAGTTGATTCTGATTGTTTTTGACAGTTTTTTCATTACTTTATGAAGGAGTGGGATTTTTGTGTTCCTTTCCCTGTCTCCCATTTTCTCTTAGTAGTGAGCTTCTAAAGAGCACATTTAATGTAAAATTAAGAACTGAATTTTAATCAAGAAAATCAATGGTGGATATGTAATCTCGGGAAAAACAGAACAAAGAAAAATTTAAAAAACCCCAAATTTCAATTTACCATGGAAGCCAAGGTGATATCTCCAATCAATTAAACACAGGAAATACAAATTTACTAAAGAACTATTACCATTTTTGTAACATCTATTTTAAAAGTGTTCTTCTAAAAAGACTATGTCTGAGACAATTTAACACATACAGCTGTAGAAAGTGTGTTTACCTTATCACACTCTGAAGTATGACTCTGTTTGATAAAATGACTGTGGTTCCAAATTAATTTCTCTCATTTTTCACCCAAGTTCTCTTATGCATGTGTAAAATTTGAAATAATTACTGCCAGAGTATAGACTCCATTAGCAAAAGGAGAAATTTGCAAACAGATAACTGATTCCTGTTTTATATCTGTGACATCATGTGCTTCAGACAAAGAAACAGTCAAGTTAATGCAAATAGTGGTTCAGTTTTCTTAAAACATGAAGTTAGTGAAGTAAATAAAGCTTTTATGTTCATTGTGTTCTACTAGAAATATTTTACATCAATGTGGATTTAAATACAGTTCAAAAGTTTAATGTTCAAGATAAAATGGTTTGCTTTTGTGGTGCTAATTCAAATATAAATTTTGTTAGGGCACAGCACTATAGCAATAGCAGTGTTCCTGCTAAATTAGGAAACTATGGGGGCAGAAAAATGTTTGAAATTAGTTGTGTGCACACATAACCAATCATAATTGTTCAACAAGCTGCAGTATCCTACCAATCAAAATAGAAGCTATAGTTATTAGGATTTACAAATTTTTGTATATGTACTGAGTGACAGAATTATAAGATTTTTGTGACAGAGTTGATGCTGAATTCAAAAAGATATTTCAGCCTGGTTGTATGTGTTTTCTGTTTTTATTGTCTACCACTACTTGGAATTTAGAAAAATTGGACCCTTTGGGGAACTACTTTGAAAATCTACCTCTATGACCTAACATGTATTATACTATTTTATAAGAGTCCTTTAAATCTTGATTGCTGTTTCTTCAGAATATAGCATTTATCAATAAACAGAAACAATGTATTTGATAAGTTTTAACCTCTAAAATTAATTGCCAGACAAAATTTCTCTGAATAGAGGAAAAGAACCACAATTCTTATGAAAAAATGGGGCATCAGTATCTACATATTTCAATTTACAGAAAGCGGAATAGAGACTGAACATTATGACTGTTAACCCCAGCTACTTGGGTGACTGAGGCAGAAGGAGTATAAGTTCAAGAACAGCCTGAACAGCTTGTGAGTTATCTTGTCTCAGAATTAAAAAAAAAAAAAAAAAAAAAAAAAAAAAAGGTCTAGGGATATGGCTCAGTGGTAAAGTATCTCTGGGTTCCATCCACAGTACTGTTAAAAAAAAAAAAAGTAAAATTTAGAATATTCTTAATTTAGTAGAACTTGTTCTGAGTTTCCATGTACCTCAGTTCCTGTACAGAGCATGTTTCCTAATCTAAAACATTATAATCTATTGAGAAAAGTCAATTGAAAGCATCAACAGTTTCAAATTTAGAAACTATAAATGCAACTTTGAAAATATATTAAATTTCATGAAAAATGAAGAATAAAAAAGCATATATTGGCCAGAAAAATAACAGTGTTATGTTATTATAAACAGATCAGACTAAAATACTGATTGAAATACACAAGTATGATCCCAAGAATTGTGATTCTGATTTTTAATGTTCAAATAATCAATTCAAGAAAAATTTTGAAAGTTTAGTATATATAGAAAATATAAGTTTTTGTGACTCTTTTAATTTAAAATCTCTAGAAAGTTTTTATTATTTGAAAAGAGTTTTGTTACTGGAATCAGGTCCAGCCTCTTGCCACTCCAAAGTCAATACTCAGGAGGTGAAGGTTGGTGGGAAATAAATCAGTTTTATTCAAAGGCCAGCCTTGGGAAGATGGAGGGGTCTCTCATCCTCACACTGCATCTTGGGGAACTCAGGTAGATGAAATGCTTTTAAAGATAGGTAAAGGAGGCAGTGAGGAGGAAGATTATGGGCTGGGCAGGATCTTCATTATCCAGAGTGTGTGTGTCCTTTTATCTTATAATGTGGCAAGAATATGATAATGGACCTCAACCTCCTTGGACTAGTTCCAATAGTTTTTTTTTTTTTTTAATTTGTTATATGTGACAGGAGAATACATTTATGCACTTTGATATATCATACATAAATGGGCTATAATTTCTCATTTTTCTGACTGTACATGTTGTAGAATCACATTGTTCTCCAATAGTTCTCCAGACAGACATAATACTTTTCTATAAGCAAAACCCTGTAGCAATTTACATGCTCTGTGTTGGTTGATGCACTAAAGAATAAGAAGGGGTGTTACACATTCCTGTTATCTGAAGGTCACCAGGTGTTCTGAGTTCTATAAAAGTAAAGAAGGTTTATTTAGCAGCTAACTAGTATCTTAATCTTTTAGGTGTGATTTCTCTTTAGAACTTAGAATGCCAGGCAAAGGGAGGGGGCATACCTTGCAGAAGGCCAAGGGAATGAAATTAGCCTTGCAAAGGGCAAAGAGAGAGGATGTAAGTTTGCAAAAGAACTCACCAAGGATGGCCACTGTTGCAGTGTGAATAGAACTTTTTTGGAAGTTCACTAATATCATGATAGTAGTTTGTTAGTTGTTTTTCAAAAGTCTATGGAATTATATAATTATTATTTTTAGCATCCTTTTCACTCTCAATGATATCTGGTTTAGAGAAGAAATTACATAACCCTAAGCGTCGTTATTTATCAGTACTCAGAATGCCTGGAGTTCTGCCCCCAGTGATACATTAAGTTTTCTCTCCTATAAATTGCATCGAATTTACTGTAAGGGCATAAAATGCCTAAAACCCATCGAGCCAAAGAGTAGAGGCAGGGAGACAACAAAGAATGCTAGATGGAAACCAATTGCTACATGATTTAAGGCGTATGGATGTGTAACTGGAGGTTGAGTCAGCTATGGAGTGATCCTCCAGCCTTGGGTGTAATGACTAACATTAGGGCAGTTACTCTGGCCCAGATACAGAAGCACAGCAAAGCAGGGATGGCAATTAGAGCAGGTTTATATAAGGTGAGGGAAGGCAAGAGAAAGAGAGAGGGGCAGGCAGGTAGGCTAGGAACCAAAATGCACTGAAACGACGAGGCTGTGGACTTTTGTTAGGATGGGGTGGGAGTTCACGGGATAGGAAACCTTGGAGTGACAGGCAACACATACCTTTGGGCCCATGCTGTGCAGTTGCTGTCCTTTGGGGGAAGTCTTAGGCCTACCTTGTGTGAATGCTGAGGGCATACATCTGTAGCTTGGGCCATATTGCGTTTCTGGCCTAGTGCCACTGGCGGAAGACCATAAAACGGTCAGCTGACCCTGGAACAGCTTGTGGGTGCATTTGCAATCTTGGGAACATGGTATATGCTTGTAAATACGGGAGGGGGGGTGTGATGGGCCACTTATTTGGGGGTGGGGGTAACGGTGGTGCCATTCAGTGGCTCTGAGTAATCTGACCACCTTCCTAAGATGGAATTTTTCTAGGGTCGCACCCACATGAGGGGAATGGTGGAAATTTATGTCCTTATGTCCTAGCATGATGGGTATTAAATCCTCTGTATCCATTGCTGGTCAGAGACCTTTTCTAGCTGTCCCCTCTCTCGCCTCCCCCTTCTCCTATTCCTGCTCATCTTTAATTAACTGCCTACATTAATAGATGGAGATACTGATTATGCCAAGTTAGGAGGCTGAAACCTGAGGATGAACAGAGGGGCCTCTGCAGAAAATGATCTGACTCTTCTCTGGGTTCTCCCAAAGTTGGCACGAAGTTCGTACTACTTTCAGTAAAGAAAAGTATCTTCACTCCCTATAGTATATGCCTTAGCGCAACAGAGCTGAAACCTCTCGCAGCACCCCAGCTCAGGAGGACCCTCCAGGGGTCCTCTATGATTCTAAGCAGTCATTATTGAAAACACCAATCTGATAGCCTCAGGCCCCTTCCTCCATCCACCTCCCGAAGGCCAGCAACTATATTTATAGGTGCTGAGGCAGAAGACTGGAAGATTCTTCCCTGGGGAGATTGAGAAAGGACCTATCTAACCTGACAGTGAAACCCTTCGGTCCACAAGCCTTGCCTAGTCTCAGAGTTTTCAATCAACATTTTAGTGTCTCTGGCTCACTTATGAGGAGTCAGCAGATTGCCAGAGGTTTGAAGGATGTCTTGTATGAAAAGAAAAAAGCCAATATAAACAAACAGAAGAAAGTAACCCTGGGGAAACAGAGACAATGAGAAACTTCAAACTTTATAGTAACTCTTAATTAAAACCCTCAGAGACAGATTGCATCCAAGAAACAAAAGGTGCCAGAAATATGTTGAAAACTAACAGCAGAAATAAAAGTTTCAGAACATTTGAGAAGCTAAAGTTGAGGAATTCTTCTAGAGAGCCATGGGGGAAATGGGAATGGAAAATAAGACAAAAATAAGAAAATTAGAGATGAATTGAGGATCTAAGAAGAATTTCAGAAAGATGGAACAGAAAAAATAGAAAGGAAAATATTAAAGAAAGTATGTAAGAATTCCCAGGATGGAAGGACTCACATTTCCACACATAAAGAGTCCAGCAAATTCCCTGCGCAAAGAATAATTTCAAAAAGATCCATATTAATGCATAAGAAAGAGGGGGGAAAGGAGGTCACATACAAAAGATCAGCAATCAAAGTGACTTCGCATTGGCATACAGAAAGCTGGAAGCACTGGAGCAAGGTCTTCAAATTCTGAGAAAAAGTCACTTCCACCCTAAAATTCTTAATCCACCAAATTATCAATCAAGTGTCAGGGTGACATAGACATTTTCAGAAACATCCCAGGCACCCTTTCTTAAAGAGCAACTAAGAGATGTTCTCTGGCAAGGCCAGGGAATAAGAAAGAAGAGATCAGAAGATGGACTCTGCAAGCAGTGAAGACAAGCCCCAGGAGGCCCCGGGTGCAGCAGCCGGGGTATGAATCAGCTTCAGTGGTAGCAGGAGGATGGGGTGCCAGGAAGGAGGTCTCCAGGAATGGGATGACACCAAGAAGTGGGGTGCGTGGTAAGTCTTCCCTTATGGAAAAAGTGTTGAGAACAGTTTTCCAGAGCTGTTGGGACCTAGGAAGAATCGATGAAAGATACACAGAAATTTAAGCAAATGGGAAAACAATGAGATCAATGAAAGGACATCATGAACATCAATTAGCTCAGCAACACACAACTTTTGTACAACCACAATCATGTAAACATAATGTTAAGTAAATTAAAAGATTGCAGTTAAACCACGTTGGGAGGATGACAGTCAAGGTTAAGAATCAAAGTTATTAATGAAGCTGGAAAGAATGCATTCAGTACAATTTTTCCGGGTTCCTATTGTGTGTCTAGTTCTGGGTAAGCTTCAGATAGTAAGGTGAGGATGTACGACAAGGACTGCACAATCAGATGTCGGAGATTGGAAAGTAATTTGTGTTAATAAGATGCTTCTAGCAAATTCCCTGAAGACTTGGTTACAGGTGTGCCCTGTTCCTTTCCGAAAGCCTAATCCTTTAAATGGATGGTGACTTACAGTTGAAAAAGGATTCTTAAGTTAGCGATATTTTCCCTGCAGGGTTATTTTCATTGTGAGTTGCTGGTGCATTTAGCATTTATTTACACTAGATTAAGTATTGTCTAAAGCAAGGCATTGCTGCAAACAAAAATTCCTTTTCTAACTAGAAGGAGAGGGCTGCATATTTGGATCTTAAATATGCTTCCTGAACTGCTTAACTTTCTCCTCACTTTTCTTTACTTTCCTCTTGGCAGTGTTAGACTAAGCTCACTAGGCTTGCATGTTTCTTTGGTCTCTGTGAGTACTATAGTCCCCCAAAGATGACGGTGTTTCTGGAGTACTTCCGTATGATTCACTTGATTCAGAAACAGGGTGACTGTCCTGCTTCACACACTTCAGGAGGAGGTCTAGTGAGTCCTGAAGGTGGATGACCTCTTCCCAAATGGCAAAAGTTGGAAAATAAAAGACATTAGGCCTCTCCTTTAAGAGAATGGAACCTAGAATCACTCTGTCCAACGCAGCTGTTTTGTGATGATGGGTATATTCTGTGTTTTCCCATATCTTAATTGCTATGTAGATACTGACGTTGTGAAATGTGATTAGTGAGATCGAGGAGCTGAAAATTTAATTTTGTTAAATTTATATTTAGATAGGTACAAGGGACCGGGTACGGTAGTGTACATCTATAATCCCAACTTCTGAGGAGACTGAAGCAGGATTGCAAGTTGGAGGCCAGCCTGGACAACTTAGATCCTGTTTGAAAATAAAAATATAAAATAAAAAGGGCTGAGGATGTAATTCAGTGGTGTAGTGTCCCTGGGTTCAATTGCCAGTGCTTCAATAAATGAATAAATGAATAGCCACCTGTGGCTAGTGGCTACCATACTGGACAATGCAGGCCTAGAAAGAAATTGCATTTCTGGATCAATAAGTTGCTATAGGACATTTTAGAATTTCCATTTCCTTGTCTACAGGGACTAACGATAAGAACCTAGAATTCCAAGGGCCTGGTTGATTATTTTAGAGATAATGTAAAGAGGGAGAAGTGGAGATAGGATTGGGGGACAGAACAGTGCAAGGCAAATATACTGGGAACAGCTGAAAATAAGCAGGAGACAGAGAAGCACTTCCATATGATTCACTTAATTCAGAAACAGGGTGGCTGCCCTGCTTCACACACTTCACACACTTTGGAAGACAAGAGAGGGGAAGTGAGGTGAAAAGAGAAGGAGGGAGGATGGACTGAAGTAGAAAGAAGTCAGCTTAGAAAATACTTTAGGGATGAATGACAGTCTCAGGGTGACAGACTAGCAGGGAACTCAGCCTATAAAAATGACACATGACAAGTGATGGGAACCCAACTCTTCTATTTATTTTATCAAAACCAGCCATATTTATTACAATACCATCCAATTTAAACACTTAGATTACTATGAATAGGTGAAACTACATTTCACCTTGGTTAGCATAATCAAAGTGATTGCTCCCTTTAAAATTAATAGATGAAGTCTAATGTATGCATTTACTAATTGTGTGAACACCAAAACCTGTGCACAGTAGCATATAAGCACACATGCCAATAATTTTACCTTGCTTCTTTTCTGTACATTATCAAAATCCTTCCTTAATTTATTTGATGAAAAAGATACTGACAAAGATCTCAGGGAGCTTCCTATCATTTTTCTAGAATGCATGATGTCTTTCCCTCAGCTGGGTAGTGAGGGGTTCTAACCCACGATATGTAGCTTGAACATTTTCACAGACACCCAATTGTGCTGCTTAACTTCACCATACCCATAAATGAATAGGTGACCTGAGTCATCTAGGGTTTGCTTTCTCCTGGAAGTATCCAATTTCTTTGGCCCAGATTTAGTCAAACATCTTTTGTCTTCAGAAAAGTACTAAAATGAATCTACATTGTTTACAACCATGGAAATGAAAAGTTGTACCCCATTTGTATATACGATGAATCAAAATGTAGTCTGTAAAAATAAAAATTAAAAAAAAGTACTAAAATTTACTGTAAATTATCACAAATCTACAAGTTCAGGACCTGAAAACTATTCCCTTTAGAAAGTAAAAAATAATAAAAAGTTAGATAATTCAAAGCTGACTCACAATATTGTTACAGTGCTCATTGCCTCAGATAAACCATTTACTATATTCATGGGCTACTGTGGGAAGAATTAGTGAAAATTCTATGGGTGGATGAAAAAACACCAATTCAATGCTGGTTTATTTACAACGAACACAAACAGCTATAGGAATACTCAAAGTAACATACTTAATTATATTTAGAACTTTAAGTTGGATTCTGAAACCCTTCTTTCAAAAGTCTCAACTTGTTCAATAAGTGTTTAAAGAGTTCAAGAGATTGGCAGGTTAGCAAATTTCAGCAGATTAGCAAGAACAAAGAGAGCCCATTCAGGAAAAAAAAACATTTTGGATAAAATGTTCTTCAGAGAGGCTAGAAATTTAGGCTCCCTTTCTTCCTCAGCTCCTTTAGTTCTTGTAGTAGAAAATGACAAGGATATAGGTACATTCACAGTCTCACGCATTTATCAGTCAGTGACATTTATTGGGTCTGTCTGTGCAGAAATGTGAAGTGGCATAGTGGGAGGGATTCAAAAGAACAACACGAACGGGCCTTCCTCTCGAGGAACTGCACATGAAAAGAAAGGAAAAGCCAATTCATAGAATAGCATATCAAGAGCGTAAGAATAGAAGAAAATCTCTAGGTACATAATTAATGAAGGCTCATTGAGTAGAGGAATTGAGAGAAGTGGGTCAAGTTAATCAGGGAAAGTTTTTATGGAGTGATTCTGAAGCTAGGTTTGAAAGGTGAGCGAGAGTTTAATGGAACAGTGTAAGAGGATACATCCCTCATTGCTTGCCCGTCCCTGCATAAGGGTGGGTGTAATTTCGGGCTTATTTATCCAATGTCATTTGTCATATTGGTTAATGGTGTGACTGAAGCAAGGCAGTATTATACTGGAAATGCTGTTAAAGTGCCATGTTACAGTGCAGGCAGGGGACAGGGTGGAATTCTATGATCCTCTCTTTGAATGCCCAGTTTCAAGCTGACCTCTGATCAGGTAAGAGTGAAGATCCACTTCTTAAGAAAAGAAGCGGCGATTGCGGGCAGGGAAGCAGGCTGGCCAATTTGAAACAGAAGCGCTGCTGAAGACCAGAGCTGACCTTGGAGACCCCAGGAAAGGAGGGCCCTCAGGGGAGAGGCCCCCTGCGGGCTTCTGGGGAGTGGTGAATTGAAAGGAGTCTCAGCCTTCCCTACAAGCTGGGGAGGAAGTGTGTTGTCCACCTACCAATGCTAAAGATCTGCTTCCGCTCTGATAAGGTGACTCCTGCTCCTAAGGAGCCTGGTGGTGTAGAGTGGTGAGTGACAGGGAGACCCACGAATTCAGGAAATGGTTCAGTTTAGCAAGTGGGATCCTAGAGGTGAGTGAGAACACAGTGGGGACCCATGGACATATTCTGCTTAGAGAATGTGGGGACTGCGTTGAGCCACATGGGACTTTAGAACTGGGCCTTGAAAACTCACTAGTCATTTTCTAGGTAAAGGAGAGGTGGGGGCAGGGGATGTGGCATTTCAGGCAATGGAATAAGCTGGTAGGAAGTTACAGAAGCATGAAAGGGATGATGTGTCTAAAGATGCTGAAGTTGTACCTTAGAGGAAAAGCACCTAACTTCTGGGCAGGGGAGAGAAAACCTTTTGATCAGCAGACTTGTGAAAAACCAAGCAGTATAATGTATCTGGTGGGTAATTTGTAGGAAATCTCGAGAGCAGGAGAGCAGGAGAGACTGCATCACTAACTGTTAAGTCCAGCCAAATCCACGTGGTGGCAAACTCCATCACACTTCTGAGTTCTTCAGTAGATAAACTGTAAGGAGAGCCAAGGGGGCAACTGTAGGTCAAAACCGACTTCAACTCAAACTTCATTTTTTTAGTGGGCAAGGCTAAATTATAGTTTTGATCACTTGGATGCGTAAAGAACCATAAACGCAAGAGATTTCTATAAAAGGAGAGCTTATGACTCGGTGCATCATGGGGTTTGGGAGGTGGGTCATTGGTAAAGTTTCTTTCTTGATCTGAATGGTGGTTATAAGGGTGTTTGTTTTAATTGCTCCTTAAACTATATGTTTGTGGGTTTTCTGCATTTTAAGAACATTTAAGCAAAATTATGAATCAGGGTTTTCCAAGAGTAATCTGAGTTCCATGTAGGGGCAAATCTTCTGTGTGGACAGAGATCTTCTAGCGGTGAACCTGGCACCAAGTGAACTGAGCCAGAGTGATGCTGAGAGGAGGGAGGATGGTCAGCTGTGTCTCACCCTGGCTGCTCAGAGCCCTGGAGCTGATGGCATCATGTGACCTGCCCAGAGAGCTATCCACTTCCACAACCAGACTTTGTACCAGAAAACAATCCCATTACAAACAAATGACAAACAAACAATGCCCAGGTTCACCTTGATAGAAGTCTCAGATCTTTGCATCCTACATTGTTTGGGTAACTGACTATTAGGTGACTTGGCTCAGCATATTCATTACTCTTCCATTTGCTTTTTAAGATGGGGATCGATGTGGGGCTAGGGCAGGAAAAAAAAATAATGCTGTGTCTTTTTCTTTTACCAATAATCTATGCATCACACAGACCTGGTATTGACTTTCTGATCACATCTCCCAGTTCCTAAGACATGTTTGTTTTGTAACAAGGAGCTAAGCATCTCAGACTGGGGTTCTGGCATGGAGTGTGTACGAGTACAGTCAGACATTAAGCAGGATAATAATAAAGCAATAAGTAATGTGGTTAAACAAATATATTCCCAATTCACCCTGACTTCTTCAAATATCTAATGCAGATGTCTCTGTTCTGATTAGCCAAGTGCTTTGTTCTCCATCTGCCTTTCTCCTGGCATGTCTTAAAGAAAGCTCTCATAGAGAAGGCTGTTGGCCTTTCTTAAATATAAACAAGTAGAAGTAACTGAAGGCCATTTTGTGTGCTTGTGATGCTTTTGACATTGGCCCCTATAGTAATTCTGGCTCATTTGTTTTAATGAGTAAGGTTTGGACCTTGCTGACCTTATGTGTATTTTCGCTCCTCACACAAAGGCAAGAAGGATATGGTGTGAATTACAAATCAAGGATCAGTTGCTTCTGGTCAACAGGGCATTCACAAACATTCAATGTCATGGCCAACATCAGTTGAACCTGTAATACCACTCAACAGAGAGAGAAGAGACAGAGGAAGAGTCTTCAAAGTTTAGAGGAAATGAACCAGCAATAGTTAGCCAGCCCGTATTAGCTACTCTTTTAAAGGAGAACTTACTTTGAATGGTTTTCATGCTGACCCCTGTGCAAATTTTGTGGGAGACTAAAAGCTCAGCTTCCTAGTATTCTTTTGAAATGGGTCATTCCAGATTGTCAAGCATAAAGACTATCCAGAAATTCATGTAATTAAATGTAAAATATTTTAAAAATCCATGTTGGGTGAAAAACTTTCTGAAAATGTTTTCCATACTTTCCTGAATGGTCAATAGAAAGAGCACTGACTTTTGAGGTCAAGAGACTGGAATACACATAGCCCCATGGACTAATCAAAGGTCCTTGGATGAGTTAATTATCCTTACCATGTCTCAGTTTTTTAAACCATAACATGTAAGTATAATCATGTTGTAAGTTAAGTATTCATAAATGTTGATTAATTAGAATTATTTCTTATTACTGGCTTCTCTTATGTGACCAGCCTGACGCCAATCTTCTATGATTTAGAGATAAATAATCTGGGGAAATATTAAGATTTCACCTGGACAATCATAGAATGAATGAAAGGATACACTTGACAAAGCTGGAAGGATTGATGGCTTGAGAGTGACTAGAGGGAAGTGGAGTTTGGAGCAAGACTGGCTCTGAGGGCTGTATAGATGACATCTATCTATCTATGGGATAGAGTTTGAAAATCAATACCTTCCCCTGCATCTACCTACTGTCATCAGGATGTTCTCTTTAGGGTCAGTCATGAAGTTGCTAGAAATTTCCTGTGCTACAGAGTCTTAGAGGCTGTGGTAGATGTGGCAAGACAACACATAGATCCCTTTTCATGGACAGCCTTGAGGAGCGAGACCAGCTGGATCCCACAAGAGTTCCTTCACACTTATTCTCCAGGCAATGTGTGAGCAAAGGGATGGTAACTGAGGCACACTTTTTTCGCATGTTTTTACACCACAGTTGAGGAATGGTGATGGGACCTGGCCATTCTTCCTGTGTTGGACGCCTCTAATGGGGAGGAGCTCCTGCTGGAATGGCAGAGAGTTTGTTGTATGTATGTCGGGACCGAATTTCCCTCCTCTCCCTTTCATAGCATTGGTGTTAGTCAACTTTTTGTCACTGTGACCAAAACACCTGACACCAACAACTTGAAGGAGGAAGTGTTTATTTTGGCTCACAGTTTCAGAGGTTTTAGTCTATGGTCAGTTGGCTTCATTGCTCTGGGCCTGAGGTGAGCCAGAGCATCATGGTGGATGGGTGGGGGGAAGGGAAGCTGCTCAGCTCACAGAAGTCATGAAAGACAAAGACACACACACACACACACACACAGAGAGAGAGAGAGAGAGAGAGAGAGAGAGAGAGAATATGAATAAATTAATGAGAAATAGGGAGAAGGAGTCAAGAACAAGATATAGTTCCCAGGGGCATGCCCCAGTGATCTATTTCCATTTCCTCCAACTGTGCTTCACCTGCTTACAGTTTCTACCACCTCCCTGTAGTCCATTCAGCTATCAATGCATTAATCCACTGATGAGGTCAAAGCCTTTGCAATCCAATCATTTCCCAAAAGCTCCACTTCTGAGCTTTGCCTCACTGGGGATCAGGCTTTAACACATGAGCTTTTGGAGAATGTTTCTGATCTAAACCATAGAAGTCTTACTCCCCAATGAACCTTTTGTATATTTAGCTCTGTCTCAGTATCTATCTACTTCCTGGCACTGGATCAGGAGTCAGTCAGAGTGGGGAGGAAGCATGAGCACAGCATCAAGTAGTGAGTCAATGACCAACATGGGGTGAAAGCTCTACCTGATTTAAAGAGAATGAGAAGAGTTGCGAGGACACATTATGCGAGATTTCCAGGTAGAGAAGGACAGCTCCAAGAGCTGGTTGTAGAGAAGAGGGTAGTGCAGACTACCAGTGTCTTTCACTGTGGACAGAGTTGGAGGGTATCCCCTTGGGGTTATAGTTATTAATTACCTACGACAGAGACAGACACAAGGAAAGCAGTAAAATAGCCAAAAAGTGCTTTACACAGATGATCTCCAACCTCACAGCTAACTCTGCCAAGTTAGATACAAGTAACAGCAAACAAGATCCAACGGAGTTAGATGCTTGCTCAGGCGAGCAAGAACGAGAGTCTATCCGACTATAGGTCTCTTGCACTGAGATGTCTCTGGGAAGAATGAGATGAATTGCTTGTTAGTTTGCTCAGCACCTTTTGCTACTAGTTTCTTTTTGAATAAATAACACCCATCTCTGCACTAGGCTCTTATTCTGGAATTTCTATTAGAAGTAAATTTTTCATTCTATACCTTGTGTTTATTAATCTCTAGTTCTAATTTTCTACCATTTTATCTCTCAGTGCCACATTCTGGGTAGTTTTCTCAGAGATATTTTGCTAATAATTGTGTGTAGATATTTTATACATCCATGGATTTTTCTTAAATTTTAGAATCTGTTCTTTTTTTCACTTTGGCATCTATTTTTAACCTCTATTAGCCATTTTAAACATTTTAAAGAGATTTCATTGTCTCAAGTCTTTATGGTAATTAACCTTCTGTCTGTGTCTGCCAGCTCTTGCTATGCTGTCCTCTGTCTTTTAGTGGCCTGTTATTTTTGTTTGTGATCTCATCTCCAGTGAAGATTGATTTTTCTCCTTATAGTATTTTACTTTGTCCTGGGTTCTGGGATCCATCCCAGCACAGAAGTTTTAAATTTGTTTTTTCTAGACATCTCAGGGATTTATAGCTCTGGGACCAATTTTTACATTAATTTCTTGGTTTAATGATTTTTGCAACCTATGGGTGATAAAAATTTGTACTGAATATTGGTACATGTTATAGGCTATGGATTTTGACTTTTTAAAAAAATCAAGATCTTTTCTACTCAGAATTCTCAATAGAAGTAAACATTTTTATGGTTTACTGTTGACTTTTCTTACCCAAAGCTAGAAGTTTGGAATTTTGAGGTCATCTTTTTACCAAGGAAGTAACTCTTCCAAGATTTTGATTTGGGCTTAAATCTCTTTTACATCATTCTACCTCGAGAGCCCAAGACTCGAGAACATATTTCCTGTTCTCTGTTCTGATCTCCAGCTTGGTATAATGCCAATATCCAGGTTCAATTCCCATGCCATTGTTTTTACCACTATATCAATTCAGAAGTATGACATTTTACCTTTAGTTCCTTATCATTTCATTTTTTAAAAAAAACTAACATATAATAAAAATGACATTTTTTGAGGACAGAGTTCTGTGAATTTTAACACATAATAAAGATAGATTTGTGTAGCTACCACTGCAATTAGTATATGAAACAGTTCCATTATGGCAAAGGTCTTCATCATTTCTTACAGGTAAGGATCTTTTCCTTTCTTTCTTCCTTTCTTCCTTTCTTTCTTTTTCCCCCCTCTCTTAAAAGTCAAGCATTGCATTAATTTTTTAAGTTCCATATCATTTCCATGTTTGTGTATCAACAATGGGCCCAGTTAGCTCAATCTGCCATGTTTTCAGAACCGGAGTCTGCCTACTAACAAAAACACCCATGGCAACATCAATAAATAATCTGATCACTTGGTATATCAGTCAGGGTTCTCCAGAAAAACATAATCAATAAGATGTATAATACGTAGAAAGACATTTTAAAAATTTTCTTGCTGCCCTCATGATTCTCTGACTACTGCTGTTCCTTAACTCCACCCACCCCCTTTTTTCAAGGTCACTTTCACAAGCTCATTCATGCTTGGCATGCTTTCCCTGAGCTCTTTGGGGAAGCTCTCCCTTTCTGCATTTCATCTGACCCCAAAGGTTATGTGCTCTGGAGAAGGCTGTGTCACCTGTTTCTTTGGGCTGTTATTTAGGCTATCTACCATGTAACACTCCACTTTCCCTCTGCAGTTTAGGCAGGGGTGTCTACCAGTTAAGACATTTATTTTTAAGGAATTGGCTCATGCAATTAGCCAACTGCATGAGGCTGACAAGTTCAAAATCTACAGGGTAAGTTATCAGGTTGGAGACCCAGGAAAGAACTGATATTGCAGTGCAAATCCAAAAGTTGTCTGCAGAATTCCCTCTTACCCAGGGAAGATCGGTCTTTTGTTCCATTCAGGCTTCCAGCTGATTGAAAGAGGTCCATTCACATTGTGGAAGACAATTGGCATTACTCACAATTCACAGATTTAAATGTTAACCCCATCACAATACACCCTCACTCAGGGTACGGTGGCTCACACCTACAATTCCAGCAACTTTGGAGGCTGAGGCAGGAGGATCATAAGTTCAAAACCATTCTCAGTAATTTAGTGAGGCCTCAGCAACTTAGTGAGACCCTGTCTCAAAATAGAAAATATGGGGATGTGGCTCAGTGGTTAAGCACCCCTGGGTTCAATCCCAGTACCAAATCAAACCAAACAAACAAATAAAAAACAAAAAGAAACACCCTCACAAAAATATCCAGAATAAGGACTGGCATTGTGGCTCGGTGGTAGAGCACTTGCCTAGTACACATGAGGCCCTGGGTTTGATCCTCAGCACCACATAAAAATAAAATTAAGGTATTGTGTCCATCTACAACTAAAAAATATATTTTAAAAAATATCCAGAATAATGTTTGAACACATATCTGGGTACATCAAGTTGACACATAAAATTGATCATCACAAGTCCATCTCTTGTCAACTTGGCACCCATATGCATCTTATTAAACCATACTTAATCTTCAAAAAAAAGTTACATGGCCACATAGTCACCAAACGAGATACAACATTCCTGGAATTGCACTAACCCCTTTCCCCCCGGAATGGGTGCAAAGCTCTTAGGGTATGTTTATTCTTCTTGATGTCCCGTAACTTAGATATTTTTATATAAACTTAACAGTAATTGCATATTAGTCTGTAAATCAATATATCTTATGTTATATGATAAGGGAATAAAATTAGGTAGGAAACAAAGATGTCTGATACACACATCAAATCAGAATAAAGAAATAAGAAATCAGTCACAATTTTCATTTCTATAACTGGTCACATGGTTGTAGCTGGTATTTATGTCTACAGTCTTTTCTACCTACTCCATATTCCTTTGCTCTCACCCAAAACCTCAGCTGGTCCTTTGTCCTTCTTTCCAGAAAGGTCTGGGCTCTACATAGTCCAGTCCAGATTGGGGTGTTGTAATTTCCCATTGATTTTAACAATAGGACATGATGATGCAAGAGATGCCCGAAGTAAATTCCTGTATTGCACACACACTCCTCATTATCTCCACTGTGGAATAGCAGTCTTGTTTCTCCTTAGCAGTCAGAACCAACTTTCCAGCCAGCAAATGCTTTCCTTTTCTGTCTGTTGAGTTAGAGGTATAAGGAGCCCAAGTGACTGACTGGCAGTCTTTTCTTTTAGTTCAATGGAATCACTGTTAAATTTCCTGGCTAAACTAAGTCCTCTAAGCTGGCAGAGCTTAATGTCACAGTTTCAGGAAACAAAAATTGTACTAATGGGTCACTAGGGCCACTCCATTTCCACCTTTTAATTCCTGAAAGTCTATGAAAGAATTAACAGGATTTAAAAGCTGAAACAAATTAATAAACCTTTATATAGTATTACTGAATCTGCAGAAGTCTTGAAGCATTTGTATTTCAGAAATCAACCAGAGTTACAGAAATGACTGAATAAAAACCTCTACAAATATATACTCTTTTCCCCTGGTTCTAAACATAGCCATCTAGAAAGAAATAACAGTGACCCATATTTTGAACTAAAATACACACTGCTTTTAGTTTAAAAAGAAAAAAAGCGTAGTCATTTAAAGTAACTAATTAAAATGCCATTTAAGCAATTACAATGGGTAACACGATTATAAAGTTGTTAGCAGAGTGGAAGCTTGTCACCAAAATTTCCATATGATCTTATATCCTAGAAGTGGACTAATCAGGCTTCACAGACATCAGATAAGTGAAGGCACCAAACTCCATTAAGTCCTCAAGTTTCAGCATCCAAGTTTCTTCTGAGTAGCACTAGAGCAAGAAAGAAAAAGCAATGATAAGAGAAATATACTGTGGCCCAAGACTGTAGACATGAAAGCTCAGTGTTGGTTATCTATAAGCCATCTCCAGCCACCTAGGTTAATTAATTGGTGTAATTCCATGTCCTCAACAGCCATCCTGACACCTGAATCCACTATGCTCTGGATCGTTTCACTTTGTCAATCAGGACTAGGAAGATAGTCTTTTGATTGTCCAGAGGTACAGAGTTGGCATTTAAATGGCTGCTCCTTGGAATCCTGTCCTCAGCCCTCGCTCTTCTTCACCCACACACTCTCTTCCAGAACAATTTCATTCATCTGGACAGCTTTTTCCACTTTTCTCTGATGAATCCTCAGGCCCTTCTCCAGGTTTAAGGGTATCTGAGATGGCCAGGGACCTAAGTTGCAAGCCACAGAGGCTAACTCAAGCAGAAAAGTAAATTACCAAAGAGATATTGTGTAGTTCCAAGAGTTATTGGGAAGATTGAAGAACAAGTCTCAGAAAACTGACTGGAAAAAATGGAGGCCAAAGCTAAGCCATAACATTTGTCCAGAAAGGTCCTTGTTGCCCCAAACACTGGACAGTGCCATTTGCTTTGTCAACATCACTCTGTGGGAAATAGGTATTGTCACCTCCAGAATGAATTCTCTACCGAGCTCATTGCTTTCACCTGTTCCTGATTTAGTCTCAGACATGTGCATCTTGTTGGTCAAACCTAGCTCATGTGTCCTGCAGGGGGACTGAGAAAGCAAAAACCTGGCCTTTTAAGATTTCACATTGGGACAGGAGTTTCAGTGGGGGATTTCCCACCTACACAAGGTGGGAGATATTGGACAATAGAAATATATGAGGAAAAAGGAAAAGCAAGGAAGGGAAAGAAAAGAAAAAAACAAATAGCCACCACAGGCATTCATCCAGGTGCCTACTCTCCAGTGTCATTAAGTTTCCTACAAACCACTCAAACTCTGCCCAAAAGTTTACTCTCCATCATTGATCCCAAACTTACTCCTCCCAGTTGCTTTCCTTCTTTCTATCTGATTGGATCCTCATTCATCTAATCACTCAGGTCCCAAACTAAGTTATTCTCTCTCCCTTCTTGAAGGTCATCAAAGCTTATGGATTATTCCTTTAAATGTTTCATCAATACCCCTCCTTCTCCAAGAGTCCACTGCCACTACTCCAGATCTAAAGCTTATCAGTTTTTGCTTAGCTGTCCACAGGAGCTCCCAGCCTCTGGCACTGCATGTGTCAGGGTTGATGATCTACTGGGTATGGTATTATTTGATTGTCTGCTCCTCCTCCTCTTGTTCTACTTTGTTCTGCTCTCTTAATGCCACCTCTTCAGTTATCCACAAGCAGAACAGTGAAGGAACTTTCTCTAAATAAATGAAATTAATTTGTATCATAATCTAGATTACCATCTGCTTTTTCTCAGTCTGAGTTCAGGATTATTATGGAGTTACAGGGTTCCCCTATAAAACTGACCCCTGGGGGAAAAAAAAAAGAAAGAAAGAAAAGAAAACTTGAAATCTTGAGAGGCCAAGTACATCAGAGTCCTGACTTCTCTAGACCTTGAATGTGGCATGGTGCTAGTTCTCATTGTGGAGTTAGGATGTGGTAACAAGTCTGCCAGATGGTACCTGCTATGCTCACTCCTGCATTAAACCTTGCTGGACCTGTGACTCTGACTCTCTTCAACTGGTAGAACTTATAAGAATCCTTTGCTCGTTCTGGGATTAAGGCTTGAGAAGACCTGGCAGCTTCCATTCTGTACTTTTGGGAATCCTGAGCTGCCATATTAGAAGTGTGACTGAACTGCTAGAGAGATCACATGGAGAGACCTCACGGAAAGGCAATATGGAAAGGGACAGATCTTGGGGCTTAAGGGAAGAGAAAGAACTCATTGCACTAGCATCCCAGCTGTACCCAGTTTTCCAGCTCTTCCCATCAAGGCACCAGACTTAGGGAGGAGCCAACTTGGACATTCCAGTCCAGTTGAGCCACCAGATGACTGCAGCACCAGTTGACATCATGTGGAGCAGGAAAACTTCCCAGATGAGTCTAGTCAACCCATTGAATCATGAGGATAATTAAGTGGTTTTTGTTAAAACCCCTGTTTTTAAATGGTTTCTTACATAGCAATAGATAACTGAAATAGGAGGTCATTGATTATGTGTGTGGTCTTATTTAATTATTCATCAACTGAACTCCACTTCCAGGCATTTAGTATGTTTTTCTGTGGGTTGATGTAAAACCCCTCTAGTTCATAATCAGTACGGGGCTTTGATTTTTTTAAAAGATGAACTCAATTGATGGTCCTTATCAATATTTGAAGCCCAGAAGAGCACACACATAACAGAATCACAAGCTTCAGGCTATAAATTGAATTGGCTAGATTCTGCCTGCTTTATTCTCTATTAGACTTTGCACAGCACAATTATGTTGGCCTATGAAACAGTTGTTTAGGACCCTGAAATAGATTGATATGAAACTACATTGGCAACAAATAAGGACAATAATAGATAGAAGAGGGATAAAATTTTAATTTGAAGAAATTTTATGAAATAAAAGAGAAAAAATAAAAGCCATAAAATTGAATTATGCCCATCACATGTAAATATGCTATCACTTGACCCATTGGCAACAGGGAATGAAACTTGTATTTAGTTAGTATTGTATTTTCCTTTACATAGAACAGAATCAGCATTGGGAAGCAGCTCTCTGGCCAGGGAATGTCTCTCCCAGGACCCTCTGCATCTAGGTGTGGCAATATGACTTTCATACCAATGGAATGTCAGTGGATGTGACATATGCTGCTCTGTGCCAACAATTTTAAGAAGTCATATGCCTGTTTTGTACTCTCTCCCCTTGTGGCTGGATATAAAAGACTTTAAGTCTGTAGGGAATGGCAAAGCTCCCAGATAGAAGAAACCTGGAAGTGTGAGTCATGGTAGGGAGGAGAGCCATTTGCCAACTGGGAACACCCATCCTGAAATGTTACATGGGAGAAATAAAACTATGTTGTGTTAGCCTTGAAAACTTGAGGATTTTTGTTACAGCAGCTAACAATTCCCTAACAAATAGAGTGGTTAACTTATTTGAAAATCCACTTAAGTTTTTTGTAGATGGGATTATTACTAATTATGAAATTGTGGAGAAGTTAACTCATTTTCCTTAGCCTGTTTTCACATTTATAAAACACAGCTCTTGTATGTACCTCATAGGGTTGTTTTCATACTGAATGAGATATTATAGAACCTTGTTTCTTGAGCATTACTATGGGCCAGACCCTGTCCTAAGAACTTTATATATCTTATTGAATTATCCCAGTAACCTATCAAGTAAATTTTATTAGTATTCATATTTCACAAGTAAGAAAACAGAAACTTAAAGAGATTAAGTACTTGTCCCAGTTACACAGCTAGTCACGGTAGAGTCAGTATTTGAACCTGGGCAACCTGACTTCAGAGGACAGATACCTAACACTAGGCTTCTCTGATTAGAATCCCAGAACAGATAAACATGATTTTTATTTTCCTTCCACTCTGAGGAAAGGAACAATACTAAACATAAGTATAAACATGTATTTTAGGTGCAACATACACATATACAAACATACCCAACTTTACCTTTATTCACATTAGTATTCAGCTTGCTGTGTTTATTAAACTAGAATTTGCTTGTGTTTATTACCAGCACTCTTCCACAATATAATATAGGTCTTTCCAGCCAAGAATGTTATAATTTTGCGCTCATGGCCCAACTGCTGCTACATGATCAAAGCAGGCAGTAAGAGCACTGAAAATATGAATCCCAAAATAACTAATGCATTTTAAAGTTGCTTGTGAAACATTCATGCTATCAACTTACTGGAGGAAAACTGACAGAAAACCTCACCCAGGGTAGACCTTCGTTCAGAAAATGCAGGAATGCTGGGTTCCTAAAGTCCTTCTTATTTCATTTCATATAGCACATATTACTTGCAGAAAACTACTTTAAACATCTAGTTTGAGGTATATCTTACAAACAGAGTGATCTTTATAGTTTTGGTCATGAGGTGCTTTTTGTACCTGAAGTACTTTTTAAAAATTACAAAACCATAATGAGAGTACTAGTGCTTTCTCTAAAGTCATATCAGCTATTATTTGATTGTTTTACAGAACTAGACTTGGAATTTTTTTTGAAGAAGGCACAGCAATTTCCCCTATTCTAATCACTACACCAGGAGTAATTTGTCTTTGGGGCTTTGGGGCTGCTGAACCGCTTTCCTCTCTCACCTGAAGTTCCATCAAGGCAATATGCTTAATCAATGTTTGCCAACGTTTATGGTCTGGTGCTTACTGACAGCAGGTGCAAAAAAAGAGTAAGTCCCCATCTGCATAAAAATCTTCCTTAAATTCACCAGCATGCTGTTTTGTTGTAATTTTGGTAGACAGGTGATTTTTCATGGAACCTTCATGAGCTGCTTTCCCCCCTTTAACTGGCTCTGTTTTCCCACCTGCTGTTCCTAGAAGCTGTGGTCTTATTTGTGCCACACATGGTAACTCCTTTCAGGATATCAACTTGGCTCCTTGACCAACCCTCTTTAGTGCTTGATTTGACATTCTGGCCCAGGAAAAAGATTCTATCCTTGAGTAATGTCAAAGTTGTTGCTAACCTGTCAAGTAAGCCAAGTCAAAGGTGGGCTGTGGGATCATGGCTTTTTGATGACAGTAGAGACCTTAAAATAGTTTCACTGACCCCAAGGATCTGTTTTCAATGTCATCTAATGGAAGAGAGTTTAACCTAGGGAAGACCATTAACCTTAATGATTATCACTTAGCTAATTACCTGTCAAGGCCCTGGAAATGCATCTAACGGCAACCTCCTTCTCCTCATTCTTCTTTTAATGAAGTAAGGGAGGTGGCTCACCTTTCTGCTCCCCATTAGGGAAGGGTGGTTTGTAAACTGAAGACAGCGTGCAATGCTCCAGGCGGGGCATTTTTTCACTTTGACTTTTTCATTTCATTTGGTTTTAGATTCTCTAAGGCAAAGGGGACAGTTTGTCATTCATTCTGCTGATGGGGAGAAAAGAAGGAGGGTTTGGCCTCCTAGAAAGACTCCTATCGACCCTGTGGGTTATCAGTGTTTGCACGCCTGTTCCTGTCCTGCCAATACGCAGGTTGCCCTCAAAGTCATGTGAACTCCGATAGAATGCTTCGACTTTAAAGTATTATACAAGGTTAAGGCATTATTTTACTATGCAGAACTCTTAAAATTTTAGTAGCATGGTACATTGACAGCAGGCTTCTTTGAATTTCAGTATAATAAAGGCAGCAGAACTAAACCACAACATTAAATGGCTGTTTAGTTTGCTCTCATTCTTAAGATGTGGAAAATACACAAATGCCTGGAACAGAAGCACTCCACAGACTCCCTGAGGATATGGTACAGATTTAAAAACATAACTGAGTGGTGAATATGCCACTGCTTCTTTATCAATGTGGTTTTTCCCTTTACTACACATTATTTCTAAAATGCCATATAAAGATCTTGCTAAATCAGCTTTAAAAAATAATCAAAAAAGAGAAACAGGGTTTAGGGATGGAAATCAAGCCGCTCAGGGGACTCAAAGGTTAGACATAAAAGGACAAGCAAGAGAGAATTTAACAAAGCCATGTGAGAGAAATCTCAAAACAAGATGCATCAGAACCAATAGAAATTCAAGATCAATTGTGTCAGCAGATCAAAGCCAAGGCCTAGCATAGTGAAGAGCATTAACTATCATCAGGGGAGACACAGCCTACTGATGAGAGTGAAGCTAACTCACTTCCCTTTGGTGCTAAGACTGGCTTTTGAGTCAAGACCAACCAAACTAACAAAAGCAGAAACATTTGCCCCATAAAACTGTGGTGAGAAGCTGAGGAAGAGGTAAATCAGCCTAATCAAAGGTATTCTAGATAGCTTAGGTACTGGAAATTTTAGAGCCTAGAATTCAGCCCACCTCCTAGAGGAGCTGTTTTATCTAAACAGGACCTACATCCCATTGGCAGGTATTTTGTAGGAAGATTTCCTCTGACTGTGCTTCAATGAGTGATCCTTGCTGTTTACCTGGCAGGTAAGCAAAAAATCTGGTCCTCAATTTTCATTTTGCAGACTTAAAATAAATGTATGTCTGGCCGAGAATCAGGACCATGGTGTGATGGTAGCAGTCATGGTAGAGAGACTTGGCAGGAGTTACTGCACAGATTTGTCCGGGCTCTATTTAGAGACCTGCGTGAGATGGAGGGTGATAGACTGCCAGGGCTCTGTCGAGCTACTGGGAGTCTATCCTCAGCTCAGTACAGCAATCCTTCAAACAATGCTGGAAATGAACCCTACTGTTCAGGCCATGTGAGTGAGATGCACACCTAGAAAAGAAGAAAGCTACCAAGTGTGACTACAAAATCAAGATCTTATAAATGTTTGTGTTTTGCCTTAAGATGAGAAAGGAGTCTCTCTTCCAAGACAAAGGCTCACAGTCAATAGTAAAATATTCCTCAATTCCTAAGGAGCAGATGGTATAAAAGTAGCTAACACATCCTGAACAAATATGATTAAGCAGATGATTAAAAATGCAACAGAACTGACATATGATGGTTATCAACATTGATATTTCAATTCCTATATGTATCATTTACAATTACATGATTATCAATGTTGATAAGTGATAATATGGAAGTTCAGGTGCATTTTCCAAGAAGGGAAGGTAAAAAATGGGAAAGTGTGGTTGTTAATTGAGTTTTCGTATAAGCTGGGCAATTGTTGGGAAGTAAATTATTCCTGCCATGAGGTCCATGAGAAAACTGAGGCAGGGAGGAGTAAATTCAGCCCATCTGTGAGGAATGGGTAGGTGTGTCTTGAATGATAATCTAGTTTCTGATCTGCTGGTTACCTTGTCGTAATATAGTGCCTAAGCACTGCTAAATCCCGTTCAGGACATTTTTCTTTTCTTTTTCTTCTTTCCTTCCCTCCATTCCTTTTTTCATTCCTCCTCTCTCAGTCTTTCTTTCCCTCTTCCTTCTTTCCTTCCTTCATTTTTGTAATAGAGGTAGTCCCATATCTATAAATATGTTGATGCAAATTATCTTCATGAGACTGAAGACATCTAGTTCTCCCAGAATTTTTCCAGAAATCTCTGATTGATAAATTTTAAATAGCAGATTGATGATAAACCTTGAGATTTTGGTTTTAATTTGGGCCTTACCTTTACTTCTTAGCTTGAATTATCACTTAGTATAATTTCTTCAATATATTTTGTATCTTACCCATAGCCAAGCATCTCACACACTTCCTACTTGTAGAATGAGGATACTATAGAGATTAAATGAACAAATGAATGAACTTATATAGTCTCAAAGTATTCTAAAATCTTCCCAAGTGTGAACTTATCCATGTCTTCTTGAAGGGCCTTGAAATTTTGCTTTATGTATTTTAAGACTCTATTATCATATGCATACAAATTTAGTGAGCTGATACCTCTGGATTGTAAACTTAGCAACTGCTTCACAGTTCCCAACCTATCTGCCTTAGGTAGGACGGGATGGCTAAATTAGGAAGGTGCTGAGTGTAGGCCCTGGCAAGCTAGTTTGTCCTCATGGTAGGCCTTGTTAAGAACAGGGTGCTCTGTCATATTTCAAGCTTCTTTCCCTCTCCTCCTACCAGAATCCCAGGAGGATTTTTCCCTAGCATTTACTGAAAGAATCTGGTCAACTTCCCGGAGGTAAAACTGAAGTGTGGGGAACCTATGATTGAATCCTCTGGAGTTGTTTTAATTTCTCAGATTTGTCCATGCTGAGCCTCCAACAATTTGCCAACTACAGTTCACAATTTCCTGCCTTTGCACTGATTTCCAAGGTGGATTCTGCTCTAAGTCTCTGCTCTGGTAAACCATGAATATGTGTACAAGTTTGAAATTATTTTTTCTTCTGGTGCAGTAACATTTATTATAATGTATCATTTTTTATCTCTTATAATGATGTTTGCCTTAAATTTGAATTTATCTTATATTTACATAGATACAGTATTTTTATTTTGGTTAGAGTTTGTATTTTTATATATTTTCCCATTGTTTTACTTTTACTCTTTCTATATTCTTGTATTTTTTATGTTATCTCTTTTTTTTTAATTTTTTTTATTTTTTTTTTACGTTTACATAGGGTAATGATGTTTATTATATTTTTCCCCTCCCCCCCACCCCTCCCACCCCTCCCACCCCTCCTACCCCTCTTTTCCCTCTACACAGTCCTTCTTTCCTTCATTCTTACTGCTCTCCTTAGCCTAACTCTAAACCTAACCCTAAACCTAATGCTAGCCCGTCCCACCCCCCATTATATGTCCTCATCCGCTTATCAGCGAGATCATTTGTCCTTTAGTTTTTTGAGATTGGCTTATCTCACTTAGCATGATATTCTCCAATTTCGACCATTTGCCTACAAATGCCATAATTTTATCATTCTTCATTGCGGAGTAATATTCCATTGTATAAATATGCCACAGTTTCTTTATCCATTCATCAACTGAAGGGCATCTAGGTTGGTTCCACAATCTGGCTATGGTGAATTGAGCAGCAATGAACATTGATGTGGCTGTATCTCTGTAGTATGCTGATTTTAAGTCCTTTGGGTATAGGCCAAGGAGTGGGATAGCTGGGTCAAATGGTGTTTCCATTCCAAGCTTTCTGAGGAATCTCCACACTGCTTTCCAGAGTGGCTGCACTAATTTGCAACCCCACCAGCAATGTATGAGTGTTCCTTTTTCACCACATCCTCGCCAACACCTGTTGTTGCTTGTATTCTTGATAATCGCCATTCTAATTGGGGTGAGATGGAATCTTAGGGTAGTTTTGATTTGCATTTCCCTTATTACTAGGGATGTTGAACTTTTCTTCATATATCTGTTGATTACTTGTACATCTTCTTCTGTGAAGTGTCTGTTCATTTCCTTAGCCCATTTGTTGATTGGATTATTTGTATTCTTCGTGTAGAGTTTTTTGAGTTCTTTATAGATTCTGGAAATTAGCGCTCTATCTGAGGTATGGTTGGCAAAGATATTCTCCCACTCTGTAGGCTCTCTCTTCACATTGCTGATAGTTTCCTTTGCTGAGAGAAAACTTTTTAGTTTGAATCTATCCCAGTTGTTGATTCTTGCTTTTATTTCTTGTGCTATGGGAGTCCTGTTAAGGAAATCTGATCCTGAGCCAACAAGTTGAAGATTTGGACCTACTTTTTCTTCTATAAGATGCAGGGTCTCTGGTCTGATTCCGAGGTCCTTGATCCATTTTGAGTTGAGTTTTGTGTAGGGTGAGAGATAGGGGTTTAGTTTCATTCTATTGCATATAGTTTTCCAGTTTTCCCAGCACCATTTGTTGAAGAGGCTATCTTTTCTCCATTGCATATTGTTGGAACCTTTGTCTAGTATGAGAAAATTGTATTTATTTGGGTTTGTGTCCATGTCCTCTATTCTGTACCATTGATCTACCTGTCTATTTTGGTACCAATACCATGCCGTTTTTGTTACTATTGCTTTGTAGTAGAGTTGAAGATCTGGTATTGCAATACCCCCTGCTTCGCTCTTGCTACTGAGGATTGCTTTAGCTATTCTAGGTTTTTTATTCTTCCAGATGAATTTCATAATTGCTTGCTCTATTTCTGCGAGGTACATCATTGGGATTTTAATTGGAATTGCATTGAATCTGTATAGAACTTTAGGTAGTATAGCCATTTTGACGATATTAATTCTGCCTATCCAGGAACATGGGAGATCTTTCCATCTTCTAAGGTTTTCTTGAATTTCTTTCTTTAGTGTTCTGTAGTTCTCATTGTAGAGGTCTTTCACCTCTTTTGTGAGATTGATTCCCAAGTATTTTATTTTTTTCGATGCTATTGTGAATGGGGTAGTTTTCCTAATTTCTCTTTCTGAAGATTCATCACTTATGTATAAAAATGCATTGGATTTATGAGCATTGATCTTGTAACCTGCTACTTTACTGAATTCACTTATGAGTTCTAAAAGTTTTCTGGTGGAATTTCCAGGTTCCTCTAAATATATAATCATGTCATCAGCGAACAGGGATAGTTTGAGTTCTTCTTTTCCTATTCGTATCCCTTTAATTTCTTTGGTTTGTCTGATTGCTCTGGCTAGAGTCTCAAGGACGATGTTGAATAGAAGCGGTGAAAGAGGGCATCCCTGCCTTGTTCCAGTTTTTAGGGGGAACGCTTTCAGTTTTTCACCATTTAGAATGATATTAGCCATGGGCTTAGCGTAGATGGCCTTTATAATGTTTAGGAATGTTCCCATTACCCCAATTTTTTCTAGTGTTTTGAGCATGAAGGGATGCTGTATTTTATCAAATGCTTTTTCTGCATCTATTGAAATAATCATGTGATTCTTAACTTTAAGTCTGTTGATATGGTGAATGACATTTATTGATTTCCGAATGTTGAACCAACCTTGCATCCCTGGGATAAAACCCACTTGATCGTGGTGCACTATCTTTTTAATATATATTTGTATGCGATTTGCTAAAATTTTGTTGAGAATTTTTGCATCGATGTTCATTAAGGATATTGGTCTGAAATTTTCTTTCCTTGATGTGTCTCTGTCTGGTTTAGGTATCAGGGTGATATTGGCTTCATAGAACGAGTTTGGTAGGGTTCCCTCCTCTTCTATTTCATGGAATAGTTTGAGGAGTATTGGAATGAGCTCTTCTTTAAAGGTTTTGTAGAACTCGGCTGAGAACCCATCTGGTCCTGGACTTTTCTTTGTTGGTAGGCTTTTGATGACCTCTTCTATTTCATTGCTTGAAATTGGTTTATTTAAGTTGTGTATGTCCTCCTCGTTCAGTTTAGGTAGTTCATATGTCTCTAGAAATTTGTTGATGTCTTCAAGGTTTTCTGTTTTGTTGGAGTATAGATTTTCGAAATAGCTTCTAATTATGTTTTGTATTTCATTCGTGTCTGTTGTGATGTTTCCTTGTTCATTCCGAATTTTAGTAATTTGAGTTTTCTCCCTCTTTCTCTTTGTTAGTGTGGCTAAGGGTTTATCAATTTTATTTATTTTTTCAAAGAACCAACTATTTATTTTATTAATTTTTCAGATTGTTTCTTTTGTTTCGATTTCGTTGATTTCGGCTCTGATTTTAACTATTTCCTGTCTTCTACTACTTTTGGTATTGGTCTGCTCTTCTTTTTCTAGTGCTTTGAGCTGTAGTGTTAAGTCGTTTATTTGTTGATTTCTACTTCTTTTTTTGAATGCACCCCATGAAATAAATCTTCCTCTAAGTACTGCTTTCATAGTGTCCCAGAGATTTTGATATGATGTGTCTTTGTTCTCGTTTACTTCTAAGAATTTTTTTATTTCCCTCCTGATGTCTTCTGTTATCCATTCATCATATAATAGTGTATTATTTAGTCTCCAGGTATTGGAGAAGTTTCTGTTTTTTATTCTGTCATTTATTTCTAATTTCAATCCATTATGATCTGATAGAGTACAAGGTAGTATCTCTATCTTCTTGTATTTGCTAACAGTAGCTTTGTGGCATAAAATATGGTCTAGTTTAGAGAAGGATCCATGTGCTGCTGAGAAGAAAGTGTATTCGTTCTTTGTTGGATGGTATATTCTATATATGTCCGTTAAGTCTAAATTGCTGATTGTGTTGTTGAGATCTATAGTTTCTTTATTCAATTTTTGTTTGGACGATCTATCCAGTGGTGAGAGAGGTGTGTTAAAATCGCCTAGTATTATTGTGTTGTGGTCTATTTGATTTCTGGAATTGAGAAGGATTTGTTTGACGTACGTGGATGAGCCAATGTTCGGGGCATAGATATTTATGATTGTTATGTCTTGCTGATTTATGCTTCCCTTAAGCAGCATGTAATGTCCTTCTTTATCCCTTCTGACTAGTTTTGGTTTGAAGTCCACATTATCTGAGATGAGGATGGATACTCCAGCTTTTTTGCTGTGTCCGTGTGCATGGTATGTTTTTCCCCATCCTTTCACCTTTAGTCTATGGGTGTCTCTTTCTATGAGGTGAGTCTCTTGCAGGCAGCATATTGTTGGATTTTTCTTTTTAATCCAATCTGCCAGTCTGTGTCTTTTGATTGATGAATTCAGGCCATTAACATTCAGGGTTATTATTGTGATATGATTTGTATTCCCAGTCAATTGACTCATATTTGTTTTTGACATGATTTGGTTTCTCCTTTATTTGGCTATTCCTTTAGGCTAGCGCCTCCTGTTGCTGATTTGCATCGTTGTTTTTCATCTCTTCCTCATGGAATATTTTGCTGAGAATGTTCTGTAATGCTGGCTTTCTTTTTGTAAATTCCTTTAGCTTTTGTTTATCATGGAAGGATCTTATTTCATCGTCAAATTTGAAGGTAAGTTTTGCTGGGTATAAGATTCTTGGTTGGCATCCATTTTCTTTCAGGGCTTGGTATATGTTGTTCCAGGCCCTTCTAGCTTTTAGGGTCTGGATTGAAAAATCTGCTGATATTCTTATTGGTTTCCCTCTGAATGTAATTTGATTCTTTTCTCTCGCGGCCTTTAAAATTCTGTCTTTATTTTGTATGTTAGGTATTTTCATAATAATGTGCCTTGGTGTGGGTCTGTTGTAATTTTGTATGTTTGGAGTTCTATAAGCCTCTTGTACTTGGTTTTCCATTTCATTCTTCAGATTTGGGAAATTTTCTGTTATTATTTCATTGAATAGATTGTTCATTCCTTTGGTTTGTTTCTCTAAGCCTTCCTCAATCCCAATAATTCTCAAATTTGGCCTTTTCATGATATCCCATAGTTCTTGGAGATTCTGTTCATGATTTCTTACCATCTTCTCTGTTTGTTCCACTTTGTTTTCAAGGTTAAATATTTTGTCTTCAATGTCTGAGGTTCTGTCTTCCAGGTGTTCTATCCTATTGGTTATGCTTTCTATGGAGTTTTTAACTTGGTTTATTGTTTCCTTCATTTCAAGGATTTCAGTTTGGTTTTTTTTAAAGTATCTCTAACTCTTTATTGAAATGATCTCTTGCTTCCCATATTTGGTCTTTTAACTGTTGATTGGTGCGATCACTTAATGCCTGCATTTGCTCTTTCATCTCCTCCTTCAATGCCTGCATTTGTTCTTTCATCTCCTCATTAGCTTCCCTGATCGTTTTAATTACGTACATTCTGAACTCCCTTTCTGACATTTCTTCTGCTGTGCTGTCATTGGGTTTTATTGATGTAGTATCTAGGTTTGTTTGGGACATTTTCTTCCCTTGTTTTCTCATAATGGTCAGTTGTCAGTGGGACCCTGAGATATTGCAGTTTTCCACTATTGGCTTATAGTGTCCCAGTAGGTTTCCAGTGTATCACCTCCCAGCCTTCAGTAGACTGATGTCTTGGAGGAATCTGATAAAGCAGCTCATTCGAAGAATACTGCCCCTAGCCCCCTACTGGTTCCACGTTTTGGAACTGGCTCTGTGCGGAAATGCTCTCACTGTGGGCCTGCACCGTGCAGCTGGCCGTGTGGGAAGAGCCCACTGCCGGAGTGTGGAAGACTACCTTGGGAAGACTCAAGCTGCCCTGCCCGGCTCTGCTAAGCCACCTCTATCTGGGCCTGCCACCCGGGCTGAGCTATACCCAGTGGGCAGACTCACCCGTGGCTCTATTTCAGTCCGAGTCTCTCTGTGCCTCCCCCTCTTAGCTCCTGGGTTCTGGAGCGACCGGGGGTGCAGTCTCCCTCTAGGCCGCCATCTTGGAACGCCCCGTGAAGAGAGCCCGCAGCCGGAGTGGGCAGAGCCGCCTGAAGAGGTCTCCGGCTGCCCTGCCCTTATCCCTGAGGCTGATTGCAGATCGAGGCTCTCCGCTGGTTCTTTGCAGGAGTACACTGCACTGCAGCGGCTCCGGGACTCGGAGCCTGCTCTGTTCAGACAGGCTCTCACTAGCGGGCCAGTTCCGTTCCGAGAACCTGGAGAAGCTGGCTGTGTGGGCGGGGCCCACCGCCGGAGTGCGCAGGACTGCCTGTGGATGACTCTAGCTGCCCTGCCCAGCTCCGATAAGCCACCTCTATCTGGGCCTGCCACCCGGGCCGAGCTTTACCCAGTGGGCAGACTCACCCGTGGCTCCACTTCAGTCCGAGTCTCTCAATGCCTCCCCTTCTTAACTCCTGGGTTGTGGAGCGACCGGGGGTGCAGTCTCCCTCTAGGCCGCCATCTTGGAACGCCTTATGTTATCTCTTATACACATCATATGTATTTCCTTTTTACAAATCCTGGCAGGTGATATTTGTCTAAACTGACATATTTGATTCATTTTATGTGATTGCAGGTATATTGAGATTTAAATCCACCATATCGTTATTCTTTTTATTTTCATCTTGCCATCTTTGGAATTGACTAGAATGATTTTTCCTCTTCTATTACTCACTCTGCCCTTAGCTCAGTAGCTACTCTGATTATCTATTACATAACAAACCACCCCAAGGCTCATTGGCTTATAACAGCAACTTTAGTTTGGTAATGATTTTGTAAGTGAGAAACACAGGAAGGACTTAGCTGGCACTTGATTTCTGATCCACATGGCATGGCTATAGGGTCAAATTCTAAGAAGCTTCTTTTACTTATTGTGTTTGTTAGCTTTTTTTGTCCCTATGACAAAATACCTGAGAAAAACTGCTTAAATGAGGAAAGGTTTATTTTGGTTCATGGTTTTAAAGGCTCCTTTGCTTTGGAGTGAGGAAGAACTTCATGGCAGAAGGACATGGAGGAACAAAGCTGTTTACCTCATTGTGATGAGGAAGTTGGGGGAGAGAATTGAGGGGTGGAGGGAGAGAGGCCATTGGTCAGGGAGGGACTGAAGATAATATATAGTCCCCAAGGGCATGACCACCCTCCAACTAGGTTCTACCTCCCACAGTTTTCCCCAATATTCTATTTAGCTGTGAATCCTTCAATGGATTAATCCATTGAGGAGGTCAGAACCTTCATGATTCCAAATTCCCAACTCAGAACACTGCTACATTGAGGATTCAGTCTTCAACACATGAGCCTTTGGGGGACATTCCAGAGCCAAACCCTAACACATACATCTGGTCCATGGTGTTCTTGGTCTCTCTCCCCCTCTCTCTTTTCCTCCTTTCCCCCTCAACTCTTCCCTCCCTACTCCATATGGTGTCTCATCTTGCAGAGCCTCTCCACTTGGCTTTTGCTGCATAGTTGCTCAGGGTAGTCATGTTTCTTACGTAAAGCTAATTTTCATGAGGCATAAGTAGAAGCTGTTAGACCAGTTCCTGGTCATCCTAGAACTGACACAACATCACTAGTCAAAGCAGTCACAGAGCCACCCAGGTCCAAGGAAGAGAAGAAAAAGATTCTCTCTCCTGTCAGGAAAGGGGCAAGTTTGCATTGCCAAGAAGTATGTGGGAAGATAGATACTTGCTATGGTCATCGTTTAAAAACACAATCCAACCCAGGATATACACGCACACAATTGTACATTTATTTACTGTTTTTGTTTATTTGTTTTAGTGCTTACCCAGAGAAAAAACATGTACGCTAACTTGTCATGGGTTAGTAGAAATCAATACCTTTGCCTCTTTCTGACTAATGAAAGGAACTTGGGTCACTTTAAGTTTCTCCATTCTCACATATATGCTATTGTTTTCATATATTTTATTTTTATATATAATTTAAATCACAGCAGAAATTACTACTACTATTTTATTTTTTGTCATTTGTTTTTTATTTTTTTAATTTTTAAAAATGTGTTCTGTTTAGATATGCACGACAGAGTGAATTTTGACATATATATACACAGAGTATAGCTTATTCTAATTAGGATCTCATTCTTGTGGTTGTACATGATGTAAAGTTTCACTGCTGGTGTATTCATATATGAACACAGGAAAGTTATGTCCAATTCATTCATTCTACTGTCTTTCCCTATTCCAATCCCCCCTCCCTTCCCTTAATTCCCCTTTGTCTAATCTGATGATTGTCTATCACCCCATTGCCCCCCCCCCCACTTATTGTGAGTTAGCATCTACATATCAGAGTTTTTGTTTTTTGGGACTGGCTTTTTTCACTTAGCATGATAATCACCAGTTCCATCCATTTACCAGCAAATGCCATAATTTCATTTTTCTTTAAGGTTGAGTAATATTCCATTATGTATATATACCACATTTTCTTTATCCATTCATCTGTTGAAGGGTACCTAATTTGGTTCCATGGCTTGGCTATAGTGAATTGAGCTGCTATAAACATTGATATGGCTGCATCACTTTAGTATGCTGATTTTAAGTCCTTTGGGTATATACTGAGAAGTGGGATAAATGAGTCAAATGAACCAGTCAGATAACTGGTTCCATTCTAGGTTTTCAGAGGAATCTCCATACTGCTCTCCAGAGTGGTTGTCCCAATTTGTATTCCCACCAGTAACGTATGAATTTACCTTTTTCCCCACATCCTTACCAACATTTATTGTTACTTGTATTGATAATTGCCATTCTAACTGGAGTGAGATAGAATATATATATAGTTTTAATTTGCATTCCTCTAATTGCTAGAAATGTTGAACATTTTTTCATATATTCATTCACCAATTGTATTTCTTCTTCTGTGAGGTGTCTGTTCAGTTCCTTTGCCCATTTTTTGATTGGGTTATTTTTTTCATTATATATCCTGGAGATTAATGCTCTGTCTGAGGTGCAGGTGGCAAAGACATTTTCCCATTCTGTAGGCTCTCTCTTCATGTTCTTGATTGTTGTCTTTGCTGTGAAAAGGTTTTTAGTTTGAACCATCTCTTTATTAATTCTTGATTTTACTTCTTGTGCTTTAGGAGTCTTGTTGAGGAAGTTGGTTCCTAAGCTGACATGATGGAGAGTTGGGCCTACATTTTCTTCTAGTTGGCGCAGGGTCTCTGGTCTAATGCCTAGGTACCACCATTTCTTATAGTGTCTATTTGTTTAGATTTTCCATACATATACTCTTTGGTTGTTTTTCATTTCTTCCTAGATCTTCATTCTTCCAGCTGGGATCAATGTCATTGTGTGTCCTTTAACCTCTTCTGTAGTGTAATGTGTGTGTGTCTGTATATATATACATGTATACATATATATATACAGACACACACACACACACACATTATATATATATATACACACATATATATGTATATATACATATATACATATATATACATATGTTAGGTTTTATTATATATGTCACTTTCATTCTTGAAGGCTATCCTTTTTGGAATATATATTTCTATTTTGCAAATTTTTTGAAGACATAATTCTATTGTCTATTGACTTTCTTTCTTGCTAGAGATGTCTACTGTCAATCAAATTCTTGCTACTTTGAAGATCCTTTGGCTGCTTTTAAGAAATTTCTTTTCATTTTTGTTTGTTTGCTTGCCTGCTTGTTGCTTGCTTTTAGTAATTTTATTATGATATGACTTGTGACTCTCTATTTAATTATTTTAGCTGACATTTTTAGAATTTCTTGAAAAGGAGATCTAATGATTTTCATCATTGTTTGAAAAATTGTTTGGAAAATTCTCAACCATTATCTCTTTAAATAGTTTGTATTCCAGTCTCTTTCTCTTATCCTTCTGGTACTTCCATTTCATGTATGTTAGGCATTTTCCACCGATCTTTCATGTCTCTTACACCCTTTCCTTATATTTTCCATTCTTTCTTGTTTCTCTGGTCCTTTTTGGTTACATTCTTTTTCTAGTTTATGAATTCTTTCAATTATATCCAATGTGCAAATAAACATTTGGTGAACTCTTAATTATCCTTATTACAGTTTTTCCAGTTCTAGATTTTACATTCTTTTCTTAAAAATATAATCTCCTGATCCCATATGGGTTTACTCATACTATCTGATATTGTCTTGATTTTAAATTATTGATCCATGTTCCTATTTTTTACCATGAACTAGTCATTACATATTTACAATACAGAAATAATTTGAAGCATAAAAGGACAAATTTATATTTATTTTGGGTAGGTAACAGGGATATGACCATACTAGATCACCTTAATCCTAATATAAAGATTAAGACTATTTAAAATTACCCTTCAGCCCAAATGAGGGTCAAATTATTTGAGCCACCTTTATTCCTAAGGTGTAACCATTAAGATTTCAAATCAAAATCGTGGGAGTTTAACATGGCTTCTCCTTCATGGGGGACTTCAATTGTTATTCCCTCAATGAGATTGGCAATTTCTCTTTTACCTCTTAGTCTTTCTGATAACTTTTATTTAGTTGTCAATGTTTCTAGGGATGAAGTAGACTTAAGTCTGGGCTTATCTCTTTGTTCTGTCTTTCTTTTGTATCTTTGCCCTGTAATTCTTCATTGTCTTGCTAGCTTCCCTGTTCTTTCAATGTTCCTCAATAGGAGGGGTGTTCCATATTACCCAGTCCACATTAATAGAAACAAGAATTCTAGTCTCAAAGAATTTACTTTAATCATAAAACAAATTTTGATTTTTATCTTTTCTTCACTAGAACTGGAAGTAATTTTAGAAAGATTGCTATTAATAATAAAATGTATGCCAGTTTTAAGTTACTTTTTAAACATGATAGAATGTATAGGACTTTTAACTTTTCTTTTACAAAATTCAATGCAATAAAAGATTGTTTAATAAATTGATTGGCCCACTTTAAGTTCCTATGCCATTCTCAGCTACTCAGGTAAAACCTTCCAATTTAGATGGCAAAATAAGCCTTTACTTCAAAATAAACTTTTATGCTTGCAGATAACAGAAAATTAGTTCTCCAACTCATAAAAAATAAGTTCAGTACTATAAGTAGAAACTTGATTAAGGTTTACGATGCTCACAGCTCAAGGGAGATCTGAAGAACAGTTTATCTCTGTGTGTTTAAGGTATTATTGAACAATTTTTGACTATATGATAGTATGCTGAATTCTTTAGGGAACACAAGAATGAGTAAATCATAAGACTTTCTGACTGGGTACAGTGGCATGCGCTTGTAACCCCAGCAGCTAAGGAGGCTGAGGCAGGAGGATCATGAGTTCAAAGCCAGCCTCAGCAAAAGTGAGGTGTTCAACAATGTAGTGAGACCCTGTCTCTAAATAAAATACAAAATAGGGCTGGGGAGATGGCTCAGAGATTGAGTGCCCCTGAGTTCAATCCCTGGTTACTATCCCCCCCCCAAAAAAAATCATAGACTTTCCTTTAGATCCTTTAAAGTTTTTCAGAAATTTATAACCTATCATTCAAAGCAGAGTTCTATCAAATACCAAGATATATATTACAAAGCCAAATACAGGAAGACAGGACAAAAATGTGGAGCTTGGCATGTGGAGCAGATGATCCAATGAAACAAAAAAGCCTTGGAAGACACATGAATGCTTGAAAACTTGGTATATAGTGAGGTGACATTCCAAATTAATGTAGAAAAAGGAAAAGGTTGATCAATAAATTTTGCTGGGACAGATGGCTTTCCTTCTGGCAACATTAAACTGATCCTCCATCTTAATGGAGTCAAAAACTAAATGTAAAAAAGAAAATGATAAAGTTCATGGAAGAAAATGGGGAAGAACATTCTTATGACCTTGATTAATGATTTCTTAAGGGTCAAAAATACACAAACTATAAAAAGAAAAATTAATACTAAAACTCAATATCAATATTAAAGATTGCATCAATATTAAAGATTTAGGAACAACAAAGGAGGCCATGGTAAAGATAGTAACCTTCTGGGAAGAGGAACATTTAGAAAGGACAAAGGATTGATCTAATATTTTATTCAAGTCTCTACTAAAATATTACCACCTCATAGAGGATTTCCCTGACTTTTCAAAATACCACTCTCTCCTTGCTCTCTGTCCCCTTAATTTATTTTTCTTCATAACAAGCATCAAAAACCAACATTATGTTATATGGTTGTTTATTAATCTTTCTCCTAATAAATTGCTCTATTCTCCCAACAGATTCTTTTTTGTCTTTTCCACTCACTTTAGTGTTTTAGTACCTAGAAAGATGCCTGACACATAGTAGATGTTGAATAAAAACTGTTAAATGAATAAACAAATGGAAAATGAACATGAAAAAGAGCAGCGTCCTGTGAAAAGACATCAAAGGACACACATAGGCACTTCCCCAAAGGGGAAATCTTAATGGTTAATAAATACATGAGGAAATAGTTAATTTCATATAAAAAATGTAAATGAAAAGAAGCATGAGACAGCATTCTATATCCATTGTATGGGCAAAAATTTAAGTTAGAAAATAAAAAGGGAAGTGGAGAAGTGAAACCCCCTTGTAGGAGTTTAAGTTGGTGCAGTCCTTCTGAAGGGCCATCTGGAAGTATTCAGTGACATTATGTGTGTACGTGTCCTACAACCCCAGGGACCCCACTCCTGGATACAAACCCAGATTAACTCTCACAGTGATCCAAGAAAGAAAATTTATGCTAATGTCTATGGGGCCATTGTTTGAGATAGTAAAGAATAGGAAATGCTCTGCAGGTGCTTTAGTAGAGAATTGGAACATAATATGTGCCTGTGCAAACACACACACACACACACACACACACACACACACACAAGGATATTATGTGTCAGTCAGATGTAACAAACTACATATAGCAATATGAAAAGAGCTTTTCATTCCTTTTAGCCAACTAAAATAAAGTAATAGAATATTTTAAATACAATTTATTATCTAAAAGCAGGTAGACAAAATCAAAGTAAGTGGCTCTCTGTTGATTTCCTATTCCCTCTGGCTCTTGCTAGGAAAAAAGATCTCCAAATCTAATAGAGATCTCTTCCCTAAGCAGTTTTGGGATCCTGGCATCTACCTGTCTTAACGAGTTTATTTATATTTATTTTAATTTCAGAAGGTTCATTTTTCATCTGTAATGTCTGGTCAGTATTAGATTCTGATTAATATTTATCTTGGGGAATTACAGGATATCCAGTGCTATTCCTGGATCTCAATGTGCATCATAGCTTCAAAATTGGATGAGATTTACCTCCATCCTGTCTTCTCCAACTGGGAATCTTATTAACATGCAGATTCAGATTTGGTAAGTCAGGGAGGACTTGAAATTCTGAATTTCTGACAAGCTCTCAGGTGTGATCAATGCTGTGGGTCCTCAGACCCACTCTGAGTTTTGAGGCTCACCAGAAATGCCTGGTCAAAGGGGTTGCTCTTAAGGTGTCTGAGATCTTACCCTGGGCCTGAAATAACATCAGGATTTATTCACATTTGGCAAAAGATTGCTGAGGGGGCATCTGGGGTTCTGTACTACCTGGTATTTAAGAGTTTGCCCCCTAATTCTTGCATACTAATTCTCTGAAGGAAAGATGAACATGTCCTTTCAGAGAGTTGCAGACCAACTTGCTGTTACTCTGAGTAGCACAAGTAGGAGTGGCAAGTTCCCACTGTGGTTTCCTGTTAGAATAAGAGTTCAGTTTTAGAGGAATCAAATACTAATGGGTTTCACTTAGAAAGTTGTAACAGAGAAAAACAGGCGACATGGGAAAATAAGAAGTAGGACTTTAAAAATAAGTTAACTTTCCACATATCCATGTTCTTCATTCCAAACACATAAGCCAACATGAAAAGAGCATCATGCTTGCATTGAGAGATCTGTAGCAAAGCTGATGAACTCTTAAAAAAAAAAAAAAATATATATATATGTATATATATGTATCATTTTAAGTATCCTTACAAATTAAAATCAGGGAGAGAAAATATTAAGAACAGGAACATTTTCATTAAAGAACAAGCAAAGCTTTAGTTTTAGCTAAGAGCACAGAGCAATCAGCATAGTGCCTGGAAAGTTGAATTCCTATCAAGAGACATTACATGGGCTTATTTAAAGTCTCTAAACAAATTCTGCACATTTTTTCCCTTACCTTTCTTTCTTGTAAAGTAAGAGTGAAAATGTCTTTCAGTCATCTAATCTCCCCACAAATTCCATAGCAAGTTGGAATAATAACTTAGGTTGAAGTACAAGGGAAGAAATACCTGCAAATTGATTTAGAAAGAAATGCTTATATGGAGGTTATTGTTACCTGCAGTCAGAGACCTGTGTCTTCATTGGGTAGATTTAATCCCAATATAACCCAATTAGAAAGTATATAAAATAAGTACATGTTATGTGTTACAGTATCTTAAATGTCCTCCAAAAGCTCATGTTAAAGGCTTGGTCCCCAGTTGCTGGTGTTATCAGGAGACAGTAGAACCTTTGAAAGGCAGGGACTAATTGGAGGGAGTAGACCACTGGGGTCATACCATTGAAGGTTATATTGAGTCTCCCAGCCCTTCCTCATATATCATGATGTGAGAAACTTTGCTCCACCCCATTTCCCACCGTGATATTCTACATTGACATAGGCTCACAGAAATGGATTTAGCCAAACATGGACTGAACCACAAACCAAAATAAAGATTTTCTCCTCTAAGTTGATTATCTCAGGTATTTTATTATGGCAACAAAGACCTGACTACCACACTATCAAAAACCTCACTAAACAACCATAAGAATGATCAGAGATTGGTTGACCTTCTTCATCCCAAAAGTGTATTCTTTTCACTGATACAGGCCTTTATTTACACAGAAAAAAAAAATCTGTATTATAGGCACTACTTGTGCAATGGCTATTCTGCAGCCAACCTGGTTTCCAATGCTTCTCCTAGACCCTCACTAAATTAACATTTGATAAAACAGTCTAAGAAGTTGAACTTTAAGCTGCCTTTTCAAGGAACCAGTCATATCATATAATTTCTATTCTGAGTCAAGTAATAGGAAAAAAGGCAGTTATAATACATAGAAAATATCATCTTAGACTTTAAAACATTAACATATGTGCCATAAAAATATGGAAGGTTATTGACCAAATTATTGGATGACTATATGAGGATAGTGGGATTGTGGATAATACTGATTTTTTAAAAATAAATTTTGCTACATTTCCTAAAGTTTCAAAAAGAATGTATACACACACACATACACAAACATGTTTTTGGGAGGAGGTGGGGGTAGGTTTTCCATGTAAAAGACACTTTCAATAACCCTGTGTTGATAAAGAGGGCATACAATTTGATTGTTCTTCATAACTGCCATAGAATTTCATATCTGAGATGTGTTTTGAAAGTATTTACTAAATAAGATTCCCCAAAGCGCTACAAGAGACTTTAATACAAAGGGTGAGTTAAAGTGTGAACTGATTTGTCAAGTCATTTTTGGAAGTAAAGTTTTTGGAAGTAAAGTTTTCTCCTGTACTTTGTCTCCTGGTTCATGCTGCTCCTTTCAGTCCTTAAAATCCCATACCTTGCACAGACTCAGCTTGCCAGCTGGAACTAGAGTTACAGCAAACTAAGTATTGACATCATTTGGCCAAAGGCAGAGCCAAAGAAATGAATATGCCTGATATATGGATATCCTGATTTACTTTGGAACACCATTTCTCCGCTCACAAAAAGTCACTTGTACTTTTTCCACATTGCATCCCAAAACCCACACACCACTGGCCAAAGGTTAGGATGTTACAAATGGTAAAAGAAACACAGGAAAACCTGCCACATCATATGTACTGAGCTGATTAAGGAAAGATGTCTTCTGTTTTATGTTTAGAATGTTGTGTCTCTACGATTTCCATTCTAGACCTTGTGACTTCACCTGGTTACAATTTGCATTTTACCAGAAGAGTCTGTGGAATGATAACCCCTTAGGAGACATTACCTCATCTATCCTCCTGTGGTCCTTGGGGACATGGGGTCAGGCAATATTAGGGAAGAGAATGCAGAAATGAGGCTTCCTCTTAGGAACTCAACTCAGAGGCATGGGCCCCAGTTCAGAAAGGAACGTGGGCTCCTGTTTCCATTGTTGAGGCTCCTGCATCTGGAAAACCAGGAGGGAGGTAGCTCCTTTCTTTCAGTGCAGACTTGTTTCTGATCCACACAGTTGATTTAGGGTAACTTCCAGTAGGAGCTCTAGTCTCATCTTTCTTTCCCCTCACCATTTCTTTAACTCCCCAGCATATCCCAAACCCTTTTGTACTAAACTCAAACATATAAACTATTTTGTTGGTTCCATAAGTATTGACTTTTGGTGTTCAGTCTCTTTGTCCAAATTGTAACTATTTTATAAAATACCAGGATGGTATTTTATGATTTCTGCCATTACTCACAGCACCTGCCTAGCACAACGTGATCCATGCCCACCTCCATCTCTCTTGTCCTTCTCTGTCCCTGCAGTCAGAGCTATTTTCTGATGTGAAATATGTCCCCACTAGAATTGACTTCCTTGAGATGGGTATTTGCTCATCGTGGCCTAGAATGGCATGTGGGAGGCCCTCAGTATATGTTCACTGAAGAACTCATGCTTAAAGAAGGTGTTTAGACATGCGTGGTTGGAGCGATTGTTGGGGAACATCTTCTCCAGCGACTCTGATGCTTTGCTTTTCTCCGCCACACCACACACACACATGCCTTTTCTTTTCTTTTTGATGCTTGCCAGTGACTAGGCAAAAGATCACAATTGATGACTTTTGGCCTCTAGTGTTGAAGAGCCCATTTTATATGAAGACTAGATCAAGGAGAACTGAGGAAAATCAACTGTATTTCAAATTTAGAGAGGACGTGTTTCCTGACATTCAAGAAAACTTTCATAGTTTTCTGAAACTGTCAAACATTCACAAAAACGAATGAGAGGACAGAAGAAGGTGCCACTAAAATGCAAATAGGGAATAAAGCAATTGTATTTCTTTAAGCTTAAAGAACCTCAGCCCAGGCAGCTCCTGAGAGATACTCTAGATGAGGAAACTGGGGCACAGAGAGAGGAAATAATTTGCTTAAAGTCACACAGCTAGATAGATAATGTCTGAGCTGACTTCTAGTCAACACAGTATACTAAATAATCTTTAAGTATTTATTTTAAAAAAATCTATTGGAATCTCACACCTAGTTGGTATCCATGGTTTCTCAGAATCCAAAAAGTGTCTTAGCCCCAGTTTCATGATCATTGATCATGTAGAATGCAGGGCAGCCTTTTGCACGGCTTCCAGTGGTATCAGCTCAAACCAGGTTATACCTTGGCTTAGATAAGTGAGCAAACCTTATGGGAAGACAAAAGTTCCTAATCTTACAGCGCACCTAGGCAGAAATCAATTTGTTCCAGCAGAAGCTTGGAACTATCTACAGCCTGAGAGTACATGAATAATCCCCATGCAGCTTGCTCTTCAGGGCCCGGCTCTGAGGCTCTTTGGAAAAACTGAGCTCGATAGGGTCAGGTACTCGTACCAGGCCTGTAGCTTAAGTGCTGCTTATCGTCAAGGAGCAGGCAGAAAGGCTGTGCACTTCACTGCTGCTGGCTTTGAACAGAGAGCGATGCTCTCCTCTATTCAGAGCTCAAGGTCATCCCAGCTCTTGGCGTAGTGTGACTTTCTGACCTTCCCTCTCTTTAGGCTGTGCACATGATCAGGTTAAAAAAAAATACCTAAGTGAATTCAAGTCATTTAGAAATAAAACACTCCTTCCAACAATTTTTTTTTTTTGTACTGAGGATTGAAATCAGGGGCACTCGACCACTGAGCCACAACCCCAGCCCTATTTCGTGTTTTATTTAGAGACAGGGTCTCACTGAGTTGCTTAGCACCTTGCTTTTGCTGAGGCTGACTTTGAACTCACAATCCTGCCTCAGCCTCCTGAGCCACTGGGATCACAGGCATGCACCACCCTCCTCCCAACAATTTGAATCAAGTTAATGTTCTTTGTGGGTCCTGCATTATAGAAATATGAACTTTGACATTGTCAAAAGTTCACTCGGGAATAGATTTCCTAGAAATATGTCTTAGGGTGGCAACAGTTAGCAACAAAGTACTGCTCACTGTCATCTAAAAGTTCTTTGTCTCCTCCACATTTACTCTTGTACTGTCCTTTTCTGTTGATTCCACCTCCCATCTTTCTGCCCCCCTTCTTTCCTTTCTTCTTTCCTCCCTCCTTGCCTGTCTTCCTCCCTCCCCCCTTTCCTCTGTCTCTCCCTCCCCTTCTCTTTTTCTTCCTCTTCTGCCTGGGTCCTAGACCTGCCAGTGACACTCACAGTCATTGCTTAGTCCTCAGCAGGCAAGGCTGAAGGCAGTTCCTGGCCTTCCCACTAGCACAGTTCTCAAGACATTCAATAGGTGATTTCTCTATTCAGAGAGAATAGTCAAGGCTGTCGTATTAGTTTCCTGTTGCTGCTATAACAAATCACAAACTTGATGACTTGCCACAATAGAAACATGTCATATTATTTCTAGAAATTAAAGGCCTTACTAGCAAAGGTTCAGCAGGGTTGAGTTCTGTCTGGAGAATCTATTTCCTGCCTTTTTCCACTTTCTAGAGGCCACCTGCACCCCTTGGCTCACATAGTCCCTTCATTCATGTTTAAAGCCTGTCACAGAGCGTATTCAAACCTCTTTCTCTGTCTCTGACCTCTGCTTCCATCAGAGTCATTCTCCTCTGACTTTGACCCTCTTGCCTCCTTATATGGATGATTGTTATCCCATTGGGTTCACCTGGCTAATCCAGAAAAATCTCCCCATCTCAGACTCCTTAACTTAATCACATTCGAAGTCCTTTTTGCCATGCCACATGGACAGGAGAGCCATTATTCTTTCTACTGAAGCCAGTGAGGCCAGAAACAAGTTACTAGCTAGAACATTCTCAGAGAACAAGCAGCTTTAAATGTCCTCTTGTGTAAATGAGAGCTCAGTTTCCCAAAACAAAACTGATGAATGCATGGGCAGGGTCTCACTCAGAGATAGGGTTATAGTTGCTTCTGGCTGAATTTCCATGTGACCATGATTTGATTTGGGGAAAACTTGGGCAGCATCATGGTCAAGAACATCTTCAAGATAAATTAGACTTTATGATATGAAGCCCAGTTCTGGTGCAAGCCAGAACTCAGGTATATTTGCTCAATTACAAGAAAACCTCTGATTGCTTAACTATAAAATGGGAATAATGATTCTTTCTTCACAGGGTTATAGGATTAAATAAAATTATGTGGAAAATATACCTAGTATGCTTCCTGGCTCATAGCTGATGCCTCATAAAAGTTAATTCTTTCACCTCCCTCCTTAGTGATAAGACTAAAGGTCAAGGATGTAATTATAGTGTGGCAAAAATTAATTAGGTTGAGAGTAATCAAATAAATGTTGTGCAGTGGAATTTTAAACTATACACAGAGGATATACTTATACAATCCTATGCAAAATAGCAAAATCTATTTGTTCTCATCTGACTTTCGTCTAATTGCATTTTGTGTCTATAAATTGAAAGAAGGTATGCAAGTGAAGATCTGAACTGTGTCATGCCTGTGTCTGAAAAATTGTAGGAACCAAATGAAGTTTATTTCATCCTCAAATTTGATAGGAACACATATGATTCAAGGACTCAGTGGGCTTTTATGTGTAATCCAGAACAAGTCCCCAATAAATTAGGAATATAACTAATATCAGCAGTTAATTTTTCCCTGTCTTAGCTTGAACACAATCCACATTGAGAATCTCACTACCTTTTGAAATTGTTCATTTCAATGTTGGCCAATTCTTTCTGTTCCTACTTATTTTTAGTCAGAAAGCTGCTTTCCTAACATTTCTATCTTTTCAGCCGAATCATATCTTCTAAATTTACAAAATTTACATATGACCATCCTTTAGATGTTTCCACCCTCTTTTCTTCTCTCAGTTAAAATTTCAAAATTTCTTTAGCCATTTATCATTTGCTATTCTATCCTGGTATTCCAGTTGTCCTTCTCTTTCTATTTTCTAACATCTCAGTCTCAATGTCTTCCCCAAAATGAATCATCCAGGACTAAATGGAACATTCCATTCAGATGTGGCTGGGTAAGTGCACAGTATGTTGAGATTTTATTTTTGTTGCATCTGCATTGTGTGTTTGACAAAGTCTCATTGCATCAGTTCCTTTTAGAAATAGTCACATAACTCTTGTTATGGTTTGGATATGAGGTGTCCCTCCAAAAGACTCATGTTAGACAGTGCCAGAATGCTTGGAGGTGAAATGATTAGATTATAAGAGCTGTGCATAATCTGATTAGTGGATTAATCCATTTGATGGATTGATCATTTCAGTGGTTTACTGGGTGGGGCATGGTTGAAGGAAGTAGGTCACAAGGAGCATACCTTTGGGGATTACATCTTGTCTCCTGGTTCCATTCTCTTTCTCTGCTTTTTGGCTGCCATGAGCCAAGTGGATTTCCTCCACCATGCCCTTCCACCATTCTGCCTCATCTTGGGCCCACAACAATGGAGATGGCCAAACATGGACTAAGAGTTCTGAAACCATGAGCCCAAATAAACTTTTCTACCTCTCAGTTGTTCTCGTCAGGTATTTTGGACATAGGGACAAAAAACAGACTAACATAACTGTTGGCTTATTTTGCCCTCACAGTTGAATCAAATCTCCAAGTTCTTTGTAAATAAGTATTTGTTTTTCCTCATCTTTGTCTACTTGACTTATTATAATGTTTGTTGCACAACTAATATTATAAAAAGGTAGATTGAAATGAAATGAGTAACCCAGGATCTTACAATTCCAACGTTAGCAATTTTCAGTTGTCCATGTCCCTTTCTAGTCCTTATTCACATGCTTATATAAATTTTATATAGTCTTCATCATAACCTACACTACTTTTCATATCCTGATTTTAAAGGCCAAGTGTTAAAATTTTCCCAAACTACTACATCATCTTTTATAATTACACTTAAAAGTAATTGCATTAAATTCCATAGTAGGATACTTTTTTCTCAACAAATTCCCTGTCTCAAGGTTGACGTTGTTCTATCACTGTACATAAAATGTTTTCCACTGGGGGATTTTGATATGATCCTTGAAATCAAATGACTTTCTGGACCAAAATTAAGATTTTAGATTTTTCTATTTTAAATATTCTCCATTTTTAGTTTTATTCCTGGCCCAGACGTCTTTGGAACCACTTCTCTAAAACCTCTTATCCCTGCTCCTAATATCATCTTTCAATTCAGAAACAATATAACATGGAGTAAGTCAGTCAAGACTCAAGACATTATTACTTTCTACCGGGAGTTCACGACCGTCTCTCCCTCATGCACACCCTCATCAATACCAGCCTAAGGACTCCTATTTCAGGGCAGTTAGGAAAACCATCTGCATCCCAAATACCCTGACTGGCTAGCTGATGTCCACAATTCATGGGGGTCAAAATGTGCAAGTTCCTTGGGGCAGGCCCTGTGCTGCTTTCACTCACTAGATGTTGGCAGCTCTCAGTGGATATTTATTGTAAGAAGGAAGGAAAGAATATAATTAAAGATAAGACTTAACAATTTAAATCAGCCTGGGGAAGATACTACTTCATTCACACTGATGAGTAAATTGCTGGTATTAGTTATTTCCCTGGGAGGCTCTACTGTGAGGAAGAGAGGGTGGGAAGCACTCCTGTTCTGTTTGAAAAAGGAAAGGGATGAGCTGGGGACACCTTAAATAGGTACATTATAATTTTGCCTAGGGCCATCCTTGTACTTTTTAAACCCTATTAGTGGTATAACTAACCACAGAGACTTGGAACTTGTAGGGCCCATAGATTCTGCACTATAAAATATATGGGATGCTTTTTTGGGGGTGGGGGGGTGGCTACTACTTCTGCCTGATCCGTTTAACTTGGGCTGAGGCTACCAAATAATAGAACTTGCCTTCGATGTTGCTACAGAAATGTCAGGTTGAGGGGAGGACAACAGGAAACAGTAAAGACCTGATAGTACATGTATGGCCATCCCTTGGTATCCATGGGAGGTCAATTTGAGACCCCCTTTCCACCAAAGATACTAAAATCTGCAGATGCTTAAGTCCCTTCTATAAAATGGTTATAGTATTTGCACATAATCTATGCACATCCTCCCATATCCTTGAGATCATCTCTAGATTACTTATAATAACCTAATATGGTGTAAATACTATGTAAATAGTTACTATACTGTTTTGTTTAGGGAATAATGACAAGAAAAAAGTTTGCACCTGTT